>NC_057861.1:408082564-408771314 GCF_019393635.1 Dromiciops gliroides
TAATTTCTTAGCCACTACGAGATTGTTCTTGGGATTACTATTTTGTAACATACTTAGAAATCTAGTACTGCTAGGCTGGCTTCTTTCACTTTTTTTTTTGTTTTTCTTTCTTTTTTTTTTTTTGTGGGGCCATGAGGGTTAAATGACTTGCCCACAGTCACAGCTAGTAAGTGTCAAGTGTCTGAGGCCAGATTTGAACTCAGGTCCTCTTGAATCCAGGGCCGGTGCTTATCTGCTGTGCTACCTACCTGCCTCCTCTTCACATTAAAAAAAAAATTAATTTCTAGTAATATTGTGACTTTTGTTCTTCTAGTTGAATTTTATTATTTTTTCTAGCTCCTCAAAATAATTTTGATAGTTTCATTGGTATAGCATTAGTAAATTCTTAAGTAATTAATTTAGATAGAATTATCATTTTTATTATTTTAGCAATTAATAGTCTTCAATTATTTAGATGTTTTTCTTTCTATAAAAATTATTTTGTAATGTGGGCAAACAGTCCCTTGGTTTGTCTTTGCAGGTAGACACCCAAGAACTTTATATTATCTCCTTATATTTTAGATTAAATTTTTCTTTCTACCTCTTCCTATTGCACTTTGCTCATAATGTATAGAAATACTGATTTGTGAGGGTTTATTTTTATATCCCGCAACATTGTTAAAGTTATTCAGTTTCAAATAATTTTTTTAGTTGATTCTCTAGACTTTTCTAAGAATGCCAAGAGTAGTTTTGTTTCCTCATTGTTTAATCTTATTCTTTGAATTTCTTGTCTCATCATATTGTTATAGCTAGCATTTCTAATATAGTATTGAATAATAATGGTGACAATGGACATCCTTGCTTTATCTCTGATCTAATTAGGAAGGCTTCTGTTTTATCTCTATTACATATATGTTTATGCTTGGTTTTAGATAGATATCCTTATCACTTTAAGAAAAAAACTCCACTGATTCCTATGCTTTCTCATGTTTTAAATAGGAATGGGTGTTATCTTTTGTCAAATATTATTAATCTATTGATATGATTATGATTTTATTGTTTTGTTATTGATATAATTATACTTATAGTTTTCTCAATATTTCGAATCCAGTCTTGCCTTCAATGGTATAGATCCTACTTGTCATAATGTGTGATCTTTGTGATATATTACTGTAATATCTTATTTTGTTTATTTTCAAATTAATATCCATTATATTTATTGTTCTGTAGTTTTCTTTCTCTGTTTTTGCTCTCCCTGGTTTAGTTTCAAAAAGTTATTTGTGTCACAAAAGGAATTTGGTAGGACTCCTTTATTTATTTTTAAAAATAGTTTATATAGCATTTGAATTAGTTGTTCCTTAACTTTTTGGCAGAATTCACTTGTAAAGCTATCTGTAAAGCTCATTGATGGCTTGTTCAATTTTTTTAAAAGATAGTGTTTAGTATATATTTTATTTTCTCCTCTGTTAATGTGGGCAATTTGTATTTTGTATCTATCCCAACCATTTCACTCAAATTGTCAATTTGCTGAATATAATTAGGCAAAATAGCTCCTGATAATTGCATTAATTTCATCTTAATTGGTGGTGTATTTGCCCTTTGGATTTTTGATACTGGTGACTTAATTTTTCATTCTTTTTTAAAACAAATCATTAGGTTTTTTTAAATAAACTAGCTTATAGTTTTATTTACTAGTTTGACTTTTATTCTCTTTAAATGTTATTAATCCCTCCCTTGATTTTTAAGAATTTCATTTGTGTTTAGTTTGGAAATATTTAATTTGTTTTTTCCTAGGTTTTTTTTAGTTGCAAGCCAGATTCACTGCTATCTGCTCTTTTTTCTCTTTTATTGATATATGCATTTAAAGATATAAATTTCCCATAGATTATTGCTGTGGCTGCATCCACAACATTTTGCTATGTTGTCTCATTGTTGTCATCATCTTAATGGAATTAATGATTGATTCTTGGAGTTGTTTTTTGACCTACTCCTTCTTTAGATTAGATTTATGTTAATTTCTAATTAATTTTAATCTATGCTTCCCCAGTCCTTTATTTAATATAATTTTATTGCAATCATGATCCAAAAAGAGTACAATTTAATATTTCTGCTTTTCTGCATTTATTTGTAGGGGTTTTTAATGTCCTGATATATGGCCAATTTTGTGAAGGGTGCCATGAACAGCTGGAGAAAAAATATACTTCTTTTGATTCACATACAATTTTCTCCAGAGGTTTATCATATCTAACTTTTACTAAAATTCTATTCATCTCCTTAACTTCTTCCTTACTTATTTTATGGTTAGGTTTATCTAGGTTTCAGATGGGCTCATTCTTCTAGAGCCAGGAAGGCTCCATCTTACCACTTTCCATTTTAAGTATTTAATATCAATTAGTGGATTGTTATTTCAAGATATGGCAAATACAGAAACAAAAACATTTACCCTCAAAAATTCTATGACATACTCTAACCCTAGACCTTCTTAGATCACCCTCTAGATCTAGATTATCTGTGCCTGAATGAATTTATTTTAGTATAGCTTCTACAATATATTGTAGAATTTAAAATTTAAAATCCAGATGTAGCACGATTGCCGGTTGTAACCTTGTCTCAGATCTGGGTCCTGAAAGATCATTCTCAAATTTATTTTTTGCTAATTTAAACATTAGTACTGAGCTACTTGAACAACCCTCTGATGATGCCAGGATACTGGAGTGTGACTCTGGACTTTTCAAAGTTACAAGATCCAAATTTCCAGATTAATATTTGACTAAAATGAAAAAAAAAAACCCAACCTTTTGATGCAGGGGAAGTTTGGAGACCCATTTTACAAAGCCATATGTCAGCCTCATTTTTGGCTATGCCAAAACAAACAAACAAACAAACAATAAGAGACCTTCAAAAAGGTTTTGCCTAATCATTTGTTTATCAGATTAGAATGAGTTACAGAATTTCTATAGATGCTCAAATCTCTCCAAAGCACTTCTATAACATGTAATCATATTTCTCCTAGAAGCTGGTTCCTAGACTCTCCACATGGGGAAATATCTTCAGAGGATCTCTGCATATGGTCCACACTGTTACACATTAATGGAAAGGAAGCTGTAGTGAAATCTACAAAAGCACTATCATAGAAATATAATTAGAGGCATGGTGAGAATAAAGAAAGAACATATAGCCCATGCATTGGAAATTAGAATGCATAATAATCTAGATGGGCATAGACATAATGAGAAGGATAAATATAATTAATTATTTACATTATTTATATGTTACGTGTTATGATAAAGGTAGAATCTATTTATATATTATATGATATGTAACTATATTCATTATATATTTGTGTAAATATAGCAATTTACAACTCTGAAAACCTAAATGAACAGGCTCAATATTTACAAAAATATCAATTGTAAGATTAACATAAGAGAAAAATATAATACTTAAATAACTAAATCATAGATTTAAAAAGTGAATAAGCCATTAATGAACTCCCTATAAAAAAAATCCCAGGGGTAGCTAGGTGGTGCAGTGGATAAAGTATGGGCCCTGGATTCAGGAGGACCTGAGTTCAAATCCAGCCTCAGACATTTGACACAAGCTGTGTGACCCTGGGCAAGTCACTTAACCCTCATTGCCCTGCAAAAAAACCAAAACAAACAAAAAAACAAAACAAAACAAAAATTCCCCAGGGTCAGATGGATCACAATGAATTCTACCAAACACTCAAAGAAAAATAATTCCCAAATACTATATAAACTTTTTTAAAAAAATCAGAGTCCTATCAAATTACTTTTATGATACAAAATGGTGCTAATACCTAAACCAGGAAGATTGAAAACAGAAAAAGAAAACTATAGGTCAATTTTTCTAATGAATTATTGATGGAGAAAAATTAAATAAAATACTAGCAATATTATAGCAATAAATGACAAGGATCATGCACAGTGATCAAGTAGGATTTGTACTAGGAATGCAGGAATGATTCAGTATTAGGAAAACTATCAGCATAATTGACCATATAAATAACAAAACTAAACAAAAACACTATGATTATCTCAAGAGATGCAGGAAAAAAAAAACTTTTGACAAACTGTAACATCCATGCCTATTAAAAACACTAGAGAGAGGAGGCAGTTAGGTGGCACAGTGGATAAAGCACTAGCCCTGGATTCAGGAGGACCTGAGTTCAAATCCCACATCAGACACTTGACATTTACACTCATTGCCTCACAAAACAACAAACAAAACTCTAGAGAGCATAGGAATAAATTGAGCTTCCTTAAAATGATAAAGTACATTTTATCTAAAACTATTTGCGAACACTATAATAGAGGATAACCTAAAAGACTTTCCTATAAAAATCAAGGGTGAAGCAAGGATGCCCATTATTACCACTATTGTTCAATATTTTAATAGAAATGCTAGTATAGAAATAGGAGAAGAAAAGGTATTGAAGGAATTAGAATAGGCAAGTGAGGAAACAAAATCATCGACTCTATGCAAATCCTTGAAAATCCTTAAGGAATCCTAGAAAATCAATCAAAAACCAGCTTGAAATAATGAACAACTTTAGCAAAGTTACAGGATACAAATAAATCTACATAAAGCATCAATCAGCAAAAATAAACAACAAAGCCCAGAAGCAGGAATGGAAAGAGTAATTTCCTTTAAAATAATTGTAGACAGTATAAAATACTCAGTGTTGACTTGTCAAGGCAAACTCAGGGACTACACTTTTCACATTAATAAAGTCATATCTAAACAATTAGAAAAATGTTAATTGTTTATGGGTAGCCTGAACCAATATCATAAAAATGGCAATTGTACCTAAATTAATTTACTTATCCAGTGCCATTCCAATCAAACCACTGTAAAAATATTCCATAGAGCTAAAAAAAGAATTATAGCAAAAGCTATCTGGAAAAGCAAAAAGTCAAGAATATCAAGGAAATTAGTAAAACAAAATGTGAAAGAACATGGTCTAGCCATAACAGATCTTGAACTGTATTATAAAGTGGTAATTATTAGAATAATTTGATACTGGCTAAGAAATAGAGTGGTGGATCAGTAGAAGAGATAAGGTACACAAAATGTTGTTGTAAATGATCAGGTAATCTAGTGTTTGATAAACTCAAAGATCTATGCTTTAGTGGACCCTGGGCAAGTCACCTAACCCCAGTTGCCTTAAAAAATATATGGGGGGGGGGGCAGCTAGGTGGGGCAGTGGTTAGAACCCTGGCCTTGGATTCGGGAGAACCTGAGTTCAAATCCAGCCTCAGACACTTGACACTTCCCAGCTGTGTGACCCTGGGCAAGTCACTTAACCCTCATTGCCCCTCAAAACAAACAAACAAACAAAAATATATATGGGGGGCAGCTAGGTGG
Source organism: Dromiciops gliroides (assembly GCF_019393635.1). NCBI lineage: Eukaryota > Metazoa > Chordata > Mammalia > Microbiotheria > Microbiotheriidae > Dromiciops > Dromiciops gliroides. Next base: position 408,087,932 of record NC_057861.1, read on the forward strand.
GGCAGTGGTTAGAGCCCTGTCCCTGGAGTTGGGAGGACCTGAGTTCAAATCCAGCCTCAGACACTTGACACTTACTAGCTGTGTGACCCTAGGCAAGTCACTTAATTCTAATGGCCTCACCTATATATATATATATATATATATATATATATATATATATATATATACACACACACACACACATATATATGTATACATATATATATATATATATATAATTTCTAGTGATCTTCATATCTGTCTTGCCACTGGACCCAGATGGCTCTGAAGGAGAAAGTGAGGTTGGCAACACTGCACAGCCCTCTCTTAGTTAAATCTAATTCAATGCAAGTCATGATATCACTCTGATGTGATGGTCCTCTTTGGAATGAAGGACAAACAACAAAGAACTTATTTCACATTCTAGTTTTTTAAAATTTCATTTTCTAATCTCTAACCTTGGATCTTTATTCAGCCAAGTTCATTTTACAAGCTGCAGATGGTTTCTGGCTACTAGAAATATCATATCATTAAAAAATGCCTGTTAGTGTCCGAAAAACTATGAAGATGCTTCTTTAATTTCAGAGGTGGTGAAACATTTGAATGGGTTAGACGCACAGCTGAATACTGAAGATGCTTAATGCTACACAAAATTTATTTACAAGCTCCTGGTGTGGTCTGCATTAAATGCAGGCCAACAAATACACTTTTCCCTAGAACAAAATTGGAGCTTTGTGCCCATGATGGGATGCCAAATTGTCACTTCCTTTACCTTAGACCTTGATGAGCTAAAGGACAGGACTTTATAAACAACTGAAACAATTTAAAAGGACCATCAGCACATTAGTGTTACTTTATTATAAGTGTGACACCTTGAATTAGAGTGTTGAGGGGTTTATTAGAGATGAGGTGATTCATCAAACTCTCCTGTCCATTTTTACCAGCATTTAATAGCCGGCACTTTCTAAATGTGTGATTTTTGTGTTCTTAGCAGTCAAACCAGAAAAAAAGAAAGATGAGCATGTAAAATCTATATCAGAAGAAAAATGTATTGGAAGGATGTTTTTGTGTTCTGGTCCTTAATTTCAGGGTCAAAAGTTGGCAGGAATATAGCTATTGAAATGGACATTTTTTTATGGGGCAATGAGAGTTAAGTGACTTGCCCAGGGTCACACAGCCAGTAAGTGTCAAGTGCCTGAGGCCAGATTTGAACTCAGGTCTTCCTGAATCCAGGGACAGTGCTTTTTCCACTACACCACCTAGCTGCCCCCAGCACAGACATTTCTACGAGGGGGTATGCTATTCTAAGACTTATACAGCCTCCTACTTTGGGCCTCCTGTTGAAATTCCATCTGTGGGAAACAATTACATGAAAAAGCAAAACTTCAAAGGTGGAATTTTATAAAATGTAAGTTCTTTGAGGGTAGGAATTGCTTTATTTTTCCTTTGCATTTCCAGAACCTAATAGTGGCACAGAGGACTAGGAATGCACTAAAGTTAGGCTTATTAGACGGATGGATGGAAGGATTAGACAGATGAAGGAATGGAGGGATGGGGAGGTGGGAAGATTGATGGATAGATGAACAGATGTTTTAGTGCCTTGTTTTGTAAAGAAATAGTCTTGCTTCTACATGTGGGCATTCTTACAATTTTTCCCAGTTTTAAGATATGCTAACTGGAACTCAAGGTTTCAGAGGTCAAACTTAAATTTAACTTTATAGTCCTTTATTGTCATAAGCTTTGACCAAGTTTTTGAGAGAAAATTTATATCTTCCCACTGGCTTTGAATAGGAGCAGTCTCCAGATGGTTAGGTTATATTTGGGTACATAATTTTGGGGAGCAGAGAAAGTCCTCTTATAGCCTTAGGAATGCAAAATAATTGTTTTTTAATTGAGATATTTTAATAAACCCATGACAGAAATAGATTTATATATATATAGGTTTAGATATTAGATGTATTGAGATGGCAATATCTTCATATGCTAATACATAATGTTCTCCTAACTAAAATCATAGAGATAGTAAAACATAAGGTATAAATTATTTAATAGATGGAAATATGTTTATCCTACTTTAATATTTGCAAGTAAGAGATTTTTCTAGAAAAATTTAGTTCATGGGTTTACTTTTCCTGTACTTTTTAACAGACTGGTATGTCCTTAGAATGAAATATATGTTCCTCCTGTGTTCAGAATCAGTGAAGAGAAGAACTTATTTGCCAAATCATCATATATACATATATATGAAGAGAGGTAGCACCATTATTGATTTTATAGAATATTAAGATAATGCAGGTATATATTATGGCTCTCTACTACCTGTCTAACCCCTTGGGAAGTCACTTAACCTCCTTGTGTCTCAGTTTGTTGATCTGTAAAATGACAGAGATTGAACTAGAGTCTCTAAGATATCTTAAAGCCAAGGATTTGCTAGAGTCATCTCATACAGGCAAATTTATAAATTTTCAGTGTCAGGATTCACACCTCAAAAATCTGCAAATACTACAAATTGGGGCTTGATTTATGATTTTCTTGATTATCTGGACTTAAGAAAGTGATAGAAATAATGTTAATGCTGAAGATTAAACTTTAAAGTATATGATCATTTTTTTTCAGATTTTATTGTAAACATTTACCAGTTTACCATCCTTACAATTCTATTTGATGACCTACCTAAGTACCTCTTTATTGGTCTTAATGAGGATTCGTAACCTTTGGATTTTAACAAATCTCTATCTATGGGATAGATTTTTTTCTTTTTGAGCAATTTTTAATACAAGTGATTGTGTTAGGGTAAAGAAAACAGCTGGAGTTTAATATATAAGAAAAAAATGGGATTTTGGAACAGTAGCTCATTTGACCAAATAATTCAATACAGTTAATTGGAGAAAAAAAGGAAATTGGGGGGATATTAGGCCCACCATTTCTTTTTATTGCTATTCATTAAAAAATATGATAAACTGGAAGAAGTTTTCTTTTCTTTATGTGCCACTGCTCCTAAAACCTCTTCTAGGAGTAAGTTACAAACAGATACCTGCTAGTACTCATTCATTTGCATTTTTAAGTTACCTATCTCAACAAATTATAAAAAAGGAAAAAGTACTCACAAAATATCTATAACTGCTATTTTTGTGGTGGCAAAGAATTGGAAATTGAGGGGATGACCATCAATTGTGGAATTGCTGAACAAGTTGTTGTATATGATTGTAACGGAATACTATTATGCTATAAGAAATGATAAGCAGGCAATTTTTAAGAAAAACCTGGAAAGACTTAAATGAATAGATGCTGAGTCATATCAGCAGAACCAAGAGAACATTGTAACCAGCAACAACATTGTGTGATGATCAACTGTGATAGACAGCTCTTCTCAACAATACAATGATCCAAGACAATTCCAAAGGACCCATGATGGAAAATGCTCTCCATATCCAGAAAAAGGAACTGTGGAGTCTGAAGGCAGATTGAAGCATATTTCTTTTTTTGGTGGGGCAATGAGGGTTAAGTGACTTGCCCAGGGTCACACAGCTGGTAAGTATCAAGTATCTGAAGCCAGATTTGAACTCAGGTCCTCCTGAATTCATGTCTGGTGCTTTATCCACTATGGCATCTAGCTGTCCCAAAGCATACTATTTTTGCTTTTGTTGTTGCTTTGTTGTTTCTTCTTCCTTGTATTTTTTCCTGTTGTTCTGATTCTTCTCTTGCAACATGACTAATATGGAAATATGTTTAACGTGATTTTAATATATAACCTATATCAGATTGCTTGCTGGCTTTGGGAGGGGGGAAAGAATGTAGGGTAGGTGAAAATTTTGGAATTCAATTTCCTACAAAAGTGATTGTTGAAACCTATCTTTACATGCAATTGGAAAAAATACAGGTCTGAAAAATATGCATAATCAAGCAAAATAATTCCCACACTGCCCTTCTCCAAAAATACCAATCTTGCCATTGGAGTTGAGTTGATCATCTTTCTGTCCAGATGTAGGTATTGTGTTTTATTATCACTCCTCTGGAATCATGGTTGGTCATTGCATTGATCATAGTAATAGTACACAAGCCTTTTAAAATCACTTGGCTTTACAAGGTTATTGTTAGTGTATTTTTTTCCTGCTGAACTTGCTAACTTCATTCTGCATCAGTTCATATACATCTTCCCAGGTTTCTCAGAAATCATTCCTTTTATCACTTCTTATGGCACTTTAGTTTTCCCTTACATTCAGATTTCATAAGATTTCAACTATCCTTTAAATGATGGGCACATGCATCCCTTTCCCTTCATCCTTTCAATTACCATCATGCACCTTAGTAGATAGTGCCCATATATGAAAATTATCTTAAATATTTGATATGCTTCAAGAGGACACTAAAAACACTAGACTGAAAGGTCACAAGCTATCAACCTTTATCAGCACTCTAACACAGCACATGCCATTTTATAATAAGGATTTATAGAAAGAAGAGAAAATTCACAGTATATAAACTAAAAATCATTTGGAGGAGCAGAGGTGTTACATTAGTGCTACTCTGAAATATAAAGTTGTTTTTCAGTGCCCCTCTAATAGCTTAGACTGTACCTTTGCCATGAAAGGATAGCCAATCATCTTCTATATTTACATGAAGAACTACCTAGGAACTTATTACATTTCAACATAAAGATTTTAATCTACTAGACTTTAGAGTATCTATTCAATAAAACTGATGTCTGACAATGAAAGGTATATTCAACATGTGATGAGAAAAAAGAGGTTCACATCTGGCTTAAATTTTAAAACTGTGTCTAAGTAATGTCAACAGGAATGCATCCTAATTACTATTGCTCTTCATCCTTGGAATCTGAACATTCAACTTCTGATGGCAATTGTGATCTGTATATTTGGATGTGACTGAAATTCTCAAACGGATCTGTGATCTTATCAATTTGAGAACTCCTGCCAATGATTCACATCACAGCTTATCCATGCTTCTTCATCCTATTAGACTCTTACATATATCCTACCAAACATTCATCATACTGTATCCACTCATAGTGGAGCCTTCTCTCACTTACTTCAAATATTTCAAGAATAACACTCTGCAGCACTCTTGACCATTCATCTGACATCTCTGGCTTTTGCCACAGCACCACTTATCCTACTCTTTCTGTTATACAATTATTTTATGACATCAGTTACTTCTGATTTTCTCTGGAGTTCTGTTATATGCTATTGTCTATGTTCTTCTCAATTATTTGCAGTCTGATATTCATTTTTAATGCTCTAGAAGCAATTGTGTTCTAGTTTTCATTGCCATACTTGACCAACAGAGTAAACAGGGTTAGGTGAAACCTTCATGAAAGAAAAAAAAGGCAGAATATTCAGACAGCCTTTATTAAGTGCTTGGTTTATTCTAGACACTGTGGTAAGCATTGAAGATATAAATAAAAGGGAAAAGACAGTGCTTCACCTCAAAAAGATCACGACCTAATGAGGAAGTCAGTACACAAAAGGAATATGAAAGTGAAAAGGTTGCACATGGAAGGAAAGATAAGGGTGCCTCGTGGAGCTAGGTAGCTCAGAAGTCAGGAACTGGGATGGAAATCAAAGCTATATTGGGTCCCTCCGTGGAAAGGAGATCTGATTAAGAACATATTGTCTAATGGAATCGCATGTCATCCAATGCAATTGATATCTTGATTGTTTTACTGAACTTTTTTTTCTTTCTTTTTAACTTTTTTTAGAAGGAATGATTCATTGCACAAGGGGGGCATTTAGAAATGAAGGTGATATAAAATCAAGCAAAATCAATAAAATAATATTAAACACAATTGTGGTAAAGGAAGCTACTTTGAGATCAATACCAATTTAGATCCCCTATACTTTATACAACTACAATGTTCAAGGCGCACCCTAAGCACTCACTAACTTTCTTTCTTTCTTTCTTTTTTTTTTTTGGTGAGGCAATTGGGGTTAAGTGACTTGCCCAGGGTCATACAGCTAGTAAGTGTTAAGTGTCTGAGGCAGGATTTGAACTCAGGTCCTCCTGAATCCAGGGCCAGTGCTCTATCCACTGCACCACCTAGCTGCCCCCTAACTTTCTCATTAAATATTTCTTCAGCTAACAAGTAGTGTTTTATATGTTTGCTTCATGCTGGGTGGTACAAAAGAAGGTCATAAATAAATAAGTTGGCATTTTGCTCTCAAGTAGCTTAAAGAGTAGGGTAATCTCAGGGTTCCTCTCAACTGCTGTTCTCTGTCTTATCCTCAATGGCCTCATACAACCACCACAATAGCATCCTCTACAATTCCTCACTGCAGGTTCTTTTTTTTTTTTTTAATTTTAAGCGAGGCAGTTGGGGTTAAGTGACTTGCCCAGGGTCACACAGCTAGTAAGTGTTAAGTGTCTAAGGCCGGATTTGAACTCAAGTACTCCTGACTCCAAGGCCAGTGTTCTAGCCACTGTGCCACCTAGCTGCCCCACTGCAAGTTCTTTATGCAAAGCTTCCCTCTAGTCTGCCCTCCCTAAACCTTTTCTGTATTCAAAATCCATGCCTCTACTCTTTCTTCTCTCAAAATGTATTGGTACTTTATCATATTCTTTTAGGTCCTTGGTCTCTGCCTTCAAAGAAGATAGCAAGGTACTTGATAAAGTATTATTAATGAGTATCATTGCCAAGTTATAAAAGGGTTAATCTCCAGGGAAATTTCCCATTTATAAATGTACAAGGAGGAGCAATGTCTTCATACATTTATCAAAAAATCACCCAGGGGGCAGCTAGGTGGCACAGTAGATAAAGCACTGGCCCTGGATTCAGGAGGACCTGAGTTCAAATCTGGCTTTAGATACTTGACACTTACTAGCTGTGTGACCCTGGGCAAATCACTTAACACTCATTGCCCCATAAAATAAATAAATAAATAAAATAATCTGACCCAAGAATGGTAAAATGGTAATAATCTCCCCAGATGGTAGAAGTTTAAATGGTAGAGTTTTAAAGTTGAAAAGAACATGAGTAGAGGGTGTGCAGGAGTAACTAGTAATAAAATCTTTATGAAGTTAAAAAATCAAGTGGGTAGCCCGTGTTAGCTTTGGGGAAATTATATTGGTTGTTAGCTTCTGTTTTGCTACCAATGAACAAAACACCTGCTATCAATTAGGGAGGCTTCAATCCCATAAACTGAAACAGATTCTTTTCCTTTCTCCATTTAAATGGTTTGTCACCATTAGGTCATGTTGGCAATAACCATTTTTCCTTTATTCTTTCAGAACAAGAACTATAAAAGTAGATTGTTGTTCAAAGACAATCAGTTATGTGAGAAAATGGGTACCCTAATATTCTTCTTTGAATTGGTACATGTATTTTGGGAAATAATTTATAATTAGAAAAGAAAAGTTACAAAATTACTATGCCTCTTTGACCTAGAGAATCACCTTTGAGAAGATGCCAAGAAAGTTATTGCTAACAAGAAAAGTCCTATTCGTATGAAAATATTCATAGCTGTACTATTGTTAATATTAAAAAATAAGGAACAAAATGTGAGTACAATGAAATGAGAAACTACCAAGTAGATTTTACTGAATGTAAAGGAACTTCATAAGGAAATACAAATAGGAAGGTTTCAAAGGAAGATGGAAGGAAAAATAGAGAGGAAAAAGCAGGATCAAAAGAACAATACACATCTATTTCTTCTAGTAGTTGTTTTTTTAATAACCAATAGTATTCATAGCACTCTAAAGTTTGAAAATTGCTTTAACATTTGTTAACTCATTTAATTCTCATAACAACCCTTGTGGTAGGTGCTATTACTCCACCAATTTACAGATGAGGAAAATGAGGAACAGAGAGGTTAAGTCACTTCCCCAGCTTCACATTTCTAGTACCTGAGGTAGGGTTCAAATTCAGGTCTTCTTGACTTCAAGTCCTGAGCTCTCTCTTCTGGGTGTAAACTTGCCTGTCAATTACTATGACTATGTAAATGGGAACAAAGTTTAAAAGCAACACAATTCAGATCAATAACAGGCTAGTGTTGAGACTAATTTTTAAAACATACATCACCACCCCACCACTTTTATTCTCTTACAGGTAGCAAATAAATTAAGGTCTGGTTGTTTTTAGGAATAATATATTTTTAGAAATTCAGATGGGAGTACACTGGGGGTAGGGAATAGGCGGCATGGGGTGGTAAAGTAAAATGTATTGCTATTGATTTTGAAAGGCATAAATAGACAGTGATCCTGAGATCCTGTTATATCCAAGGAAGTATGCTGAAAAACATAAGTATGCTATGCAGTATGAGATACAAAATGATTGCAAGACCAAATTTCAAAATGGTACATTAATAATACCATATTTGAACTAGATTTGAATCCATCTGGGTGATAGCTCTTGTGTATTAGATTTCTGATATTAAAATTGAATAATAGCAGGATATATGTTTATATGCAAAGAGGCTCAGGCTCTTGGACACTGAATAGGGTACCTTTAATAAAAGCCCAAAGAGTAGGGAAAAAAATTTTACTTCTATTAAAATTTCAAAGCTGGGCTTGAAGGTGAATAGGATTTAGATCAGCCCTTCTATACACTAGACTCATAAAGTCATGATCAGAGGGAAGCAGATCAAAAGGACAGTCAGCTCAGATCACGTAAGAGACTTAGTATCCAACCCATAATGTCAACCCTCCCATACTTTTTCCAGCCTTCTGGCTCTCATTTTCACAAGATTCATCATCTATATAACCTTGAAGAATGCATGGAAAGTTATTTACCAGAGGGTTAGACTTTTATGACTAATCTATAAAGGCTGATTTGGAAAGGTTTGCTAAGAACCCTGTAATTCACCTCAGCACTGGTCTCCCCCTCTTTTCATTGTTCACTACATGGAAAAGTGAATTAAATTTGAAAGCAAGATAATATTCATTTAATAAATTCATGTTTCTGTTTCATCTTTCCCATCATGTTAGTGACTTATTTTTTTAAATAATAAGAGATTTTATTATTTTCAAGTTACACGTAAAGATAATTTTCAATACTTGTTTTTATAAGATTTTGAGTTCCAAATTTTTCTCCCTCCCTTCCCTCCCCCTTCCCCAAGACAGAAAGCAATCAGATGTAGTTTATATATATACAAACACATTAAACGTTTCTGCATTACTCATGTTGTTAAAGAAGAATCAGAACAAAAGGGAAAACCTTGAAAAAAAAACCAACAAAACCCAAAAAAAGTAGGAAGAGTATAGTTCAATCTGTATTCAGTTTCCACAGTTCTTTTTTTTTCTGGATTTGGAGAGCATTTTCCACCATGAGTCCTTTGGAATTGTCTTGGATCATTGTATTGCTGAGAAGAGTTGTCTATCACACTTGATCATCACACAATGTTACTGTTACTGTATACAATGTTCTCCTGGTTTTGCTCATTTCACTCAGCATCAGTAAACTTTTTAAGTTTTTCTGAAATCTGACTGCTCATCATTTCTTATAGCACAATAGTATTCCATTACATTCATATACCACAACTTATTCAGCTATTCCCCAATTGATGGGAATTTCCTCAATTTCCAATTCTTTGCCACCACAAAGAGAGCTGCTATAAATATTTTTGTACATGTGGGTGCTTTTCCCCAGTTTATGATCACTTTGGGATAGAAACCTAGTAGTGGTATTACTGGGTGAAAGGGTATGCAAAGCCCCATAGCCCTTTTGACATAGTTAAAAATTGCTCTCCAGAATGGCTGGATCAGTTCAGAACTCTAACAGTGCATTAATGTTCCAATTTTTTCACAGTTTCTCCAACATTTATTATTTTCATTTTTTGTCATATTAGAAAATCTGATAGGTGTGAGGTGGTACCTTAGAGAAGTTTTAATTTGCGTTTCTCTTATCAATAATGATTGAGAACATTTTTTCCCATATGGCAATAGATAGCTTTGATTTATTTATATGAAAACTGCCTGTTCATATCCTTTGACAATTTTTCAATCTGGGAATGACTTGCATTTTTGTAAAATTGATTTAGTTACCTATATATTTTAGAAATGAGACCTTTATCAGAAACACTGGTTGTAAAAATTGTATCCCAGCTTTCTGCTTCCCTTCTAATTTTGACTGCATTGCTTCTGTTTGAACAAAACCTGTTTAATTTAAGTGAAATCATCCATTTTGCATTTCATAATATCCTGTATCTCTTGTTTTGTCACAAATTCTTCTCCTCTCCATAGATCTGAGAGGTAAACTATTTCTTCCTCACCTAATTTACCTATGGTATCACCCTTTATATCTCAATCATGTACCCATTTTACCTTATTTTGGTATAAGGTGTAAGATGTTGGTCTATGCCTAGCTTCTGTCATACTGTCTTCCCCAGAAATTTTTGTCAAATACTGAGTTCTTATCCCAGAACCTGGAGTCTTTGAGTTTATCAAACAGTAGATTACTATAGTCATTTACTACTGCGTCTCCTGTGCTTAACTTATTCCATTGATTCAGTATTCTATTTCTTAGCCAGTACCAAATAGTTTTGATGACTGCTGCTTTATAGTTTAGCTTCAAATTTGGCACGGCTAGCCCCCCTTCATGTGCATATTTTTTTCATTAGTTCCCTTGATATTCTTGACCTTTTGTTCTTCCAGATGAATTTTGTCATTATTTTTTCTAGCTCTATAAAATAATTTTTAGGTAGTCTGATTGTTTTGGCACTGAATAAGTAAATTAATCTAGGTAGAATTGTCATTTTTATTACATTAGCTTTGCCTGTCTGTGAGCAATTGATAGTTTCCCAATTACTTAGATCTGATTTTACTTGTGTGAAAATTGTTTCATAATTATGTTCATAGAATTCTTGTGTTTGTCTTGGCAGGTGGACTCTCAAATATTTTATATTGTCTACAGTTACTTCAAATGGAATTTCTCTATCTCTTGCTGCTGAGATTTATTGATCATGTATATAAATGCCGATGATTTATGTGGATTTATTTTATATCCTGCAACTTTGCTAAAGTTAATTGTTTCAAATAGTTTTTTTAGATGATTCTCTAGGATTCTCTAAGTATACCATCATATCGTCTACAAAGAGTCATAATTTTGTTTCTTCCTTGTCTATTCTAATTTCTTTGATTCCTTTTTCTTCTCTTATTGATAAAGCTAAAATTTCTAGTACAATATTAAATAATAGAGGTCATAATGGACCACTGTGTTTCACCCCTGATCTTATTGGGAGTGCCTCTAATTTATCCCTATTACGTATAATGTTTGTTGTTTTTAGGTAGATACTGCTTATTATTTTAACAAAAACTCCATTTATTCCTATGCTCTCTAGTGATTTTAATAGGAGTGAGTGCTTTATTTTGTCAAAAGCGGGTTTTTTTGCATCTATTTAGATGATCATAAGATTTGGGTTACTTTTGTTATTGATGTGGTAGATTACGTTGATAGTTTTCCTAATGTTGAACCAGCCCTGCATTCCTGTTATAAATCCCTCCTGGTCATACTGTATTCTCCTGGTGATAAATTGCTGTAATTGCCTTGCTAATATTTTGTTTAACATTTTTGCATCTATATTCATTAAGGAGATTGGTCTATAATTTTATTTCTCTGTTTTGGCTTTGCCTGGTTTATATATCAATACCATATTTGTGTCATAAAAGGAAATTGGTAGAACTCCTTCTACACCTATTTTTCCAAATAATTTATAGAGTATTATAATTAATTATTCTTTAAATGTGATTGTTATATGTTTAAAATTATCTTCAGCTCAATGATATCCTCAAATTGAAGTGATATATTTGTAAGTGCTGCTAGTAGGCCTGGACTGAAGAATAATTGTCAAGATCTGAAAGTTTTTCTTTGTCACTTTTCATTTTCCATTGCTATGGACATTTGCCCTATTTTTTTAACAGGTGTATCTGCATGTGTTTTGGAATAACAAGATCACAGATACACTTAATGGATACGTATAAATGCTAGTAAGTGGTAGGGGAGAACAAGTGAAATAGAGACTAATATTGGTCCAGAGAAACAAATAGAACAATACTCTCAAAGTTTTGTGACCATGGGCAAATCACTTAACTTGGTTTACCTCAGTTTCTAATCTGTAAAATAAGCAGGAAAAGGAAATGGCAAACCACTCCAGTATCTTAGCTAAGAAAAGCCCAAATGGGGTCATAAAGAGTCTTGTATTTATAAGTAATTTGGGGAAAAAATAAAATTCTAAATAAGACAAATATAAAAAAATAAAGTCATGTGAAGAACACAACTCAAAACAACTGAACAACAATACATATAAGCTCAGGTACACATATACACATCTTATCTTATATACAAGTCTTTGGTCCTTCAGCAAAATCTCTCTTAGAATTCAGGAGTACCACCCCCCCCCAGAAGTAAATTGGATTAATGCCATTACCTCAAGTCTAACAGGTTTGCTTCGTCTAATATTATCAGTTGAAAATCATGTCAGTTAGCTACCTTTAAATAGCTTTTACAAAGGACTATTTAGAAAGGTAGTGCAGTAAGAACAGTTGATTACTATGGTCATTTACTGACCCACCACTGTATTTCTTTGCTAGTACCACACTGTTTTGATGATTACTACTATGTGATTTAGGTTGAAATCTGGTACTGCTCAGCCACCTTCCTCTACATTTTTCTTTCAGGCTTTGCTTGAAGCTTTTTCAACATTGTTGTCTTCTTCTGAGTCTATGTCTTGACCTTCCCTGTCACCATAGTAGCTCAGGTTCTTTTTGTATTTGCTACATGAGTGAAACAGACACTGCCCCAAGCTTCAGGGTTTGTTTGGGTTTCTATTTTCAGAACCTGTTCTTGGGGATTATAAGTTTTCTATGCTTCCAAGGAGGTATGATCCAAGGAGAAATATGGCCCCTGCTTTCCTAGCCTATGCTCTGTTTTTTGTTTGTTTGTTTTGTGGGGCAGTGAGGGTTAAGTGATTTGCCCAGGGTCACATAGATGGTAAGTATCAAGTGTCTGAGGCCAGATTTGAACTCAGGTCCTCCTGAATCCAGGGCCAGTGCTTTACCCACTGTGCCACCTAGCTGCCCTGTGCTCTGGTTTTTATCCAGGAATGGACCTTGCTTCCTTGCAGCTACAAATACTAACACTGCTCTTGGCCCCAGAACTGTGACTAGGGCCCCTGTTCCCCTGCAGCTACAAGTGCTAGTGTTCCTTTCTGCCTTAGAACTGAGATCTGTTACCCTATTCCCCTATGAATGACCACAAGCAACTTTTTCCATCCTGGAATTGTGACCAAGTTCTCTGCTCCCCTCTGGCAGCAAGCATTAGTGTTCCTTTCATCCAGGTTATAATAAGCAATGCAACATGGTCCTGCACCCAGCACCCATGAAGGGTCCCCTATAATCTTTTGACAAGTTGTCCTGCCCCCTTACTTTCTCAAGGTTGAACACCCCCAAAACTGTTGTTGTCACAGCCACCTCCAAGGTCTTCTGCTGTTGTTGCCACCATGTGTACTCCACTCTGGGCTAGCTCCCACCCCAGTGTCATAAATGACTCCTGCTGACCTTGTCTTATGCTTATAAAATGTCTCACCCCAACTCTTTGTTTTCTTTGCTATTCCAGAATTCTATTTGTTAAAATAACATTGTTTGGAAGGTAGTGTTGGAAGAGTTCAGCTGAGTTGGTGCCTATACTCTGCCATTTTGGCTGACATAAAAGTCTTTTTAAATTTAATCTAAAGACCAAAACTGATTGATTGACTGAACATCTCTTTACATTAAATAGGATGTGGATAATATGGATAAATATTAATCAGCCCTGCTCTTATATATTCATAGATAATATTTATACAATTTTATTTAAATAAGCAAATTAACTTTTTATCATAATAATTTAAGATTATTTTTCATATACTCAGTATTCTTTCTTCTTTCATATGCCTTGAAAATCCACTGCTCAATGTCACTGAAATGGCATTGCTTTCAGCATAAATCTACTCTGAGAATATTTCATCTGGTCTAGCTGCTTTTCCCATCTTTGTTTTCTTGAGTGCCATTGTCATTTCCTTAGCATGGTGCATTGGAGACTGAAATGTCAGAGAGCAAATTAGGTAGTTTCAGAGTGTTTGATGGCAAAATGAGTTTGTTGTAAAATCTTTACAGCTATTTTCCTGTTTTCTTGTTTGTTGTTCTCTTTTTTAGTTTCAATCTTTAAATGATGAAATGACCTAGGTGAGTGCCTTGAAAAGCTTTGTTTAAATTTGCCATTTCCTCTACTGATTCTCACTTTATTAATAGATGTTACTCATTAACCTCCACCATCATTCCTTATAATATTTTACTGAGATTATATTATTAATTGAATTTATATTATCAATTTATGTTGTCCTTAACTGTCATATCTGTTTGGCAATAAGATCAAATATTTGATAGGTGCAATTGTTGCTTTTCTGTCAGTTCTGGAAATAGTTGCAATCTATGGTGATGTCCATTTCACCATCCATTCTACATTTTTTTGGCATTAACCTATTATTTAAAAAGGACAAGCTGGAGTTGTTTATTTGCATGCTGTATTTTTCCAGTTTTTTTTTATTAATTTTGATCTTTTTAAAACTTAGGTAACCTATCTTTTTAGTGACAACTAATGACTGACATCCCTAATAAGATTCATCCTGTCTCTTAACAGATAAGCAATTTCTTTTGTTTAATGTTATTTACTGGTCATCGTGTCCAATGATTCTTGATTTTTCCTCAATGATACTACTCATAATATAGAAGTATGAATATTTACTGAGTTATTAGTGCTTTCCTCCCATAACTTGTAATGATCATCAATAGAAGTTGCTGGAAAAAAACTTTATCAGTAGTCAAGCTGACTCGTTTATAAAGATAGCTATGTGAAGGTTCAACAAATACCATTAAGAAATAATGCATACAGAGGGTAGAGACAAGATGGCAGTAACAAAGCTGAGCTGTCCCATTGTTCTCCTCCAAAGAACTTTAAAATAATGCATCAAATCAAATCTTGGAAAGGCATAGCAAACAAAAGTCATAGTGAGATTATTTTTCTAGCACAAGGTAATTTAGGAAGTCAGAAGGAGGCACTGGGGTAGGAGCTGGTCTAAAGAATTTTTATAAAATACTCTACCTTCTCAATGAGTAGTATAAGGGATTGAGAGATGAACGAAAATATTTTGGAACTCAAAATTTTAAAAATTGAATGCTTAAAATTAAATAACTAAATAATACATTTTGAAACCAATAAACATGTAATCATACATGTTTCATAAAAAGAAATAAAATCCACAAAAATAAAGTATTATTCTCCTAGTTTTAATAAACTAATGGGAAATAAAACCCATGATAATATAGCTATTTAATGAAATACTAGCATCCATTTGAGCAATGCTATATAATCTAAACTGAAATGACTATTACCATATATTTTATAACTAAAGGAATAAAATGCAGTCTTCAGACTACAGTACATAGATTTGTATGTTTCTAGTCTAAGAAAAATCTCTGTTATTCAGGAATTATCAGGTGTCTAGCCTTGATAATGGCCATTTTATAGTTAAGAATATAAATATAGAAATATTGAATTTAAGATTTCAGCAGTCTGAATGAGATCCAGAGAGATCAAATGTCTCCCTTTAGGTCATATAAAAAATTAGTGGCGGGGCAGCTAGGTGGTGCAGTGGATGGAGCACCGGCCCTGGAGTAAGGAGTACCTGAGTTCAGATCTGGCCTCAGACACTTAACACTTACTAGCCGTATGACCCTGAGAAAGTCAACCCCAATTGCCTCACTAAAAAAAAAAAAAAGGGGGGGGCAGCTGGGTGGTGCAGCGGATGGAGCACCGGCCTTAGATTCAGGAGGACCTGAGTTCAGGTCCGGCCTCAGACACTTAGCACTTGCTGGCTGTGTGACCCTGGGCAAGTCACTTAACCCCAATTGCCTCACCAAAAAAAAAAAAAAAAATTAGTGGCAAAGTCATCTGTCTTTCAAGTATAGCATTATTTGCATTACACTTTTAACTCTGCCATTCAAAATGCCTCTATTATCTGAATCTGTACACGTGGGACCAACCACGGTCATGGTTGACATTCTCTGCTTGAAAGTAGATTTTTGCAATTTTTTTTCATCAATCAGATTTTTTTTCCTAATTTACATGTATGTTTATTTTTTTTTAAATGAAGTTATCTGAAATAATCTGGGAGTAATTAAATTTAATCATAGATCTCATACTGAAGAGAGTAGAATAGTTCATCTTACTGAAATCACCCCTGACCCCTTTTATCAATGAGGAAACTGTGGTCCAAAGAAATATGGAGATGTGCATAGAGTCACAGAAGTAATAAAGGCCAGACCTGAGCTTTGATACCAGGTTCTTTTACTCTAAATCCAGAATATTTGCTACTGTACCATGATAACTAGCATTAATAGGTTAACTCTAACTATACACACAATTGAAAGACTAAACTTATATAATAGGATCAAGGATAAGCACAGATACAAACTAAAACTCACTACCCTATTATCTTTGAGGAGCTTTGTGTGCTCATTAACTCCAGTTAGACACTTAATAAATTACTTTGATGATCATTACTATTAAGGCTATTTTTTTTTAGCCTTGTGAAATGGTAATATGCATTTCATTTATTTACCTTTAAATTCTAATGATTTCACCTTCTTTTTGAAATAGTTGGGGTAGGTTAGGGAAAATTTGGTGAGAAATTAATCTATAGTTCTTCTCTGTCACAAGGGCATAGAGACAATGTCTACCAACTCAGGACAGAGAAGGTACTGGAAATGTGCAGCACAAGTATTCATCAAGAAGTCTAATTTAGTTGGATTCCATTAGGTTTTTATATGGCAATTAGAAATCAAATTATCTAACATTTATTAAGCATCTTGTATCTGCCTGGCACTATGATAAAAGATGGGGAAACAGACACAAAAACAAAGTAGCTTCTAACTTCAAGAAGCTTTAGTAGCTACTATGGATAGGTTGACCCTAATTCTAAGCATAACTAAGAGGCTGGGCTTAGGAAACAAGATCAAAGATGAGCACAAATGCAGGTTAAAACTCACAGCCCTATTCTCTTTTGAGAGGCTTTGTGTACTCATTGATTTTGTTTAGAAATGATTTAAGTAACATTACCATTAAGGCTTTACTACTTGAGGTAAGCTGAACCATAACATGGATTTTTTTTAACCAAGTAATTTCAGGAGGGAGAAAGCACTAACAACATGGGAGATTAAGAAAGAAATCATATAGGAGGCAGTGTCTGACTTGAATTTTTAATGAAAGTTAGGAACTCTAAGAAGGAGAGATAAGTAAGAAGTACATTCCAGGTATGTGAAAAAGCTGGTTTCAAGATTGAGAGGAAGAAGATAAGAGACTGAGTTTAGTGAACAGTTAACAGATCACTTTGGCTGAAACAGAGTATATCAATGGAAGTAATCTGAAATAAATGGGAAAAGTGACAGCCAGACTGTATATTTTAAATAGCTAATTAAATTTACACTGCCTAGGAGCAATTATAAACCATTCAAGATTTTTGAGTAGGGGAGTGACATGATCCTACCTGTGTTGTAGGAATAATCATTTTATTGGTATGTAGAGGAAGGATTAGAAAGCAGAAAGGATGGATACAGGCAGACAAGTAGGAGACTATTCAAAAAGCTAGGTGATGTTAACCTGAACTTGTTAGTTGGTTATTTAGCAGGCAATTATTAGGTGTTTATTTTTTACCAGGCAGTATGATAAATGCTTAAGCTATGAAGAAAGACAAAAAAACAGTCTCTGCCTTCAAGGACTTCACATTCTAATGGGAGAGGAAACATAGAAATAACTAGGTATAACAAGATATATACAAAATATAAGAAAAATCATCTCAGAGGAAGAATGATTATCAGCTGGAGGGACCAGGAAAAGCCTCCTGCAGAAGGTGGGATTAGAACTGTCTTTAAGGAAGACAGGGAGACAAAAAGAAAAGGTGAGAAGAGAAAATTCCAGAAATGGAGTTCTGTAATAGAGGATGGAGGAAGGCCAGCCCAAAGGCATGGACTTTGGAGCTGGAATTTCAGTACAGTAAATAGGAAGTAGGTCAGTATACTTAGATTAGAAGAATTTATGGAAATAAACTAAGTGTAAGAAAAAATTAAAGGTAGAAAGGAGCCAGATTGTAAGGATGCCAAACAAAACCCTCTATATTTGTCTTGAGGTAATGGGGAGTCAATAGAGTTTATTAAGTGGTGGTCAAGGGATTGACATAATCATAGCTATGCTATAGGATAATCAATTTGACAATAAAGTGGAAGATAGATCACAATGGACAGAGGCATGTGAGAAGGAGAGCAATCATTATGTTTTTGTAATGGTCTAGGAATGAGATGATGAGAGCCTGCATCGAAATGAAAGCTGTATGAATGGAAAGAAGGGGACATACCCAAGAGATCTTATGAAGGTAAAAATAATAAGGTTTGGCAATGGATAGACATTTTGGTGAATCAGAGTGGAGAGAACAATAATGGCTATCATTTATATAGCATTTACAGTATACCAGGCACTATCCTAAGTGTTTGATAATTATCTTATTTGGACTTCAGAACAACCCTATGAAGTAGGTGCTTTTATTATCCCCATTTTGCAGATGAGGAAACTGAGGGAAACAGGTTAAGTGACCTGCCCAGGGTCACACACAGCTAGTAAATGCCAAAGGCTGGGTTTAACTCATCTTCCTAACTCCAGGCCAAGCACACTATCTACTTATTGCATCACCTAGCTGGTGACAAGATTGAATGATTAGGATGAGGCTGGTGGTTTTGAGAGTAAAATAATAAAATTTGGAAAATGTGAGCAGTTCAGGGAAAAGACAAGTTCATTTATGAACATGTTGACTTTGAAATACCTATGGGATACTCGGTGGAGATGCCTGCAAGGCAGCTGCTGATGTGGAATTGTAGTTCAGGGGAAAGACAAGAGCCAGATAAACAAACATAGTCTGCATCAAGATAATCATTGAACTGAGGTAGTGGCTGGGTGAGTATAGTGAAAGCAATGAGTATGAAGGTTGTTCCCTATGTTAAGCAAGCCAATGAAATGTAAATTATTAAAGAAAATGGGGTAATTTATTATGTCAAAAACTGCCCAGAGGTAGAAACAGCCTTTAGATTTATCAGTTAAGAGTTTATCAGTTTATCAGTTAAGAGATTGTTGATAACCCTAAAGTGGTGGAGTTAGAAGCTGTATGGCAAAGGATTGATGACTTAATGGGAACTGAGGAAGTATTGAGTATAGAAAAACCTGCAAATTTTGCTATGAAAAGGAAAAGAGATATAAGATGTTTTATAGAGAGTAAAGCAGATTCAATGGAAGGCTTTTAAGAAAGGAGATCTGGGCAGTTTCATAAGCAATATGGAAGGAACCAATAAATAAGAAGAGATTGAAGGTAAAAGAAGATGAGGGAAGAATTAAAGGGACAAAATTCTAAAAAAGATTGGGAGATAAAGGAAAGGAAGCAAATAGAGAGATTGTCCTTATCAAGGAGTATTGCATTTTCAGAGCCTGGACCCTGCCTCCCACCAACAAAAAATAAAGTGTGTCTGGGAAATAAGATAGAGGACTTTGAAGATGTGGAGTAGAGAAGAGGAGACTCATGACAGATGGTCTCAAGTTTTCTCAGTAAAGTAGATAGCCACGTTGTCTGCTGAGGAGGAGAGGAAAAAAGCTATTATAATGATCTTAAAAAGAAAAGAGAGCTGAAACAGTTGCTATGGAGACTATGAGATAGTCAATCAAAGAAGAATAAAAGGATTCCCATGCCAAATCCATGATCAAGTTGATATTAGAAAATACAAACTTATGTTCAAGTCAGGTGTGCTGTCATGTGACTTTCTCTAGCAACATTCAACAGTTAGAAAAGAGGAATAGAGAAAATAGATAATGGGAATAACCAATAGTTAGGTGTTGGATAAGCATGAATGAAAATAGAACCAAAGGGTAAGTTATTGAAGAGGATAGGGTGAATGCTATTATAGAATAGAAGTTCAAGACTGAACTCAGAAAACTAAGGCTAGAGCAGAGGTAATAGATTGAAATAAGGGAGAGGACAGAGAGAACAGAAGTCATAGTGAGGATGAAGAATTGGCTTCGGTAGGTTGAGGCATAGGGAAAGCTAAAAAGACAGGAGGTTGTGCTTAGAGTTGGGGATTTTGGGGTTGTGGGTTATAGAAGCAGCAGAGTTTGGAGGGATGGTGAAAACTAAGGGAGAACATTTCAATGAGAGGTTGAGGTGAAATTACAAGTGATAGGGCAAAGAAGGAGAACTAACTAGGAGCAGTCATTTAACTCCTTGAGAGGAGATGGGATAACCTATAAATAAGTAACTGGACTAGATTATATAGGTAAATTGAGTGATTAACTAAGTTTTAGGGACTTTTGAGTTTTAGATTAGCAAAGGGACAGTCTAGAGACAGTACCAAGGAGAAAAGCATGGTGTGTATTTTAAGATTCTAAATGTGGATTCTAATCTGTTCCCCCAGTTTTTGGGGAAACTGACTAAAATCACTGATAAAACGAGTTTAGGTTTTTAAGGGTTTATTGGAAAATAGAAAGAAAAAGATTGAGAACAGAATTCCAACAGCCTGGCATTCCTATCTTTCCTCAAATTTCCTGTGAAGTCCTCTGCCACCACCACCACCATCAAGTCAGGAACCCAAAAGAGAGAGAGCTCTCCGTGCAGGCTCCCTTTCCTCCTTCCTGTCTCCTCCCAGAATATAGGAGGCTCTTCAAGTTGATTGGCTGGTAGCCTTGATAGACACCACCCATGAGTAAACATCATTTCCTGACGCCAAGGAAAAGCCACAATGCCTCTGAGGCATTTTCCTCATGGTGGAGCTTTCCCACAGCAAGTCTCCAGTAGGTGGCATCATTCTAATCATTGCAATGGTTACTCCTCTAGTTGGTATACAGGAAAGAGGGACCAAGGATGCAATGTCTAATAGAGAGTCATGATTCTATGTTCTAAAAGATGGAAGGAGTCTGAGGAGAATCACTCAAACACTTTTCAGCAAAATAAAGCAATATCTATTGGGGAAAACAATGGATAAATTATTAAAAATTATTGTTATTTTATAGCATTGAATTTTATGACTCTGTACTGAGACTTTCTTTTCATATTTACCATTTGCAAAATGTAGTCAGCATTTTGCTTCAGTGAGAGAAAAATGGGTACCTAACTTTGACAAGTGGAGTGACTAGATGACAAACAAGAACACCAAAGATTCGAAAAAAACCCAAATCACTTCACATCTGTTAGACTTTCAAAGTCTTTAAGTAGGTGGAGTCTATAATAGCTCATCAAAATGAAAATGCCATTCCAAAGATGACTTTCTAGGAACAATATATACACCATGATCTCCAGCATCATTCTCTCTTTCTATGCTCTTTGCAAGGAACCAGTCAATACATGTCTTTGTCATATGTAAGGTTTCCTGTGATTTCTGAACAGTTGATATTGCCTGGACTTCCTAAATACCATTCAGATCCACAACTCCCTTGATTATCCTAAGTAAATGTAAGCATTTCTCCTAACACCATGGGAGGATAAATACCTCAAGAAAAATAACATCCTGAATGTTGTAGCATTAGCAGGAACTAAACTTGCTATCAAATGTTAGCAGTCTGTAAAATCATTCTTTAAAATCCGGAGCTAAAGAGCCAGATTTGCTTACACTAAAGGAAGATTTTAATCTGCTAGAGAAAGATAAATTCAACTCTACAAAAATGTTTTTTTATTTCAAATTGAGTAGACTTGTTGAGATTACCCCCTGTCACCTAGTACATTGCTGATATTCAGAGTTTTTTAATCAGGTTAGAGGTATTCCTTGTACTAATATTGAAACTGTCAATGAATTGATGATCTATTTATTTTTAATGTATATTACTTTGAGTTTAATAATATTTAAATTAATTTTTGAAAATATTTTTAATCAGTAATATTTTGATAATAAATTGTAAAAATTTAATGTATTGGTGAGAGGTAGCATGGCTTAGTGTATAGCACATTGGACTTAGAGTCAAAGAAAACGGCTAAAATCCAACCTATTATATTTGTTAGTCATGTGACTATGACAATTCATTTAACTATGCTGATGCTCAAGTAATACTCTAACAGGATAGTTATAGAAAGATTGCTATTTGCCTAGGTGTTATGAATCCATAACATTAAATAAAAAGAGGTCATTGATGCAAATTATGGTTATATTTTGTTTTGCCATAATAGAGATTTCTTAAAAAGACATGCCAACATTACCTGACTGCAAATTCATAAACACAACCACAAAGGGAAATTAAAAAGCATTAGTGCTGGACCTTGAGACAGGAAAACCTGAGTTTAAATTTAGCTTCAGAGACTTACTAGCTGAGTGATCCTTAGCCAATCACTCAACCTCTTTTGGTTTCAGTTTCCTCATCTGTAAAAAAGAAAAAAAAATAATAGCACCAACCTCTCAGGGCTATTGTAAGAATAAAATGAGATAAGATTTATAAAATTATTTCCAAACCTTGGAGCACTAATATATGATATTGCTGTTAACAAATTGCCTTAATTATTGATTGTTGGAAAAAAAGAAGAGATGCATATATTAAATTTGGTGATTGGTACTAATCTTGAGAATTTTCTTTGACCTGTTACCTTTGTTCTGTTACCTTTTCATGTTGATAACATGCATTTTGTCCTAGTCTATGTGTATATTGTTATGTTTGGCTCTGTTTCCTTTACACTTTAATTCATGCAAAATTTCCCATATTTCTCTAAATATATATTGTTCTCAAGGCAGAGCCAAGATAGCTGAGGAAAGGCAGTGATTCACCTGAGCTCTCCCCTAAGCCCCTGCAAACATAAAAAAGGACCTTTACCAATGACAGCTTCTATGGTGAAAGGGAAGACCAAAATACAAGCTCAGATAAATTTGTCAAAATGCCTACAAGTGAAGACTCAAGTGGGAAGATTGTTTTGTCTCAAGACCAAAAAGCTTTCTTTCAAGAGCTCAAAAGGGCTTTTAAAAATCAAATGAGAGAGGTAAAAAGAAAAAATGAAGCAATGAAAGAAATGAGAGTTATGCTGGAAAAAGAAGCACAAAAATTGACTGAAGAAAACAATTCCTTAAAAAATACAGTTGGCCAAATGGGAGAAAAAATTGGCCAAATGGAAAAGGAGAGGCAAAAGCTTACTGAGGAAAATGATGCCTTAAAAATTAAAATTGGACAGATGGAAGCTAATGACTCCATGAAACACCAAGACTCTGTCAAACAATCAAAATAATTTTAAAAATAAAAGAAAATGTGAAATACCTCATTGGAAAGACAACTGACCTGGAAAATAAATCCAAGAGAGATAATCTAAGAAGTACTGGACCACCTGAAAGCAATTCTCAAGAAACGAGTATAGACACCATATTCCAGGAAATAATCAATGAGAACTGCCCTAATATTGTAGAATCAGAAGATAAAATCATCCTTGAAAGAATAATTCATCTATCATCTCCTGAAAGAGAATCCAAAAGGAAAACGCCAAGGAAAATTGTAGGCAAATTCCAGAATTATCAGATGAAGGAGAAAATACTCCAAGCAGCCAGAAACAAATTATTTAAATATCATGGAGCCAAAGTCAGGATTACACAGGACCTGGCAGCTTCAACATTAAAGGATAACAAGGCATGGAATATGATATTTGGGGAAGGCAAAGGAACTGAGATTACAACCAAGAATTGACTACCAATAAAAATTGAGCATTATCTTTCAGGGGAAAAGATGGGAATTCAATAAAATAGGGGAATTCCAAGGTTTCCTGAAGAAAAGACCAGAACCAAACAGAAAATTTGATCTTCAAATACAACTCAGCAAAGGGACTTTCAGATATCTAGGCTATGTACTATTAGCTGAAGTTGTTACCAATGACATTCCCCTAATTGTAGAGTACCTCTTGTATTCTAGTTCCATCTAATTACTTAATAATCAGATTAGCTTTTACAAAGGAATATTTACTTTAATTTTTTTTCACAAATTAAAGGTTCTATACAAGAAATCCTTCTTTTTGTAAATTGTTGCAGATAGTAGGGGATGGAGACTAGGAGGATTAGGCCCATAGTAGCTTGGAGCTTCTTTAGGGATCAGATGGTCCCCTAGGTCAGGAGGCTGAGCTGCCATCTCTACACATTGGGGAGGAGTTATAATAGCAAATATACCAACATAATCTCCAACAGATGGAGAATACTTTGGAGAGTAGAAGGGGGTTTAGGTTTACTGTTTGGCTGTGTTCCTAAAAAGTACAGTCTCAAGCTCCAACTCCAAAACTTCACCATAAGCTTTAAGCCCAGGCACCTTGGTGCCTCTATGTTACCCTTCTGAGACTGGCTGCACATCCAGATTGGAATTCTGACCCCAGGGTCTTCATGGCTTTGCTTCAGAGTAAGTGAGGATTTTATCGCCTGCACCTGAAACTGGGAAAGACAAACGACATTGACCAAACAGAAATACCAGGCCCATTCCTAAAGGCTATGGGACAAAATATAGTAAACATTTTCATTAGGAAAATAAAAAGTCAGGAATATCAAAGAGGGGGGCAGCTGGGTTCCAAAGTGGATAGAGCATTTTCAAACATAACTTTTTCAGAAAACCAAAGTTGGAAAGAATTTCTGAAATGAAAATACAGATGTCAAAAGAAATATAAGAAAGTTAAATAAATCTAAATTACTTGAACTGGCTAGATGTCTATTATAAATACCTAAATTAACCATAAGACATATGAAGAAAGACTCTATCTGCACCCAGAGAAAAAACTTATAAATAAAAGTATGTGTTGGGTAATTTTACATATATAAATATGTCTAATGGTAGCTATCTCTAGAGTGAGGAGAAGGGAAGAAAAAAGTTAAAAAAGAAATTTATATAATAATTTTGTTGTATATTTGAAAGAAATAGCAAGTTGTACAAGTAGATTTGCAGTTTTATATTCAACGATCTTTATTATTATACTATGTTATGAAAATTATTGTTTCATAACATAAATTAAAAGGGAAGAAAAAATATTGGTTTTGGTATATTTTGAGAATACAGAAAATACTCAGGTTTTCTTGTTTAATCAATTTTGTCATGCTCTTTCTTTTTATGGGTGAGTTAATTCCATTAACTTTCATGATTTTTATTGTTATGCTTATTTTTCCTTCAGTTATATCTTGTCACTATAGATATCTCTTCCATCTTACCCTTCTTTCCTTTTTAAACATTAAAGTACAGAGCTTGTCTCTCCTTGTTTATTTACTGTTCCTTAAACACAGCAACATTCCTAAGGGAAAAGTGTCTTGTCTCTTCTTTTCAATATCTAAACACTGGATCATCATCTAGCCAGTTCAAGTAATTTAGATTTATTTACCTTTCTTATATTTCTTTTGACATCTGTATTTTCATTTCAAAAATTCTTTCCAACTTTGGTTTTCTGAAAAAGCTATGTTTGAAAGGAATCAATTATTTTATTTTCAGTTTATCATATTCTAATTTTTTTCTTTTCCTTCCTGGTTAATGTCAATTAGTGGGGCTGATTCAGCTATTATTATTAAAATTTCTTGGTATTTTGTCTTTAAGGAGGTTTATATATGATGTTGTTGAGACTTCTCTTCCAGGTCAAATATTTTTTGATAGGATATTTCACATGTCTTTTGAATCTTCTCTTATTTTTTCTTTACTGAAATGATTCTTGTTTTATCATTGTAGTTTTTATTTCTGTCTTCTCAGTTCCTTACCCTGCTCCAAGACAGCCACTAAAGTGTAAAGGTTTTTCAAGTTTCTAATCAAAGATTATTATTTCTTTTTTTTTTCCAGAAAGAGCTTTAATTATCATTTCTTGTCTTGTTTTTCAACCCAATTCACTTGCAAGTCAAGACCTCACTCTCCTAATGTCATTGGTCATCTACACAAATGAAAGACAAAAATAATTCCAAAGGACTCATGATGGAAAATGCTCTACACATCCAGAAAGAAGCAAGCAAACTGTGAAATCACGATGCAGATTGAACCATACTATTTCTACTTTTATCTTTCTTTTTTTGGAGGTTTTCCCCTTTTGTTCTGATTCTTCTTTCACAACATTACTAATGCAGAAATGTCATTAATGTGATTGTACATATATAACCTATATCAGATTGCTTTCTGTCTTGGAGAAGGGGAAGGGAAGGGAAGGAGGGAGAAACATTTGGAATTCAAAATATTATAAAAACAAATATTGAAAACTAGCTTTACATGTAACTTAAAAATAATAAAATAATTTTATGATAAAAAAGAATGAAGGACAAATAACATTTACTAGACTTTTAACCACTTTGGGGGTTCTTGTGAATAGTGTTTTCTTTTATATAGTTCTAGTTATAACAATTACAAATTATATACCTTTCTGTTGATGAAATTATTCTCACAGTCTTTTACTAGTAATATTTCTTCATTATTTAGGAGCTTTTCTTTACTTTCCTAAATATTTAGTCTGTTTAACATTTTTTCCTGTGGTTTCCTTGTAAGGATTTGTTATTTTACTTTTATGTGGTACACTTCTAGCAGTTTTGAGGTTGGGGGGGAGAGAAGGAATATGCTCACATAAAAACACAATCAGCAGAAGTCCACTATAGATTTAATTTTTTTAATAGAATTTTATTTTCCACAATATATGTAAAAACAAAATTTTAACATCAATTTTTAAAAGACTTTGTGTTCCAACTTCTTTTTCCCCCACCTCCATTCACACTCCCCACCCACAAAAACTCAAGCAATTCAAAATAAGTTACACATGAGTAGTCATGGAAAAATTCCCACATTAGCTAGTTGTGAGAGAAAACAGTCAAAAAAACCCCAAACTTCAGATTAAGAAATTGTCAAAGAGGAAAAGAAAAAAAATTAAAAATGTGTTTCCATCTGTTTTCAGATACTATCAGTTCTTTTTCTGCAGATGGGCTGCAATCTTCATATGTCCTTCAGGGTTATATTGGATCATTGCCTTGCTGAAAATAACCACATGCTTCCCCCACTATTGCTGTTGTTTTGTATACAGTACATTTCACTCTGCTTCAGTTCATGTAGGTCTTTCCAGGTTTTTCTGATAGTATCCTGTTCATCATAACCTGTATATAATACCTTAAGCTTGACAGAGAATTTTCTTCATAAAAGCCCAGCAAAGTAGGTACCATATGTTTTGCCATTATAATCAATCATCATAACTATTTCCCTCCATCCCACTCCCTTCCCATGACATTTACTCTCTTCTTTTTACCTATTACTCCTCAGAAGTGTTTTACTTTTGACTATCCTCTCCCTCGCTCTGCACTCCCTTTTTTCACTCTTCCTTCCTTGTCCTCTTCCCCTCCTATTTTCCTGCAGGGTTAAATAGATTTCTCCTCCCAATTGGGTATGAAAGCTATCCCCTCCATGAGTCCACTCCAATGAGATCAGGGTCCCTGAGCTAATTCTTTGTTCTAAATTTTTCTTCCTCCCTGCCTCCTCAACCCTCCTTATGAGATCAAGCAATTCAATATGTCATACTGTTGTAGTAATGCAGAACATCTTCATCTTCCTTGAAAGTTGTTTTGCTTTTTACTGTTATCTCTCCCAATCTGCCCTTTCCTCCTTTCCCTCTTTCCCCCTCCCCTTTTCTCCCTCCCCCCCTCCCCTCAGGTCAAAAATATATTACTATACCTACTTGAGTATGTATGTTAGTCCTTCTTTGAGCCAATTCTGATGATATTAAGGTTCACTAACTCCCCAACTCCTTCCCCCTCTTCTACTCTCCTCCATAAGCTTTTTTCTTGTTTCCTTCATGTGAACTACCTCTCCCCAGACCATCTCTCCCCTTTTCCCTCCCCCAGTTTATTTCTCCTACACCTCAACCCTATTTTAATGATGTCATCATGGATTAGTTAGGTGGCACAGTGGACAAAGCACCAGCCCTGGACCCAGGAGGCCCCAAGCCCAAATCCATCCCCAAACATAAGATACCCCACCCTGTCTGCCCTACAAAGAACAAAACATAAATGCTTTACAGATATAATCCCTTCATATTCAGTTCAGTCCTGTCTTCTGTGAATTGATTACTGAGATAGTTCTTATGATTTCAAAGTATTATCTTCCCATATAGGAATATTAACAGTTTGATCTTTTAATATCCCTCATGAAGCCTTTTTCCTGTTTACCTTTTTATGCTTCTCCAGGGTCTTGTATTTGAAAGTCAAATTTTCTATTCAGTTCAGGTCTTTTCATCACAAATGCTTGAAAAACCTCTTTCTCATTGAAATCCCATTTTTGCCTCTGAAAGATTATACACAGTTTTGCTGGGTACATGATTTGTGGCTGAAGTTCCAGTTCCTTTGCCCTCTGAAATATAATATTCTATGCCCTTCCATCCTTTAATGTAGAGGCTGCTAGATCTTGCTTTATCCTTATTGGAGCTCCACAGTATTTGAATTCCTTTTTTCTAGCTGCTTGCAGTATTTTCTCCTTCACCTGGGAGTTCTGGAATTTGGCTATAATATTCCTGGAGGCTTTCCTTTGGGGATCTCTTTCATGAGGTGATCTGTGGATTCTTTCAATTCCTATTTTAGCTTCTGCTTCTAGAATATCAGGGAAATTTTCCCTCACAATCTCTTGGAGGATGGTGTCTAAGCCTTTGTTTTGGTCATGATTTTCAGGTAGTCCAATGATTTTCAAATTATCTCTCCTAGATTTATTTTCTAGGTCAGCTGTTTTTCCAAGGAGATATTTCACATTGCCCTCTATTTTTTCATTCAATTGGATTTGCTTTACTGTGTCTTCGTTTCTCATAAGGTCACTAGCTTCCATTTGTTCAATCCTAATTCTTAGGCAGTTATTTTCATCAGACAGTTTTTTAATCTCCTTTTCCATTTGGCTTTTCAAACTGTTGACTTTTTTCTCATGACTCTCCTGGATCGCTCTCATTTCCCTTTCCATTCTTTCCTCCTTTTCTCTACATCTTCTTTCTATTTCTCCTACGTTCTCTTCAAAGTCCCTTTTGAAAGCTTCCATGGCCTGAGACCAGTTAATATTTTTCTTGGAAGCTTTGGATGTTGGAGCTTTGACCCTGTTATTATCTTCTTCTTCTTCTGAGGTTGTATTTTGGTCTACCTTACACCCAAAGAAGTTTTCAATGGTTTTCTGCTTTCTCTGCCTATTCATCCTGGCTTGCAATTTCTTGGCTTTTAACTCCTTCTTAAAGTGTGTCTCTGCTTCCAGGACACACTGTTCGAACTACAGTGTGGCCCAGGCAATGGTTGGGCTTTTTCTCAGCCTGCCTGGACTCGCTTTCATTTTATTTTAAGCTCTCCACTGGGGGGTGGGAGGGGCTGCTTCTTGGCTCCACTCCTGTTCTCAACTTCAGAGGGTCCCAGGTATTTGGGGTTGAGGTGGGACAGGTTTTAATCTTGCCTGGTCTATTCTCAGGTCCAGAGATAACCTCAGGCATATTTACTAAGAAACCAACCAGTAAAGCTTTCTGTGGTGTGGTTCTCAGCTTCTGATGAGACTGCTCCCCTGTCCCCATCCCCGACCTGGGCCTTCAGCCACTCAGGATTTCTTCCTGGTTGCCCACTGGGGTGGGACAGTCAAATCCTTCCCCCCAGTCCACTGGTACCCCTGTGCTTACCCCCCAGGCCAGCCGTTCAGCCTGACTGTATGCTCAGTTCCAGAAGACACCTGTGCTGCAGCCGATTCAGAGGCACTGGGGCAAATTCCTCAGGCGGGTATCTGGTGTGTCAGTCCGACTGCGGGGTTAGGCTTTATTCATGGCCCACCACAGGCCCCCTGAAATCTATCTATAGCTGGAGAAAACTCTCAGCCCGCATTTTTGTGTGTTTTTCTGCCCCAAGGGTTATTTTATTGCTATTTTGGGGGCGATTGCATCAGGAGACCTGTGCATTTAATGTCTTTCCTCCGCCATCTTGGTTCTGCCCCCCGATTTAATTTTTTTTAAAGTAGATTTAATAGGAAAAATAAGAAACATTTAGGACATTACCTTAAGTTTATCCTGAAGTCCTTGAGAACAGGAAATATTGAATTTCTTATCCTTGTGTGCCTAGCACAGTTCCTGACTCTTCCACTTACTAAATGCCTGTGGAGTAAGTGAGCAGAAAGAATTGACCTAGAACTACAAGACACCAGTAGAATTAGATAGCAGTGAAAAGGAGTCAATCAAGGTGGATAGAGATGTGTTAATTGCCTATACATGTCAGACACTGTGCTCAGCAGTAGGAATACAAAGAAAGTCATAAGACAAGCCCTACCCTCAAGAAGTTCATAATCTAATGGACAAAGTCAACACATAAAAAGAAACTTAAATGTGAAGCCGGAGGCGGGGGCAGAGTGGAGAAAAGGGGAAAGATACTACATGGCATAGGGATATGATGAAGTCTTGCAGCCGAGGAGGGAAATGATCTGGGGATATGAGAGTTTGAGAATTGAATTTATTTTGCAAAATGATGATGTATAAATCATGAAGTCTAGGAAAGAAGTCAAGTGGGAAATGAGTTGAATTCTCTTTGAGCCCTTCTTAAATTGTGGAGGAAAGGGGAGAACTCCAATGTCCACCCTTCAATCAGAGGGATAAATGGAGCCCAGGGGAGGTACTAAGGAGGTGAGAGTTTCAGAGCTGTTTCATCTTGAGTAATGGTGAGCTTTCAGAGATCACAAAGTCTAGGAAAGCAGTCAGGTGGAAAATGATAAAGAAAGGAAAGTTCAGTACCTGGGTCAGTTTCAGTTTGCTTACTGTACATTTCTATCAGAAGGCAAGGGGAAGGAAAGTTCAAATTCTTGATTCATCATAGTCTTATGCATGCTCTTCATGTAGTCAGAGGAGTTAGTAGGCATGTTAATAAAAGAAAGTGGATACACTGGCTGTTCAGTTTATTCAAAGTGAGATAATGCATGTACAGTGTTTTATAAACCTTCAAGCATTAGAAAATGTGATCTAGTACTATTTTGTTCTTTGGTCATATACAATTGAAAAGACTTTATGGGGAAGCTAGGTGGTGTAGTAAAGCACTGGCCCTGGATTAAGGAGGATCTGAGTTCAAATCTGGCCTCAGACACTTGATACTTACTAGCTGTGTGACTCTGGGAAGTCACTTAACTCTCATTGCCCTGCAAAACAAAACAAACAAAAAAAAGATTTTAAGTGCTGATATTTTTCAGCTTAGACATGACAATAAAAAAGTTCAAGTTTCCAATCCAATAGACATAGTTTTATCCAGGGACAAAAATCCAGTCTTTTGTATTTCAATCAATCAATAAACATTAAGGACAAGTGTCAGACACTGCTACACTGCACTGGGGAAAGAAAGATGAAGAATAATACAATATCTATTTTCAAAGAACTTAAAATGAACTCATTTCCATACATCTAAATCTTCAGGCAATGAAAGCAGCATCTGTTCCCTACTTATTAAATTCTAACACTCATAGTTCTGCTACATTATATAAAACATGGAATGGATGCAATTTATAAAATATTTTTAAATTGATACAATATTTTCCCAGGAGATAACCTCTTTAAAATGCAAACCCATAATTCTTGTATTTAAAATGAGTTTCTGTTTTTAAAAATATATATCCATGTATTTAACTTCATAGCTTTCAGTTTTGTATTATTTATAAATAATGTGATATGTGCATATAGTTAATTTTCAATAATTCATATGAATAATAGTCTTAATAAATTTCAGAATATCAATATCTTTGGAACATAAAACACTAACTACTAACATCTAAAACATTCTCATATTTTTAAAAATTGTGTATGTAGTCAGAGAACCTAAAATTAATGAATTGGGCAATAATTCTTTATAGTAAAGTGACAAGATTCAGAGAAGACTGTTTTGCAAAACACCTGTAATCAGTTAGAAAAACTTCAATCACCCAAAAGGAAATTGCTTATGCTGGTAACAGACTGTGTCAACTTAGAAAAATTCTCTGTAGCTAGTGTAAAAAGGGAGGCACTACTATTCAAATAATTTCACTGATTGGCCATCCTTTGGGACTGTCACTTGAGTTGTGTGTAAATGAATCAGAGCGAAAAAAATCTCTCTCATTCAACTTGTACTGTCCTCTTGCCGAATTTGTGACTTTTACTTGCTTTCAAGATTAACCCACATGTGTCCAAGATAATCAAGGCAAAATGGAAATTCCAACAAAATTTTACCAGAAAGAAACTCCTCTAAAATGGTGACTATGGGGAGTGAGAGTATTATGGGATACTGTCCACCCACCCCCAACAAAAATAAATAAATAACTTGAGAAGAAGTTGATTTTTAAAGCTACAAGTGGCCAGTTAGCTCAGACTGGTTGTGAAAATGCTGAGGTCAAGACTTAGCTGTGATCCATGGACATAGCTAGAACCCCTCACTGAGGCCATGTTTCACAAACATCCCCATACAATTATAACTTCTTGGAAATGGAAGTGACTGAAAGGGGAATCTAGTCCAAAAAGTTCTGTATTACATGAAAATAGAGGCCACTTGGATAAAGAAACTTGGACAAGTGGATAAAGCACTGGAGTTAGGCTCAGAAGAGTTGAAAAAGTCCTATTTGTGAAGATGGGTATTGCTTAATTACTACACCTTACTTTCCTGAATATCCACCTCTTAGTTGTTGTGAGAATTAAATGAGATAATAAAAATAACATATTTTGAAAAAGGTTAAAGCACTATACATATTCCACTGTTTAGAAGGAGGTAGGGGAAAGAATAAGAACTGATAGTGTGTACTATGATTTACATAGTGTTTATTATGCACCAGGCATTGTACTACATGCTTTACAAATATTCTTTCAGCACCTTTCACGACCTGACATTTCTACCTTTCCTATCGTTTTACACTTTATACTAATACTGCCAACACCACTATGTATTCATTGAACCAGCAACATTGGCTTCCTTACTATTCCTCAAACAACACAATCCAAATCCCCAGCATTTTCACTGACTGCTCCTCATGCCATAAATGCTCTCTCTCCTCATTTCCTCCTGGCTTCCCTGACTTCTTTCATGACCCAGCTAAAGTCCAACCTCCTATAAAAGGCCTTTTTTCACCTCTCCCCACTTAATGCTAATGGATTCCCTCTGTTGATTATCTCCAATTTATCCTGTCTATTATTGGTATCTATATAGTTTTTTGCACATTGTCTCTCCCATTGTAATTTGAGCTTCTTGAGAACATAGACTGTCTTTTGCTTTTTTTCTTTTCTTTTTTAAGTATCACCAGCACTTAGCAGTATTTAATAGACAATTAATATTTATTTAATAGACACCTAATAAGTGCTTATTGACTTACTGAATGAAGCAGGTACTGTGGAGTGCTGAGAGCCTGGTCAGACATCAGAGGCACCAAGGTCATCTGCTAGATCCTGGGCCATTGCCAGTCATCTTGACTTTTATTTTTCCACTGGACTTTGATGACTCAGGAATAGAGAGTGAGGCTGACAATTTTACATAGCTCTGCCTCACTTAAATCCAATTGATGCATGAATCAAAATATAAAACATTTTGTCGTTAGTCCTTTTTGAAAATGAAGGACAAACAACATTGACTGACTGATATTGTTATGGGATGCCTTAATGCATACACATTGAATTGAAATACTTCTACAGTATCCCCAAGTGGACATCTGGCCTCTGCTTAAACATCTCCAATGAGAAGAGAACACAATGTCCCATGAGGCAGACCTGGTGAAAGATTGTAGGCTAATAATCACAAAGCCATTAATACTGCTGGAAATGTAATTCCAACCACCTTACTCAAGAAGGACAGCAACCATGTAAAACTAATTGCCTTCTGAATGTTAGATTTTTTTAAAAGAAAAGGTCAAACATTAGCAAATGCCAGGCTAACTGCTTTTGGAAATGAAAACAAGGGTGGCCAAAGATTTTTAAAGTATTGAATTCCTTTCCCTATCAGAGGTAACAAAGAATGAAATTTCAATGTGCTCCATGACTCTAAAAGTAGCTTCCCTATTCAGGTAATTTTTTATTTGTTAAAAACTAAGTCTAATCTATGCCTCTGAATATCTTAAAGGAAGAATTGAATAAGTAAATGAAAAATCATCTATTGAGGATATAATTGCAGAACTATTGAAAAGATTTCTGAAATAATTCTAGCTATTTGACTATGATTTTTAATACATTTTCTTGATAACGTTTCTTTCTTTATGACAGTGATTTTTGGAAATGCTCATATCCCCCATCCACCACATCAAAATTGAACTCTCCCTTGAAAGAGAGAAACAGTTAAGCTAAAAACATCTGACATGGTGTCTGCATATGACAATGTATGTTGTTCTCTAAAAGTACCTTAACTTCTCTGCCAAGAAAGGGTATTTTTCATTATCTGTTCTCCAGGACCAGTAGACTTTTTTTTCACCAACTTTTTAGAGAGTCTTTATTTTTCTTTGCATATATTTTTTTGTTCTGCTTATTTCATTTTAGTCTACATATCTGTTTATTTAAATCTTCCCATAATTTTATGGATTCCTCCTATTCTTCAACTATTACTACACAGTTGTAGTTATATGTCCATATGTGTGTTCATAAGTTCAATTATATGTCCATATGCTACCTGAAGCATATTGAGGGGAAAGATGTTATTGGCCACTTTTCATATCACCTAGGTTCTCATTAGATTGTGGGCATGGTTGATTGAGTTGATGAATCACCCCACCCCAGTCTAATAACTAACTACCTTAAGGGGGTGACAAAATATATATTTTATTGAATCAATCAATCAAAGAAGGATAACATAGAAGGTGAGAAAAATTCTTGATCTGTTTGGAAGCAATGAAAGCCATTGGATAAAATGGATTAACATTATACAGTTGTATTTGAATTGGCCAAGGAGACTTGCTCATGTCGTGCAGGTTTGTAGGAAATATCAAGCTATTTCAGCAGTCAGATATTCCAAAGAAGTGAGTAACTGGAGCTGCCCCAGCCAATCCCTTGAAAGGGATTGGGATATATGTGGATGGGGTAAAATTAGGAGAACACCTCTTTTCCCCCTTTCCAACCAAGAAGAAGACCTTGATAACAACAGAAGATTAGAGGATTTGGACTATTTTTTGTCATCCTTCCAGCATCTTAGAGACTGCAACAGCTAGTGGCAGTGTTTGCATCAAGAGTTGAGTACAAATGATACACTGAGAAAAGGCAACCTCAAAGCTCTTTAAGGAGTTCAGAAGAAAACTACACCATGCCTAAGGGTAACTTCATGACAGTCTCATGAAAGGGAGAAAAGGCTTTTCAACAATAGTTATTCCAGGAGCTATTAGTTATCCACTTTGAAACACATGTTCTACAAGCTTAAGACTACTTTACCTTGGATTCTTCACGTACTTGTAGGATAGGATGCACTAGTTTGTACCAACTGTTCTCTTGTACCACTTTACTAAACACCTACTTTACAAAATTGATTGTCTGCCTGCCTAATTACTATCAATGCATAATCAATGGGGGATACACATTAGTAGCTTTAGCTACATATCATGAGCTATAGCATTAAAATGGTAACCATCACCCTCATCTCAGCCCCTTCAAGCCTTACTACTACTACTGAGGGGAGAAATAGCACTCATGGTCTGGGGACCCAGACTACAAGTGGAAGTTAGGATTGGGGTAGCAGCCCTAGAGCATGTGCTACAGGATAATAAATAAATTGAGATCACATCTTATAAAATCACATTCTGAGTCTTAGAAAATAGACAGGGTACAGGATGTATTAAAACATGAGAATCTTGGCAGGCAGGTAAACAAAAGAAAACATGAGAATATAAACACTTAGAAGTTAAACCAAGATGGAATATACAATTAGTTATACAACAGAGTGACAAGAGTCTGACAAGAGTAAAATGAACAAGTGAAGACAGGTCTCAAATGGTCAGGCAAATAACTGGCACTGAATATGTTCACAGGACATGAGGAGGTATATGAACAATTGAGAAAAGTACTCTCAGCACTGAGCTCACTCACATGTAGTTTCATAGCCTCAGTAACTTTCCTCATGGGAAGAAGGACCAGGTGAGGATGAGCCTGGCCTAAAAGATTTTGTTTGCTGATTACTACAAACATATACCTGATGTTTTGTGATGATTAAGCAAAATGGAAAACAAGAAAAGTCACTGGTCATGGCATAGACATTTTTCTTACACATTTGGATCCATGTTTCTAATATATATAACTTCCCTAAAGGTCAAATTCTATTTCACCAAACTAGAGGGAATATTTCTTTTTTCTTTTTTTTTAATTTATGGAATAAAATAAGCATTTCCATAACATAGTGCAATAAAAAAGATGAAACTGCAAATCTACTATGAACAAGTCACTATTCCTTTCAAATATACAACAGTTATCATGTAAGTTTCTTTTTATTATTTCCCCCCATCCCCACACTAGAAATGTCTACCATTAGACACAAATAGGTATACGTGTGTGTGTGTGTGTGTGTGTGTGTGTGTGTGTGTAAAATTATTCTACACATACTTCTATTTATCAATTCTTTCTCTGGATCCAGATAATGTCTTTCTTCATATGTCCTTTATGGTTAATTTGGGTATCTATAATAGACAAAATAACTTAGTTGCACAGTCATTCTTTTAAAAAAGAATTGTTATTACTATATACAATGTTCTATTGGTTCTACTTATTTTGCTCTTCAATATTTTATGCTTGTCTTTCCATGTTTTTTCTAAAATTATTAAACTCATCATTTATTAAAGCAGAGTTGTATTTCATCACAATCATATACAACTTGTTCAACTTTCCCCTAATTTATGGGCATCCCTACAATTTCTAGTTCTTTGCCACAACACAGAGAACTGCTATAAACATTCTAGAAGATATAGGTTCTTTTACTTTTCCCTAATCATTTTTCGAAATAGGCCAAGTAGTGGTACTGCTGGGTCAAATGCTATATATGTAGTTTAATAATTCTTTAGGCTTAATTCCAGATTTCTCTCCAAAATGGTTGCATCATTTCACAGTTCCACCAATAATAAGTGTACCAATTTTTTTTTCCATATCCTCTCCAACATTTGTCACTTTCCCCTTCTAACATTTTAGCAATTATGGTGGGTGTAAAATGAAATCTCAAGGTTGTTCTACATTTATTTTTCCTTTGCTTTTCAATGAAATTTCTTTAAAATAATATATTTCTGGTTCCAGGATACAGAGACCTGAAGACTAGATTATCTGACTTTGAATTAAGAAATGAATTAACAAGACAATGAAACACTCAAAACTTGGCAGATGCATGGTATAATGGGCATATTTTTATCCATATGGCATTACCCTCCAAAATTCTGGATCCGCATTAATGGATTTTCATAAAGCCTAAAATGCTTTGCTGCTAGCCACATAAATAATAAAGAATTTGAAACAAAGAATTATGGTGGAGGGCTATACCACAAAGTAGCTCAGTATAAGGGTTTCTGTTCTTTTGTTATTCCCTCACCTATTAATTTTCATGGAAGATTAAAAAATCCCAGAATTGAGAAAACTGAAACAGACTGATTTATTTTAAAAGTCCCTAAAACAAAACTTATTAGAAAGAGCTTGTCAATCAAACATTAAAAGGTGAGTTAAATTTAAATATTTATTAAGCACATATTATGTGTCAGGCACTGTGCTAAGCACTGGGAATACAAATATAAGCAAAAAGAAAGCGTTATTAAAATGTAAGCTCCTTCAAGAATCTTATATTTAATGAGGAAAATAACAAACAAAAGGAAACTGGAAAGACAAGGGGAGAAAGTGCCTGGCATGGAAGCAGGAGAAGGAGTTTGCATTACAAACTGGTGAGAAATTAAATGATAATTAGACTTGGTACCTGCCTTAAGTGGAGGTTTTAAGAATCATCCAATCAGGGGCAGCTAGGTGGCGCAGAGGATAAAGCACTGGCCCTGGATTCAGGAGGACCTGAGTTCAAATTCAGCCTCATACACTTGACACTTACTAGCTGTGTGACCCTGGGCAAATCACTTAACCCTCATTGCTCTGCAAAAAAAAATTAATAATAATAATTATCCAATCAAATAGAGGGTAAGGGTGAGGGTGATTCCAAGGTGTGAAGACCAGGGTTGAAGTGCATTCTGTGATGAAGGGGCATAATAGAGAATTCCAGCTTACAACCTGGTAAGAAATGATAGAGGGAAAAGATAAAAGCCCTCTATACTCCTAGACCTTTGAGGGCTTGTAATAGAAGTGACTCCTTTCCTTTGTGATGTTCAAAGCTGGCCTTGAACTTGATGACTGATTTCCATTCATGTGTCATTAATCGATCTCTTCCATTTTAACTATAAGTCAAATAGAGACATTATTAATGAGCAGGAAACAGAAATTTAAAATAGACTTCGAGCCAACACACCCCACTTAGCTGGTTAACTGTTTTTCCAAACACATAACTGCTTGTATGAGGACTCTTGGAGAGAAAAAGGCTGGCACTGAAGACTGATAAACTCTTTTCATGGTGGAAAAAACGCTGCTTAATGTTTTTCTTAGTCCTCTGGCTGGATGTATGAAGGGTATTCTTATTTAAAAAAAAAAAAAACAGAGGGCAGCTAGGTAGCACAGTGGATAAAGCACTGGCCCTGGATTCAAGAGGACCTGAGTTCAAATCCGGTCTCAGACACTTGACACTTACTGTAAGCTGTGTGACCCTGGGAAAGTCACTTAACCCTCATTGCCCTGAAAAAAAAAATCAAACAAAACAACTAGAAGGTCTAGGTTTTATTCATAAAGATCAATGATTTAAGTCACTTAAGCTTAATACAAAAGCTGGAAGCAGAAATTCCCCAAACTTGGACCAATGGAGCTATCACAACTGTGAGATTTAAAATTGGATACTAGAGCATTAACCTCCCCTTTTAACCTTTCCCTTATTTATCTCCTAGACTAGTAAGTGGAAGAAGCCTCCGGTCTCTAGTTAGAGCTTTTATTGTTTGGAAATTACAAGGTGATGTTGATTAAAGAGATAGGAAAGTAGAAATACAAACAAATAGTCATAAATATAAGCTTAGTCTATATTCTGTATAAAACTCACCAAAAACCCATATAGGGATCACCAAAAAAACCCAAGACCACCTTTGAAGCTGAGAGCTTCGGCAAGCACATGCTGTTACCGAGTAGAACCTCAGTCAGCATCTGTGTGTGCAGCGCAACCAACGGACAAGGAGAGCGGACCAAAGACCTCACTTCCGTTCTCTCCTTGCCTTTTAAGCTCGCGCTCCAGAAGTGGAGTGCCTAACAGACACCCCAAAAGGGTGGTCCTTCAAAAACTGGCGTACTTTTTACCACATACCCCCCTTCGCTTCCTCAGGAAATGAAATGTTTCCTTGATGGAACAGTAAAAAATAACAGAATATAATAATCTATGCTAACTAATAATATGTTAACAACAATATAGAAAAGGAAGAGAGGAAAGTTTTGTCCAGAGGGGTGATTTTTTGTCCTCATGAACCGACGCTTTGACATTAGTCTTGCAAAGGGAGGACCTCTGCAGAGGGTACATGTTACAGATGGTGTATATTATAACAGAAAGGAGATAGTAAAAACTAACAAAACAAAACAGTTCATATAAAGTCTCTGAGTTCTCTTGTCTTCTTGAAGTGGTAAAATGTCATCAAGAGGAAACTGGATTCTGGTCTGGTCTGGATTCTGGACTCTGGTCTGGATTCTGGTCTACAAAAACTGGATTCTGGACTCTGGTCTGGAAAGCTGGATTCTCTTCTTTAACTGTTTGAATTGCTGGATTTTTACTAAACCTTAGCATAGCATGGTCAATGATCAAATTAATAAATTCCATTACACATTCTATGCTAGTAATTGATCCTAGGTCGTAAGAACATTGTAAAGCCAAAGCCTCATGAGATGGAAAGGGTCCAATGCCAGACAAAGACTATACACTGATCAAACACCAGTCACATGGCAGAGACTAAAGGATATATGAGATTATGTAGGAATAGACCCATGGGAATATTGTGATGACATTCCAGTAATCCCTTTGAATTGAAGGTGATTACTTCTTCACATGTGCATTCTGGTTGTCATTAAGCAATCAAGTATCAAATATTTATGAAGTACTTATTTTTGTATATTAGGCACTATGCTTGGTTCAGGAGATACAAAGGGAAAAACAAATGAAACCATCCTTATCAATGAATAGATTAGTTATATTAGGGAAAACTATAGGAATATTATCTATCTATAAATATTATATAATGTGTGTATAGGCACATAAATGATATAAGCTTACATTCTATACATATACATATGAGTATGTATATATACATATACATATATACATGTATATGTATACACACACAACATGATAGATTATTTTTTCAGGGGTGGGAGGGAGGTCACTAGCCAATGAAGTGAAATTAAGAGGGGCAGCTAGGTGGCGCAGTTGATAGAGTACCAGCCCTGGATTCAGGAGGACCTGAGTTCAAATCCGATCTCAGACCCTTGACACTTACTAGCTGTGTGACCCTGGGCAAGTCACTTAACCCCAATTGCCTCAAAAAAAAAAAAAGAGAGATTAAGGAATTCTTGGAAGATCCTATCTGAACTGTGTTTTGCAGGGAGCAAAGGCTTCTGAGGGGCAGAGGTAAGAAAGGAGTATATTCCAAATAGGAAAAAGTTGATTCAAAAGTAGGTAGAGAGGAAATGAAGACTATGCATGATGAACAATAAAAATTACAATCTCTGCAGAAATATGTTTAATGTGATTGTACATGTATAACATATATCAGATTGCTTTCTGTCTTCGGAGGAGGGAAGGAGAAAATTTGAAACTAAAAATCTTATGAAAAATGACAAACTCTCTGAATGACAAAAATTCAGAAAGGGGAATAATATATAATAAGGAAAGAAATGTAGATTGGGGCCAGACTGTGAAGACCTTTCAAATTCAAATAAAATGAGGTTTTAAAAAATTTTCCCCTGAAGTCAACAAATAAACAAGCATTTATTAAGCACTTACTATGTGTCAGGTATTATACTAAACAATAGGTAGTGCTTGGAGTTTATTAAGTTAGGGTCTAACATGGACAGAACTTTGCTTCAGGAAAATCAACTGGCTAACTAACTATATGCAGGGTGCTTGAGAATGAAAACGGGGACAAAACTTGAGGCAAACCAATTTAAAGGCTATTTCAATAGTTCAAGATATATGTGATGTAGGCTCGAACAAGAGTGGTGGCCTTGTGAATAGTGAAAAGGGAAAAGATGACAGAGATGCAGAATCAGAAACAAGATGACTTGGCACTTGATGGAATACATGCTCTGAGAGAGACTGAGCTGTTCAGGATAATGCCAATATTGTGAACCAGGGTGATTGGAAAGATATAGTACTCTAGGCAGAAATAGAGAAAATAAGATAGATAGTTTGGATGAAAAAAAAATCCTATTTTGCACATGTGCTTATGGGGCATTCAGTTTGAAATGTATAATAGGTGAAGATGTGAATCAGGAGCTCAGGAAAGATATTAGGGATAAATATGGAAATCTGGGAGTCATCTGCATAGAGATGATAATTAAACCCATGGAAATTGATAAAGTTATTAAGAGCAATGGTGCCAAATTCAAATAGAATTGGGTACCACTACTCAGTACATAAGGATTATGCAGGCCACATGTTGACTGGGCTTTAAAATATAATGTATTTCTTTTACTGTATTTTTATTTATTTAATTAAATATTGTCCAATTACATTTTCATCTGGTTCCACCACAGTTTGAAGTGTTGTCAGCAGCATGTGGTCAGTTGGCTAGGTGATTCACACTCCTGCTAAGAGAATTTGTGGAGAAAAGGAGAGGGTCCAGGGTGAAGCTCTGGGATTATGTTCACAATTAGGAGCCATGATATGGATTATGCACCACCGAGCGTTCAATGGTGAGCCAAGTAGGAGAAGAGCCAGGAGAAAGCAGTGACATGGAAATCCAGAGAGGAGAGAATATGCAGGGAAAGTGGTCAGTAGTGTCACAGGTGTTTTGCTATGTTTTCTGCATGTGTGTTCTTCCAAATATGTTCACATTTACCACTAATGAGATTTATGTGTGGGGGAGAGTGTGCCCCAAGTTTATGGAGACAATACTCGAACAATGCTTTTACTATAATGCTCTTTCATTAAATGCCTTTGCCAAGTATTCTCTTCAGCCAACTACAGGGGTTGCCTTGTCTGCACATGCATCCCTGAGTAGCCATTCTATTATGCTCCACGTACCCTCTCCTGTCACCTACAGGTCCATAACTGTTGTCTTACACCTAAAATGGTACCTCCATGCTCTTTCCCCACCTTCCTTACCCTGCTTATTCCATTGAATCTTTCTCCAAAGTTACTATGACCTCTTAATTGCTAAATCTAATGGCCTTTTCTCAATACTTGTCTTTTTTGATCCCTCTGAACTCTTTGACACTATCAATCACCCTCTCCTCGATGCTCTCTTCTCTGGGTTTTAGTGAAACTATTCTTTCCTACTTCTCCTCCTACATCTGATGCCTCAGATTCAGTCTACTCTGATGAATCTTTATCCACTTCATGCCCACTAACCATGGAGGTTTGGCAAGGCTTAGTGCTGGGCTCCATCTCCTCTCCCTTTATACTATCTCTCTTGCTCATCTCATCAGCACCTATGGTTTCAGTTATTTTCTTTATGAATATGATTCTCAGATCTAATTATCTTGTCCTAACCTCTTTCCTGACCTCTGATCTTACATCTCAAACTGAGTAGCCTGTCAATATGTCTAAATTTTAATTCATTATTTTTCTTCAAAACCCTTTTTCTCTTCTTAACTTGCTTATTACTGTGAAGGGTGCCACCATTCCCCCAGTCACCAGGCTCTCGACCTAGGTATCATCCTTGCTTCCTCTCTTCACCCTTCCCCTGTATCTAATAAAGTTAGCAAGTCCTATCATTTTTAGCTTCTTGGCATCTAGTATATACCCTCTTTTCTCCTCTGACACTGCCACTAGTGTAGTACAGGCCTTCATTGCCTCATGCTTTGACTACTGCAATGGAGTGATGAACAATCTTCCTGCCACATGTCTCCTCACTCCAATACATCCTCCTCTCAGCTTTCAAACTTGTTTTAAAACCACAATTCTGACCATGTTAACTGTTAGCCCCATCTTCAATAATCTCCACTGATTCCCTATTACCTCCAGGGTCAAATATAAAATGGTCTGTTTGGATTTTTTTTTTTTTGCAGGCAATGGGGGTTAAGTGGCTTGCCCAGGGTCACACAGCTAGTAAGTGTCAAGTGTCTGAGGCCGGATTTGAACTCAGGGAGTCCTGAATCCAGGGCTGGTGCTTTAACCATCTAGCTGCCCCATCTGTTTGGATTTTAAAAGGCTTTCATGACCAAGATCCTTCCTACCTTTTCCTTCTTCTACCACTTTAATTCCTCTGCCATGTACTCTGTGACCAGTGATAAAACCTCCTTGCTGTCCCTTGTACGTAATACATCATCTTCCAACTCTGAACATTTTCACTGGTTATTCCCCATTCTTGGAATGCTCGCTTTTCAACTCTACCTCCTGAATTCCCTCACTTGCTTCAATTCTCAGTTAAAGTCCCACCTTCTTCAAGAAATTTTTCGCAGTTTTCCTCCATCTTAGTCCCTTCCCCCTAAGACTGTCTTCAATTTATCCTTATATCTTGTTTGTTCATAGCAATTGTATGTTGACATGTTGTCTTTCCCATGACATCATGAGTTTCCTAAGGACCAGGGCTGTTTTTATTTTGTTTGGTTGTTTTTATGTGGAGGGAGGTTGTTGTTTTCCTTTTCAGCCCCAATTTCTAGCACGATACTTGACAAATATAATGAAGTGCTTAGTAAATGCATGTTGATTGACAGAACATTGGTTTAGATAAATTATGTTTTCTAGTAGACCAGTAAAAGTAAACACATTAGTGTATATTTGTGGAATATATTTTTTGAGGAGATACAGATGTGGAAAATTCTTTCAACTGGGAAAATGTCCTCAAAAAATTCTTTTGGGACTCATGGGTGTCTCAATTATTACATGTAGCAGTATGCATTTTATTTTAGCTGAAGACTTTGAAATTAGGAGGAGTTAGGTATGCTTTATATCAAATAGAAGCAGTTAAAAGATAATTGCTGACCAAAAGACCTATGAACTCTCAACCTATAATTCAGCTCATTTCTCTTCTTATAGTTGAACTCACATAGGCAAATAACATTTCTTCTCAGTCAGCAACCAGGCAGGTATTTTTCTCTCAGAAGAAGTGTTACATGAACAGACTGTATAAAGTTTTGGTTGTGCAGAATCATGTATTAATTGTTAATGAAAATTAACCACACTGTGAGCTATTAATGTTGGAGCCTATATGCTGATAAGGTTCACAGGGCTTTTGATTGTGTTCAGAC
Source organism: Dromiciops gliroides (assembly GCF_019393635.1). NCBI lineage: Eukaryota > Metazoa > Chordata > Mammalia > Microbiotheria > Microbiotheriidae > Dromiciops > Dromiciops gliroides. The sequence continues at coordinate 408,132,337 of NC_057861.1, forward strand.
GAAGTGTTAGCAGTCTCTCAGTACTGTCGCCGATCATTTCAATCATTTTCAGAAATGTGTTTTTCACAGCAAAGCCCACACCATGTTACCGTGGTTCTGCTGAAGTTTTGCCCTTCCAGAAGAATGTGTAATCCTTTTCTTTCAGCCTTCCAGAGTCTGAGATTCCCGTTTCCTGCATGCAAGACAGGCGCATTCCTAAAGACCTACTCTATGGCGAGTTAGCCTCAGGCCAAAGACCTGCTGGACACCCCCAGCTTCGATACAGAGATGTATGTAAGCCAGACTTGAGGGCTCTGGGAATAGACATCTGTAGCTGGGAGGAGATGGCCAAGGACCACGCCCAATGGAGTTCAGTACTCAAGAGCAGCTTCCGCACAGCTGAGATGGGCCTTCAAGCTCGGGAGGAAGAAAAAGGAATGAGACGCAGGAACCAACGGGCAACAGAGAGCGCAGTTTTCCGATGTCCTCGGTGCAGCAGGAGCTGCGGCTCCCTTATCGGACTGCACAGCCACACTGTGGCCTGTGGCTCTTCAAGGTGCTGATCCATGGTCGTCTGAGACTGGCAGAAGCCTAGTAACTGTGAGCTATCACTATGACTTGGAGTTCATTCAGAGGAGGGTGAAAAGGACATCGAAGAAAGTATAGATAGTACAATAGAGAACCAGTTAAAGTAATGGAGATGGCTAGCCTAGAGAAGAAAAAAAAAACTTGGGTTGTAAAGACAGGAATCCTGACAGCTTTCTTCAAGGATATTGAAGGGATTTTATCTATTCTAGTTGGCTCTAGAAGACAGAACTGGGATAGTTGGTTGGAAATTACAAAGGAAAATTTCTCTGTAAGACATATTTTTCCAATGTAAGGGGTGGATTAAAGGCTTACTCAGAAGTTAGTGAGTCCCCCATCATTGATGATCATTAAGTAGAGGCAGAATGGTTATTATCTAGGATATTGTGGAGGGCATTCTTATTTATATCAGAATTAGATAGTCTCTGAGGTACCTTCCAACTCTGAGTTTCTCTGATCCCAGTATATAGAATCTGCCACTGTATTTTTGTCCAATCTTCCAGGATTTTGCCCATAGTTTCACATAATTCTTCAAAGAAGTGTTGCTTAATTGGTGCTGCTCACCTACTGATCTTAGATTGAATCCTTTTATTGGTAGATTGAAAAGGCTAGAAAATTCCTCTGTGAATATGGAAGGTCAGGAAAGCTAATATACTACCTTTTATTTTACCCTTAAAAGTCTATTATTATCCACCCTATAAGCCTGGATTCTCCGTTTATAGAACAATTGATGCACTTAATACTTTAGAAAAAGCTGTCACTCACAAAAAGTTTCTTATTCTAAGTGCCTTAGTAGCTTTTATGAAGAACTAAATTACACCAATTTCACCTGTTCAACATTGTCAGTAAAACAATAAATGGTCTCCTAGTTCAAGAAAATAACTATCTGGAAATCTAAGAATAAGTTCCTACTTCTTTGCATATTACTTTAAAAATGTTTTATTAGCTTGTTGCAATTTTTTATAACATTGAGCTCCTTTTCTCTACACTATTACTCATACTATGTAAGATTCCCTTAATTTTTGTGAAAAGAATCTTGGGTATTTGATAGAATGCCATCATGTACATTAAGTAAGGATTAAGTCTGAAATTAGCACATCTTAATTGATTGCAGGTGGCAACAACCATAAAGCAGACTGTTTTCTAGGACTTTTTACTCAAATGAACATCAGCAAAATATCCATTTCCCAGGTAATTTTAATGGAATGAATGGAAAATATCACCTGCCAGAAGGGATTTAAAAGGTCTAGGCAGCTCAGGGTCTTTAGCAGTCTATGTTTTCTAACTCCTACTCAGAATGTGGCTTGGGAATATTCCCAACATCTAGTTTGGGATTGCATGACTTAAAAAAAAAAAGTTAAAATAAGAGAATTGGATTAAGGCCATCCTATAAAGTACTAAGAGAGGAAAGTGACTTTTTTTTTTTTGCTTTTTCATTCAAGTTTCTTTTCTCCCTATCAAATCAAAAAGGCAACATTCATATGTGAGTAGAAAAATCACTCGCAGATATTACAGATGCGAAAAATCAGTTCCTATCAAAGAAAAACTATTTACCTCTCCCTTTCTAGGGGAAATGCTATGTCTTCATTTGATAATTGGTTAGGTATACTGAAAAAAAAAGCTAGAACTACAAGCAGAAGACCTGGGTTTGAATTTTGGCTTTAACAATTACTGTGTTACTATAGGCTAGAAAAACCCTATAGAAACCTCAGCCTTTTGTGATGTTTAAAATCTAAATGTGTGGTCACCTTAAATTAGAAGCTTTAGCGGGGCATCTAGGTGGTGCAGTGGATAGAGCACCAGCCCTGGAGTCAGGAGTACCTGGGTTCAAATCCAGCCTCGGACACTTAATACTTTTTAGCTGTGTGACCCTGGGCAAGTCACTTAACCCCTATTGCCTCACTAAAAAAAAAAAATTAGAAGCTTTAGCACCAGTCTTTGGGCATTAAGCATTTAATAAAGCATACTAAGTATTAGGAAAAAAAAGAGAACATGTGGAGTTAGGAAAAGGTCTATCTAGCCTAGAGTTCCAGCCTGGTCTGGTTCTTCCTCAAGTCCTCTGCCACAAGCCTGCTTCAACCATGAACTGCCCTCAGACTGAGTGTGGAAGTCTTTTATAGATCTGGAGCAGAGGCAGTCCTTACACACTGCTTCAAGCTGATTGGCAGGCATCATCCAAATCCATTGGTTCACTGGACTTGAAGGTGGTCTTGAGATGAGTTCAAAGTCCTTAACTTCTGAGAACAATACCTCCTTAAGGGCCAGCCAGGTATAGTTACAATCTAATTAACTTGAAGTAGGCTAATCAGCAAAGTCAATCACTCTCACTTAATTCAATCAGTTTGGATTAATCTCCAGGTGAGCCTTTGAGTATCTGCCAAATCCCATTATTTTCTCACACTTCTTATTTATAAAATTTGTGTAACAATAGAACCTATCTCACAGAGTTATTGTGAAGATAATGCAGAGGTTTTTCAAACCTTCCAACATTCTTTATTCCTTACTTTTTATTATGATTATGTGTATCATAGGGCCATAATAAGGAAACTATTTCATAAGCCTAAAAATGTTATAAAATGTAAACTACTGTCATCACACTCATTCTTTGGGGCATGGGGCGGGGAGGGGGGGGGGTAATTGCTGTCCAAACAACTTGAGTATGTAGACCCAGATAGAAACTTTTCCTCTTCAAAATGCCAATCATTTCTATGTCATACAAATGCACCATCAAACATATGAGATATCTGGTAAGGTTTTCTGGAAAGCAAATGTGCTTTACTGCATGCCAGAGGAAAAATGCTATATGCCAAAGGCCCAATAAAAGATTGAGAAAATGAACCAGGTGTTGCTAATGGTTTAGAATCCGATAAAATAAAACCAATCAGGAAAGAATAATGTTGGAATTTGATTTACGTTTTCTAAAGTTCCAAGAACACTTTATGTACAAAATTAGTAAGTATTTTGAATTTTTAAAAAAATAATAGGGAGTTACCTTTGTTTTCCCCAGTGACATTGACTAGTCTTCTCCCCAATCTACTTTGAGAGGAATTGATGAGTTGAGGCCCAGATGACCAAACCTCAAAGAATGCCATAGTATATATTGGAGATCCTTGGAGGATCTATGATATAGCATTTTAATATATTATCTGCATGTTTTTTATAATAGCATAAAGTTTCCCAGAAAATGGTAAATGTAATTATAAGCCCTGGAGGTTGTTATTTTTATAACTGTTAAATCACAACATTTTAAAGGCAGAATACTTTATAAATCATTGAATGCAGCCTTCTTCATTTTAATATTTTCATTTTTAGATACTTTATCATTAATGTTTCCACCTATTTCCTTTGATCCTCACATCAATCCTATCAGATTGGTAGGACAGGTACTATTATCCCCATTTTCAGTTCAAGGAAACTGAGACTTCAAGAGGTTATATGACTTGACCAGGATCAAACATATGTAATACCTAAGAGCATCACAGTTTGCTGATGGCCACTACAGAAAGTTTATCCCAGGTTCAATATACCTCTGTGTACATTTCCTTACCAGCTTTGTTTTCTTTTATTAATCAGCCAGGGGATAAAATTAGGTAAAAGCAAAGATATTTAATGAAATAGCTTAGTAATAAAAAATAGTCATAGAAAATTACCCCCTGTATAAGCCTGGGCACAACTTTCTCCCCCACAAATGCACTTTTCATCAAGGGCAGGAATAGGCTTGTGTAGGGAACATGCATTGATAAGGAGGGATAGAGGCAGTTAGGTGGCGCAGTGGATAGAGCACCGGCCTGAATTCAGGAGTACCTGAGTTCAAATCTGGCCTCAGACACTTGACACTTACTAGCTGTGTGACCCTGGGCAAGTCACTTAACCCCCATTGCCCTGCAAAAAACCCCAAAAAAACCAAACAAAAAGCAAACAAACAAAACAAAACAAAACAAAAAATAAGATAAAGAGGGATAAATATAGAAACAAATATAACTAGTAGCCACACACAGAAAACAAGCAGGTAAGCGATATCTATGGCCAGTGAACATGGGTCAGGAATTCTTGGGGTCAGAGTACTCACATGGAAAGTACATAAACAGGAAACCATAGAAGCTACAGAATATGTATGAAAAGTCAGGAACTCATGTAGATAAGACACACTCACAGGGACATGTGTGCCAGGAAAATTTAAAACCATAACGCTACAAGGCTATTAATTTCCTTTAGTGAGTCATCAAGCTGTTCTCTCTGCCTTCTTGTGTAGCTGCTTCTACATCCAGCACCTCCAGTGGGCTCATGGTTGCCTCACTTCTCTCTACAACCAGCCTCTGGATTCCACATCTTGAGGGAACCAGATGGGCCTCTTGGCCTCTGCTGGCTTGGGTATAGGAATTTATAAGTTTTTCAAAGATGCTAGGGAGATAAAGAAAAAAAAAATGAAGTAGCCCTTATCCTAAAAGAGGTTACATTCTATTAGAAGATACAATATGTATACAAATAAATATTGGGAAAATATATGTAAAATAATTACAAGGAAGATTTTTTAGGGGGGCTAGATAAGAAGGAAATAATGGCAACAAAGATTAGCAAAGGCTTAATAAAAGAGGTAGTATTTCAGGTAATTTTGGCAGGAAACTGAGTATTCTACAGGAGAGTGGTGAAGAAAGCATACATTCCTGGCATGGCTTCCAGTCTATGCAAAGGCACAGTCAAGAAATGGGTTTTGTGTTAGAAAGAGCAAAAAGCCCAGTAGGGATGAATTGTAGAATGTGTAAAGGGGAACAGTGTATTGGTATATTGGAACCAAGAATTGCTTCTATTTGAGTCTAAAAGTAATAAGGAACTGCTGGAATTATTAGGCAAGGTTGTGGCATGGTCCTTTAGAAACATAATTTTGACAAATATTTGGAGAATGGTTTGGAAAGAGAGCCTTGAAGCAGAGACAGATTTTCAGGCTGTTGCAATGGTCCAGGAGAAAGATGATGAAGACTTGAGTTAACTATGTAAAGAAAGATGTGAAATATATACCTACAAAAGAATTGATAAACTTGGCAATTGATAAAATAGGTAGGGTGAGGGAAAGTGAAAAGTTGAGAATGACTCTGGGTTTGTGAACCACTCTAATTGGAAGGTCCATATTATCCTTAGCAAAAATAAGGAAATTTGGGAAATCTAGGTGGTGCAGTGCAGATAAACCACCAGCCCTGAATTCAGGAGGACCTGAGTTCAAATCCAGCCTCAGACACTTGACACTTACTAACTGTGTGACCCTGGGCAAGTCACTTAACCCTCATTGCCCACAAAAAAAAAAAAAAGGAAATTCAGGAGATTGGTACATTTGGAGGGAAAGATAATGAGTTCAGTTTTGGACATGTTGAGTTTGAGGTATCCAACACGGAAGTTCATAATATGGGACTGGAGCCCAGGAGAAAGGCTGGATGTATATATCTGGGAATTATCTGCATAAAGGTGATTATTAAACCCAAGAAGGAGATGAGGTCACCAAGTGAAAGAGTATAAAGATGGAAGATAAGAGGACTTAGGGCAGAGCCTTGGAATAGGCTGGAACCAGGTCAAACTAGCTTATAAAACCTGTTTAGTAAAATTTTAGTGTTAGCATTTACACCTGAGAAAAAGGCAAATGTTACAAATGAGAAATTGATTCATTGTTTGGTTGATCTTGTGGACTTAAGAAAGTAATTAATAGGGGCGGCTAGGTGGTGAAGTGGATAAAGCACCGACCTTGGATTCAGGAGTACCTGAGTTCAAATCTGGCCTCAGACACTTGACTTACTAGCTGTGTGACCCTGGGCAAGTCACTTAACACCCATTGCCCAGAAAAAAAAAAGAAAAAAAGAAAAAAAAAAGAAAGTAATTAATAAAATATTAATAATATATATTACATTTTAAAAGTTCGTAGCTGCAGAAAAGAAGTCAGTAGATAGGAAGAGATTAAAGATTTGATCCATGGAAGAAATATTGCTAGCGAAATATGCTAGAGGAGATACAATAAAGGATACAAATAGAAGAGTTGACCCTGATGAAAGAAATGTCACCTTATCATCTGAAACTGTAATAAAGCAGGGAAAATGAAGATAATGTCAAGGAATTGAGAGGTGTAGAATATATGAGAAAAGGAAATTCACAATAAATGGTATCTATTTTCTCAGTAAAGTATGAGACTGTATTGATTGCAATGATGCCACCTGCTATAGACTTACTGTAGGAAAGCTCCGCCATGAGGAGAAGGCCTCTGAGGGCAAGCCATGCGGTCAAGGTCCTTGGCATCAGGAAGTGATGTTTGCTCATGGGTACTGTCTATCAAGGCTACCAACCAATCAACTTGAGGAGCCTCCCATTTCTGGGAGGAGGACACAAAGAAGAAAGGAGACACTGGGGGGACTGTGCTTCCTCTTTGGCTACAAGACATTGGCATGGTGGTAGGAAACTTCAGAAGTGGGAGATTAGGAAGGCTAGGATTGCCAGGTTGTAAGAAATCTCTTCTCAATCTTTCTCTTTCTTTTACTATCTTTCAATAAACCCTTTAAAAAATTCTAAACTCATTTATCAGTGATTTTAGTCAGTTTCCCCCCAAAACTGGGGGGGGGGGACATATTAGAACCCACATTTAGAATTTTAAATTACACAAGACAGAGAGGACATCAGTTTCAGGAGTCAAGAGAGGGAATGGTATGGGAGGGTTGTAGAGAGAAGAAAACTTTGGAACATCCCCTGAAAGGAATGTCATAGAGAACAATTAGAGAGGAATGAAAGAGTTCCCTTTCTGCTGTGAAGGTCCCAGTGAGAGTAGAGATCATAAAGCTATAGTGGATCTAAGGTTTAAAAGTCTGCTTTTGTAAAATCTAATTCTAATATGCAGCTTATATTCTTTCCAAACAATACTGGCTGCTGCCTTCCAACAAGGAGCAAAAGGCTGTGTGTGGGGGCAGCATTTTGGTTTTACTCAATCCTGCAAAATCTTTTAGATTTCCCCATGTGAATGAAATGAAAATGGAAAATGGTTCTTAAAACCTATGAAGATTTTCACTTCCCTATATCTAGACTAAGTAGTAGGGCCAGAATCAAAAACCTGGTTTCATATATTTCCTCCCCTACTACCTTATGTTGCCTTTGAAAATCCCATAAATTCATACAGAACTATTTCTGCACAGTAATAATTGCAGAAAAGGTCCTCAAAAGAAATTATCTTTGTTGGGTCTACACAGTTGTATTTGACTCTACATGACCCCATTTTGGGATTTTATTGGCAAAGCTATATGGGAGTCATTTGCTATTTCCTTTACCAGCTCATTTTACAGATGAGGAACTGAGGAAAACAGGATTAAGTGACTTGTCCTGGATTGCATAGCTATTAAGTGTCTGAGGCTGGATTTGAACTCATGAAGATAAATGTTCCTGATTCCAAGTCCAGTGTTCTATTCCCTGCACCACTTAGCTGTCCAAGATATTCATAGATAGTGTGAATTTATAGCAAAATAGTGATTTTTATTGCTAACTACTTTTTCAATCTCTGTGCCTGTACCCTTGCATATTTTTTGCCCTGTTATTATACATTTTCCCAAAGGTTCTGTCCTGTCTTTCTCTTTTAAAAAAAAAATTTATATTATCATCTCTCATTTTCTCTTCTCTTATATTTTTCCCTTTCTCTTCTCTCTGTGGACTAAATGACAACACAATTACTTGGATGGAGAAATGGTTGTATGGTCAGAGCCATTCACATATGATTAATGGTCCAATGTTAGATTTGAAGGTTTCTAGTGGAATTCCTTAGGGATCTGTTTTTAACAATTTTATAAGTGACAAGGATCAAGGCATAACTGGGAGATGGCACAAATATAGAAAGGATATCTGAACAAAATAGATGAAAGAAATTATACAAAAAGATCTCCACAGGCAAAATTTTGGTTCAAATCAAATGATATCAAATGTAATAAAATTAAATTGGAGAAAGTACCCTTATTATCCATACTAAGCCAACTCAGTCTGACCCCCTAGAATACACACTATTCCTACCTGCTCTGGTTTTTTTTTTAGATACCTTTATTATATTCCCTCCATTATAATGTAAGCTCCTTCTTTTATCTTTCTATAAATTTTCTTGCTGCTTAGCATAGGGCCTGGCATATATAAGAAAAGCTTTTTCTACTAGTCCAAAAGAGGTCAATTCAATTCAACTTGATAAATATTTATTGAGCATTTACTATATAAAATGTACTATATACTACATCATACATTGCCCTCAAGGACCATGAGTTGAAAAAATATATATATCAGGGATAGCTAGGTGGTGCAGTAGGTAAAGCACTGGCCCTGGATTCAGGAGGACCTGAGTCCAAATCTGAACTCAGACACTCGACACTTACTAGCTGTGTGACCCTGGGCAAGTCACTTAACCCTTACTGCCTTACCAAAAAAAAAAATCAACCTCCAAGTACAACATAGGTGAAGTAGTTATAGAGCACTTTATCAGAAAAATCTTCAAGTTTTAGAGAATCACAAAGTAAATATAAGTCACCATGAAATGACAGATTAAAAAGTTAATGTGTTCTACAGATATACTAATAAAAGTATATGTTCGAGAAAAAAAAATAGAGGGTGGAGTTAGACTTGTCCAGGGCCAGAGACAAGATGACAGCAAGAAGCCAGGAAGTTGAGCTCTTCTGAGTTTCCCTCAAAAACAACGTTAAATTAAGCCTCTAAACAGATTCTGGAACAAAAAGACAGAGAGACACAATTGTCCAACTTCAGGTAATTTAGAAGACTTCAGGAAAGGTCTCTCTCACTTGGGCAAAAGGGGAGGGCAGAGCAGCTCAGCCCAGCACAGAGGGGATCTGGACAAGGCAGATGGAGCCTCTTGTCTACAGCACAGATTAGCAGCTGAGGCTCCTTGATCCTAACTCAGCAGGGTGGTGGCACAGCAGGCCAGTTGTGAGACTCACCAGCCCCAGCTGAGAGGGCAAACTGCCAGTTAGAGAAATACCCATAGGACAGGAGCAACTAGGCAAAGCCATCCCAGTGCCGGGAACAAGCCCAGGGTGGTGAGGAATCCACAAGCCACAAAGGCCTGAGAGCAGAAAACTAGTGACCAGTCCCCTATCCCATAGCACAAGAAGCTTGAAACAGTGGCTCCTGTGTCCCATGAGCAGACCTCAACTTTATGTTTAAAAATAGGCTACAATATGAGTAAGAAACAGAAAAATGACCCTTACAACTGAGAGCTTCTATGGCCACAGGGAAGACCAAAACACAAACTTAGATGAGGACAATACTGTCAAAATGCCTACATGTGAAACTTCAAGGGAGAAGATTAATTGGTCTCAAGACCAAAAAACCTTCTTAGAAGAGCTCAAAAAAGCTTTTAGAAATCAAATGAGAGAGGTAGAAGAAAAAATGCGAAAAGAAATAAGAGTTACACTAGAAAATTATGGGAAAAAAGAGTCAATATCTTGGAATAGGAAGCACAAAAATTGGCTGAAGAAAACAATTTCTTAAAAAATACAAATGGCCAAATAGGGGGACAACTTGGCCAAATGGAAAAGGAGGTACAAAAGCTTACTGAGGAAAATAATGCCTTAAAAATTAGAATTGGGCAGATGGAAGTGTTGAAAATTAAATATAGTTTTTATCTGCCTATCTCCTATAAAATTATAAACAGATCAGAGAAATTGATTTTATATTATCTCCTACAAAATTAATAATGGAGACATGTCTCCCACAGAACAAAATGAGATCAGAAAACATAATGTATCCAGCAGGATAAACCAGATCAGAGACAGACAGGAAAACATAATACCAATTTATTTTGTCCCAACAAGAAAGTGGTTTAACAATTTCAGTTATAACAAGTATGGAGGAAATACAGAAGCATCATGATAAGATTGCAGGATTCCAAAAAAAAGTCTGGCAAGGATGAGGACTCCCAGATGTCCCCATAAGATAGGGACTTACTATACAGAGGAAAGAAGGCACCAGGTAGGGACTTTTTATCTGCTAGCTATCTGGGTGCAGTTTAGAGTACAGCTGAAGGACATTTTGCTCCTATTAACCTAGGGTTTCATAAAAAATAATTTTGGATAATAAGACACTTCCATCAAATCCAGGTTATCCATACATTCATATTAACAAAAGCTAATGACACCACGAGACACCAAGAACCCATCAAGCAGAATCAAAAGATTGAAAAAATAGAAGAAAATGTGAAATACCTAATTGGAAAAACAACTGAACTGAAAAATACATCTAAGGAGAGAAAAATCTTAGAATTATTGGACTACCTGAAAGCCATGATGAAAGAAAGAGTCTAGACACCATATTCCAGGAAATTATCAAAGAGAACTGCCCTGGTATTGTAGAATCAGAGGATAAAATTATCATTGAAAGAAACTACCAAAGAACTCCTGAAAGAGATACCAAAAGGAAAACTCTAAGGAATATTGTAGCCAAATTCCAGAATTATCAGGTGAAGGAGAAAATACTACAAGCAACCAGAAAGAAACAATTTAAATACCATAGAGATGGAGCCACAGTCAGGATTAAACAAGACCTAGAAGCTTCAACAGAAAAGGATCAGAAGTCTAAAAATATGATATTTCAAAAGGAAAAGGAACTTGGATTACAACCAAGAATCAGGTACCAATAAAAATTGATCATTATCTTTCAGGGGAAAAGATGGATGTTCAATGAAATAGGGGACTTCCAAGGTTTCCTGAAGAAAAGACCAGAACTGAACAGAAAATTTGATCTTCAAATACAACATTCAAGAGAAATATAAATAGGTAAACATGTAAAAAAAGTTATTCAATAAGGTTAAACTGTTTACATTCCTATGATGGATGATAATACTTTTAACTCTTCAGATATGTACCTCTATTAAGGTATGGTTACTAAAAAGGTTATCATGTGATGATATAAAGAAACTTAAAGGGCAGAATAAAAGAATAGGGGAGGAGAGGGAAGGGGAGGTGGAATAGGTTTAATCAATTATATGAAGAGGCACAAAAAACTATTACAGTAGAGGGAAAGAAAGGAGGGGTGAGCATTGTCTCAACTTTACTCTCATCAGGTTTGGTTTAAAGAGGGAATAACATATACATCCATTTGGATAAAGAAATTTAGCTTATTCATTAAGAAAATAAAAGGGTAAAGGAAAAAAGGTGGTACTGATAGAAGGGAAGGCAGAAACAAGGGAGGATAGGGTAAAGGAAAGGGAGGTGGGGCTGATAAAAGGGAGAGTAGTTTGAAGGAGGCAGTGGTCAGAAGCAGAACACTGGTAAGGAGGAATAAGGTGAAAGAACCAAAAAAAAAAAAAAGGGTACAAAGGGGAAAAGAGGATGAAGGGAAACAAACAGCAATCTTAACTGTGAATGTGAATGGGATGAACTCTCCCCTAAAACGGAAGTGAATAGCAGAGTGGATTAAGAACCAGAATCCTAAAATATGTTGTTTACAAGAAACACATTTGAAGCAGAGAGATGCAGAGTAAATGTAAAAGGATGGAGCAAAATTTATAATACTTCAGCTGAATTAAAAAATAAAAAAGCAGGGGGAACAATACTTATCTCAGACAAAGCAAAAAAAAATGATCAAATTAAAAGAGATAAGGAAGGAAACTACATCTTGCTAAAAGATACCATGGATAATGCAATAATACCAATGCTAAACATATATGCACCAAGTGGTATAGCATCCAAATTCTTAGAGAAGTTAAATGAGTTTCAAGAGGAAAGAGAAAGCAAAACTATATCAGTGGAGGATCCCTTTCAGAACTAGATGAATCTAACCACAAAATTAATAAGAAGGAAGTTAAAAATATGAACAGAATTTTAGAAAATTTAGATATGATAGATATCTGGAGAAAATTTTATAGGGATACAAAGGAATATGCCTTTTTCTCAGTTGTACATGGCACATATTAAAAAATATTGACCATGTATTAGGGCACAAAAACCTCACGGTCAAATGTAGAAAGGCAAAAATAGTAAATGCATCCTTCTCAGATCATGATACAATAAAAATTACATATAATAAAGAGCCATAGAAAGGTAGACTGAAAACTAATTGGAAACTAAATAATCTCATCCTAAAGAATGAGCTCAAACAAGAAATCATAGAAACAATCAATAACTTCAGCCAAGAGAATGACAAAATTTATGGGATACAGCCAAAGCAGTTCTTAGGGTAAATTTTATATCTCCAAATGCTTACATGAATAAATGGAGAAAGAGGAGATCGATGAATTGGGCATGCAACTAAAAAAGGTAGAAAAACAACAAATTAAAAATCCCCAATTAAATACTGAATTAGAAAACCTGGAAATTAAAGGAGAAATTAATAAAATTGAAAGTAAGAAAAGTATAGAATTAATAAATAAAACTAAAAGCTGGTTCTATGAAGAAATCAATAAAATAGATAAACCTTTCATTAATTTGATTTAAAAAAGAAAGAAAAGGGGGTGGCTAGGTGGCACACCAGCCCTGGATTTAGGAGTACCTGAGTTCAAATCCGGCCTCAGACACTTGACACTTACTAGCTGTGTGACCCTGGGCAAGTCACTTAACCCCCATTGCCCTGAAAAAAAAAGAAAAAAGAAAAAAGAAAGAAAACCTAGTGGCCAGTATAAAAAATGAAAGAGGTGAATTCACCACCAATGAAGTGGAAATTAAACCTATAATTAGGAGCTATTTTACTCAACTGTATGCCAATAAATTTGACAATATAAATGAAATGGATGGATATTTACAAAAATATAAACTGGCCAGATTAACAGAAGAGGAAACAAAATCCTTAAATAAACCCATTTTAGAAAAAAGAAATTGAACAAGCCATCAATGAGCTACCTAAGAAAAAATTTCCAGGGTCATGTGGGTTTACAAGTGAATTCTATCAAACATTTAAAGAACAATTAATTCCAATACTATACAAATTATTTGGAAAAATAAGCAAAGAAGAAATTCTACAAAATTCCTTTTATGACACAAATATGGTGTTGATACCTAAACCAGGCAGAGCTAAAACAGAGAAAGAAAATTATAGACCAACTTCCCTAATGAATATTGATGCAAAAATCTTAAATAAAATGTTAGCAAGGAGATTGCATAAACTCATCACTAGGATAATACATTATAATCAAGTGGAATTTATACCAGGAATGCAGGGCTCGATCAACATTAGGAAAACTATCAACATAATGTACCACATCAATAACAAAACTAACCAAAATTCTATGATTATCTCAATAGATTCAGAGAAAGTTTTTGACAAAATATAGCACTCATCTATATTTAAAACACTAGTGAGCATAAGAATAAGTGGAGCTTACCTTAAAATAATAAGAAGTCTCTCTCTAAAACCATCTGCAAACATTATATGTAATGGGGCTATGTTAGAGGTATTCCCAATAAAATCAATGTTAAAACAGGGATGTCCATTATCACCTGTATTATTTAATATTGTACTAGAAATGTTAGTTTTAGCAAGACCAGAAGAAAAGGGTATTAAAGTAATTATAATAGCCAAGCAAGAAATAAAACTATCACTCTTTGCAGATGATACAATGGTATACTTAAAGAATACTAGAAAATCAACTAAAAATCTACTTGAAACAATTAACAACTTTAGCAAAGTTGCAGGATATAAAATTAATCCACATAAATCATCAGCATTTTTATACATTACTAACAGTTCAGTAGCAAGAGATAGAAAGAGAAATTCCATTTTAAGTAACTGCGGACAATATAAAATATTTGGTAGTCTACCTGCCAAGACAAACCCAGGAACTCTATGAACACAATTACAAAACACTTTTCACATAAATAAAATCAGATCTAAATAATTGGAAAAAATATCAATTACTCATGGATAGGCCAAGTTAATATAATAAAAATGACAATTCTACCTAACTTAATTTACTTATTCAATGCCATACCAATCAGATTACCTAAAAATTATTTTATAGAGTTAGAAAAAATAAAACAATATTCATCTGGAAGAACAAAAGGTCAAGAATATCAAGGGATCTAATGAAAAAAAATACACAGGAAGGTGGGCTAACCATAACAAATCTGAAGCTATACTATAAAGTGGCAGTTATCAAAATGATTTGGTACTGGCTAAGAAATAGAGTGGTAGATCAAAGGAATAGGCACAGGAGACACAGTAGTACATGGCTATAGTAATATACTGTTTGATAAAGCCAAAGACTCCAGTTTCTGAGATAGGAACTCAATATTTCACAAAAACTTCTGGGAAAACTAGAAGATAGTATGACATATACTAGGCATAGACCAACATCTTACACTGTATACTAAAATAAGGACAAAATTAGTACATGATTGAGACATAAAGGGTGATATCATAGGTAAATTAGGAGAGGAAGGAACAGCTTACCTTTCAGATCTATGGAGAAGAGTAGAATTTATGACCAAACAAGAGATAGAGAATATTATGAAATGCAATCCATGGTTTTGATTAAAGTTTTTGTACAAACAGAAGCAATACAGCCAAAATTAGGAATGAAGCAGAAAGCTGGGAAACAATTTTTACATCCAGTGTTTCTGATAAAGACCTCATTTCTAAAATATATAGGGAACTAAATAAAATTTATAAGAATGCAATTCATTCCCCAATTGAGGTCAAAGGATAGGAACAGGCAGTTTTCAGATGAAATCAAAGCTATCTATTTCCATATGAAAAAAATGCTCTAAATCACTATTGATTAGAGAAATGCAAATTAAAACAACTCTGAGGTAACACTTCACACATATCAAATTAGCTAATATGAGAAAAAAGGAAAATAATAAATGTTGGAGAAACTGTGGAAAAATTGAAACAATAATGCATCGTTGATGGAGTTGTGAACTGATCAAACCATTCTGGAGAGCAATTTGGAACTATGCCCAAAGAGCTATGGGACTGTTCTTACCATTTGACCCAGTCATACCACTACTAGGTCTAAATCCCAAAGAGATCATAAAAAAGAGAAAAGGAACCACATGTACAAAAATATTTATAGCAGCTCTCTTTGTGGTTGTAAAGAATTGGAAATCAAGGGAATGCCTATCAATTGGGGAATGGCTGAACAACTTGTGATATATGAATGTAATGCAAAACTATTGTGCTGTAAGAAATTAGAATAATGCAGATTTCAGAAAACACTTAAAAGAGTTAAGTGGACTGATGTTGAGTGAAGTGATCAGAACCAGGAGAACATTGTACACAGTAACATTAACATTGTGTGATGATCAACTGTGACAGACTTAGCTCTTCTCAGCAATACAATGATCGATGACAATTCCAAAGAACTCATGATGGAAGATATTCTCCATATCCAGAAAAAAGAACTGTAGATTCTGGTACTCTACCTTCATTTTTTTGTTTATTTGTTTTTGTGGGGCAAAGAGGGTTAAGTCACTTGCCTGGGGTCACACAGCTAGTAAGTGTCAAATATTTGAGGCCAGATTTGAAGTCGGGTCCTCCTGAATCCAGGGCCAGTGCTTCATCCACTGTGGCACCTAGCTGCCTCTCAGAACTGCAGATTCTGAATGCAGATTGAACCATACTATTTCTATTTTTATTTTTGTTTTTGAGGTTTTTCCCTTTTATTCTCATTCATCTTTCAAAATGTCACTAATGCAGAAATATGTTTAATGTGATTCTACATATATAACCTATATCTGATTGCTTTCTGTCTTGGGGTGGGGGGAAGGAAGGGAAAGATGGAAAAAAAATTGGAACTAAAAATCTTATGAAAACAAATCTTGAAAACTATCTTTATATGTAACTGGAAAATTATAAAATAATTTTATTATAAAAAATTAAGGTAGAGAGAGAGCAAAAAAAATGAAATGAAATGAAAAGAAAAGAAAAAGAAAAAATAGATCCTAATATTCTCTGCTTTGGTCAGACCCGGAATATTGTGTTCAGTTCTGAACATCCCACTTAACCAAGGGCATTGATTAAACTAAGTAGCATACAGAAGAGGGAGACCAAGATAGTGACAGGACTTGAAATGCTTTTAAGAAAATCATTTGAAAAGTCTGGGTGTGTTAGCCAAGAGCAGTCTAAGGGAGGTCTGACAGGATAGCCATTAAGTATTTGACAGGCTGTGATGCAAAAGAAATATTAGGATTGCTCTGCTTCATCCCAGATAACAGAACTAGAAATCAGTTGTAAGTCATAGAGCAGCAAATTCAGGCTTGGTAGCAGGAGAAACTTGCCAGTAATTCAAAATATTCCAAAGTAGAGTTGACTTCTGCATCGTTTCTTCTTCATTGGAGATATTTGCCCAAAAGCTAGATTAGCACTTGCAGAAAATGTTGTAGAGGAGATACCTGTTCAGATATAAATCACAATGGACAGTCTCTAAGGGCCCTTCTGACCCTAAAATTCTGTGATTCTTTCAACATTTCAAGGAAAATGTTTCAAATTATATCTCATGGACTTCAGAAACACACAATAATAATAAATTATTGATATTGGTACAACATGTATGAAGGTAGTGTCGCATAATGGATAGAGTTCTGGACTTCAAGTCGGGTAGATTCAAATCTGACTTCTGATATTTACTAGCTATGTGTCCTCTTGAAGACATTTAATTTCTGTCCGCTTCAGGCAACAACCTTTACCTATATCAGTGGAAGAAGTATGCATCTCTAGAATTTCCCATGATGATAAAAATCATAGATAATTTAGATGGTCACTTATTTACTACATTAAGGTTTACCAAGTACTTTATGGCATTATATCATTCATTTCTTGCAACTCTGTGAAGTGAGTATTGCTAGTAAATTATATTTTCCATGGTCACACTACTAATAAATGCCTTAGGCAGAAATGAACCTGTCTTTACCAGTTCCATGTTCAGTGCTCTTTCTACTATATCAGTTCTTTTTCCAATTAAATGATATACTAAATACAAATTGTTCTTGTGTATTCATTAAATTCTGTGATCTAGGATTTCTACCAAATAATACTTTGTGTTACTTGTGTATTATTTGATAGCAATAAAATTGCATTTTTATTTTAAAAAGTGCTATAATTCAGACAGATCCCTAATTCTGACAGGTTTTGATCACATCTGTTAAAACGTAATGAAGGTTTCATTCACTTTCATTTTCTAGAAGCATTCTTTGTATAACCAAAGAAACTAGAGTTTAGTTGAAAGATACAAGTTGGTCTCTAGATGGACATCCTGTGAACAGTCACATAATTTTCTCAAAGCTGCCTCTTGCAGGCTCCATTTTGTTTACCAAATGAGGTAGAAAAAAGAACTAAATACTTATAAGAATAAATAAGTGGCTAGACCTATAAAGAATCCATCAGCTCAGTTGACCTTTAATAACTAAGACAGATTTAATGACTAAATTCAGTCTCAGTCTCTTGTCAGAAAGTTGAAAGGCTACCAAAATTACTTGTTCCACATCTGAGAAAAATTTCCATAGAAAGGAATCCTGATTGCCTTCAACTACAGTACTCTTAGGTTCCCAAACAAAAACTTTCTAATTGGCAATCAGGGAGCCAAGGTTTCTTTAAAACATTCTCACAAGTTTATACATGCAGGAAATATAGAAGAAAATATGTTGCCAGAACACAGAAAATAGTTCAGCTAATCTGTCGAAACAGAAATTAAGAAGTTAAAGCTATTTGTCCCAAGGAGTCAGAATACAAGTCAATATATTGACTTACTTTGACGAGTTAACAGAAGAGCCTTTTCTGATGCTCCATTCTATTTAATGATAGGCTTTTGTAAACTTGAAAATATCAGCATATCATTACATTTGTTCAAAATATTATTTTAGGTCATAATGCAAATGCATTAGACTATCATTTCTTATTTTACTAATGAAATAGGACTCTATTTTAAAGAAATATGAAAGTAAAATCTCATTCATTTGAACTATCCAGAGAAAAGACCAAACAGATGTAGGCATCTGACTTAGAAAATATATATTTTAAAATGCAACTTTATTCCTTTAAAATTCATAGAATTATAGGATTTTGTTTCCCTGGGAAAGTAATTTAATCTGTTTGCCTCAGTTTCCTCATCTCTAAAGTGAGCTGAAAAAGGAAATGGCAAACCACTCCAGAAAACCCCCAGTAGGGTCACAAAGAGTCAAACAAGACTGAAACAACTTAACAATACAAAAAAAAAAGTATTAGTAAATCTAACAACAATAAAAAAGATGGCTTAATTCTTGCTAAGTCATTTTCAAGTACTGTAAGTACTTCAAAAAATACTTGAATTTATCTACAGCTGTTAGTCCTTTCTATATACTGAAATCTCTCTTTTCTGATTCCATTTTGCCCTTTTCATTTCTTTTCTTTATGTGAAAAATATTAAAAATGCCCTTTAGTAGATCTAGTGGCTAATTATGTCTAAGATTTTGGGGAACGCAGAGGCAGTCAAACGTAGAAATAAAATGATTAACTATATGAGAATCAACACAAACCTACACTTGGAGAAGTATTCTTCAAAAGCCTGTAATTTATTTTCTGCTTAAGTTTGTGGGGGGTTTTTGGGGAGGGGGTGGGATTTAGGAGGAGCCTGATTGATCACACTCCATCAGGGTTTTACCTGATTTACTTCTGTATAAAATTCATTTTTTTAGCCTCCTTACAAAACAAAACAAAGCAAAGAATAAAGATTTGTTTTAAAAAAAAAAGCTATGGAACCTTTAAATTACCATTTAATAGTAAACCAACCAAAGCAACAGAAACAGTTACATGAATTCATTAGCAATAAGACAGATCAAATCAGCTTCATTGAAGAACCCAGATCTTGATTTTGTTGAAATATTTACCAGATTAGGAGAGTCAAGAGACTTCTGTCAATAACCAGGTGTTTGACCATAGTCAAGTAACCTCACCTCTATAATTATCTTAAACTCATCTCAGAAAATGTTTTCGTGATCTTTAAAATTCTTTCTATTGCCTTAGTTTTTATCATTCTTGTTATATTTTATATTGAGTTTTAATTCGAGATAACCTTTTTCAAGAGACTTAGCACTATGATTTCACTGATATAGGGCATACACCCTAATGAGAAAACTCCCTCTACTGATGTAGGTCAGAACCTTACCTGCAACTAATATTGCTAAAGAGCTGCATGGGGAAATGAGAGATTAAGCTGCTAAATCTAGTTCAGGCTCATCCACTTATTAGCTCTGTGACCTTGGGCATATCACTTGAGCTCTCTGAGCTATAATTTATTCATTTATAAAACAGAGTTTGTGTATGCAATTGAACTTGATTACTTTAAAAGTCTCTACTAGGTTTATGGGTTATACTATAGCATAATTTATAGTCACCTTTCACTCATTTTTTTTTAATGATAGCTGTTGCTTTTATATCACTGCCATTTCTGAATATAAACTTTCCCTTTTCCTTTATGACTTGTTCAATTTCAGTTTCTGAAACTGAGTTAAGATCTCTATTTCATATTATGTTAAATTGGGTGTTTTACATCGTGATAAGTAATTATCTTTTTTTCTAACTAAAACCTTGGATTTGTTAACATATTGTGTGTAACAGGTTCTAATGAATTTTCTCATCTGTTTTGTGCTGTTCATTGTGATTTCCCCATTTTTTTTTTTATTTTGGGGAAAAAAGTAAATTGAGCAATCTAGTGTCTTAATGCTAGTATATCAATACTGGACTTTGTTCAGAAAACTAATAGGCTTTATCATTACTGTACCTCAGAACTCCTAAACTCAAATGACCCACCAGCCTCAGTTTTCCTTCATAGCAGGGATTAAAGGCATGAAGCAACAAGACCAGATTGTTAGTCTTTTTTAAAGAACTATCTTAAATATTTTATTGTTATTAAATTGTCTCTAGACTTTTAAAATATGTTTTTAAATGTTTTTAAATTTGTTTATCCATTTCTCATTTAATTTTAGAGAATTCTTTTGTATTTATTGTTGATTTTCTGGTTTTTGAATAGATACATCATTAATTCTTTTTTTTCTATATTGTTATGTATTTATAGAGCTATTCTTTTCTTTTCTGAGAATCACATTAGCTACATCCCCAAATTTTTTATAGGTTGGCTCAATATTATCATTTTTCTTAAATACTTATCAATTATTTTATAGGACATTTTAATTTAATCCAATCATTATTTAGGTTATTGTTATTAAGTTTCCATTTTGTTGCATTCCTTTTCCATTACTAATGATGTTTTTTATTGTAGTATAGTCTAGAAATTAAGTAATTTCTGGGTTTATTTTTTTTTACATTTCTGTATGTTTTCTTCATCTTATTCAATAATTTTTTTTAATTTAATTTTTTTTTTTTTTTGCGGGGCAATGGGGGTTAAGTGACTTGCCGAGGGTCACACAACTAGTAAGTGTTAAGTGTCTGAGGCCGGATTTGAACTCAGGTACTCCTGAATCCAGGGCTGGTGCTTTATCCACTGCACCACCTAGCTGCCCCTCCAATAATTTATTTTTGCCAAGGTACCAAGTAACATGGAAAAATATGTGCATTTGTTAATATTCCCATTCAGACCATGCTGCAGGTCTTTCGGCTATAACTTTTTCAATAAATTACTCAGTAATATATTTTCCTTTTAGCTTATGTTTCTATTAGATTTATTCAGCTCTCAGAGAAGAACATTAAAGTTTGCTACAATTATGATGTTACTATTCATGTCTTATTGCAATTCACTTAAATTTCAAATCTATGCTATTTGGTGAACATTTGTTAAGTATTGCTATTTGTTCCTTAGTAAAATTCTTTTAAACAGAAGAGACTTTCCCTTTTTCTCTCTCAGAATTGTGAATTTTTCTTTTTGCTTTATCTAATAGCACAATTCTAAATCCTACTTATTTTTGGGGGGAATATCTTAATGCATTATGAATTTGGTTCCAGTAATTAATTTTCACTGTGTGTTTACACATGCACATATAGAGACACAAACACAGACACATACACATGTATGAATAATGCATAAAATATAAGTATTTTGAGTTGCATTTATTGCATACAACAGATTGAGGGTTTATTTTCTTGTCCCTTCTGTCACTTTATTTTGTTTTATTGGATTATTTATTCTATTGACAGTTAAAGTTATGATGGTTAGGCTTGTATTTTCCTCCATTTATTGAATTCTATCTATTTTTATCTTTTCTCTTTCAAGTGAGCCCTTTGCTTCTGTGATTAATTCTACTTACACAATTTTAATGTTAGTCTGTTCCCAAAGGCTTTTCATCTGTTGCCACTTGTTCTCATTTGCTTGCCTTATCCAAAGTTTCCTGAATTTACTTGAATTGCTATTTTGATTTTAATTCATTCATTCATTTATTGATCAATCTGTTTGTCTGCTTCCCTTCCCCCTTTTCTCTTCTGTCTCTTCTCTTTCTCCATCTGCTTAGGTTTGATGGTCAATATCTACCCCCTTACCCCATGTATCAACCTCTTTATTCAAATGGCATACTTTTACAGTGTTCTCTTCCAGAAATAAAATTTCTTTAATTAGCCTTTATCCTTATTTCTCTCCCCTTTTAGTCTATTCTGAATTCTATTTTCCAAATATTGGCTATCATTTTCTCTATTGTTTCTTATTTTCACTATGTTCATGATAAGGGTATAACTTCTAGAGTATTATTTTTATTCTCCTTTGTGTATACCATCTCTGTTATTTAATTCATAGATCTTACCTTTGAACAATTTTTTCCTACTAAACCTCAGTCTTCAAAATATCTATTTATTAAAAAAAGAAATGTTGGCTAGAATGTTGAACATCCTGAGCATTAGATACCTACCATGAGGACTTGACACTCCTGGTAAATTAATCTGTCCTGGATGCTATATCCTCCCTACCACTGTGGTAGAAGCTGCCTTTGAGGAGTTCTCAGACTAGATCCCAACAAACCAGCAGCAGGCCTTGGGAGTGACTGAATCAGCTTTAGCACAGGTTGCTTCCAGCGCATGCAACCCACAGAAAGGTAGGGAGTTAAGCAACTGGTCAAGAAGAGGTTATATGGGGGCAGCTAGGTGGCACAGTGGATAAAGCACTGGCACTGGAATCAGGAGGACCTCAGTTCAAATCTGGCCTCAGACATTTAACACTTACTAGCTGTGTGACCCTAGGCAAGTCACTTAACTCTCACTGCCCCCCACACACACAAAAATTTTAAATAAATAAATAAAATAAAATAATAAAATAATAATAAAAAAAGAGGTTATATGGGTCTGTTTGCTGGTACTAGAGGCAGGAATCTATTGCTTTGTCCATACTAGGATCCATGTCACAGTCCTGGGTGCCAATCCCAGGGTGAGGAAGCACAGTAACACACCAGATCTTATGGCTGCAGTGGAGCAGGGACCCTTGTCACAGGTCGAGAGAAGAAAAGACTGCTTGTGGCCACTCACAGACTAGAGTACAGACCAGGAAAGTAGTAAACACACCTGTCCTTAGATCATACCACCTTGGAAATTGGAAAATTTGCATGTCCCTAGAAGTATCTCTGAAAAGAGATGCACAAAACCCCATATGCTTATGATAGTATGTCCAACACCCTGGAAGGAGAGACCCACTTTAGCAAAGAGCTAAGTCAAGAAATAGGCTGGAAAATGAGAAAACAAGAAAAAATTCTGACTATAGGAAATTACTATGGTGACAAGAAAGTTCAAAACACACACTCAGAAGACAGCAAATTCAAAACTCTTACATATAAAGCCTCAAATAAACATATGAATTGGTCTCAAGCCACAGAGGAGCTCAAAAAGGATTGTAAAAATAAAGTAAGAGTGGTAGAGAAAAAATTGGGAAGAGAAATGAGAGTGCTACAAGAAAATCATGAAAAAAAGTCAATAGCTTGGTAAAGGAGGTACAAAAAAATACTAAAGAAAATAACATCTTAAAAAACAGAATAGGCTAAATGGGAAAAAGGGGTATAAAAAGTGAATGAGGGGGGGCAGCTAGATGGTGCAGTGGTAAAGCACCGGCCCTGGATTCAGGAGTACCTGAGTTCAAATCCGGCCTCAGACACTTGACGCTTACTAGCTGTGTGACCCTGGGCAAGTCACTTAACCCTCATTGCCCTGCAAAAAAAACCAAAAAAAAAAAAAAAGTGAATGAGGAGAATACCTTGAAAAGTAGAATTGGCCAAATAGAAATGAATGCACTCAGAGAAAGGGGGGGTGGGGGTGGGGGAAGAATGGGGTAAATTATCTCACATAAAAGAGGAAGGGAAAAGCTTTTACAGTGTAGTGGAAGATGGGGAACGTAAATCTTATTCTAATAAGAATTGGTTCAAAGAGGAAATAACATACATATTTAATTGTGTATAGATATTTATCTTAACCTATAAGAAAGTAGAAGTAGAAGGGGAAAAGAGAAGTGTGTGTGGGGGGGGAGGTGTCATACAATGAAGGTTAGATTGGGTAAGGCAGTCCTCAGAAGCAAAACAATTTTGAGGAGGTGCATGATGAAAGGAGAGAAAGAATAGAATAAACAGGAGAAATAGGATGGAAGGAATTCAGTTAGTAAAATAATTTTGAAACAAGTTTCTCTGATAAAGACCTCATATCTCATCTATATAGAGAAATGAGTCAAATTTATAAAAATAAAAGCCATTACCCAATTGGCAAATGATCAAAAAAAAAAATTTTGAACAGTCAGCACAACTCTGAAGGACTTATGAGGAAAAATGGCATCCATTCCCAGAAAAATAATTGAAAGAGTCTGAATACAAATCAAAGCATACTTTTTTCCTTTTTTTTTTCTTGTTTTTTTTTGGGGGGAGAGGGGGTTCTTTCACAACATGACTAATAGGAGAATATGTTTTGCATGACTGTACATGTATAACCTATATCAGATTACTTGCCTTCTCAATATGGGAGGGTTAGGAGGAGAGAATTTTTAACTAAATTTTTTTAATGAATGTCTAAATTAATTTTTATATGTAATTTGGTGGTGGGGGAGGGGAATGCTAAATTAAAGGGAGAATGGGGTGGGAGAAGGCAAAGGAATTGCAGATAAAAATACCATACAGCACCAAAGTACTAGAGAACCCAATAGGGGCAGATTTGGGTAGGGTTAAATACTTTTAACAGTGAGAGAACTTCATGGGAGGCATAGCTTTGAGAAGCTGTTAAGTAAGTTGTTTCTATAACAATCAAGAATCCATAGAGGGGGCAGCTAGGTGGCAGCTAGGTGGCGCAGTGGATAGAGCACCAGCCCTGGAGTCAGGACTACCTGAGTTCAAATCCAGCCTCAGACACTTAACACTTACTAGCTGTGTGACCCTCGGCAAGTCACTTAACCCCAGTTGCCTCACTAAAAAAAACAAAACAAAATAAAAACAAAAAAGAATCCATAGAGAAGGCTAGAGAGACCCTGGAGTGGCAGAATCCTTTATTTGTTCTTTTCTTTTTAGAATTGGTTTCCATAGTCCTCTTTTAACTGTTTTTATCACCCACAGGCAATTTGTAGCCCTGGGATCTGGGAAGGTTAGCTCATAGTCAACTGCATTCAACATATGGATTTAAAGATATTCATATCTATCTATTAATACACACATACTCACCACCACCACCACAACCACCACCACCACTACCATTGGAACATTATTTAGTGGCACTCTTTCTTGTAACCTCTTGTAACCCAATTCTCATCTTTTATTAGGTCACTATCTCAGTCTCTCTCCACTTGAATTCCTTTTATCCTATGCCCCCATAGTTACTACTGTTGACTAGTAGCAACACATCTCTATGCCTTTTATTTTCACTCTTCTAATTAACTCAGATTTTTGCTGTTCTCCATCCACAAAAATATATTGATTCATTAATAGGGTACCATGTGCTTTAGGACACAGTGTAATAATTCAGTCCTCACCTTCTGATTTTTTAAGTTCCCCTAAAGCTTTTAGCCCTTTTAGTATCCCCTCACAAAGGCACTCTGTTTTTTCTTATTCCCTTCATCTAAATTTCTTTATTTTTCAACAATAACCTATGAATTTGGTTATATTTCTTTTCTCTTTTTAATAATAGCCTAAACATTTGGCATTATTTATTTCATTGCTTAGTGTTTTTTGACAATTGTCCTTATGTGGTTTTATACTGTTTCTCAAGGATGTTTTTGAATTGAATATTCTGTGTAGCTCTGTTTTTAGCATCAATATCCCCAATGCCTGTTTTGTTTGAAAAGTCAACATTTTAGTTACTGATTAGGCTTACTTTACAGGAAGTCTTGTTTGGGCATGCAGCTTTTCCTCCTTTGCTTTCTTTTTGGTGTGTGTGGGGATATCCTATTCTATTCCTTGATTCAGTGTCTCATAATGATAGAGTAATCTTAGTGTCCTTTGGGAGATCTCTCATCATTTGTTTTCAAATGTATAAAATTTGGGGTTTTTGCTTTTGCTTTTAAAATTATTGTCTTTAGTTTCTCTTCTACTAAATTTTCTTCAACATCTATTTTTATGTCTTAAAATCTATCATTCTGTTTTTTAAAAGCTTCTAATTTGTCTTATATAATTCTGCATTGAGAACTGTATTTTATCTAATTTCATTGCTAGTCTTTTTTTAAAAATTTAATTTCACTTGCTATTTTTTCATAAACTCTGAAAAGCCTACAATAATTTCCTTTTCACTATGGATTTCGGGTTCATTTTCTTTCATAATAGAATTCATGCTCATTATGCACTATTCTCTCTGAATGTTTATTTATTTTTCCTTCTTTATAATTCTTTCTGTTACTTATATGCTTGTGGTCTAGGTTTATATTATTTTTTTCTTCCTTAGACTTTTGATAGCTAGGTAGTTCAGTGGATAGAACACTGGGATTTTAGTAAGGAAAATCTGAATTAAAATCTAACCTTGGACACT
The DNA here is from genome assembly GCF_019393635.1 of Dromiciops gliroides. Lineage (NCBI taxonomy): Eukaryota > Metazoa > Chordata > Mammalia > Microbiotheria > Microbiotheriidae > Dromiciops > Dromiciops gliroides. Next base: position 408,158,737 of record NC_057861.1, read on the forward strand.
TAATAGCCATGTGACCATAGGTATGTCATTTTACTTCTGTCTACTTCAGATTTCCTGTCTGTAAAGTGTGAATAATAATAACACCTTTCTCTCAAAGTCATTGTGAGGATAAAATGAGGTAATATTTGTAAGGCACTTGAAGACTCACAGTACTATATTATGCTATTGATTATTTTTAGTAACCACAAGGTCATAGTTTTAGAGCTTGAAAGTAGTTTATTGTATACAGTAACAGCAACATTGTGTGATGATCAACTATGACAGACTTGGCTCTTCTCAGCAATACAATGATCCAAGACAATTCCAAAGAACTGGGGATGGGAAATGCTCTCTATATCCAGAAAGAGAACTGTGGAATCTAAATGCAGGTTGAACCATACTAGTTTTATTTGTGTGTGAGTGTGTTTTTTCTTTCTTGAGGTTTTTCCCTTTTGTTCTGATATCATTTCCATAATATGCCTAGTGTGGAAATATATTTAATGTGATTGTGAATATATAAACTATATCAGATTGCTTGCTGTCAGGGAGGGGGGAGGGAAGGGAGGGAGGGAAAAATTTGGAACTCAAAATCTTATAAAAATGAATGTTGAAAACTTTATATGTGACTGGAAAAAATAATATTAAGACTGAATTTTTTAAAAGTAGTTTAGGGGTACCTAGGTGGTGCAGTGGATAAAGCACTCGCCCTGGATTCAGGAGGACCTCAGTTCAAATCTGGACTCAGACACTTGACACTTAATAGCTGTGTGATCCTGGGCAAGTCACTTAACTCTCATTGCCCCACCTCCCCCCCCCAAAAAAAAAGTAGTTTAAAGGTAACTTGGTCCTTTAGCATGGAAGTTCCTTTCCCATAGGCATTTCTTTTTTCTTATATCCATCCTTTTTTAGCCCTTACTTGAGTTTTTCTTTTATCTTCCCATGGAAACATAAAATCAGTGTCTCCACTTCTTGTAGACTGGCTGGTTATGTTCAGATTGAGTAACTGACATGGTGTCCCATGTAGGCGAAAGTAGGTAGCTACTCTCACACCCAGTCTTGAAGTATAGGCTATGAGGCATTCTTTCTTTTCCATGAATTGGGGATATGGATACTGAGGGAGTAGGTTTGAAGTGTTTTAGTTTTCCAATGTTATTTCATGAGATTTTTACCTCATGTGTTATTTTTGTCTTCTTATCTTCTGGTTAGGCTTTAGCTAATCTATGTCTAACCTACAATTGGATTGGAGAGATTTACAGAAAACAATTGTTCTATCACATTGCTGATTATGTGATCAGTTATTTGAATTCTTTTCATCAATATTCAGCCACAAGTGAACTGGAGAAGGAGGCAGATGATTGGACTCACATAGACCTGGTTAATTTGACAAGGCAATAAGATATTCAAAAGAAGAAATTGGTATAAAGTTGAACTGATTTGTTATAGTGTAAAGATTGAGAAATAAGAGACCTTTAGTGAGAGGAAATATGTTGGCATGAGAAAATGCTGTGGGATAAAGGATCTGGATTCACAATAAGGATAAAGAATATTTTTGAGAAAACTATGTCATATAAAGGATGTCATCAGAGAGATATATGACTAGGAAAGAAGGTAGGCCAGTCACATGATACATGTAAGGAATAACTGATTCATATGTACAATGCATTTGCAGGATGTCCATATGAACCATGAGCATCCACACAATGCCAAAAGGATATATTAGATTTCCTCTGAGGCTACTTCAAACTCTAAGAGACCAGCAGTATCAAACTCAGGACTGGCAAGCCACACACACCCTCCCAGTAAAGTGTAACTGGGAAATGTTTGACAAAATAAATAAAAATACAATACAACATGTATAAGGCTAATTTGTAGCTTTCTATGTGACTATGTGGCCAACAAGGATCCATTTCTATGTGATTTTGATACCTCTGGTCTACAGATTGTTTCAATAGCAGAATTTTAGTTGAGTTGTTTTTCTTTCTTTTTAATTTAAATACAGAACTTAAATAAATAAGCTGATTTTAACTAGTCACATAGAATTTATTTTTAGATTTTAGTTTTCTTTTATGTGTTCTTTCGATGGTCAGGAGTGCCAAGCAAAATTTTATTTAAGTGAGTAGCTTTCTATGGCTATGGAAATAGTATTCAAATACTCATAGGAAAATCATGTAATCATAGAGACCTTAGAGACCATGTAGCCTGACCTCCAGTTTGGTCACAAGTTAGCCCTATGAAATATTCACAGGTGAGAAAAGATGAGAGGAGAGGTAGGTCCTATCCTGAAATACTATAAAAAATAAGGATGATTTTTTCCCCTCTGCATTGTCATGGGGAATGGGGGACATGGGAAAGAATACTAGAGAAAAATGACCTTTTTTTGGAATTTTATAATTCCAATATATCCATGAGAAACTAAGAGATTTATTCACAGGAACCAATCCAATATCATTTATACTATCTTCTAGAATCATCTAAAAAAAGTCTTATTCTCTTTTAAACTTGGCATCCTCCATGCTAACCATATCTGATTCAGTGGCTATCCGTGTCCAGAGACATCTCCATCACAAATATTCAAATAGATTATTTTTGCCTAACCAGTGGTAAAGCATTTTGAGCTCATATTAGGCTGATTAGCCCTAGCTTAACACACTGTACCTTGATTCCAAAATCATGATGTCATCGGTCCTCTTTGAGTACAAAGGAGGAATAGCATCTTGTGGCCAACACATCCAGAACTTTCTATAGGAAAACAAAATCCCCAGCTTACATACCACAGCCAATCTATTCAAATTGATGCTAAAAATGCATCCATTCTTGTAAAAATAACATGACGGATATCAACGGGAATAAAAAAAATACCTTTAAAAATTTAAAGCTGTGAAGACAATTTTGCAGTGCCAATTTTTTAAAATAGAAAAAACAATATAAAGTACACACTGATATTCAAGAAATGCCCCCCCCAAATGGCCAGAAATGTACCTCTGAAAAAATATATTAAAATCAGGGCAGTAAAAGAAATAGTCAAACCTAGGAATTTTTTACTGTATTCAGTTAATGTATATTAGGTGCCTAGGAGTGCACAGGAGGAAATATAAGATAGTGTATATGTAGGAAATATGTTCGCTTACCAAGTGAGGATACTTCCAATAGAGTATGGAATAAGGACAGGTCACCCATGCTATACTCCTTTCCTTAAAGCTTTCCCTGACACCCCAAAATCTTGTAGCTGGTGCATCTCTAGGCAAATCATAATTTTTCTTAGTCTCAGTTTTATCATATTTAAAATGGGGATAATTACAACATCTACCTCACAGTATTACCATGACAATAAGACTAAATAGTATATGTGAAACTCTTGCAAATATTATGGCACTAAACAAAGGTTAGTTATTATTGTTATTGGGAAATGACCACTTATTAAAATGTTAAAAATTACCATTGAAGTTTGATCAACAGAACACAGGATATAATTATCAAATAATAGAGTCAGCAGAGAGAAGATTTCAGAGAAAATAAGTCTCAAAAGGGCAAATGGCTGGCTTTATACACACACACACACACACACACACACACACACACACACACACACAATGTATTTTGGCCACTCACATCCAACTGATTTCTCCTCCTCCTCCTCCTTTCCTAGTTATGAGGAATCTGTGGAAAGTCACCCCAATCTGCCACCCAGAGAGATGGCTCTGGCCCTAAGGAAGACCTAGCCTTGGGGAAAACAACTGAGAATTTTCACTATGCTTAGAAACATTTTGGCACCAAGTATAAGAACAAAGAATTCATTATTTAAAATAAATTGGGGAAATGGCTCATGGGCATATTTGAGATGTCATTTTATTTGTTACTAATGCAGTTTGCTTTGTTCATTTTACCTTATCATTGTGCTTTTTAATTATCTAATTGCATATCCTGTCTGAGCACTACATTACCCTACCTATAAGACATCCTTTGGGCAAAATGTCATTCTTACTAGATGCCAGAGCTTAAAAAATAAAAAAGACAAAGCAAAAAAAAAGCAATTAAAAAACAAAACCCCTAAATCTACTCTATTCCAAAGCAGCTACCAACACATTGCAACAGTAACAAACTATCAATAAAGACTGGTAGAATTAATTATATTGAGGGGGCAGCTAGGTGGCACACTGGATAAAGCACCGGCCTTGGATTCAGGAGGACCTGAGTTCAAATCTGGCCTCAGACACTTGACACTTAACTAGCTGTGTGACCTTGGGCAAGTCACTTAACCCTCATTGCCCCATCCAAAAAACAAACAAAAAAAATTAATTATATTGAGGGAACAGGCTCATCATTCTTCAGCTAGAACTCTTTAGGATTTTTCTTGTAATACAGTAGTTGAATGTGGATCACTTCAAACTATGTACCATTTCAAGGCTGCTATGTTTTAGAAATTCTTTTTTGGAGAGATTAAAAAGGACTGTCCTTTTTAAAATTTCCAATTGTTCCCTCTCTTCAACCATAAATCTCATGGAAAAAGAAAGCTGAACATCTTAGTAAGTAATGACATGATGTGGTTCAAAGGTTCTCCAAGGATGGGAGAGTTTGAGTACACAAAATCTATGGAAGAGATTCTTTCCCATTAGAAGCCAAAAGTAGAATATTTTTTCAGAGACACAATTTCATCTTCTCTTCCCCTTGAGGTGGGATGGATTTAGGGTCCAATTGATTGTGAGTCATCCCAAAAGAATTACAAGACTCAGTGACTCAGTTACCCACGTTTTATTGGAATACTGTGAGTGAACACAGGGAGAGAACCAGAAAAGTGGAAAGGTATCTCTCAAACATGGAAAGAAAAGACAGTTATATTTATAGTATGAATAAAATGATTATCAGTCTCTTTATAATAATCTCCTCCTTGGGGAGGTACAGGGAGGTCTTATCCTTATTTGGAGTTCCTGGGGCTTAAGCCAACACCTGAGGTGGGTACCTTTTTCTGTAGAGGTGTGTTTTGGGGGTTTACACGTCAAAAGGTGAATCTGGGGACAAATTTGGCCTTTTCTGTTCATGTCATCTTTTCATTCCCATGTCTAGTTCCAAAATATTTTCATTTATCAGTTTGAATTTCTATGCCCTGTCTGTGTATCATTGTTATAGTTAAGGTTTCTATTACCTGCCTCTTTATGTTCTTGTTATGCATGCTGATTAATGTTAGTAACGAGAACCTAGGCCCTGACTTGTATTAATGAAAACTCTGAATCCCTCTTAGAGCTTAGATATAAATTAGAGCTTGGGTCTTATGTTTTTCTGTTAACCTCTTTTAGGTAGGTTACTTGTTAACCCTTTTGGCCTCCTCCATCACTCTTGCCTCCTCCATTAGCTACCCAGCCCACCCCCACCCCCACTGTTCTGTTATCTCTCTTACTATGCTTAAAATATTTGCCTTTTACCTTTTTTTTTTTTGCAATGATAATTATTGGATCAACTCTTAAACTCTGCTTACTTCTCTATTTAATTATTTATCAACACCTATAAATGAAGGAGTTGGACTAGTTGACCACTAAAGCTCCTTTGAGCTTTAAATTCTATGATCTTACATCCCTAACGGCTGATAAGGGTGTCAGCAAGAAATTTTCTCTCTCTTCAGATTTACCCTTCACTTGCATTAGTTTCATGGAATTCTAGAGTTAGAAGCGATCTCAAAAACCACTTGGCAGAGCTAAGGTCTAAAGGGGCTAAGGAATTTGTGCAAGGTTATATAGGTAGATAAGTAGTTAAAGAACCTAGACTAGCATCCACATATCTTGGCAAGTATACCATTTATATCTCTAATAATGATAATGATTTATATGTAAAGAATGCTTCAAGGTTTGTAAAACCTTGCATTATCTCTTTACATGCCTTTTCTCATTTGATTTCCACAAAAATCCTAAAAGGTAATAGATATAATTTTTCTCATTTTACAGATATGTAAATTTAGGCAGAAAATAAAGGTTAAATGACTTGGCCAGGGTTATTTATTTAGGAATTGTTTGAAGATAGATTCAAATCTAAATTTACCCAACTCCAAATATAACATTCTATTAGACCATGCTAATAGAGTACCATGTTTCGACATGCTTTATGTTCCAATAATACTAAATAAATCAATATGCAAATAAAATTAGATTTTAAAACACCCAGCTCTTCCTAATGTTTCAGGAATAACTTATTTCCCTTCTTTGTCAATATACTACCCCATATGTCTCTTTGATGTATAGCCAGCAATTATACTTCATATAAATAAAGCCATTCTCTGTGTAGATTCACTAATGCTTCTTGAACTGAATATTTGGTTCTTGCTTTTCCTTTGGGAAGAAAAAACAAAAACAAAAATCAATACTGGCATCCTTCTTTTCATGGCATTGCCAGAGTGGGGAAAATCTGTTCAGTTCATGTCTTATCACTGACTATAGAGAAATTAGCCTCATGAGTAGACTGAGAATTATAGAAAAGGATTTTAAGTGTATTGGAGCATTTTTAATGATGTGAGATACCATAAATAAATATAGCAACCCATTTTACCACTTCAAAAACTAGGGAAAAAATCATTATCTCAAAACCCACAGGCTCTCTAATATCCAGATTTATTTGATCAAATATTGATTTTTAAATAACTGGTTTTAATTTAATTGTATTATGCTGCTATCACAGATCTGCCCAGAATAACTTCACTAATTTATATAAACCAGAAGTTTCTTTGACAGCAAATTAACTTCAAGTAGGAAATGACCACTCTATGTACCATACTCCCTTAGTAATAAATGTCTTGCTTATTGTACTTTCTAATTCTACCTCTTATTAATTATCTGAATACATTCTACCTCCACCACCCCGATTAATGTTGTATGCTTTATGAAGATAGAATTCTATTCTATTCTTCTTTTCATTCCCCCTAGCACAGTGGCTTGAAAACTAAGTCATAGTTAGGACTTTTATGACTAGAACAAGGCAAGACAACTGTTCTCAGTTATGAAGAAGTGAGATGAGAGACAGATCATAAGCCAATGTTGTGAAGGATAATGAGGAGTTTACTTCTATAGATCATCTGGTAGCTTTCAACCCAACAAGCATCTATTTAGCACCAGTTTGTGCAAGGCAATATGTGAGTTACTAGGAATCCAAAACCAAAACACAAATACATTCTCTATTTAAGGAAGCTACATTTTCCCATAAGGAAACACAATATAAACAGATACATCTGATTTGAATTCAGATCTTTCTAACTCCAGGCCTAGGGGTAAACAAAAAGCAAGTAAGTTTTGTTGGAACCTTGAAAATGTGAAAAAGAATAATATGAACTAAGCCTGGAATGGCAAATTGGAGTCAGACTGTGAAGGATTGTAAGACAAATTGAGAAACTGAAGCAAGAAGGAGCCTTCAAGAGTTTTCAAGCAAGACAGTATTGTAGCCAGAGTCATGCTTAAAAAAGATTATGTTGGCAGCTTTGGGGTTTATAGATTCAAGAGAAGAGAGTTATGGAGCTGGGACTCTTAATTCCAAAGTTCAGGCAAGATGTGATAGGGACCCAAACTAGGGAGGTAGTTGTGTGAATGGAGAGGAGAGGTATGCATGATATGTTGTAAAAGTAGATTCTATAAGACTTGACAAGTGATCAGTTATTTGGCTGACAGTAGGTGGTGTCAGTATTGAGAAAAACAATGTGATTGGAAGGATAGTAATGATATCAACAGAAATGAGAAATTCTGACGGAGGGGATTAAGAGAATATATCTACCTGACCGTTGATGATTCAAGACTATTTCTTGCAAGGGATTATGCTATAAAGAGCTAGAAGTTACTGCAAGGAGATAACAGTTGAACCCATGAGATCATCAAGTGACAGAAAGAAGAGAAGAGAGTTTATACTTGGAGGTAATACATAAATAATGACTCCAGCTAAGGAGACTTAGAAGTATTCATTAGTCAGGAGCAGAAGAGCCAAAAGTGAAATGCAAGAGTAGAGACAGTATCCAGAGATGATCAACAGAATCAAAACTAACAGAATGGTCCGAAATGATGAGCATTGGGGTAGCTAGGTGGTGAAGTGAATAAAGCACCAGCCCTGGATTCAGGAGGATCTGAGTTCAAATTCAGCCTCAGACACTTGACACTAGCTGTATGACCCTGAGAAAGTCACTTAACCCTCATTGCCCCACAAAAAAAAAAAGAAAGAAAAAAAAATGATGTGCATTGAAAAAATGTTATGAGATTTAGAAATTAAGAGATTATTTGCAACATTGAGAAGGGAAGTAAGGAGAGAAAATATAGACAGTATAAAAAGGTCTTTTTGTAGGAGTTTGGTCATGAGACAGGGAAGGAATATAGACTGAGAGTTTCATATTTTAACCTATTTTTAATTGTTCTTGCTAATTAATTATCAGTTAGAAAGAACTTGTCCATCATCCTGAGCCTTGTGTGTCCTATGTCTTTACTCCCTCCATAGATACAACCTTAGGCACTGCTACAACTCTTTGGGAGAAATTCAAGACTGGAATAGGGTTAGGTTAGGAGTTTATACTAGTACGAATTCCAGCAGGATGACTCCTCAAATCCTATCTTTTGAACATAGCAGGGATGTCATTGCTTAAGAGAATATGAGGTCTTATCATCTACCCTAAGGCTACACCCTTCAGTCCCCCAGGCACTGACATAATACATGCCAATCTAGGTGCTAAGGACTACTGCTCTATAGCTGCACCCTTAGGATATCCAAACTTCTCCATAGCCATACAACTAAACCTTATTTATGTTGTCTTTCTGAATTAGTGTGCTTATTTGAGAACAGGGATGGTCTCACTTTTCTACTTGTATCCCCAGTTTTCAGTACTATGTCTGGAAGTAAGTGCCTAATAATTTTTTTTTTAATTTATCCATGATGCTGATGAGAATGTTGACAAAAATCTTCCTACTGCAAATAAAAGGATGTAGTACAAGAAGATCCAGGACTCAGATATGAGGGCATGAGTAAAGAGGGATTGGGGAAGTAGGAGAACAAGTCTTTCCTAGTTGTTGGGAGTGGAAAATAGGCAATTCCTGGTGATCAGACATTGAATACTGCTATCTCTACACCCATGACACTACAAAATTAACAATCCTTTGGGTAACTTATTTAGTCACAATCCATGGCTCCATCTTTTTTTTTTTGTGGGGCATTGAGGGTTAAGTAACTACCCCAAGGTCACACAGCTAGTACCAGCAAATGTCTGAGGTCAGATTTGAACTCAGGTCCTCCTGAAGCCAAGGCCAGTGTTTTATCCACTGCACCACCTAGCTGCCCCATGGCTCCATTCTTATTCTTTCCTGAGGAAAGGGAGCAAGCACACTCCAGGCTGGGCATGGCTTATGGCATTTTCAATACTGAAATGAATTAATTTTGTCTTAGAAAGCAGAAGCTTGACTCTACTATATTTCTGTATGGTTCAACATGTTATTTTATTTCAGGAATACCCCCTTTAGAGTATAAATCTGAATACTTAATTATCAATTCATTCACTAGAGAAAGTCCTTCATTGGAAGATAAGATACAGGTTCTGATCCAAGCTGTCTCTCTGTTCCCCTCTATCTATCATCACCTATCTCCCTGATAGAGTTTCACAGAGCACAATTTATTCAGTGAAGATTTGAATGAGTAAATAAATGAATAAATGCATTCCATTAGCTAGTTATTTGCTTTTTGATAGGTCATATAACCCCTATGAGCTTCATTTTCCACATTTGCAGGATAATACTAGAATATTTCTACATTCTATAAAATATTTAACATTTTATAGATCTAATTTTATTATGTGGTTAGATAGGATAGGAAGAGGACTTGCTCATAGATAGTAAGAAATAAGGTAAATACAGCTAACTATAAAGGAGTTCCTTTATTAAAATTGGAGCAAAGAGATTTTAAGCAGAAATCCAATATACAACTGTAGAAAATAAGACTAACCACTTTTGATTTTTATTCCATCTTGCTGTATGTGTTGATACAGATAGGTCATCAGGAGTAACAGCATTGAAAACTTAGGTACTCTCTGATCATCTGTCCAATGCTATAATTTAATGATTATAAATCTCATATCAATTCTAATATAGTACTTATCAAAAAATATGGAGTTCATGGATCGTGTTAGCAAATGATCCTAACAATTGATCAATTGATTAGTTCTTATTAAATACCAACTTTGTGCCAACAACATGGTAAGTGCTGATGATATGAAGAGAAAATGTAATAATCTTTGTATTAAGGAGCTTATATTCCACTGAAGGAGACAACATGTATCTATATCTAAGCATACACAAAATATAGACAATATAAATTCAAGGTAATAGATGTAGAAAGTTGCATTTGAGTTTAGTTTTGGAGAAAACTGGGTATATAACAAACCTAGAAAGGTAAATTAAAACAAGGTTTTGAAAGACTAAATGTCCAAGAAATGCATAATTCAACTCACAGACCAACTAACACCCACTTCCACCTGAAGTTAGGAAACACAAAACAAAATATAACCATTAAAATAAAAAGGATGAATAGCACTGGTATTTTTGGATCATCCTTCATTTTGAAAAGGACCACTGACATCACAGGTAATATCTTGACTTGAATGTGAATTGGATGTAAGTAAAGGCAACATTGCACAAAGTCATCAGCCTCATTTTCTCTTACAGAGCCATTGAAGTCCAATGGTAGGATAAAAGTCAAGACAATTGGTTACGTCTCAGAATGCAGTGGATGACCTTGTCATCTTTGATGTTTGCCCAAGCTCTAATTGTTCCACAGCACCTACTTCAGACCCTTTAATGGCTGAACATAATGTTCTCATCTGCCTATTCTGCAGGGGGAAGTCTTCACATGCTTGGAGCAGCCACCCCCTGACTCACTGATAAATTTGAGGCCTGTCAGATACCATCAACCTGCTTTAGCCATCTGCCAAGACAATGTTACCAGGGTGTGATTGCTGAATATATAACAGCTTCTTGGAGCACAGGTGAGAGTGGAGAGAAAGGTGGACATTAAATTATGATAGCAGAAAACAAAGTACAGGAATTATTATAATACTAGGGAACAATCAGCTGACATAGCCTTCCTGACTATGCCACAGTTAAACATAAACATACTTTTCTAATCCATCTGGAGAAAAAGCTTCTGGAACAAAAATTCAAATTGGACTGTTTAGAAATGTCTGATTGCTCCCTATTATTCTGAATGAGAAATGTGAATCCTGGAATAGATAACTCAATAAGAATACTATTTTCAGAAACTCTCATACCTCTTTCTCTAATTATTTTTGCTTAGCAGAGTTGGATTAATTACTAGCAATATATTATGGACAGGACAAATTCTGATGACTATCATTTACAATTTTATTTGGCAGGATGCCAACACTTGATTAATTCCTTCCTCATTTTTATACAAGTACATTTTTCTAATTTAATAAGACCTTGAGAGTCTGATTATTTACATACATCCCCATTTCTCAATGGCCTTGTTGGCATTTGCAATAGATTATCTCTCTGAAGATCTGACAATATTGAGATTTTAAAATAGAATCAGTTCCATAAATGAAAAGACATTTTCATTTTCATTATCATTGCTTGGAGATGACCATGTCTAAAAGATAACTACTTTCTAAATCTAAGATCATCATTATGACCCTTAGGAACCTAGAGCTGTAATTGTTTGGAATTTTGCTTGGGGGAAATTGAGTGGTAAGAGATAGGGTAGGGATGGAAGCCCAAGTGCAGAGTCAATAATAATATATCAACAATCACAATTGTTTTCTGAAATGGAGCGGTCTATCCCCCAGAGAGTGCCATAGGAATTCTTGCACCCTGAACTGCTGAAGGACTATAGCCAAATTGTAAACCTGCAGTCATCCAACAGAGGAAATCTTGGCATATTCTAATGTTGTATAGTAAAAAAAAATATTGAGGGGGCATCTAGGTGGTTCAGTGGATAAAGCACCGGTCCTAGATTCAGAAGGACCTGAGTTCAAATTCGACCTCAGACACTTGACACTTACTACCTGTGTGACCCTGGGCAAGTCACTTAACTGTCATTGCCCTGCAAAAACCAACCAACCAACCAACAACAAAAAAAATATATTAAAAAAAAAAATTGAATCTGGAGTCACAGTATCTCAGCTGGCAAATTAGTTCTGGAATTCTTATAAATTTGATTAATTTTTCTATATATTTCAGAAATGAGGCATTTATCAGAGAAATTTGATATGAATTCCTTCTCCTCACCACCCCCGCCCCAGTTTTCTTTTTTCCTTCTAATCTTGGCTACATTGGGTTTGTTTGTGGAAAAAAACATTTTTCTCTAATGTGATCAGCATTATCTATTTCACATCTTCTAATGCTTTCTATTTCTTGTTTGGTCATGAATTCTTCCTTTATCCACACATCTGACCAGCATATCATTCCATGCTCCCCTAATTTACTTGGTATCACCTTTTATGTCTAAATCCCTTAACCATTTTGACCTTATCTTGGTGTGTGGTATGAGATGTTGGTCTATTTCTAGTTTGTATCAAACTGCTTTCTAGTTTTCCAATAAGTTTTTGAAAAATAGTGAATTCTTGTCCCAAAAGCTTGGATCTTTGGGTTTATCAAACTTTAAATTATTATGGTCATTTACTACTGTATATTGCGTATCTAATTTATCCATTTATCCACCATTCTATTTCTTAGCCAGTACCAGGTTGTTTTAATAATTACTGCCTTGTAATACAATTTGAGATCTGCTATGGCTAGAGAACCTTCCTTCATAATTTCTTTTCATTGACTCCCTTGATATTCTTTACTTTTTGTATGCCTAGATAAATTTTCTTATTATATTTTCTAAAATCTTGGTAGTTTGATTGAGATGGCACTGAATAAATGAATTGTCATTATTATATTGGCATGGACTACCCAATGAGCAATTTATATTTTTCAAATTGCTTAGATCTGACTTTATTCATCTGAAAAGTGTTTTATAGTTGTGTTCATATGGTTCTTGGGTTTGTCTTGGCAAGTAGAAAATTATGCTGATATTTTTCATAATATTGGACCAACCTTTTATTCCTGGTATAAATCTCACCTGGTCATAGTATATGATCTTTGTGATATATTGCTATAATCTCCTTGATACTAATTTACTTTAAATTCTTGCATCAATATGCATTAAGGAAATTGGTCTATCACTTTCTTTCTCTGTTTTTGTTTTTCCTGGTTTAGGTATCAGCACCATATTTATATTATAAAAGATGTTTGATAATAATCCTTCTTTGCCTATTTTCCCAAATAGTTTACATAATATTTGAAAAAATCATTCTTTAAATATTTAATAGAATTTGACTGTGAATGCATTAGTTTTATGGCAAACTCTACAGAAAGAAAAGTCTATCTTTGGTAAGTCTAGGGTTACCAAAACCTACTCTGAATCTTTTTTGTCCAACCTTAGTAGTATCCTTCCCCACCTTCTTCCCTGAAACATCCCTTCTTTAGGTGTGTGTGTGGGAGGGAAATGTTGAGGTGTGGTGGAGCCAAGATGGCAGAAAAAAAGGCAGGGATTCCCCTGAGCTCTCCCTAAACCCCTCAGAACAGGGACAACTCAGTAGTGTAGTGGATAAAGCACCAGCCCTGGATTCAGGAGAACATTAATCAAATCTAGCCTCAGACATTTGACACTTACTAGCTGTGTGACTCTGGGTAAATCACTTAACCTTCATCGCCCTGCCAAAAAAAAAAAAAGGTTATAAAACCCCTCAGAACAACTGTAAATGATGCCTCAAAACAAATTCTGGAGTGGGAAAATCCACAAAAGAATGTGACACAATAATTCAGCCCAAGACAAATAGAAGGTTGGCAGAAAATGTCTGTTGCCCTAAAATGAGGGTGGAGCTCAGTCCAGTGCAGGCTGTGCCAGTACAGACTCGGCCCCAGCAAAACAGGAGCAAGCATTGGGAGGGACAGAATTAACAACACTAATTCCAGAGTTCTCAGACCACAGACAGTAAAGGGGTCAAACAACTGGTAAGAAGGAGATTACAGGGGTCTATTTGCTGGTACTTGGGGCAGGATTCTGTTGCTCTTCCCATACTCACATCCCAGTTGCAGTCCTGAATGGCAGTTCCATTATGAGGAAGAGCACATCTTGTGGCTGCAGTGGGGCAGGGACCCTTGTCACAGTTTCAGGACAGAAAAGAATATTTGTGTTTACTCACAGACCAGAGCATAGGCCAGGAGAGTAGTAAACATACCTCTTCTTAGATCATATCATCTTGGAGGAACTGAAAATGTACACATCCCTAGAAGTGTATGAAAACAGATGTACAGTAAATAAGCAAGCTTGGGACAGTGTGCCCTCCACTATGGAAGGAGAGGCCCTTTAGCAAAGAGTTAAAAGTCAAGAAATAGTCTGAAAAAATGAGCAAATAACAGAAAAAAATCTGACTACAGAAAGTTATTATGATGACAAGGAAGTTCAAAAAGCATACTCAGTAGAAAATAAAGTCAAAACTCCTATATCCAAAGCTTCAAAAGAAAATGTGACTTGGTCTCAAGCCACAGAAGAGGTGGTAGTCAGAAGCAAAATACTTTTAAAGATTTTGTTTTTACACATATTTTGGAAAATAAAATTCTATTCAAAGGAAAAAAAGGGACACTGAGTAAAAGGAGAGAGGGAGAATAGAATAAACAGATAGGATGGAGGGAAATACTGTTAGCAACTATTACTATGAACAGTGTTTTGGAGCAAGTTGCCCTGTTAAATGCCTCATTTCTCAAATATATAGATAATTGGGTCAAATTAATTTTTTTTACATGAGCCATTCCCCAATTGATAAATGATCAAAAGATATGAACAGTCAGTTTTTAGATGAGGTCATCAAAGCTATCTATAGCCATATGAAAAAATGCTCTGAATCACTATTGGTTGGAGAAATGTGAATTAAAAAATTTCTGAGGTACTTAGTCACACCTATTAGATTGTCTAATAGGACTGAAAAAGAAAATGACATATATTGGGAGGTATGTGGGAAAATTGAGATACTAATACACTGTTGGTGAAGTTGTGAACTAATTCAACCATTTTGTAGAGCAATTTGGAACAATGCCCAAAGGCCATGGTTTTGTATCCAGCAATACCACTATCAAAGAGACAAAAAACAAAAATGAAAAGCATTTATATGTACAAAAACATGCATAGAAGCTCTTTTCTGGTGGCAAAGAATTGGAAATTGAGGAGATGTCTATCAACTGAGGAAAAATTGAATGACTTGTGGTATATGATTGTGATGTAATACTATTCTGCTATAAGAAATGATGAGCTAGATGATAGCAGAAAAACCAGGAAAACTTTAATGAACTGATGCAAAGTGAGGAAAGGAGAACCAAGAGAACATTGCACACAGTAACAGAAATATTGTACAATGATCAGCCAGATGTGAATGACTTAGCTATTCTTGGAAACATAATGATCCAACATGATTCCAAAGGACTTTTAAAGAAAAATCTTATCCATCCCCAGAGAAAGAACTGAGTCATACCTTTTTTTTTACTTTATTTTTCTTGGTTTTGGACTTTGGTTTTGTTTGGTTTTGTCTACATTTTCTTTTACAACATGACTAATATGGACTACCCATATGAAAATATGCTTACCTTCTCAATGAAGGGGGTGCATAGGGAGGGGAAAAATTGAAACTCAAAATTTTAAAAACAAATGTTAAAGTTTGTTTTACATGCAATTGGGGAAGAATAAAACATTAAATAAATAATTAAAGAAGAAACACCCCTTCTTTCAAAATATTTTATTAGAAATATGACCAAAACTCATTCATGGAGGTGAAAGTACCTCAGAATTTTAAAAACCAGGAATCTGAGGCATAGGGAGGTCAAATGACTAGGTTAAATTGACTAAGATTATCTAGATAGAAACTGTGAGAGGGAGTGTGTGTGTGTGGGGAGGGCGATTTTATTTTGTACTCTCATGTACATCATGTACATCCTCTCATGTACTTTATTTTGTACTCCTCTCACGTACATTTTTAGTTTAACAAGAATCAAAACCTTAAGTGAATGATGGGATTTGCAACTTTAGCTAGTGAATGAAAAGAGTATTTCTAGGGAATTGGTGGATGAATATGTAAACTTTTCCCCAAGCCCATAAAATCACACTACATAGATTCTTACCTACTTACTGATGTGTGAGTCCAGACTTAATGTTTGGGACAAAATTGCCTCAGTTTACCCAAATAACTTGAGGAGACCACCAAGTCAAGCAGCGGCAGATTTATTACATTCTCATGAGAACAGGTGACGTCATGACCCCATTGCAAGGGCTGAGGAGCTTGATAATGGGTTCATGAGTTGGTTTTTATAGAGATTTTGAGGGGGGGTCCCCTCATGCACAGGGTGAGCTCACAATCTAACATCCAATCCTGTCTCTCCTAGGGTGCATGTTTAGCTCGTGATCAAGGTATAGGTACATGTTCCAGGAACAAGGGGGAAGGGGGAGGGGGAAAAGGTCAAACCAAGGGAGAGGGAAAGGGTGAAACCACGGGAGGGGTGAAACCACTCCAAACCATTCCACCTGGGTAAGGAGGGGCAAAGAAGGGAGTGATGGTACCAGGACTTGTGGGGGGTGGAGTTAGGACTTAGGAATGCAAAAGGGGAGGCAGTATCTGGGTGGGGTTCGAGCTAGCAAGAGACATCTTCTCCTGCCTGGTCATGAGATGTGTTGTAGCAACAGCATAACAAGGACTGGGGTTTTGGAATGTAGGCAGGGGTAGGGGGGGTGGGGGTGGGATGTGGGAGGGGGTGCCAGGGTACATCAGGTTCAGTAAGGCAAAATACACGATTTCTGTTATTAGCAATGGAATAAAACATGAACAGAATAATCTAACAATAACAGGGACTGGGGTTTGAGTACTTTCCAGCATCCAAATTGAGTCAAGTCCACCTATCCTATACAATAACAAGAATGATAGTTCAAGGTCCCAGTCTTTGACTCCTGCATATGACTATTTAAGTGAATCCTTGTAAATTGGAATTGCCATATTTTTCAGTCTTTTGATTTGACTAAGAGAGTACATGTATATAGCACCATAGTCTTTGAATAGTATTGTGTTACTTAAGAATTTTCCATAATGTTGTCCTTGGAATCTTTAACTTCCAAATGGAACTAACTCTTATTGAGGCCACTAATTCAACAACACAAATCTTAATGCCACAATTCTCTTTATGGTGAACAATGATTTAACTAGTCTCAAGGGTTATTAAAGTTATTTCTGGTGTGTCTATGCATGCAAGGCAAAGCAAAAAATTATAATGACTGAAAATAATTACTATCAGAGCACATATCCCACATGACTCAGAAATCCCTCTCCATGCCAGGTTCACTCTGTTTTGTTGTTGTTGTTGTTGTTGTTGTTGTTGTTTTTGTTTTTTTTTGGGGGGTGCTTGGGTAATCATAGTTAGACAAGTATATTTCGCACCCTCATCAAACACATTCTCTACCAACAGACCAAGAACTATAAACCAAATAAAGAAACTTTTAATCAAGACAGACTGGTGAAATAAATTATAAGGACATTTTCTCCTCCCCCTGACACTCCCCCTGACCCTCCCACCACCATACATACACTTAAACACACACAAAGGGTACATCATATCATGTCCAACAAATTCTCATGCTATCAGTAGGGGAGAATTGCCCTCCATAGTTCTTACTTGTCCCATCAGATCCTGGTTGAGCATCTCTCACAACCCTATTTCTCAGCAACTGACTGTGTCTCATAGCCATTTCCTTTAAGCACTGTTAAACTCGCATTTCTCTCTGCCTCTGAAGCTTTCAATTGCTGTTTCTCCATCAAACTGTTGCCCTATCTTCCTGTTGCTCTAGTCCAGGTACATTTTCTAATTACACCACTATGTCAACTGGTTAACTAGGTGGTTCAGTGGATAGAGCACTGGACCTGAAGTTGGGAGGACCTGAGTTCAAATCTCACCTCAGAAACTTACTAGCTGTGACCCTGCACAAGTCACTTAGCCCCAATCACCTTAAACATTCAGGGCCATTTCCAGTCATCCTGATGTAATGACATCACTCCCATGTCATGGCTCTCTTCAGGAAGGAAGGACAAACAATAACTATGCCACCCTTAAAAAGAAACAAACAAAAAAACCCTGAAAGCCCAGGACTTTTAGATAGGGGCTGAGTTTGAATGTAGATACCATGACTAATTATCTCATGTCTTTTTTTTTTTTTTTTGCAAATTGCTTCTTCTCCCTAGACCTCAGTTTCCTAGTTTGTAAAATATGGTGTCAGGACTATATGATGACTAAAGTTCTTTCCAGTTTAAGATCCTATGATTCTAGGAAGAATTTAGTTAAACTATAAAGTGCAGAAATATTTATACATACATTAAAGAATTTTAAACAGAGCGCTAAGTAAAAATATTAGTGCAAGTGAGGGTATTCTTGGTGTAACTGAACTGCAAAGAGTTATAAAGACACTCTCTAAAGCAAAACTTCCAGCTTCAACACAGCTCTATCAATTATTCCTTTAAATGATCAACATCCTCATTTAAGTTGCTAGTAGGTTATCTCTAAAGGCAGAGGGCATGTGATAAATGTTCTGTGAACAGAAACTGGAATTCCACTTCTAGCAATTTGTAAAACAAATGAGGCTAGAAAACTCCCTGATCTTTTTATTAACAACTCCGGAATGGATGACTACAAGGAATCCGGGTGGGCCACATCTATGGCCTTAAGGCTCACTACAAAGCCAAGATAGTGAGAAGGAAGGATTATTTTCCATTTTCTCAATAAGAACAGAATTTAATTCAATAAACACTGATTAAGCATCTCCGTTGTACAAGGCAACTTAAAAAAAAAAAGCTCAAGTAAAATTTTAGTACTTATAAACATAGACATGTTATGCCTAAAATGAAATTGAGGATTAGAACCATTTTTCTGGCTAATTTGGTAGAAAGGGGGGAAAAGAGATACTTTTTCCCCCAAAATCATTTTAATAATAGTCTAAAATTTTGCATTTTGCTACTGGAGACCTGGCCACAGTATAAAAAACTGATCCTGAGGCAGAGAAGAATCATATTGTATCAGCCAGAAGCAGTTATAATGGCCTTTTTCCACTCCCTCATCTTCCCCATATATCACTATCTTATTGACAGTATGTCTCACATTCAGCCCCATCTTTCTGTTGGGGGGGGGGAGGGTACTTGTGATCTGGACTGGGGGTCTAGCTCACCCAAAGAATTGGAAGCTTATCATGAATCTTGTAAAATAAAAAGAGATTTATTAGAAGAGAGGAATATATGACCAAGGTTCAGATCACTATGGAAAGCTGTCCCACTGGAGTAAGAGGAGACCTGGTCTTTTTCATGTTTACAAAACAAAGGGGATAAAATTACTAAGGATAGGAAATACAAAAATCGAGCAGAGCCAAATAATAACATCCATATATATCCTGCATATCACTTTGCAGACCTTGGTATTGCTTATCAGAATACCAGGGTCAGACTGCCACACCTTATTCCTGCGGTGGGAGACAGCTGTTTTTCCCTTGGCCTTAAGGGTTGAAATCATTTGGATTTCTTGGGGTCCCACTACATTCCCACATTTCTACTCTCATGCCACCACCTAAGTCTAGGATCACTCATTCTGCTCTTCCTAGATTATTATAAGAATCTCCATAATATCTTGTTCTCCATTCCCCTCCATCCATCATTCAGAGCACTGCCAGATTAATCTCCCTCATGAATGTATCTAACCTTATTCTTTGTTAAATTTTTTTTCACTATTTAATGTATTATAGAATAAAATACAAACTCCTCAGCCAGGTATGCAACGACCTCCAATCTAACCTTCTATCCTTGTTTTTCATCACTGTCCCTTACATACTCTATTCTCCAACCCAAAAGGTTAATTCCATGTAGCTATTTTACTCTTACTTGAATATATACCCTTTGTTCATGTCACTTCTAAACCTGTAATATTCTACCTATGTTAGGGCCTATTCTCACTCTGGGCAATTTACTGCTAACCTACCTTATAGATGTAAGATACCCCAGTATATAAAGTCCTGACCAAAGACCCTAAGTGAACATTAACCAGTTCATTGTACTTAGTGCATGCTTTATAGTCTAAAGAATGACACAGGAGAATTAAATCAGAAGTCCAGGATATGAGCACACTCATTTATTCTTTGTATAGACTAGTGACCATCTGTGCAGAGGAGACTTTTGCAGAAGTATAGACATGAAGTGCATTTTTTTTTTGTGAGAAAATACTTAAAGTCAGTGATGAGTCATATTCTGTCCCTACTTCCTATTCTCCCTTCTTTACCCCTTCAACCAATTGCAATGCTCAGCAAGGCTAAAGCATAGATCTAGGAGTGGAGGTAGCATGTAATGGGACTTCCACTAGACAAACCCTCACCTAACATAAAGGCTTTCCATATCCCCTAATACCTGGATGTGTGTGTGTGTGGGGGGGGGGGGGGGTGATAGCCTCCATGCTAGGCAATCTGGCATGCCTTGACAAGCCTCACTACATAGGTAACATCTTTCTTTCCTACCAATCATCACTGCCCTCACAAAAAGTGAAAGAGCATCCCTAAATCCATTAGTAATGGAATTTTCTTATACAAAAGGAAAAAAGAGAAGCTTTTCTTTTCTTTTTTCTTTCTTTCTCTCCCTTTCTCTTTCTTTCTCTTCCTCCCCTCCCCTCCCTTCCCCTCCCTTCCTTTCCCCTTCCATCCCCTTTTCTTTTTTTGTTAGCAGCTGCAACACTACCCCAATCTGGATACAGACGGAAACACTAACTCCTGCCAATCTGTCGTCACCTGTAGAGCCTTATGAGCATGTTTTCTCATTTTTCTTTCCCCTAAAATAGACATTGATTTACCAATCATTTGGCAAGATCTTTGCTTTAGAAAGTAGGAATTAATAAAGTGTTTAAGAAAAAGTGATTGCCTCCTTATCTTAAAATTTTTGGAAATCCTGAAAGTTGTTGATTATGATAAATGTGAGCTGACCCTAGGATATACCCTTGGAAAGTTTTATTAGAATAAACCCTTGATATCAAATTCCTTTCATACAAGTTGTTTGTTTTTTCTTCTTCTAAACTTCTTTTCTTCTAAACTCAGAAGGGGAAGTCCACTTAAATGAAGGGTTGCCTTTACCTGCCTTCTAATTAACAAAGCATAGCATTAGAAATTAAAGAAATCAAGAGTGTTTAATACCTCCAGTTAAAATGGGGTTGGGGAAAGGGTATGTGACTATGTTTACATAGAGAGGCAATAGGGTGGTGCAGTAGATAGAGTGTTGGACCTGGAGTCAGTAAAATGTGATTTCAAATTTTACTACATTTTCTAACTGCATGACTCTGAGCAGGTCATTTAATAATTCTCATCCTTAGTTTCCTTATCTGTAAAATGAAAGTAATAATAATACCTCTTTCATAAGTTTGTTCAGAGGATTTAAGGAAATAACATATAAAATCTGCATGATAAACTTCAAAACACTACATAAATGCTAGCTACTATTAGAATTATTATGAGACAGAGCATTTCAACTGTCCAGCTAATAGGCTAAATTTTTACAGTAAGTACCTTGATCATCTTGATTAACCCAGTCAGGTGTTAAGAACTAATAGTTGTGTACATCAAAATCTATCAATCAATAAATAATCATTCATTAAACTCTTACTAAATGTATTTTTTTTTTGTTTTGGTGAGGCACTCGGGGTTAAGTGACTTGCCCAGGGTCACACAGCTAGTAAGTGTGAAGTGTCTGAGGCCGGATTTGAAATCAGGTACTCCTGAATTCAGGGCCGATGCTTTATCCATTGCGCCATCTAGCTGCCCCCTAAGTGTACTTTAAACACTTTACATTAAACACCACTAAGTGGTAGACTGGGTATATAAGACATTCAGGGAAGATTAGCACATCAGGTATCAGAACTTGCCAAGCCTTTTGAGGGCTGCTCATCCACCTTTGGTGTCCACCTGTCACCCAACTCTCACCTGTGGCTCCAAGAAACTGTAGAATGATCAGCAACCACAGCCCAATAAACTATCCCAGCAGATGGACTAAACCAGATTGAGGGTTACCAACAGGCCTTGGGTCTGTCAGTAAGTTAGGGAGATATCTGCCCCAAGCATGTGAACGCTTGCCTTGAAGGAATGGGAAGATATGAATAATTTGTTCCAGTAGCCATGAAAGCAGATGAAGCAGGCACTGTGGAACACTTAGAGCCTGGTCAAACAGTAAAGACACCAAGGTTACCCACTGTATCCTGGGCCATCACCAGTCTCCTTGATTTTTATCTTGCCACTGGACTTCAGTGACTCAGGAAGAGAGAGTGAGGCTGCTGACTTTGTGCAACTCCACTCTTTTAAATCTAATTCACATGCAAGTCAACACATTGCCTTGTGATGTCATTGGTCCTTTTCAAAAATAAAGTATGAAAAAAGTGGTAGGCACTATGCTAAGTGCTTGACATTCAAAGGTAGGCAAAAAGAGTTCCTGCACTCAAGAAACTTATTCACTAATGGAAGTGACAACATGATATATACAACACAAATAGAGACATAATGTGTTTGTTATTGGTCCCCTTAACCTGGTCAAAGCCCTGCCCTGGAAGAAAGGATGGAAAAATGCAGATTTCAGAATATAGATACCACTGCCTTTGGCCTTGCTTTTGACAAAGTCACTGATCCTGTGGAGTTTTCACATTTACCATTTACCATTCTTCTCTTCCTCCATACTGACCCCTACTCCCATTCTCTCCACCCCATCTCATGTGTACCAAATGAGCAGATATTAGATAATACCAGTAGGATATTACTTAACTATAAGTAGAGAACTCAGATGTCTAAGAGCTAGGTTAATTTTGAAGGAATCCAAAACATGTCCAAACAAACATCTTCTTTTATCAGCACCCAAGGTGTTGCTATAGCACTGGAAATGTCATTGACTATACCTCCATATCCAAATTTTCAACTGTTCTTGAGTTCCATCAACCTTGGTACACAGAGGGAAAGAGCCTTTGTTTATCTAGCTAGAGGACAGAGCCCTGATGAGAGAGCAGCTTCATCTTTCAGGACAGGCTTCTGCAGTGGCTCCTTTTATTTCACTTACTTAAGGGGAAAGGAACTATACAAACCAAGCTAATAGTGCCAGCATCAGCACAGTCTTTACTCTGCTTGCAATCCAATTGCTGGGCAAGACTATAGGACTGGAAGGATGATGCTTCCACAGCTGTGGTTGGGAGAACTTTGGGTGGGAAAGGTGCATCTTCTTCCCTTGCAATTTGACTCTCATTGAGAGGCAGCATATAGTGGCATAAGCACTGGAATTGGAATCAGAAGACCTGGGTTCAAATCCCATCCCTAAAACTTTGCATGCTATGTAAATGCAAGCGTTCAATGTACAGCACAGGATAAGGGGCTTGGGTTATTGGCTCCCTTGGTAAGCAGGGCCTAATGTGGGTTTTGATTCACAGACTTGTTTCTGAGACAGTGAGCTAATTGTACATGCACCCCTTTATTTGGGAAAAAAATTAAAGAACTAGCCAACCATGGCAGGATTACTCTCCAGAGTTAAACATGGCACTTGATGTTAAACTTTAGCTCCAGTTCTTAAGTGTTGAGACAGTGTTCTCTTGGAAGGGTCTTACCTTATTTAATAGATCAGCAGGGATGAGTGTATCTGCTTAAAACCCATTACCATGAAACTGTCTCCTATGGAGATCAGGACACTAAGGTAATGATACA
Source organism: Dromiciops gliroides (assembly GCF_019393635.1). NCBI lineage: Eukaryota > Metazoa > Chordata > Mammalia > Microbiotheria > Microbiotheriidae > Dromiciops > Dromiciops gliroides. The sequence goes on from NC_057861.1 coordinate 408,182,497, forward strand.
GAAACACATTAAATACTGACCAAACAGATTAAATACTGACCATACAGAGATATGCAATAACTATTATACTTATTGGGGCAGCTAGGTGGTACAGTGGATAGAGTACTGGCCCTGGATTCAGGAGGACCTGAGTTCAAATCCGGCCTCAGACACTTGACACTTACTAGCTGTGTGACCCTGGGCAAGTCACTTAACCCCAATTGCCTCGCTAAAAAAAAAAATAATAATAATAAATTAAAAAAAAAAACCCTATTATACTTATGTTTGAAATTTATCATGAAGCTCTTTCATGGGAAGGGAACATGATTTTATACTCTACCATGATTCAAGCATGTAGAGCTGTGTGGGGAAACCTAGAACATTTCCCATTATGCAATAAAAAATAGAGCTATATCATAGAGGTATTGTGGTTGTACTTATAACCATTAGATTGCATCTTGCCTCCTTTTCTTTGACTCAAAAGGTAATTAAGTAAATTATTTCAAATTTTTGAAAGTTCTGTCCTCTGATTTTATTTTTCTTTTCCTCAGTTTTAAAAGAATGGCTAGTAGGGGCAGCTAGGTGGCACAGTAGATAAAGCACTGACCCTGGATTCAGGAGGACCTGAGTTCAAATACAGCCTCAGACATTTGACATTTACTAGTTGTGTGACTCTCAGCAAGTCACTTAACCCTCATTGTCGTGCCAAAAAAAAAAAAAAAAGAAGAAGCATTAGTAACAGTTTAGAGGGGGAAAAAGTGTTGCATACATGTGTTTATACTGTTTTATGTATTTGTTTATATTTCAAGGGGACTGTGATTTCACCAGCACAGGTTTTTTTCCAATTAATGTAAATTACAAATCCTCCCCAATTTAGTAGTCAATCTCTATGAGTTACTTTGATTAAGGGAAAAGCCATTTTCTAATGGTCAGTTTTTTGGTGGTGTTTGTTGTTTTGGTTTTTTGTTTTTTCCTGGAGTCTCTGTCCAAATTGAACAAGGCTAGATCTTAGCCAACAGACACCAAATTCATCATGGAGCCTATACCTAAACCTTGCCCATTTGGTAGGGTCTGCTTTTGCTGTGAACCCACGATCTCCACTTGCTCAAGAACCCACAACTCCCTCCCCTCCAGGATGTGGCACCATAATAGTATCTCAATTTAAGTCAGGAGTGCATAAAAAAATCTAAGAAGGAACCTACCTGAAGTCAGGGACTCTTTTTCATTCTTTTCTTTATGTCCCTAGTGCCAAGCAGTGTGACAGAGTAACTGACACAAAGCAGATGCTTAATAAATTCTTCTTGGACTATACTAAAAAACAATTAAGATAATTGGATTTTTTTTGAGACAAGAACAATTATTTCTAATTAAATATGCAGAGAGAATTTGTTATAATATGTATCTGGCTGACTGGGTGGGGAAGAATAGAGATATATTAATAAATTAAGGTGAAATAAAGGACAAAAGCTATAAATAAAAATAAGATAAAAAAAGAAAAATAGCAAAACATAACTATGGGGAAGGCCACTTAAAAACAATAAGGATTGCAATGGACTATTTATACAGAAGTGATCTGTCTTTATGTTTGCACTTACTTAATCATAGAGCTAGAAAGAACATTATAAATCATTTAATCCAACCCCCTCATTTTACATACGAAGAAACTGAGGTCCAGAGAGGTTAAGAGAACTGACCAAGGTCACAAATCATAAGAGATCAAGTAAGGATATGAACCCAGTCTTATGAATCCAAATCTAATTATTTTTTCACTGGACCACAATGTTGTCATTTTATTTTTTGTATATTGGTTTTAAGAAAACACAATATCTTTCCAACCAAAAACAGTTTTAGAGAAATAAGCTATTCTTCATGAAAATAACATAGAATTATAGAATTTCAGAAGTAGTTGTTACCCTAATGCTCATGTAGTCTCTAGCACCCTCATGTGACAAAAGTGAGGTCCAGGCACTCTAAATCATTCACCCAAGTTCATGCAACTAGTTCATGGAAGATCTAAAACTATACTTCATGCCACCTGACTCCTATTATTTTTCTTGTAGAACATCTGGAAGAGGTACAATGCTGAGCAGAGAGTCAAATACTGATAAATTGAAAAATACCCAACTGCCAAATGAACAATAAAAAATAAATAAAATTACACAACTCTGATCAGTGCCATGTGAGATTTTCTCTTCAGATGCCTTCTGAAAAAGTATGCTTCTCAACTCAGTTTCTTCCATTGTAAAAGGGGGATAATAATAGCACGTACCTCAAATGGTCCCTGTGATGATCAAATGAGAATATTTGTAAAACACTTAGAATAGTGCATAGCATGTGGTAGGCATTTAATAAATGCTTGCTACTTCCCCCTCAGCCCCTCTTGGTGGAGAAGTGCTCAAATAAAAATACTGAATGAGATACACATTTTCCGACATGACCAATATATTTATTTGGTTTCCTTGACTCTGCTCATTTGTTAAAAGGGAGAACTTCTTGGGGGAGGGTAGAGCAAAGTGTTAGTAGGTTAGGAAACAGATGTATAAAAATAAAGTAAAGAGCATCAATAAACCATTTAAAATGCATAAAAGAAAACATTTAGGAGACATAAATAGGATAATTTTGTTATTGTATTAAATTTAACATATAGTTTTAAAAAACAAACTGTTTCACATGCAAACCTCTTCTTTGGCTCTTTCTATACAGATATATTCATGTTTGTTGATGACTAAGTTCATGAAAAAAGAAAAATGCAAAATGGTAATATGTGCACAGATCTTTAAGTTCTCATATATGTATTTGTTTTACCTGTGTATTCTACAAATTGAGTGTGTTAGATCTTGTTGGGCAGGGGCTGTGTACTTCCAGATTAGTTTCCCTTGCTCTTGTCTCTTCTCTTTCCCTCCCCTTCCCTCTAGTCTCTCCTCTTCTCTTCTGCTTTCCACTCCTCTCTTCTCCTCTCTTCATCTCTCTTCTCTTCCCCTCTCATCTTCTTTTTTAATGAATGTCAGCATTTAGCCCTGATTCAAATATAAAGCTCATATATAATATTTAGTTGTTAGCTAATGTAAACATCACCACAGAACAAATTCAACCACAGAGGAAGACAGACACAGGACCTCATGCCTTTAAGAATTTATATGCATTTGGGGGTCATGAAATCAGAGATCAGGTGGTAAGGCAAGGCCAGGATGGCAGAGTAAAAGCAGGAACTTACCTGAGATCTCCCAAATTCCCCTCTAAGCCACTTTAAAATATGACACTAAATCAAATTCTGGAGTGGCAAGGCCAAAAAAAGGTCAGGTTGAGACAATTTTGTGGCCTAGGGCAACTGAGGAGGTAAGCAGGAAAGGTCTATCTTACCATGGTGGTATTGGACCTGGAACCCAGCTCAAATTGTCATGCTAGGGCTCCAGCAACAGGCCTTGGAGGCAGCTTCAGCCTCAACAGCAGCAGTTTCAGGAGGTCTTATTCCATAAATGGTAAAGGGGTCATACAATGAGTCAGAAGGAGATTACAGGAACCATTTTTCTGGCACTGGGTGCATGACCCTGTCACATTGCTCACAGTTCCAGGTCAGGTCACAGTTCCAGGGTAAAGGGGAACACTAGCTCACTAGAGCTTGTTGTCTCAAGAATACAGGGTCCTTTGACACGGTTCCCAAGCTGAGAAGGGTGCTTCTGGTGGATCACAGACCAGAGAACAGGCCAGGAGGGCAGTGGCTACACATCTCCTTAGATCATTACACCTTGAAAGAACCAAAAACTTATAGACCCAAAGATATAGCTCTGAAAATAGAATGAAAGATATGAAGCTTGACACAGTGCCTCCACCACCCCAGGAGCAGAGCTCAACTTTAACATAAAGTTATGTCAATAAATAGGCTGGAAAAATAAACAAACAATAAAAAAAATAGCAAGTTAGTGTGATGACAAGGAAGCTCAAGAAACAACCTCAGAAGACGTGCTACATGAAAAGGAAAATATGATTTGATCACAGGTAGCAATCATGATCTTAGACAAAATAAAAACAGATCTAATTAAATTTTGCTAAAAGATACCATAGACAATGAAGTAATATCAATTCTATACATATATGCACCAAATGCCATAGCCTCCAAATTCTTGAAGGAAAAGTTAAATGAGTTACTGCATGAAATAAACAGTAAAATTATACTACTGGGCGACCTCAACTTTGCCTTCTCAGAACTACATACATATAATCAAAAGATAAACAAGAAAGAATTTAAAAAGGTGAATAGAATTGTAGAAAAGTTATATATGATAGACCTCTAGAGAAAATTGAATGGCAATAGAATGAAATATACCTTTTTTCTTAGTAGTAAATGGCACTTAAACAGAAATTGATCATATATTAGGGCATAAAAACCTGAAAACAAAAAGCAGAGAAGCAGAAATATTAAATGTATCCTTTTCAGAAGACAATAGAATAAAATTTACACTAAATAAAGAGCTGTGGAAACATATATTAAAATCAATTGAAAACTAAATTTAATACTGAAGAACAAGTGCATCAAAGAATAAATCTTAGAAACTATAAATAATTTCATTAAAGAGAGTGACAACAATGAGACAACATGCCAAAATTTATGGGCTAGAATCAAAGCAGTGCTTATAAGAAATTTTAGGTCTCTAAATGTTTACATCAATAAAATAGAGAAAGAGCAGATCAATTAATTGGTCATGCAACTAAAAATCTGACAATCAAAGGAGAAATTGATAAAATTGAAAGTAAGAAAATCATTGAAATAATAAATATAATTAGGGATTGATTCTATGTAAAGCAATAAAAGAGAGAAGCCATTGGTTAATTTGATTTAAAAAAAAAAGAAAGAAGAAAACCAAATTAGGAGTATCAAAAATGAAAAAGGGTGAATTAACTACTAGTGAAGATAAAATCAAAGCAATTATTAGGAGCTATTTTGCCCAACTATATGCCAATAAATCTGAAAATTAAGTGAAATGGATGAATATTTGCAAAAATATAAATTGACCAAATTAACAGAAGAAAGTTAATACTTAACTCTATCTTTAAAAAATATAATTGAGCAAATTATAAATGAGTTTCTTTAGAGGGAAAATAAAAACAAGACCAGATGTATTCACAAGTGAATTCTACCAAACCTTTAAAAAACAATCAATTCTACTACTATACAAAGTATTTGGGAAAATGGGTAAAGAAGGTATTTTGCCAGATTCCTTTTATGACACAAATATGTTGATAGGAATCAAGAAGAACAAAGCAGAGAAATTTGGGACACTAATGCACTGTTGGTGGAGTTGTGAAATGTCTGAGGCTGGATCTGAACTCAGGTCCTCCTGAATCCAGGGCCAGTGCTTCATCCACTGCACCACTTAGCTGCCCCTTCTCATTGACTTCTTATACAAACTCAGGCATGAAAAGTTATCCTTTAAAGAACTGATGAAATGGATAAAGGAATAGTTAATATAATGAAGAACTTGAAGCATTGGTTCCCACCCCCATGGAGGACTGAAAAGGAAAAAAAAGTTTAATACTTAAATTGCAATAAGTTAACAAGCATTTATTAAGCAATGGCTGTATACTGAGATCTGTGCTAAGCACTATGGATACAAAGAAAGGGAAAAACAGACCCTGCACTCAAGGAGTTCAGTCTGAGTGGAGAGACAATAACTAAGATAACTAGGTGCAAAGAAAATGTATCCAGTGTAAACCAGAGACAATCTCAGATGGAACAAACTAATATTAAGGGGAATAAGAACAGGCTTTTTTGCAAAAGAGAGGATTTTAACTGAAAATTTTGCAACTGGAAGGATTTTTATTAAGCATAAAAAAAGGCCTCAATGTACTAAGCACCTTTAAACTCTACATAAGCTTCCAAGGGAGTTTGTGGAAGAATCTCTGTCTCTAAAACTGATTAAGAGCAAGGGCGAGCATAATAATTCTTGGGTGGCTTACAGGCAGCTCCACTTGGGGTCAGGCAGGGTCATGGCAAGCTGGGTGGCCTCTTGTGGCCCCTGTCCATTTTGGACTCCATAATTATTGCACTGTATAAATCTAAATCAAAAGAAATGAACTGTTCTCCTGGGTTTTAGAGATTCTCGAATTCATTATCCAGTCTATTTAAATAGGGAACTCAGAGAAAACTGACCATTTTGTCTTAGAATAGTCACTTGTGTATATTATAAACTTTACTGTAATTTGCCCTTAGCCATACAATGTTGCATCAATGAGAAACAGCTGGATTCCATCTGTTCTTCTCCTCACCTTTTCTGTTTGGATGTTATAATAAGGCCTGACCTGGTAAGTTGTTCATCCTTTCATGTCACATTGTCTGATGCCTTCCTGCTTTGATGCTTCATTCATAAACAGCTCCCTTCTCCTCAGAAATAGTCAGAGCTTAGAGATGACCTCAGACGTCATTTAGTCTGACCCCTCTGCAAATTATGAATTCCTCTCTACAATATCCTGAGTAATAGGGAGCAGTGTAGCACAGGGTGGGTGAAGTAGGGTGGTGAGGCAGGGAGGCATCATGCTATACTGGAAAGACTGGTGTCTCTGATGTCAGAAGATCTACATTCAAATCATTTCTTTTTTTTTTCTTGTAATTTAATTGAATTATATTTAAATTTTTTTTCCAATTTCACGTAAACAAATCACTTCTGATGATTCAAACCTGTGTGACTTTATACACATTTCTTTAACTTTCTTAGGACTCAGTTTCCTCAGCTATAAAATAAGGGTTCTTTACTCCTTCCCAAGCTTTAGATCTATGATCTAGTCTCTGCATGAAGACCTCCAGTGATAGGGATCTCACTACTCCTTGAGGAAGCTGATTCTACTTTGGGACAATTGGTATAACTAAAAAACATCATTCATTATGTTGAGTTGAAATGTACCTCCCTGTTATTTCTATCCAGGGGTATGTTACAGTCAGTTCTACCTATTTCCTGAGAGCTGATTGTTAGATTTTCAGTGTGGGCATTTATCTCTCAGAAATTGGCAACCAAATTAGGAGTTGACTTTTTTTCTTTGTTGATTATCTAGATTTAAGAAAGTGATGGAGAAAATGCTAATAATATCGTTAAATTTAAAAGTGCATTCTGGAGAGCTGGTAGATGAACATTATGCATGTTTTTCACATATTATAAATCTTTAGTGTAAAATGTGTGTGTGAGAATGAGAGAGAGGAGAGAGCAGGAGAGGGAGAACAAGAGTTGTCCCTGTAGGCTATATATCCATATGGTTAGTCTAGATGTAGCTTGCAGAGAGGAAGGGAAAAAAAAACACAAATATTTATTAAGCTCCTTCTATGTGACAGACACATTGCTAACAACTTCATAAATATTATCTCATTTAATCTTCAGAAGGTGCTATTATTTTTCCATTTTACAGTTGAGAAAAATAAACAAGCAGAAACTGTTACTTGACCAGGGTCACATGGCTAGTAAGTATCAGAGTTGAAATTTGAACTCAGAACTAGCTAGAGTGTTCATAACTCTAGAGTGGTATATTGAGAGTATCTCTAGAATGTCCACCACCACAGAGCATTGGCTCTCCAGTGTGTGGCCTGAAATTCTGCTAGAAGAGGAGCAGAAAATTGATACTATGAAGCTGACCATTCTGCTCTTCTTAAGGGAGAATACAAGGTCAGAACTATACCTATCTACACTCCTAAATATTGTTAGGGTATGGAAGCTAATTTCAAGGTTCAACTAGTGTGTGATTCAATTTAGTCATTAAAATTATTCTGTGATTTCAGTAATATGGAGATACTTTCTAATGATGGAGGTCATAATCCACCCATGACTGACTTTGTGACTCTTGTCCATGTCTTCTAATAAGGGGGCCCACCCAGCATTCTGGAAACCTTCCTCAATTCTCCTGACATCACAAGAACACCAGAGGAATATTTGTTGGTCCATAAGTTTTCTCTATTTTTATCATGTGACCTGCCCATCTTAGTACAGAGCCAGGCACAGAGTAGGAACATAATCAATGCATGTTCCCTTCTCTTATTTTTTTTGATCACATATTTTCTCAATGACCACATTTGCTGTGCACATCTACTTCTTAGTTCCTTCATTATGATCAAATTATAAGCCTCACTATTGCCCCCTGTGAGATATATAATTTTTAATTCTTTGGAGATTGTAATATTCCATGACTCACAACCATAGAACTGCACTGTAAGTAAGATATTGGTATAAAAAAACAACAACCTTTTTTCCAGTGAGAGATTTGCATTCATTAAAGGATCCTTGAAATTTCATAGTTAAATCTACTTATGTTGGGTTTTTTTTGGTGTCCCCTTCTCCCAGGTAAGGTGATACACTGATTCAAGCTAAGGTGTTAATGACTAATAATACTTTAAATATATTAAACCTCCTGAATCATTTTGACATTCTAATAGAATTCTCTTTGATGCCTTAGCCCAAAAGTCATGAGTAACATGAACATCTTCAGCATATGAAATGACCACTAGTGGAGAGACAGCCAGTTAAATGCCTACCACTATATAGATGGGTGAATCTGGTCAATATTTCTGCTGATGCTATAGACCCAGCTTCCTAGTCAGTCACATTCAGTGAAGATCTAGAAAAGAAGTTTCCTGTCACAAAAGCCTTGGCCTTCCCAAAGTCCTTAATATTAGAAACAACTTACTCCCATATACATAGGTCTACACCTACAAATTTATTTGTAGTCCATCTCATTTAAGGAACAAAATATAAGTTAAATACTCTAAAAACTATTCTGTGGGGGCAGCTAGATGGTGCAGTGGATAGAGCACTGGCCCTGGATTCAGGAGTACCTGAGTTCAAATCCAGCCTCAGACACTTAACACTTACTAGCTGTGTGACCCTAGGCAAGTCACTTAACCCCAATTGCCTCACAAAAAAAAAACAAACAAAAAACTATTTTGTGCTAATGAATTTTGAAAAGATGACATAGAGACAATGTCCCACCTTTATTATCTAGCTCAGCAGTTTTAATGGTGAAAATTTCAAGCCAGATTGAAGGTGATTGAGTCTTTAGGAAGAATATTTGGGGGAGGGCAAATGGGCCATCCAGAAATTCTTGTTCATTCATTCTTTCTACAGATAGGGATGGCCATATATACATACATAATGTGCATGCATACGTGTGTATATATCTGCAAACATACACACACATCAGCTAGGTCAAACATTAGATAGAGCATTGGACCTGAAGTCAGGAAGATGAGTTCAAATCTTGCCTCAGACACTTAATAGTTATATGATCCTGGGAAAATCACTTAACCTCTGCCTGACTCAATTTCCTCATCTTCAAAGTTGAGATAATAATGACACTTACCTCCCAGGGTTACTGTGAAGATAAAATGAGTTATTTGTAAAGTGCTTTATAAAACTTAAGATGCTATATAAATGTTCACTATCTTCATCATTATCATTGTTATCATATGTAATGAAACTATATTACATATGTTCACACTTTACTAAGAACTATGAGCAAGTAGAATATATAATTACTTAGCCAAATATTCAGTCAAAAGGATATAACCTGAAGTAGACTTATTAAGACAAAAGATCTTTCTAAACCACAGGACCTCTAGTCAAATATATTCTACTTAAAATCCCTGAAAGGTGAATTGGGTCATATGGTTATATGGTTGATCCACTTTTAGCACAGTGCATAAAACATAGTAGGTACTTGACAAATGCTAGTTGACTGACCAACTAACTGATCTTGACTGCCAAGCTGTTGATCATTTAAAGAGATGGTCCCTAAGGCATTCACACTTTGAATAAAGAAGGGTGAATATCACCTGCTAGATTTCTAAGATTCTATAGAGCCCCAGACTGGATTCCTGCTTTAACTCATCTGATTCATTTCTTACTTCACATTATAAATTACATTTCTGAGTATATCCATCATCTAATATGATGAAGAAAGAAAATACCTCTGAGAACCAGTCCTGGTAAAGAGTTACAGAGACCATATTCCAGGAAAGCACTAAAGATATAGAAATTATGTTGGTCTTTCTAGTACTCTAAGGAAATACACTTTCTCAGAAATCCACTTTTGGTGATGCCAACAAAAACCTATACTGACATGTTCAAAAGCTTCTGTTTCTCCCAAAGGAAAATTAATTAACCATGGGTCAATCTACACAGGATGAAATTGATATTTTGTCTGTAGAGCAAAATGCTGAGCAATTCATCTACAAATTGATGACTCCAGAGAAGACGATTGTATCTGTGCCTTAGATAAACAGTCACTGTGCACATCTTCTTGCCTTCCCCTGAAGGAAAAAGCAAAGGAACATCAAGAGAATAAATCACAGGGCACAGACATAAAGTTCATGAAGTGCGGCAGAATAGAATATAGACTTTGGAATTAAGAACAACTTTTGATCATCATAATTAGGCTTAGTTCTTTTTTTCAGTCCTAAAGGGAAAGCTTCTTAATTAAGCAGAGCCTGAGAATATTCTGACCTCTGTGAAACTCTTTTATAATTTCATAATCTAGGAGCTGGAAGAGACATCAGAGTATATGGAGTGCACCCTGTACCTAACCAAGCGAGGAGGTCTTCTACTACGTTCCCCCCAAAACCTTTGCTTTAAAAGATCTGCTGATAGGAAAATCATCATCTCTTACAGAGGTCCATTCCACTTTTGTGTAGCTATAATTGGTAGGAAACTAAAATCTGCCTCTTGGCATCTCCCTTTCATTGTTCCTTATTCTACTCTCCAGGGTATATTTCTTCTAGATGAGAGCCCATAGAGTTCTTCTATACACTTTAGGTCTTCTCTTCTCAAAGCTAAACACCCTTAATGTTTCACCCAATTCTTTCTATGGCACATTCCCCAACTGTCTCAAAATATTGGTCTCCTTCTCATGGACACAGTTGTATGTCTTCCTGTTATAAAAGTCCCAACACAAAGCCAAGTTTATACCAGTATCCTATTTTCCCACTGTTGGTGAGAGAGATTTTTCACCTCTCATATCCACTACTTGTTAGCATTGTAACGATTGGAATGACGCCACTTGCTGGAGACTTACTGTAGAAGAGTTCTGCCCATGAAGCGAAGGTCTTTGAGGGCAAGACCAGGAGTCTTTTCTTTGGCATCAGGAAGTGACGTTGGGTAGTGGGAGGAAGAAGGAAGAGACTAGCGCTCTGTTTCTCGCTTTCCTTTGGACTTTGGTGGAGAGTGGAGCTAGAAATGCGCTCTCCCTTTAATAGATAGGAATCTAGGCCTTTCTCTCTTTACCAAATTCTTATTCTCCTTAATAAACATTTAAAAGTCTAACTCTTGCTAAAGCTTATAATTTATTGGTGACCACTCATTGGATATTTTAGACAGACTAGCTAGAATTTTAGCCCTTAACAGCATAGTGAATAGAAAGCTAGCTTTCAGATAAGAAACTCAATAACTGTAACACCAGGCAAGTAATTTAACCTCCTTGATGGTCAGTTTCCTCATCTGAAAAATGAGGGGGTTGGATTCAATGGCTTTTAAGTGCCCTTTCAGCTCAAATTTCTGAGCCTGTGATTTTTTTCTTCTCATCTCCCAAAGAATATTAAGATAACAGTTAAACCTAAAAAAAAAAAATAATGTCTTATTCATTGAAAATTACTATAGAACCTCCATATAAGAAATAAACATTCAGTAACATAATCATTATGTTTGTAGAGATGAGAGAAATGGACAATTGTAGAGATTACCCATTCAAAAAGAAACAGCAGTTTGCAAGGGAGTGGGTTTCTCAAATGAAGTCCATAAATGTAGGAAAGAAGAAGAAATAAGAATCTTAGTATTAAAATTGCTTGCAGGGCAGCTAGATGACGCAGTAGATAGAGCACCGGCCCTGGAGTCAGGAGTACCTGAGTTCAAATCCGGTCTCAGACACTTAACACTTACTAGTTGTGTGACCCTGGGCAAGTTACTTAACCCCAATTGCCTCACTAAAAAAAAAAAAATTGCTTGCCTTCTTTTAGCAGGGTTGTTCTTAATACAGGGGCATTTGATGGGAGATGAGGAACAGGACTGAAAGGACACCTTTCCCAAAGATTTCTCCCCTACCAGTTTGCTTTAGAGTCTGATATCCTAGCATCAAATGCATTCTTTGTGTTTCTTGTTCCTTGCATCATCCATTGTGTTTGCAAGACTCCTGCATTTAAAAGCAAATGCAAAAAATATTAATACCTTATTGGCAATTATGTCTTTTGGCATTCTAATTCAATAGGGCAATAATTAACAAAATAATCTGTTTTATTCTGCAAAACTGGGAGAAAACAGGAATAATATGATACATTTAAAACCTTCTTTGGGGACTATATTCCATTTCATCTCTCTATATATGTTACTTGACTGTTCAATGCTTCTCATCCACATCTGGGTTCAATTTTACTGCTTAAAATTTTGTATCAGATCAGCTACATTCTCCAAACATGATGTCACCTCTTCAGAGGCTAATTGCAAAAATAAATTGAGAGGTCAGATTTCCTATTCTTTTCTTTAATGATTTTTTGATTATTTAGTTTCTCCTATAACTGTGTGAAGCATATCTGTCACCTTAGAGAGGGGCATTGCTATGGAAAACAATGAAAGTGGTCATGACAGGAGTTATCCTAGTAGAATATATTCAGAAGTTAGAGGGTATGGCCAGATATATGTAGGTGCGAATTGAAAATTGTGTAAGCTTATGGAACATTGAATGCAAGAAATTATTTGTTAGGCATGACCCCTGACCCCTTAGTTTCCTCAGTACAGAATCCTCACATTCTGTCCCCAAGACTACCTCTTGCTAGAATTCTTACTCTTTGTTTTGATCCTAGTCTTTATCCTGCATCTGCTCCAACCATTACTTTCTACCTCAGGACCCTTAGCTTCATGACCTATGGCCCATATCATATGTCTTTTATCCAGTTACTAGCATTCATATATTGCATTCCACCTATGCGCTTATCCAGGAATTTCCTAACTTCAGTATCCATTCATCTTATTCTCTTCCACCTCCACTTTGCCCATAATTCTCTTCTACCCAAATTGTGAAGGCAGTTTGTTGTCATTCAGTCATTTTTCAGTCATGTATGACTCTTCATGACCCCTTTTAGGGTTTTCTTTGCAAAGATACTAGAGTGGTTTGCCATTTCTTTTTCCAGCTCATTTTACAGATGTGGAAACTGAGCAGAGTTAAGTGACTAAAACAAAGTCACACATCTTGTAAGTTTCTGCATCCAGATTTGAACTCAGAAAGATGTTTTCCTGATGCCAGGTCCAGCACTCTATCTATTGTGTCATTCACAATTGTACCTGCTCATGCATTATCCATCATAGATTCTTATGCCAAATCCATGAGCTTGACTAGGGGAAATGGCAAAGAAATCAGTTATTTTTTTCTCCCTAAAATTTTTCCTTTAAAATTTTCCTTGGCTTCTCTCTTTTACTCTCAGGCTCTCATTAAAAGCCATAATATAAAAAAGGTATATCTTTCTTTTATGCCTCTATTGTACTGATAAGAGGTTGTATGCCACACTGGGTAAAGCAAAGAAGACCCAGGTCCAAGCCCTACCTCTGACAAACATTGACTGTATGATTCTTGGCAACTCATTTAACCTCTTTGTCATCTAGGAAACTTCCTAAGATTATAATTTGCAAAGAAGTTAACCTCCTATGACCAATGAAATTATAGATTGCCATCCTGAATGTACCAGTGAAAATATATAGCTGTTAGAAAATGCTAAAATCTCCAAAGAGCTAAAAGTGAGTGGCATTCAGGTAATAATGAAAAGGTGTTCATGAGAAGTCTCTATCACATTGCAAAGAGCTAGTAACAGGAAACAAATTAAAGATAACTTCCAAAAATAGTTAATTGAAAAGAAAATTTGCCTACTCATGCAGTGAATGAGGAATAACTGATGGAGAGTAGCGGTGTTCCAATGTTACATTCATAAAACCTGATAAAAGTAAGGGAGTCGGGGAAACTAGGTGGCACAGTGGATAGAGCACTGGCCCTGTAGTCAGGAGGACCTAAGTTCAAATCTGGCCTCAGACACTTAACACTTACTAGCTGTGTGACCCTGGACAAGTCACTTAACCCCAATTGCCTCAAAAAAAAAAGTAAGGGAGTCCATTCCTTTGTTGAGGATACTGTGTCATGGTGAACTTAGGAAAAGACATGTATAAGAGTCACAATCTGTGTCAGAGGAAAAATCTACATTGATTATATCATATGTAGGTTCATTTAAGTATTTGTATACAAAGAGTACTTTTTCTTTTGTCATCTGTATGACTAAGATTCCCATATATGTATAGGTTATATAGGTTATTCATTCATTTTCTCTGTCTCTCTCTCTCTCTGTATGTGCGTGTCTTCCTCTGTCTCTCAACACCCACAAATACTCTGGCATTTAAAGCCTTTCATAACTTGGACCCTTCGTACTTGCTCATTCTTCCTATATCCCACCACATACTCTGTGATTCAGCAATACTGGCCTCCTTATTATTACTTGTATAAGAAACTGGATCTCCTAACTCAACTTTTTCTTTAACCGTCCCCCATAATTGGAATCCTATCCCTCTTCATCTCTATCTCCTGTCTCCCTTGGCTTCCTTCAAGCCTCACCTAAAATTCTACATTTTGCAAGAAGCTTTTTCTAGTTGTTAATGATAATTACTTCTCTGTGAAAATGCCTCCCATTGACCACATACATGTCTTGTTTGTACATGGTTGCTCACATGTTGTCTCCCCCAATAGACTGTCAGCTCCTGGAGAGCAAGGGTTGTCTTTTACCTTTCTTTGTATCCCTGTCTCTTAACACAGTGCCTGGAACATAGTAAGTGTTTAATGTCAATTTGACACAAAAAGAAAAGAACTGAGGAAGAATTGGGGTAATAACCAAGCAGTTGAGCTAAAAGCCATAGAAGGAATTTTTTGTGTGTCTTGAGTTTTAAGGCTAACTAGATCAATTTTCCTCTACTTCTTTTTATGACTATCTATAACTACAATTTATTCCTCTTAAGACACCAATTCCATGAGGACACCATGATTTTGAGCAACCCAATGTAAAAAAAATGGCTGCTAAAGTAAAAGAAAAAGAAACTGAGTTGTCTTTTCTCATTGCTATGATATTTCATTTGCTATATCTTTCTCTAATTTTGTGCTTTAAAATCTCAACAAACATTTCATCTCTTTTAGAGCCTGACATTTCTATTGATGTAATTATTCATGCCCCCTTTTCCCTCCTGAATACTATTTCCTAATAGTTCTACCTATATCTCAGTTACTTTATATTCTTCATCCTTGTGAAATTCTTTCCTTTCATGATAGCAATAACACTACATAAAAACACATGGAAAAACAAAGCAAAACTTTTATTTTGCCTAAGAAAGATAAAAGAAAAAAGAACCAGAAAGTAAACAAGAAATTTCCATTCTTATATCAGAGTTATACTTCTATTTTTATGTCTTAACTGGTCTCCCAAACATACTTTGTGCTTTTAACCTCCAGGCTTCTGCTTAGGAAGTGCTTCTCCCTCTTTGAAACTCCTGTCTTCTTATTTATGCTTAAGCATTTGAGACCGAGTTCAAATCCCATTTCTAAAATTTTCCCAGCCAATATTGATCTTGCTTTCCTCTTAACTAACACAGCTTCAATTATTTGACAAATCAATGATACAGATATTATAAGGATGTTGATCAAGAATTATTGTACTACCAGAAAGTCATGATCAAAAAAAGAGCCTAGACATGACGCTTCAAGAAATTAGTAAGCAACACTGCACCAATGTCTTAGAACCAGAGGGCAAAATAGAAAAATCAAAGCATTCACCAATCGCCTCCTGAAAGAGATCCAAAATGAGAACCCCGAAGATATATATATATAGATATATATATACACATATATATACACACACACATATACACACATACACACACACACAGTCAAATTCCAGAGCTCCCTTGTTAAAGAAAAAATATTATAAGCAACCAAAAAAAAATCAAAATTGTGGAGACATAGTCAGGATAGCACAATATTTAGCAGCTTCTACTTGAAAGAATAAAAGGTCTTGGAATATGATATTTGAGAGGGCAAAGGAGCTAGGATTATAAGTAAGAATCATCTATCCAGCAAAACTGAGTATAATATTTCAGGGTGGGGGGAGAATATGTATTTAATGAAATAGAGAACCTGTGAAAAGACCAGAACTGAATAGGAAGTTTGACTTCCAAAAGTAAGACTCCCCAAAAGAATAGAAAGAAAAACAGAAAAGAGAAATGGAATAATAAGGTCTCGCTGTTTATATTCTTACATGGGAAGATGATACTTGTAACTCCTCAAAACTATTATTAATAGGACATTTAAAAGAAGCATAAATAGACAGCATGGGTATTAGTTGACTATGATAAGACAATATCTAAAAACAAAAAAGGGGGGAAAGAAAGAGGGATATACCAGGAGAAAGGGGAAGCAAGAGTTCAAAGGGGGCAAATTATCTCACTTAAAAGAGTCACAAAAGAGATTTTTATAGTGGAGCAAAAATGAATAGGGATAGCAGACACTGTTACTTTACTCTGATTGCAATTGGCTTAAAGAGGAAATAACATATGTACCAACTTGGGCATAGAAATCTATCTTACTCTACAGTGGAGCAGGAAATGAAGGGAATAAGAATCGAAGCTCATGCTGATAAAAGTAAGGGAAAATAGGAGGAGGAAATGTCAGAAGCAAAACACTTTAAAAAGGTATAGGGTGAAAGGAGAAAAGGATAAATGAGGGATAATATGAGAGAAAGGTAAATACACAGTGATCATAACTATGAAAAAAATTACAGCAAGTTTCTCTGATAAAGGTCTCATGTCACAAATATATAGAAAACTGAGATAAATTTATAAGAATATAAATCATTCCCCAACTGGCAAATTATCAAAGGATATGAACAGGAGGTTTTCAGATGAAGAAAATCACAGCTATCTATAGTGATATGAAAAAATTCTCTAAATCACTTTTGATGAGAAACATGCAAATTAAAACAGCTCTAAGATACCACCCTATACCTATTTTTTTTTTTTGCAGGCAATGGGGGTTAAGTGACTTGCCCAGGGTCACACAGCTAGTAAGTGTCAAGTGTCTGAGGCTGGATTTGAACTCAGGTACTCCTGAATCCAGGGCTGGTGCTTTAACCACTGCACCATCTAGCTGCCCCTCATCCTATACCTATTAAATTGGCTAATTAGACAGAAAGGGAAAACCACAAATGTTGGAGAGGATATGGAAAATTGGGACACTAATGCACTGTTGGTGGACTTGTGAACTAATCCAATGAGTTTGGAGAATTTGGAACTATCCCCAAAAGGTTATAAAATCCTTTATTTATCTTTTGACCCAGCAATGCCACGATTATGACTATATCTCATAAAGATTAAAAAAAGGAAAAGGCTCTACATCTATAAACATATTTATAGAAGATTTTTTTGTGGTGTCAAAGAATTGGACATTAAGAGGCTACCCATCAGTTGGGAAATGGCTAAACAAATTGTGGAATATGATTGGGATGGGATATTGTTAAGGGCTAAAATTCTAGCTAGTCTGTCTAAAATATCTAATGAGTGGTCACCAATAAATTATAAGCTTTAGCAAGAGTTAGGCTTTTAAGCATTTATTAAGGAAAACAAGAATTTGGTAAAGAGAGAGAGAAAGGCCTAGATTCCTATCTATTAAAGGGAGAGTGCATTTCTAGCTCCACTCTCCACCAGAGTCCAAAGGAAAGAGAGCGAGACTGAGTGCCAGTCTCTTCCTTCCTCCTCCCACTAGCCCGCATCACTTCCTGATGCCAAAGAAAAGACTCCTGGTCTTGCCCTCAAAGACCTTCACTTCATGGGCAGAACTCTTCTACAGTAAGTCTCCAGCAGGTGGAATTATTCCAATCGTTACAATATTATTGTGCTACAAGAAATAAACAAGGTGCTTTCAGGAAAAACTGAGATTTATATGAACTCATTCAAAGTGAAATGAGCAAAACCAGGAGAATATTTGTACGTAGTAGTAGCAATATTGTAAGGATGATCAACTATGAAATGCTTAACTATTCTCAGCAATACAAAGATCCAAAACAATTCTAAAGGAGTTATAATGAAAAATGCCCTAAGCTTATAAGAGGAAGAGATCAGACCAAATTACCTTTTGGGAATTTTGGTGCTTTCAATGCTTCCAAACTGTTTGCTAATATAGAAGCATACTCTAATGCTACCATATGACTGAGATTCACAGAGTACAATGATTTTAAAACAACTAAAATTAAAGTTGACATTAAGAAGGACATTTGGCGAGAATAAGGAAACTATAGTATGTTACTAGTAACTATGTAATATCATTTATTTTTTAATTATATAAAATTAGAATAACTCTAAAATGTATAAAAGATCTGATTCAAACTACAAATATGATCAAGAAATGGAAATAAAATCATAAAATGATCTTTACAAAACTAAAAGAAGACAAATAATTGTTAGGGAATTTGTTGTTCTTGGAAGAGTCATGCCAATATGATTAAAATTATCATCCTACTTCTTAAAATATTTTATAAATATAATATACCAATCAAGGTGTCAAATGTTAATTTTATTGAACTAGACAAAATAACAAAATTCCTTTGAAAGAACAAAAGATCTAGAATCTCAAGGGAACAAATGAAAAAAATGTTGGCACAGAGAGGGAAAGGTATGTCTAGACTTCAAAATGTATTATAAAGATTAGAAAAGTTACTTAGTTTTTTCTTTTTAATTGAGAAAAATAGTTCAGTGGAACAGAATATATAAGGAAGAATCAGAAATAATCACATTTAGTATGCCAGTAAACCCAAGAACACAAACTTTTTTGGGGGAAAGATTGTCGCTTTGACAAGTATGTGGGGAAAACTGAGGGGGGGAAAGGATATCGAAGAATAAATGCATATGAGAATCTTACCACAAATTCCAGATGGATATACAACTTAAATAAAAAAGGTATCATCATTAGAATATTGGAAGAAAATGGAAGTAGGCCCTTTTTAGAGTCTTGGCTTTTGCAAGTGGAGCAGTGTATTCTCAATTAAACAAAAGGATAGAGATGTTCATAAAAGTTTATACACAACAATTTCAAAAACAAGAAACAAATATCTGGCACAAGTGAAATTAGTGTAATTATTATTAAAAGATAAGCATTTGGTTATATATAAATATATATGTGTATATATATGTATGTATATATATGTATATATATATATATATATATTTTTTTTTTAAATGATGTCTCTGAAAAATGTTTGATATCCAAGGTATGTAGGGATTGGCATAAAGAACTCAGAGATATGCTCAAATCATTAATTGATCAAAGGATATGAAAAAACATTTATCAGTTGAATAATGGCAAACTATAAACAAGCATATGGGAGATTTTTCTAAATTACTAACAATAGGAAAATTTCAAACTAAAGCAACATTGATGTTTCACTTCACATATAGCAAATTGGCATATGGGACAAAAGATAGAAAGAGTTAACCTCAGTGGGATTATGGAAAACAAGCATCCTAATGCAATGTTGGTAGAACTGTGAAGTGCTCTAAGTTTTGTTTTTGTTTGTTTTTTTATATTTCAATCTGGAATTATGCAAGATAAGTAACTAGACTCTCTATTCTTTCTGATCTAACAATTCCACTACTGAATTTATAACTCAAGGAAGTCAAAGAAAGAAAGAAATATTGAATATGTTGTTGTTGATGTTGTTTAGACTTTGTTCTCAAAGAAGATAAATGACATCAGGAAGGTGATATCTTGACTTGCAAGTAAATTGGATTTAAGTGAGTCAGGGTTATGCAAAGTCACTAACCTCACTGTCTCCTCCAGAACCATCTGGTCTAGTGGCAAGATATAAATGAAGACATATACATATATATATATATATATATATATATATATATATATATATATATATGTGTGTGTGTGTGTGTGTGTGTGTGTGTGTGTGTGTGTGTGTGTGTGTGTGTGTGTGTGTGAGTCTATATGTCTGTGTGTATGTCTCTGTGTATATTAATGTATATTATAGGCAGACAGACCAGAGAGAGAGAGGGGGTGGGGGGAAGGGAAGGTGGGAAGGAGGAAAATAATTGGAAACAAAGTGAATACTCATATGCTGGAACATAGTGAAAATAGTTAAGGCATGTTAATAAAACAGAATATTATTACATAATAATCATTGATGATTAGGAGGAAATCAGAGAAACATGGGAAGATTTTAGGAACTCATGCAGTTCAATGTAAGCAATGACTTCAACAATGTTAATAAAAAAATCACTAAAAGGAAATCAAATTCTGAAAAACTGAAAAACCAAAGACAGTCCCAAAGAACAAATATCAAAATATAGTCCTCCATTATGACAGATTAAGGGAAACCAGAAGGGAATATTTTATATTTTATCACATGTACTAAAATAATACAAGTATACCATAATACATAATTGTTTATGTTCAAGTTTTCACATTTATTCATTGTTTTTATTCATTTATTATTTTGTCATTGTTCATTCATCTGAATACATATTAATAGATATTTAAATGAGATTTAATAATATTTTTTTCTTAAAAAAACCCTCAAAGTCATATGCTTATTTTAAAGGAGGAAGAATATGAGAGAGAATGAATACTTGCACTTCTTTCCATAGAGGTAGGGAGGGAGTCTAATTGGAGTTGAGCTCAGATAGAAGAATGGGGGGTAGAATTGGTTTCAAGGTAGCACCAGGCAAAAGGGGGACCTTGGGTTCATAGGAGAATAAAATCAATCAAACATTTCTTGTGACTCCATATAGACAAAAGGCCCAAACGCAAGCATGATTTGAGTTTTTCCCATTTATAATGTTTCTTTTGATAAATATTTCCCAATTACATATAAAAATTAATATTAATTTTTTAACATTCTGAGTTCAAAATTCTCTCTTCCATCTCTTCAGGAGGTAAGCAATTGAATATTGATTATACATGTGAAGTCATACAAAACATATTTCTATGTTATATTTCTAAGAAAACAGGAAAAATAAAAGAAAAATAGAGAAGTTTTGGGGGAAAAGTATGTTTCAATATGACAAGATTGCTATTAATTGGTAAAATGTTCTCCTGGGTCTCCTCACTTCATTTTGTATAAGTTCATATTATTCTTGCCAATTTTTCTGAAACCATCCAGCTCATCATTTCTTATAGCACAATTTTTTCCATCACAATCATACATCATAACTTGTTCAGCTATTCCCCAATTGATGAGCATACTCTTGGTCTTCATTTCTTTACCACCACAAAAAGAGCTACTATAAACATTTTTGTAAAAATAGTTCCAGCTTCCTTTTAAAAAATATCTTTGGAATGCAGACCCAGTAGTAGTATTGCTGGGTTGAAGGATATGCACAATTTTATGGCCTTTGTTAAATAGTTACAGCATTTATATAGTTATATAGTCACTTTGTTTAAAGTTACAGGGTGTAATGTTCTCGTATTTCTCTTGACTTCACCTTGCCTCAGTTCATATAAGTCTTTCTAGGTTTCTCTTGAAAGCATACTGATGGTCACTCCTTATAGTACAATAGAATTACCTCATAATCAAATACCACAACTTGTTCAGCCCTTCCCCAAATAATGGACCTTCTCAATTTCCAATTCTTTACCACCAGAAAAAGAGCATTGCTTTTTTTGTTTGTTTGTTTTTTGTACAAATAGGTCTTTTTCTCTTTTTCTTTGATCTGTTTTAACTAAAGAATGAGTAGTGGTATTGCTGGATCAGAGCATGCACAGTTTTACAGCCCTTTAGCCATAGTTCCAAATTGTTCTACAGAATGGTTGCACTAGTCAGCTACTAGTGGTGCATTCATGTTCTGTTTTTTCCACATCCCCTCTACCATGTTAAGGGCTAAAATTCTAGCTAGTCTGTCTAAAATATCTAATGAGTGGTCGCCAATAAATTATAAGCTTTAGCAAGAGTTAGACTTTTAAGCATTTATTAAGGAGAATAAGAATTTGGTAAAGAGAGAGAAAGGCCTAGATTCCTATCTATTAAAGGGAGAGCACATTTCTAGCTCCTCTCTCCACCTGAGTCCCAAGGAAAGAACGCGAGACTGAGCGCCAGTCTCTTCTTTCCTCCTCCCACTAGCCCGCGTCACTTCCTGACACCAAAGAAAAGACTCCTGGTCTTGCCCTCAAAGACCTTTGCTTCATGGGCAGAACTCTTCTACAGTAAGTCTCCAGCAGGTGGCGTCATTCCAATCGTTACAGTCCCCCCTGTTGTTCCTCAAGAAACAAAATATTTCCTTGATGGAACAGTAAAAACAATATAATAACTATTGCTAACTAATAATATGTGAACAACAATATAGAATAGGAAGAGAGGAAAGTTTTGTCCAGAGGGGCGATTTTTTTTTTTGTCCTCATGAACCGACGCTTTGACATTAGTCTTGCAAAGGGAGGGCCTCTGCAGAGAATACATGTTACAGATGGTGTATATTATAACAGAAAGAGAAAAAAAACAACAAAAACAACAAATCAAAACTGTTCATTTAAAGTCTCTGAAAGTCTTTTCTTAGATGTCCTCCAGGTGTAGTCGTGGAATGGAAGTCTTTTCAGGGGTTGAGGTGTGGATGCTGGTAATCAGCCAGGAAAACTTCCTACAAAATTGAGCTTAACACAACTTTAAAATAGCTTTGTCAATAATCAAATCAAACAATGAAAGTTCTCAAAAACATGTCTAAGGGAATACAGAATCTTAGTTGTTAACACGTGAAACACACAATAAAACAAAAATTGAACCATTCTTTAAAATTATATTATTATTATAGTCCCCCCTTATGGAGGGTAATTGAGAAGACAATTGCTGCGATATTAATTTTTAAAAATAATTTTTATCTTTGTTTCATCACTTTTTGCATCATCTGCCTAATTATCCTCATGCCATTATAAGAAATTAGAAAATCTAATATAATTGGTAACAGGTGTCAAGGCCAAATTCAACACTGTTATTTATCATGACACCTGAGATAATTATGGGGGTTACCATAAAAGAACAGAGAAATGATGGGATATGAGCATTCCCACACTTGAGCAATATGTACTGTCCATGCAGCATGCCAGGCTTAAAATAGGTGGATGGAATATATGTCCATGCCACCGAACATATTGGAGGAAACTGAGTCAGACTTAATCAGATGCATGGGATTGAGATGTCCATGGCATCAGGCATATAGGAGGGAGCATAGAAGCCAGGTGTAGAAGTGAGATGGGTGGGATGAATACTTCCAGCCATCTGTACAATATTGTGGGGAAAAAGAAAATAAAATATTAAACCAAGAGAATCCAACCTCAACATTAGTCAAAAGCTGTTCCCTCGGCCATACCTTGACTTCATGCATGTCTCCCCTCATGTGACAATTCAGTGTCTGCTCTTGCATGTATTCCTCTTGTGATTGGATGGCATCTTGGCCAACTGGCATCTGATAACTCAGAATAAAGGCAATTAATGTCTTAAATGATAAGTTCCCATAATCCAAGTCTCATATGGATTTAAAAATTGAGGATAATAAATGATTGCAAAAAATGCGAATACATCTTGATTCAGAACACAATATATAATTTTGCAACAATTTCAAATAATACCCCTTTTTTTACTTAGTATACAATTACTTTTGTGAAAAATCAGAACATATTTAAATACAAGTTAAAGCACAACAGAATCTCAAAGAAAACTTTTTTTTGAAAAAAGAAAACTTTTACAAATGTTCCCCTCTTTTTTTTTTTTGGAATATGCTTATCAAAAATAATACTTCTAGAATCAATTTACACTTGCCATGGCAACCAATTTGCCAAGGAAATGCTTTAAAGAGTTTGATCAAATAATCAGTTGAGAAAAAATAACAGAAACAAACAACTCAGAATATGGGAGCACAATACTCCTAGAATTAACACTGTATTATGAAATCAAAACCATCTTGCAATGTTTCAAAATTAGATAGACAAATGAATAGAAGAAAATACACATGGAACAATAAAAGACAATGAAATTCAAACTAAGGAAGTCTAAATGAATGTGAACTTAATATTAATAAGAGTATTATAAAATATAAACTTGATCACATGACTATAAAAAGCTTTTACAAATATTCTCCTTGTTTTAAAAACTAAGTATAAAACACAATCTCAAAAGCCTGAAAATCTCTATGAAAATAAACCGATACCATTAATTTCAAAATATAGATGTAATAGCATAGAAATCCTATGTAACCTCTGAACTGATACTATTAATACTCTGAGTGAATTCAGAACACTTTTGATTCCGGTATCTAAAATCCCCAATACTCATATCAATACCTTACTTCTTACTTCTACATTTCTGTACAATATATACCCTTCCATGGCAAAAGAAGCGGAGTCTTGGACTATGTTGATGATTGTCAGTCTCATTCAGCTTAAGTTTTTCTTCTTTAACCCCTCTATATTGTCTGTCAGTCTTTTCACCATACAAATGCTTTATAAGATTACTAATTAAAGACAAAAGCAGGTTAGCAAAATTATGAACAAAACGAGCATATCTGGAATTTAAAGGGTTTTCTAAGGTTGTCTCAGAAGCACAGCCAGGCTGGGGAAGGGCTGAGCCTGAAGCTGCAAATATAGTTAGAGAAAGTTGAGCATGCGCATCAGATCTCTGGACTTCCCAGGCAGGGGAAGCAATGGGCTTGGCCATGGGGGGAGTAGAGGGTGGGGTCTGGAGAGGAGGGGAGGGACCAGCGTAATTTGAATCAGACTTGATTTTGAACTCAGGCCTGGATTCCTCTTTCCCCACTTTGCCTCCAGGTGCTAGGGGATTAAAAGCTTCTAGAGGGTGGGTCTTTGCCTCCAGGCATACAAAATTAGAGCAATAATTAGTGTTAGAACTGGGAAAAGCTGCAGGAATCTCTTCAGGTTTCTCTGAAAAAGCATGGTTGGGAGAGGGAGAGATATTTCCTTGTGTGAGTATGTTGCTGGCTCTTCTAACAAAAATAAAAAGAAAAATAGAAAATCCACAAAAACAAAGCATTAACATGATCTTATCTCCCATTCCTCTGGTTAAACAGACTAAAATCAAAAATAGGGTAATTAGGGAGTTTAAAAGGTCCATTCGAAAAAATTTAAAGGGAAAACACAGCCAGTATGCCAGTACTTAGCAGTTAAAGGGAGAGGGTAGGGGAAATTTCTTACCCAACCAGAAGATCAGAAGACTGAGGTTTAGCTTTCC
Organism: Dromiciops gliroides; assembly: GCF_019393635.1. Classification (NCBI taxonomy): domain Eukaryota; kingdom Metazoa; phylum Chordata; class Mammalia; order Microbiotheria; family Microbiotheriidae; genus Dromiciops; species Dromiciops gliroides. Next base: position 408,207,743 of record NC_057861.1, read on the forward strand.
TCCTCGTGGTCAGCCATCTGTTAAGGGCTAAAATTCTAGCTAGTCTGTCTAAAATATCTAATGAGTGGTCGCCAATAAATTATAAGCTTTAGCAAGAGTTAGACTTTTAAGCATTTATTAAGGAGAATAAGAATTTGGTAAAGAGAGAGAAAGGCCTAGATTCCTATCTATTAAAGGGAGAGCACATTTCTAGCTCCACTCTCCACCAGAGTCCCAAGGAAAGAACGCGAGACTGAGCGCCAGTCTCTTCTTTCCTCCTCCCGCTAGCCCGCGTTACTTCCTGACGCCAAAGAAAAGACTCCTGGTCTTGCCCTCAAAGACCTTCACTTCATGGGCGGAACTCTTCTACAGTAAGTCTCCAGCAGGTGGCGTCATTCCAATCATTACAACCATTTGTCATTTTGATTTTCTGTCATGTAAGCCAGTCTAATGTTTATGAGATGATAGCTCAGAGCTGCTTGAATTTGTACTTCATTAATCAGTAATGCTTTATAGTTTTTTGTTATGTGACTATTGATAGTTTTGATGTCTTCTGAAACCTGCCAATTCTTTTTCTTTGACTATCAACTGGGAAATGTCTCTAATTTTTATAAATTTGGTTTAATTCCATATATGTGTGTGTATATTTGTGTGTGTGTATATGTATGCATATGTGTATGTGTATATGTATGTGTATATGTATATGTATATGTATGAGAAATGATGTATTTATCAGAGAAAATTTCTATAAATTTTTTCATCACAGTTTCCTATTTTCTTACTAATTTTGGCTAGTTTTATTTGTGCAAAAGCTTTTAAATTTCATATAATTAAAGTGATTAATTTTACTTCTCATGGTCCTTTCTATCTCTTGTTTTGTTATAAACTCTTCCCTTATCCATAGATCTGAGAGATATATTTTTCTTTGTTCCCCTAATTTATTTCTGATATTACCCTTTATGTTTAAATTGCTATGTATTTTGACCATATCCTGGTGTGAAGTGTTGGTCTATGCCTAATTTCTATTAAACTACTTTCCACTTTTCCCAGCAATTTTTATCAAATGATGAATTTTTTATCCCCAAAGATACAATTTTGGGGTTTATTCAACCTTAGATTACTATGGTAATTTACTACTGTGTATTGTAATCTACTCCATCAGATTGCTTTGATCATTGCCACTTTGCAGTATAGTGTGAGGGGCAGCTAAGTACTACTGTGGAGAGTGCTGGGCATGGAGTCAGGAAGAAATTTTCATGAGTTCATTTCTGTCCTCAGATGCTTTTGAGCTTTGTGACCTGGACAAATGATTTAACTCTGTTTGTCTCAGTTCCTCATCAGTAAAATGATGTATGAATTTTGTAACTGTGTTCCTGTAGACCCTGGGCTTGTCTTGGCAGGTAGGCTACCAAGTATTTTATATTGTTTTAAGTAGAGTTTATCTCTCTCCTCCTGGTGGGATTTTTTGCTAGTGTACAGAAATGACAATCATTAGGTGTGTTTCTTTTATATCTTGCAACTTTGCTGAAGTTGCTACTTGTTTCAATTACTTTTTAAATTGATACTCTAAGTATAGATAGCATCATACAATCTGCAAAGTGTTTACTCATTGCCTATTTTTATTCCACCAATTACTTTTTCTTGTCTTGTTGCTATAGCTAGCATTTCTAGTACAATATTGAATAATAGTAACAATAATGAACCTCCTTGCTTCACCTCTGATCTTACTGGGAAGGATTCAAGTTTATCCCTATTACAAATTATGCTTATTTTTGCTTTTTGATAGATAATACTGTGAGAAAATAATTATTAACCCAAGAGAACAAAAGGAATGGAGATACATTCTTTTGTCTAGTTCTATGAAGGACTAATGGATTTTTTGTTTGTTTGTTTGTTTGTTTTTGCAGGGCAATAAGAGTTAAGTGACTTGCCCAAGGTCACACAGTTAATAAGTGTCAAGTGTCTGAGGCCAGATTAAAACTCAGGTCCTCCTGAATCCAGGGCTGGTGCTTTATCTACTGTGCTACTTAGCTGATTTAGGACTGATGGATTAAACTACACATAGATAATGGACTTTTCCTTGAGCAACTTCAGTGAGGGTCTTTTACATTCTTTTCCCTGATGTTATTCATAGAATTCATTTTAATGTAGACTACCTTCAAGTCATGTCAACCAATGGAATTGAATGATGCTAATCAATTAGTTTTGATCAATATATAATAACCTGCCTCTATCAAAAGAGGATAAAAACCCTTGAAAGATGCTACAAGAGGTCTTCTGTGTCTTTCAGGCTCTTTTGGGCTCTTTTGGGTCTTCTTAAGACCACATGCTGTCTCTCCACAAGACAACATGGATCTTTGGTGGCTTTTCTCCTACTCCTCCTAACTGGCATGCAGAAACTCTCTCCTTGCTTTGTCTACCACATGGCCTGAAACCATGAAAAGTTAAGGAAATACGTGGCCAATCTCTAGTAATTAATTTCAAAAAACACAATACTTAAGAGAACATCCATTCATTGATTACTATCCTTTCCACTGTTTTTAATAGGAATGGGTATTGTATTTTTCCAAAGGATTTTTCTGCATCTATTGATAAAATCACATGATTTTTGTTGGTTTTGTTATTGATATAGTCAATTTTGTTGATAGTTTCCCTAATAGTGAACCAGCCCTGTGTTCCTGTTATAAATCCCACCTGGCCATAGTGTATGATCTTTATGATATATTGTTGTAATCTCCTTACTAGTATTTTATTGAAAATTTTTGTTTCAAAATTCATTAGGGAATTTTTCTATTTTTGTTCTTCATGGTTTATGTATAAATACTATATTTGTGTCATAAAAGGAATTTAGTAATATTTCTTTACCTATTTAAAAAAATAGATTATAAAATAAATGGATTAATTGATCCCTAAATGTTTGGCAGAATTCACTGGTAAATACATCAGGTTCTGAGAATCTTCTCTTAGGAAGCTCACATATGGTTTTTTCAATTTCTTTTTCTAAGGTAGGGTTAAGTATTCTTTTTTTTTTTCCCTTCTGTTAATACGGGCAGTTTATATTTTTGTAAATACTCATCTGTGTTGCTTAGAATATCAGTTTTACCAGCATGTAATTTGGAAAATTAACTTCTAATAATTGCTTTATCTTCCTCTTCATTGTTGGCATATTCACTATTTTCATTTTTGATACTAGTAATTTGCTTTCCCTTTTTTTTTCTTTTTCTTAATCAAGTTACTGAGTGGTTTATCTATTTTACTGATGTTTTCATAAAACCATATCCTAATTTTATTTAATTTCTCAATGGTTTTCTTGCTTTCAGTTTTATCAATCTCTCCTTTGATTTTCATGACTTCCATTGTTTTTTAATTGGGTTTTTAAAATTTTCTCTTTTTTCTAGTTGCTGTTTTTTTAAAAAGATACATACTCAATTCATTGATCTTCTTTCTCTCTCTTTTTCTGATGTGAGCATTTATAGATATAAATTTTCCTCTAAATTCTGCTTTGACTAAATCCCAAATATTTTGGGATCTTGTCATTCTCTTCAATGAAATTATTGGTTGTTTCAATTCTTTACTATTAGATTTAGTTTCCAATTAATTTTTAGTCTAAGTTTCCCCAGCCCTTTATTAAATGTAATTTTTTTTGCAATATAGTCTGAAAAGCATTCATTTAATATTCCTGCTTGTTCAAGTGTTCCCCTTGCCCTAGTAGAGGAACAATGGTAGGAAGGGTAGAAATGCATATTAATTAGAAAATATAACTATAAAAATTATAGAGATTCAAAAACATATGAATTTCTGTCCCATTCTATTGGGGAAGACAATGTACAAAGTTAGTATACATATACAAGAAGGTAACTTCACTGGATGAAACACTAGTAGCTGTAGGAAAAGAAAAAGGAGTGAAAGGAAAAGTTCACTTGTAAATGTTGTTGATTGAGCTAAGACTTGAAGGACGCCAGGGATTTAGGGAGGTCAAACTGCAGGATGCAGGTTTTTCAGGCATGAGACACAGATGGTGCCACCAAATGGAGATAGAATATGGGGTGTAGTATATAAGGAACAGAGAGTATAGGGTATGAAGAGGAGTAATGAGTAAGAAGAGTGGAAAGATGAGAAGGGTTCATATTTTTAAAAAGCTTTAAATGCTACAGACCATTTTGATATGATCAACAGGGAAACAATTATAATTAGTAATGGCGGGACTAAAAGAAAGATACTTTCTTTTTTAATTACTGTACACATAGTCAAGTAAGCTTAGGAAGTCTGGCTCTCTCCAAGTTGTTCTGTGTTTTATGTTAGTTCATATAACAGCTCACAATTTTTCAAAATCTTGGATTTTAAAGACTTGGATTTTATTTAGTTTTTTTTTTCTCTTTTTAAATATTTTTTCCTTGTAGAACAATTTAAAGTCATTGAGAATACATACTGGATACTACTTGATGTCATATGCCATGATAATCATAATTTGAAGTACAAGAAAAACATGTAAACTAAGCTCAGATGGGTTTATATTGACATCTGTTCTCAGAACAGAAATCATTTTCTCAAATCCCTTGTAGTCAAGGAAATAACTTGAAAAATGCATGATTTGCTGGTAATTCTAGGATGTAATGTGCCGACTTTGAGAACAAGGGAGTTAAAATGCTTCTCTTATATAACTAATAAGAGGATTATACTTTTCAAAACTGGGTCTGATTGTCTTGTTGTATTCATTGGAGCATCACTCCACAGATATGGCTGATTGAACAAATCTGAAAGCTAGACAGAGTCATTGTATAGTATTAATATAGCACCTGAAAATCTCCCTTTTTCACATAAGCCCCCCATAAATGTTACCCCAGATGTAAAGACCTCTTATAGTTCCATTTATGTCTCCAACAAATCATAGCTTTTGACCAATCCGTCTATTTTCACTAATCAGCAAGGAGATGCTAGTTCAAAGCAAAGACCTTTAATGGAATAGCATAAGTAGTAGTAGAATATTTTTCCTTTATACCTGGGGCACATTATTCCACTAATTAATGAGTGGAATTCAGAAAGATTATGTATGGAGGCACATACACAAAAAGAACATATATAGCTTTGTTCCATACAAGTGGAACAAAACAAATGAAGATAAACTTGTGGCTGGAATGTATGGAGGAGCCAGTAATGCTTGATGAAATCTTCCAATATTATTGCTCTGTCCCTACTAGGTATTATACCCTGTGTGGGCATCTAGGTGGTAAAATGGATAGGGCACTGAGCCTGGAGTCAGGAGTTCTGAATTCAAATTTGGCCTCAGATATTTACTAGTTGTATGATCCTGAGCAAGTCACTTAACACTGCCTCAGTTTCTTCATCTGTAAAATGAGCTGGAAAAGGAAATGGAAAACCACTCTAATATCCTCACCAAAAAAACCCCAAATGGAGTCACAGAAAGTAAGACAACTGAAATGACTAAACAACAACAAAATTGTACTCTCTTGATCTTATAAAGTATGTAATCTCTACTGGGTGATGCTCCAGTGGTCTTGTGATAGCAGCTGAACAGAACTCCATTGGTCTCATGGTTACTGAGCTTCTGCTGCCAGTTTCTGTATTCAACTGGTTTCCTTCAATGAGCTGTAGCCATGCTACTGGCACTCCAGCTATCATCCTCATTACCCTGTCACAAGATATTTGGACTCTGCCCCTGGAAGGACAGGATCTAATAGGTGAGCTTTTTTCTTCACCTAAGCTAGAGCAAGGCCTCCATACCCATCCATATCTACATCATTCTGTCTATACTGTGTTCCTAACTGAAATCCCCTTCACATCAGAATTATGGTCTGCCTTTTGGATGCCAGGTTTTAATAAGTGAGCTTTAGGCTTATCTTTCACTGAACTAGGCCTTCATAGCCTGGCCTTCTTTATAATGTGTTGCCATGTACAAGATTCCTCTAGCACCTACCCCTTTCAAATTCCATTTATGTGTTATCTTTTTCCTACTGTGGGAGAAATATCTCCTGACTAGATCTGCATGATATGAATGTGCTCTGAATCAGTCTATCACAATGCAGAAATTAGAGAGATAAAAATTTAGGTTTCATTATGCTCAAGAACAGATTCAAGATTCAGAAAAAATAACCCTGAATCTCTATTGGGATTCAGACCAAGCTACTTATAGAGAAAAATGTCAGAGAATCAGAGAAGTAAATTTTAACATATAACCATCTTTATAATTTAATTCATGAAGGTCATACAGGGAGAGTCAAAACATTATCTCATGCTTCCTTCAATTTAGGTTGAATAAAATAAGCTAGGACAAATTATTAAACAGATTAATTTATAGATTTAAACACTGAGTTTGCAAAATCTTATGTGTAGAAAAGCACAAGAATACATTTTAAAGAAATCATGATGAGCTAAATGAGAGGAAGGGATTTACATGTCACAAAGAAAACTAAAGATTTAGAGAAAGAGGAATCCTTCCACAGATGTAGTTGGCTAAATAAATTGGGGAAGGTTTGCAAAAAAAGCCTGTAGATGCCATATCCCTTTCTTCTCTTGGCTCCTTTTTTCAAGAACATCAATATTCTTCCCTTAATACCATCATTGCATGAGTTAGGTTTTAGCCAGATGAAGTTAATATTAACAGGAAATTGGCTTCAGTTAACTAAATGTTTTAGGAGGAATGACATAATAAAATTGAATGAAAGGAAATAAAAAATTATAATAACACCTTAAGATCCTTCAGAGCAGAGACCGATGTTTTGCTTGTATAGACATCCCCAAAACTTAGCACAGTACCTGGTCCATCATAAGTACTTAACGAATGCCCAATTTTTCTACTTATCTGTATTTCTATCTATCTCTTCCTCACAAGAGGACAAATTACCTACACTAACTCAATCTTAGCTAAAGGTCTAGCGACTTAGCTTTTTGGTAAGCAAGCCCTTCATTCATCCAGTGTCAGACTAGAGAAAAATCCTCAATTGCTTATCTTCTCATGAAAAAAGAGATCTGTCAATTCCCAGAGACTTGGCTATTAATTCTGATTTTTCTCTCCAGAAATAGAATCTCTAGGGAACAAGCTATTTTGAAATGCAGAACAGATAACCAGCAAAAATAAATAAATAAATAATAAAGGTGCCTATAAACATCTATTTACTCCATCTTTGAACTTTATGTTTTTCTGTCTAGCATGAACAATATCTGTGGTTCAGACATCTATCTGAGTTAGGATTTAAAAGCTTTAACTAGTAATTATCCTAATTAAGAAGAGTTTAATTTCTGACTGCCAGACTACATCCCTTCAAAACCATTCCAGAAGATGCCCATTCAATAAAACAACAGACCCAGTACCTGAATCTGATGTTATTCAATTTTCTCAATTTCAAAATTATTTTAGTTCCTTATTCAAATGAAAGGGGAAAAGGCATTTTTGTAGATGAGAGGAGAATCATCCTTCACACCAATCCTGTGTTTTAAGTGCTTGCATTTATTATATGTGGTTAACAATGTACCTCCCAGGCTCTGAGATGCCTCAATAAGAAGACTTCAAAATTCTGTGGAATATGGGTATGACAATCAAAGCCCAGAGTTTTCATACATGTCAAGTTGATGTTGGTGTCTACCTGGCATTCAGTAGTTGATTAGAAAAAGTAATTTTGGCTGCCACCTAACTCCTATGTCCTCTTCTGTCTTTTGTTAAGAGAATCAGTTCTTTCTTCTCTTCCTTCCCCTGCTCAAGGTTGCCCATAATGAATAGGAGCACTAGTTGTTGTTTGGTCATTTTCAGTCATGTCCAATTCTTCATGACCACATTTGGAGTTTTATTGTCACAAATACTAGAGTGATTTGTCATTTCTTTCTCTAGATCATTTTATGGATTAGTAAACTGAGGCACAAAGCATTAAGTGACTTGTTCTAGGTCACAGACCTAATAAGTGAATGAGGCCTGATTTGAACCCAGGAAGATGAGTCTTCTTGACTATAGGCCAGGCACTGTATTCACTGTGCCACCTCGCTACCCCAAGGAGGACTAAAGAGCCAACTAATGTTTCCATCTTCCCTCCTGTCTAGACACTAACATCTCCTTCCCCTGGATACTCATTCTCACATGTGTGGAAGGGAACCCATAATCCTTCTTCTACTCGGACCCTTAGGCCACTCTTCCATTTCCAATGGAGACCCTCTGAACTTCCTCACCCTGTGGAGCTGACATGGCTACTCACTATCTAAATAAGCCTGAGTCAGCAATTACAATCATTCTGGGAAGAAATCTAGGCTTTATCATTTGCTCTACACTTAGGTCCTTCAGGCCTTACCATTTTTGCTGATATTAAACACTCCAGACCTCCAGGCACTGCCATTGGACAGGCTGAGACATTTTCTATCCCTGGGTGGGCCTTATCATTATTCTGCAGCAGAGGTGTCAAACATGAAGCCTACCACACTACTAAACCAGATTAAAATGTAATTGTGGAAAAAAATTAACAAAATAAATAAAATACAATAGAACACAGATATTATTAATATGTGTTTTTCTATGTCAATCTAAACCCACAAAGATACTTATGTAGAAGTCAGTATTCCATTTCTACTTGAGGTTCACACCACTGTTCTATAACTGCTGATATACACTCCCCCTCCCCCAACTTCCAGGTTTTTCTATCTGCACTATAGCTGCTTCTCAGATGAATTGTCTCCCCCAAATATAGCGAGCTCCTTTTGAGCAGGGATTGTGCTTCTCATTCTTATTTGCATTCCTACTGTTTAGCACAATAAGTGCTTAATAAACATTTTTTTAAATTTATTCATCATATTCCAGGTAACTCATTAACCCTTTCCTACAAAACTCTAGACAAGTCAGTTAACTTCTCAGTGCCTATTTTATTTAAGGACAAGAAAAATAAAAAGACAATAAGATGCAGAACAGATGCGGATGTGCATTGGCAGAGAGAGGTCCCCACTACAGATGAAATCACATATAAATCAAAGGGGGAAAATCTGAATTAATAATTAAATAAAAAACACAGTAAATAAAAGCAGTTACTTAATTCAGGGAACCAGCCTCCAGTGAGAGATTATGGAAATCGGATAGTAACATCTGTTTGATACTTATCCTCCTTTTCACCATCTTCAAGGCAGGAAGAACTGTTCTGAGGGCCTAATAGGGAGAATAGTTTAGACCTTCTTTAAATAGTTTTGATTCTTCTCATTAGCCAAGAAGTCAAAAGATAGATGAAAGTGACAGCCCTGAGAGCAAGACTTCTCCTCCCCCCCTCCCCCCCCCCCCCCCGACTCCAAACTCCCTCACACAGTAGATCCAGCAGGGTAGAAAGAGTTGGAATCTGGTTCAGCTTCCTGGGTAGCTTAGATTGGCCTCAGATGTTGTATAGTAGGAGCCAGAGTGTGAGAAGATAACCTATGATCCCATAGTTATGGTAAACTACCTTGAATAAATGTAAACAGCAAATGGGAAAATCTTCTTTGTTCTGTTTCTATACAATTTCTGATCCGGCCTAAAAGTGGTGAGGGAAGGCAGCAATCCACTGTTCAGTCCTTCTACTACCAAAGACCTGTCTTGTGAGTAAATTCTTTAAATTAATCCATTAAACCCTAATAACTCTACATATATTCCTATAAGGGGCTAAAATTCTAGTTAGTCTGTCTAAAATATCTAATGAGTGGTTGCCGGTAAATTATAAGCTTTAGCAAGAGTTAGACTTTTAAGCATTTATTAAGGAGAATACGAATTTGGTGGAGAGAAAAAGGCCTAGATTCATCTATCAAAGGGAGAGCGTATTTTTGCTCCAGTCTCCACGAGAGTCCTCACAAAAGAGGACAAACCAGACCTCCCTCAATCCCACAAGCCTCCTGTGAAAACCAGAAATGTCCTGTCCCCCCACACACACAGCTCCAAGCTAATTGGCTGATAGCTTTGATTGACCATACCCATAAGCAAACATCACTTCCTGACGCCAAGGACCTGACTGCATGGCTTGCCCTCAGACACCTTCTCCCCATGGCGGAGCTTTCCTATAGTAGCTCTCCAGCAGGTGGAGTCATTCCAATCATTACATTCACATGCTGGTGTGGACTGCCTTTCTTCTTCGGTATCTCAGTGTTCTCTTGGCAGGTCTGTCACCTTACAGCTGCCATAATCAGGAAAGCACAAATCTTGCACACTTACCATTGCTATAGGATCTGTGTCTCTACAATACGCATAGCTGACAGGATGTGCATCGTTACAGATGTATTTTCTCTTCTTAGCCCTAAAAGAAGGAAAAGAAGACAAGATGAGGATGATGACTAAAGAGGAATAAACTGCTCTAATTGATGGTAGTCAATATAAACTTAACTGGTCTTATTCTTGTCTGCTTTGTCCAGATATTACTAGTATCTGTTTCTAAGTATGTGTTGTTATGGGAAAAATATCTCCTCTTTGAGTTCATGTGGTGGGTAACTGTTACCAACCATATATTTATCATAATGCAGAAATTATGGAAATAAAACTTAGGTTTTATTATTTTGCTCAAACATTAGGTTCAGGCCTCAGAGAAAATCTGAACAATCATGAGGATTCCGACAAGGCTTATTATAGGCAAAATTACATCAGAGTGACAAAGAAATGATTATTTTATATATTGCAATCTTGTACATTCTTTTTGGACCATAAAAGTTAAAGAGAAGATAGACCCATAATCTTATATTTTCTTCAATATGATAAAAATTGAACAAATGTAGTTAAAAAGAGTCATAATTTCATACATCCCCTAAGGAAACAAACCTCATATATAATTTGTCATGATATTTTAGAGGAGCTCTATTGGTTCTACTTTGAAGGTCACCTCTTCTGTCTTAGTGATTTCTTCTCCCACCAGTATAGTCTGATATGACTAACTTCAGAGAAATGTACTATACCCTTGGAAAAACACAAACTAATCTTTGGCAGCAACAAGAACTCTCAGGTTAACATAGTTTCCCCAAACTCACCTTAAAACCTTTCTGTATTCCTCACCTCACAAATAAGGAAAGTGGCTGATAAGTCACTTATATGTGTATACATATATACACATATATGTGTATATATCCCTTTATCTGAGATGTTATCAACCTGGCAGCTGCCTATCAGCTGATTTTTAATTAAGCTTTCCAGCTTCCAGTCTTGCCCCTGATTTATTGACCTTCAATTAAATGGAACAAGGTGGAAGTAATTACTTTTGTGTGTGTGTGTGTGTGTGTGTGTGTGTGTGTGTGTGTGTGTGTGTGTGTGTGTGTGTGACAATGAGGGTTAAGTGACTTGCCCAGGGTCACACAGCTAGTAAATGTCAAGTGTCTGAGTCTACATTTGAACTCAGGTCCTCCTGAATCCAGGGCTGGTACTTTATCCACTGCGCCACCTAGTTACCCCCCAAGTAATTACTTTTTGGGAGGATTCTATGATCACTGAATTGAGAATTCTACAATAATATGAACTCTGAAACATTTTTCTTCAGAGACCATGATAGAAAGATGACTCCCTAGGAAAGTGAGTGAGCAGTATCATATATTGAGTTAAGAAGAACTGTAGTGTAATGATATAGCAGGTATGATACCATGCAAAATAACAGAAGATAGTCGCCATCTGCTGGAAAGCTATAAAGTGGTATTACACAAGTGCCCAAAGGAACTCTGAAGAGTAACAGTAATGTGAAGTGAACAAAAGAGCCTCAGTAGGGGACACAGTTCTGCTCTAGTTAGGGTTGCAAAGTGTGATATATAAATGACTAATGCTTATGGTTGAGTATCCCATCACTCTGATGACAGTCTTATTAATTTTCTTTGACCCATAAATAAGCCTATTTAAACTTTGAGCTTTAAGAACTCTTATGCTTATTAGGAAAAATGGTAAGGACCCCTCGGAGGGCACCAGCTAGTTAAGTTCTCAATTTTTTTAGTAGGTGAAGATGACAAAGAAGTGAGAAGTCACTAGAGTATAAGAGATTATGTGTCATGGAGAAGCTTTTGACATAGGTGTTACACTTAATTAGGTTCAATACCTTCTCCATCCTGAATTGTGATTCTACTTTGGATATACTTGGACCTGCCCATGTTCTTCTTAAAAGATAATGCCGGGGCAGCTAGGTGGCGCAGTGGATAGAGCACCGGCCCTGGAGTCAGGAGTACCTAAGTTCAAATCCGGCCTCAGATACTTAACACACACTTACTAGCTGTGTGACCCTGGGCAAGTCACTTAACCCCAATTGCCTCACTAAAAAAAAAAAAAAAAAGATAATGCCCAGGACTGAACACAGTAGTTTAAAAGTCTCTGACTGGGGGCAGCTAGGTGGCTCAGTGGATAGAGCACCAGCCCTGGAGTCAGGGGTACCTGAGTTCAAATCCGGCCTCATACACTTAACACTTACTAGCTGTGTGACCCTGGGCAAGTCACTTAACCCTAATTGCTTCACTAAAAAAAAAAAGTCTCTGATCAGGGAAGGATACAATGGGATACCTTTGTTCTAGGGGTATGCCTTTTGTTCTTTCTTTTTAAATCATAAAAGTAATTTTTTGTTTTCCTGTTACATGTAAAGATCGTTTTCTAAACTCTTTTTCTGATCATGGCTTTCAGGCAGTCCAATAATTCTCAAATGGTCTCTCCTGGATCTATTTTCCAGGTCAGTTGTCTCTCCAATGAGGTATTTCATAGTTTCTTCTATTTTTTCATTCTTTGGATTCTGTTTGACTGATTCCTGGTGTCTTATGGAGCCATTAGCTTCCATCTGTCCAATTCGCATTCTTAAGGCATTGTTTTCTTCAGTAAGCTTTTGCACCTCCTTTTTCATTTAGCCAAATGAATTTTTTAAGGAATTGTTTTCTTCAGTCAATCTTTGTGCTTCCTTTTCCAAGGTTTTGATTCTTTGTGCTTCCTTTTCCAAGCTGTTGATTCTTTTTTTCATTATTTTCTTGTGTTGCTTTCATTTCTCTCCCATTTTTTCTTCTACCTCTCTCAATTGATTTGTAAAATCCTTTTTGAGCTCTTCCAAGAAGGCTTTTTGGTCTTGAGATCAATTCATCTTCCCTCTTGAGGTTTCACATGTAGGCAATTTGAGAATATTGACCTGATCTGAGTTTGTGTTTAGGTCTTCCTTGTCAACACAGAGGCTCTCAATGGTAAGAGACCTTTTTTTGTTTCCTACTCATTATAGCTTATTTTTTTAACGTTGAGGTCTGCTCCTGGGGCACAAAGGTCACTGTTTCAAGCTTCTGGTGCTGGGGGATAGGGGCTGTGTCACTGGCTTTCTACTCTGAGGCCTCTATGGCTTGTGGATTTCTCCCCACCCTCAGCTTCCTTCAGGTGCTGGGATGGCCAGGCCCAGTCACGCCTGTTCTGTGGGTGGCCCTCCAGCTGGCAGCCTGCCCTCTCAGCTGGTGCTGGCAGACCTCACAATTGGCCCACTGCGCCACTAGCTTGCTGAGCCAGTATCAAGGGGCCTCAGTTGCTCTGCTGTGGCCAAGAGATTCCTGCTGCCTTGCGAGATCCCCTCCATGCTGCTCTGGATTGAGCTGCGCTAAGCTTCCCTTTTCTCCGAGTGAGACCAACCTTTCCTAAAGTCTTCTAAATTATCTCAAGTTGGAAGATTGTATCTCTCTGTCTTTTTGTAGGTTCTATAGTTTCATAATCCATTTAATGTTGTTTTTGAAGGAAACTCAGGAGAACTCAGGCAAATTCCTGGCTTCCCTCCACCATCTTGGCTCCACCCTGCTAAAGATAGTTTTCAACATTTTTTTTCATAAGATTTTGAGTTCCAAATTTTTCTCCCTCCCTCCCTTTCCTCCTCTCTCCCCAAGACAGAAAGCAATCTGATATAGGTTATATAGCTAGATGGCACAGTGGATAAAGCACCGGTCCTGGATTCAGGAAGACTTGAGTTCAAATCCAGCCTCAGACACTTGACGCTTACTAGCTGTGTGACCCTGGGCAAGTCACTTAACCCCAATTGCCTCACCAAAAAACAAAAAAACATATTTCTGCATTAGTCATGTTGTGAAGGAAGAATCAGAACAAAAGGGAAAAACCTCAAAAAAATTAAAAATTTTAAAAAGCAAAAGTAGAAACAGTATGGTTCAATCTGCATTGAGAATTCACAGCTCTTTTCTCTAGATTTGGAGAAAATTTTCCATCATGAGTTCTTTGGAATAGTCTTAGATCATTGTATTGCTGAGAAGAGCTAAGTCTATCTCAGTTGATCATCACACAATGTTGCTGTTACTGTGTATGATGTTCTGTTGGTTCTTCTCACTTCACTCAACATCAGTCCACTTAAGTCCAGGTTTTTCTGAAATCTACCTGCTCATCATTTCTTACAGCATAATAGCATTCCATTACATTCATATAGGGTATGCCTTTCTTAAGGTAGCCTAAGAGAGAATAAGTGTTTTTTTTTTTAATGTAGGAGGTAAAAAGGGGTTAACAGAAAAACCTAAGACCCAAGCTCTTATTCAGATATGAGCTCTAAAAGGGATTCAGACCTCAGTATGCTAAGTTCTCTTACCCACATAAATCAGTACCCATAACAGGAACATAGTGAAACAGGCCATGAAGACCTTAGACTATAACAATGATACTTTGACAGGCTATAGAAACTCAAACTAAGAATAAATGAAGAATGAAAATGTTTTGAAACTAAGCATGGGAATCAGAAAGAGACATGCACAGAAAAGGCCAAATTTGTCCCCAGATTCACCTTATGATATGTAAACCTCCAAAACATACCTCCACTGAAAAAGGTACCCACCTCAGGGGTTGCCTTAGGACCCCAGGAACTCCAAATTAGGATAAACCCTCCTTTGTACCTCCCAAAGGTGGAGATTATTATAATGAGACTGATAATCAATTTACCCATACTATAAATATAACTATATTTTCTTTCCTAATTCAAGAGATACCTTTCCACTTTTCTGGTTCTCTCCCTGTGTTCACTCACAGTATTGCAATAAAACTTGGGAAACTGAATCACTGAGTCTTGTAATTCTTTTGGGACAATTCCCCATCAATTTGACCCTAAATTCCATCCCAAAACAGTTTTTATTTTATTTTGTTTTTGGCAACTGTGGCAGGTTACTGACTCATGTTAAACTTGTCTCCTAAAATCCTGAGACATTTTTAACATGAACTCAAGTTGTCTAAGCATGTCTCTCCCATTTTGTACTCAAGAGTTTTGAAGTTTGAACCCAACATGTAGCGTTCTGTTTAGTCTACAATCACCAAACAATCATATCTTCAGCTTGTTTTTACTGCAGACAGGGTTTCTCAGGTAGGGACTAAGAATTTATTGTACCCTCCTTACTTAAAGACTGCCTTTCCTATTATCTTCACCTCTTTGCCTGTGGCAGACAATTTTAAGCTTGGTTACCAAGCTGCTCCCAGTCTTATCTCAGACTCACACATACATTGTGTGCCATAGGACATTCTTTATTTGAAAGAGCTGAAAAGATCTTAGCTCTTGAAACCCAATATTCCTGTGAATTAGGATGGTAAATCAACCAAATAATATAATCAGCAAGCATTCAAAAAACAGAATCTCAGAGACAATCAATTCCAACTTGTATGTGAACAGAAGATCCATTTCTAGAATCCCAAAGAGGAGATACTTAGCTTGGTCAGGGGACTGAGTGGGTGGGGTGAGGAATAGTATATAATCTTCAGGTTTTTTAAGGACTACTATATTTTAAAAGGATTCGATTTGCTTTGATTGACTCTAGAAGGAAGATGCAAGAGAAATAATTGGAAACTTCAGGGAGGCAGATTTCATCTCAACATAAAAGCATATACTGTAAAGATTATGGCTATCCAGAAGGGCATGGTGTATGAGGTCACAGTTGCCCACCTCTTGAAGGCTTCATGTGGAAGCTGTGTGAGCACATGATAAGGACATTGTGGGGAATATGTCTTTAGTTTCAGATCAGATGTAATGATCCCAAAACTTTATTCCAAATTTGTGATTCTGAGCTTCTGTGAACATCAGCATATCTCTAAGGTTTAAATGATTTCTGCTTGATTTGGGGGGTATAGAAACTTATAAGAGTGTGAGACATAATTATTAATAATTAATATCATGGGGGACCCAGTGATTTTTCCCTTCTTTCTTAGGCTTTTCTTCTTCCCCCACTCAAGGTCTAAGTCCTTGAAAGTAAGATTCATCTGAGTCAAACCAGACTTAAACTCACAGAAGGAGTCTTAGGTGGAGGCAAATCCTTTTGTCTAGATAGCCCAAAGATGTTACTGATGAGATTAAACCACACATAGATGAAATAATTTTGCCCTTATTGCCTGGAGTGGTGGTGGTGGTGATGTGTGTGGTGTCTTATATTTTTTTCTCTTATGTCATCCCTGGATTTCATTTGAATATAACCCACCTTCAAACATGTCAATCAATTATATTTAAATGATGTTAAGCAATTATATTTGATTGCTGTGTGATGCATCTCCTATAGTGGAAAGGTTATAAACCATGAGGAAGGGTTTTTTGGTCTGAGAGAGAGATGCCATAGACCTCCTTTTATTAATATCCTACTAACATCCTATATTAATAAAATGATTAAATTACCCTTTCTAATCATGGCTTACCTTGGCCAATATTAAAGTGAGTTTGTATGAGCCACATGATTATGGCAAATGGCAACTCAAAAATGTTTTATGTAGAAAGGGGATATATTTGGGGATTACAGTACCTTTTTCAGTGGAGGTGTGTTTCGAGGGTTTATACATCTAAATCTGGGGACAAATTTGGCCTTTTCTGTGCATGTCTCATTCTGATTCCCATGGCTAGTTTCTTTTTTCTTTTCTTTTTCTTTTCTTTTCTTTTTCTTTTCTTTTCTTTTCTTTTCTTTTCTTTTCTTTTCTTTTCTTTTCTTTTCTTTTCTTTTCTTTTCTTTTCTTTTCTTTTCTTTTTTTGTGGGGGGCAACGAGGGTTAAGTGACTTGTTCAGGGTCACACAGCTAGTAAGTGTCAAATGTCTGAGACTGGATTTGAACTCAGGTCCTCCTGAATCCAGGGCCGGTGCTTTATCCACTGCATCACCTAGCTGCCCCCCCCCCGGCCCCCCATGGCTAGTTTCAATGTATCATTGTTATAGTCTAAGGTCTTTATTGCCTGCCTTACTATGTTCCCGTTATGGGTACTGATTTATGAAATGCAAGCTCTAAGTATGTACCTTCCATTACCAGAGTCAACAAAAGGTTTGGATAGTCTCTGAAGTTCCTTCCAACTCTAACATCCTAGGATTAGTCTCCATGAAAATAAAAATGTACAAAAGCAATAAAGAGGGGAAAGATAACACACCTGAAAAGGAGGAGTATTTGTATTTTCCAAAGATTTGCCACAGTTCTTCAAAATACTGTGCTTCTTTGGTTTATTTGTGATTGTTATGGATCGTTTACTAACTTGCATTAAGACTTTAGGGGACAGGAAAACATTTAGCAGTAATTGCTAATTAAATAAGAAAGAACAGCAGCACTGAAATTGTCAGTGGGCAATAACTACAATGCATAAGAAATTATTTTTCAGGGACAAAGCTACTGTGTAAAGTGAGATGCGCTTGTGTGTCTACAGAAAATCCTATTTTTTCATGCAAGAAATTTAATTGTAATATATATGTTTGATAGGTAATATTTTAAAGTGAATATAATTGAAAAAAATTTACTGTCCCCTTATTTTCAAAATAAGTGTTCCTTTTTAATTCTGAGAAGACAATCAATATTTTCACTAGTTTTGAAAATTATTAATCCTAATATATATTTTCCTTTCAAGACTAGAATTGGGAAATTTTTCTTCAGTAGTCATAATCATAATTCAAATTTGTATAGCACTTTGGAATTTTTAAAGTCTTTTCCAAAGTACTTAATGAAGTGGCAAATTTATTTAGTGAATATTCTTTTTTGTTGTTGTTGTTCAGGGCAATGAAGGTTAAGTGACTTGCCCAGGGTCACAAAGCTAGTAAGTAACAAGTGTCTGAGTTCGGATGTGAACTCAGGTCCTCCTGAATCCAGGACCAGTGCTTTATCCATTGCACCACCTAGCTGTTCCCTTCAGTGAATATTCTGATGGGCTTACTCCACAAAACTTTTTGCTCATCTCAATAGAAAAGCTACTCTGAAATATCCATAATAATGGAGGAGAGCAGTGAAGCAGATAATCTAAAACTGGATTTTTTAAAAGCATTTGGAATATAGTTTCTTTTCTTTCTCACAAATTTGCCTTCCTAATCATGGCTTACTTTGGCGAATATTAAAGTGAGTTTGTATTAACCACATGATTATGGCAAATGACAACTCAAAAATGTTTTATGTAGAAAGGGGATATAGTTAAGGATTACAGTCATTCATGGAGGATTCATAAAGTGGGTCATCTGCTTGAATTTCATGTCCCAAAGGAAACTCCCAACTATAGGGATACATATTCAAATTAAGATATTCTTTCAGTGTGAAAATGGAGCTTCCAAAGGATTAAACTGCATCAATAAATTGCAAATGTAAATGATCCACAAAAGAAATGTTAATTCTGTTCTGAAAGGAAAAAAAAATGTTAATTTTCTTTTTTAAAAAGCCATTGACAAAAAACTAATGCTTAATTGGTTTGAAAAATTAACAAGTTGCATTTCTACAATAGGAAATCAACTTTTCAAAAATCTTAAAATTAACATATTTTAAACATTACCTTTTCTACCCATTTATCCAAGTTTAAATACAATATGGTATTTTTGTATTCATGAACTACAACCTCAGAAGATTTTTCAACTATCTTTTCATAGCTGGGCATAAGTGTGTGAAAGCATGTGTGTTTTCCTTATTCTTGATAGGGTTGTAAATCTCCTCATTTATTTTCACTCTTTCCTATTCTTAACCTGGAAATTAAGAAAACAATCAATATAGGAGAAACAAGGTCCTTAAGAGAGGCAGAGGAACTATAGCTGTAGTATTACAAAGTAAGATTCTAGGAATACCCAAAGATGGGGGTGACTTGAAGAACAGGGTTTATATGGGGTAACAGAACAATGGAAACTTAATGTAAATGAACCTTTAACAAAGGGAGCTAAGAGACCACCCTTTAGTTAAGTATAGAAGCTACTTAACTCTAAATTTACTTAATGTAAATGGATCTTATTTACATAATAGCCCAAAGTCAGGGGAGTGAGGTGGGGAATCTTTGGGAGGTGGATAGTTTGTTTGGGGCAGATCCATATAAGACAAGAATCTGAAATATACAAAGATTTGTTCGCCCCAGGCAATTTATTGGCCTGGGAATGGAGAGTAGGTGGGGATCAGTTAGTTTTCTGTAAATTTGTGGTTATCACTATAAAGAGACATAAGCAGTCAGGTGCAAGACTGAACACACACAAACCTATTTGAAGGTACTATTCCCAAGTCTATCCATCAAATTTAATCATCCCCATAATACTATTTCAATATAACTTCTGGCTTAATGATAAAAAATGAAATTCTAGCTAATATTAATAGAACTGAAGAATATGCAAAAATGCAAAGGATCTGTTATTTCACTACTATTGAAACTTCTCAGTGTGGAAACTTTCAACACCAGCATAGGATGCACAACCCACATAAAGCTTAGTAGATATATTCTAAGGGAAAATATGAGGAAAATAAAGATGTTAAGCAATTTGTCAAAGGTCACACAGTGAGAAGGGTAGGGGAAGCTCTTCTTAAGTCAAATCTGAGCACTCTAATCACTAAGCAAGGCAGCAAGACTGTCTCTAACAAGAAAGAAAAATGAGCTTGTGATGAATTATCATTTTATTTAACATTCCACTGCAAAGGCTAATTATGTGTTTCTGTTTAATTTAAAAAAATAAGTTCTGAGTAGGTTTATTAGTGATTGAACTCCATCACTATGCTGGTAGTTCACATGCTTACATTTCACCATAAGGACTATGACATAGTAAACATAAGCACTGTGAGATAGTAGTTAGATGCCTGGTCTTATAGTGAGGGATCAAATCCAGACTTACATGAACTTTGTGAATTTAAGCAAGTCACCATAATTCCGTGAAAAAGCCCTGGTATTTTTTTTTTAATTTACATAAAAGATTTTCTATCTTTCCTAACTCACAGGACTGTCATGAGAAAAGTGCTTTGTAAACCAGAAATACCATGTAAAAACTGGCTATTATTATTTATGAAATAATTGTGATGTATTAGCATATGTTCAATACTTTAATCAAAAGACTCTACTACACTTAAAATTGTTATGGGGAAAATAGGGTAGGGGGGTTTGGGATAGGGGTAGGAATTCCTCTTTAAAGAATTACACCCTCTGGGGCAGCTATGTGGCTCAGTGGATAAAAGATGGGCCCTGGATTCAGGAGTACCTGAGTTCAAATCTGGTCTCAGACACTTGACACTTACTAGCTGTGTGACTCTGGGCAAGTCATTTAACCCTCATTGCCCTGCAAAAAAAAAAAAAGAAAAAGAAAAAGAAAAAAAGAATTACACCGTCTTGCACACAAAACCAATAATAAGATAACAGTTTATTTAGGGGCTGGGGAAGGGAAACCAAGAGAGAAATCCTTGGACTTCTCATGGGGAGAAGGCCTGGCACAGAGCATGGCTCAGAGATACTTATCTCCTTGAGCAAGAGACAGGCAGATACTTTTATAGAGAACTGATGGGGGTGATCATCTGACTGTGGAAAGTTCCCTGGTGGTAGCTGGAGGAGTTGGGTGAGGGGTGGCTTCAGTTCTCTCAAGCCATCTCTCTGCTCCTCAGGCCACAAAGGCAGCAGCCACACCTAATCTTATCTCCCCAGGGGTGAGGGAGACTGGAATGAAGGATGGTGGTCCTAGAGCTAACTCAGTCCCAATCTGATTCCACTTATCTCTTTAGGTGTGTCTGTCCTTTGGTTTAGTTTCTCAAGGAGAAGGTTCTTTGATGTGCCCCAGAGAACTTCTGGAGTGCTAGGCCCTATAACAGAATCCTAAAGGACTAGACTTAACCAGAAAAATATGACCAAAATTCATATCTTGGATCATTATTATTCTCTGCTAAGTTGCCTAGTGGATAAAGCACTAGCCCTAAAGTCAAGAAGACCTGAGTTTAAATCTCAACTCAGACACTTGCTAGCTGTATGACCCTGGCCAAGTCACTTAACCCTAATTGCCTTAAACATCCAGAA
Organism: Dromiciops gliroides; assembly: GCF_019393635.1. NCBI lineage: Eukaryota > Metazoa > Chordata > Mammalia > Microbiotheria > Microbiotheriidae > Dromiciops > Dromiciops gliroides. The sequence continues at coordinate 408,228,864 of NC_057861.1, forward strand.
CCATCTCCAAGTATGCTACTGTATATCTTGCCACTGGACCCAGATGGCTCTGGAGGAGAGTGAGGTTGGTGACCTTGCACAGCCCTCCCTTACTTAAATCCAATTCAGTACAAGTCATGACCTCACCCTAATGTCATGGTCCACTTCAAAAACAAAGGACAAACAACAACATTATAGTTAGAGTTAGCCAATGTCCATACTTAACATTGAGATTTTTAAAAAATTTTCTCTTTAATTTGTGGAATAAAAAAAGCATTTCCATAACATAGCACAACAGAAAAGATGATAATACACAAAACTGTGAATCGATTATATACAATTTGATATTCCTTTCAAATGTACAACAAAATTATCATGTAAATTTATTTTGTTTCTTCCCTTGCCCAACCCTAGAAGTGGCAAAAATAAGCATATACATATATGTGTTTGTATCTATATATGCACATATTTAGTAGATGCATATGTGTATAAATGTATTCTCAACATCTATTTGTCATTTCTTTCTCTGTATTTTTAATATTGGACCAGTAGACACTTCAATAAACCCATCCAAAAGGTAGACTAAAGTAGAGTCTAATCTTGAGAACTACAAAATTTACTGAGAACTGATTTCCCACCCAGTCCCCTCTTTCCCAGGCAGGTGAATTGCCTGGGGCTGACTGTCTTTGTCATTTCCAGACTCTTGATGGACTTATGGACCCACCCCCAAGCAACTTATCCCCTCCCAATGTTCCCCACCTTACTCCCAGGACTTTATGTTATTATGTAAAAAGGGTCCACCTGCATTAAGTAGTTTCTATTCAGTCAGTAACACCTATACTTAAATTAGGAGCTGTTCTATTATTTCTTTTGTCAAAGGTTCATTTACATTAATTAGCTATATGTCACTCTGGAGCAATCTTTTGGTTCTGTTACCCCATTAAAACCCTGTCCTCTGTTCCCATCTTTGGGTATTCCTAGCTTCTGAGCTTGATACCACTAGCTATAGTTCCTCTGCCACATATCTATTGAGAGACATCTATATATCTATCTATGTATCTATCATCTCTCTTTGTATGTATATGTGGATGTATATTCTCCCAGAAAGCAGGTCATTAAACATTTAGTAACATACTTCTGACTACACTGTGCAGATATAAAATTCTATGATTATAGGAAATTGGGCAGGGTTAATGGTCCTGATCCTTCTCATTTCACATAATGTAACAGTGTAAAAAGGACTCAAAATAATTGTTCTTACACACTATTGAGATATCCTCATATGATTCAAAGAAAATTGTCAGAGTCCAAAAATCAAGGGCACAGATATACTGAAAAGAATCTGCAAAAGTTCAGAAGGTGTTGTCAAGGCACAAATGTTTCTGATTTTATAACACAGAGTCTTCATTACTCAGATTTTAATGTATCCTGTACCTAAAATGCCAGGAAGATTACAATAAAGGACAATGCAAGACACATTCCTCAAGGACAGACACACCTTAAGGAATTATGAGCACACAAGGAAAGATTTACAGTTAATCAGACTCCCAGTGCTACAAAGATTTGCTACAAAGAAGTTTTTGTTGATATTTTTTCTTTCCTTTCCTTTTAAAACACACAGCTCTACCCCTATTGTGGCCTGACTAAATACTCTCCTGAAAATCCTTGTTTTTCTGTACTGCCTATTTGGGCCTTCAGAAAGGGAGAGAATCCAATATCCTTAATTGGTCTATTTACAGCAGCTCCTGCCTTTCTTGTACTATTTCACTAATGATGTAACCGAGTGAGTGTTTCCTATGCCACTCCAATACAGGAACATAGAATAGAAAACGTTTATGAAGTCTTAAGGTGTGGTTTGCTATAAATCTTTATTTTAACTTTGCACACAAGTTTACATTTAAATTTCTCCTAAATAAAATTGGAAGGAAGGACGTTTTTAAATGGGGGCAGGGAATCTGGGGGGGTAGTATGAGAGAGAAAGATAGAGACAGAGAAAGAGAGACATAGAGGAATTGAAGATAATATTCAGATACCTTTTTTTTTTTGTGAGGCAATTGGGGTTAAGTGACTTGCCTAGGGTCACACAGCTAGTGAGTGTTAAATGTCTGAGGCTGGATTTGAGCTCAGGTCCTCCTGACTCCAGGGCCAGTGCTCCATCCATTGCACCACGTAGCTTCCCCAGTATTCAGATACCTTTAAAAGGAAAAAAGGGAATTCACCTAATTCTTAGTTCTATAAAAGTTTTGAGTTTTTCTTTGAAGATTGAAGAGGAAATTCCAGTTGAACAAACCATACTTTTTATAGTGGCTGGAATATGAGAGATATAAGCTTAAGCTTTGATGTACTTGACGACATAATGAGATATTATGTGTAAAGAATTTGATAAACTCTAAGATATCAACAAATTTGAGTTAACCTCTTCATCAGTAGCATTGTTCCGGGCTGGGTCATAGACCAGTCAATCACCTCATAGTTCAAATTTCTTTCTTTTTTTTTGGGGGGGGGGCAGCAATGGGGGTTAAGTGACTTGCCCAGGGTCACACAGCTAGTTAAGTGTCAAGTGTCTGAGGCTGAATTTGAACTCAGGTCCTCCTGAATCCAAGGCCAGTGCTTTATCCACTGTGCCACCTAGCTGCCCCCTATAGTTTTAATTTAATATTGGAATAAAATTATATACTTATAGGTCATTTAATGGTGAACAAAAAGAGATTTTATTAGCCATAACAGGAAAAGGATATAAAACAAGGAAAGGCATTGAGGACACCTCAAGTTGATCCATCTAAGGGAAGCTCCTTTGCATGAGTTACCCACCATTATCCACCAGCATCCAAACATCAGAGAGTGTCCTGGAGTTACTTATGGCAGCTTTGTACTCAGGAAAACGTCAAGGGATGACATCAAACTGGATGGGTAACACTTGGCAAGTCAAAACTTGCCGCTGTTCTAGGCAGCTCTCTAAGATCATAAATTACAAAGATTACTATGTGTATTGGCAAAGTGGGTTTCCTAACCTAAGAGATCCCTATACCAATGAAATCACACATCCGGTCCCTATGGCTATAAGAACATTGTTGCTGTTGCTGTTGTTGTTCATCCTTCATTCCTGAAGAGAACCAATGACACTATGAGGATGATGTTTTGCCTTGCAAATGAATTGGATATAAGTGAGGCAGAGCTGCCCAAAGTCATCAGCCTTCCTCTGCTAGTCATCGAAGTCCAGTGTGATGTTTAAAATCTAAATTGTGTGGTCTCACTTAATTCAAGCAGTTTAGATTAATCTCCAGGTGGGCCTTTGAGTATCTGTTAAATCCCATTGTTTTATCACACCAGTGACAAGACAAAGGTCAAGATGACTGGCAATAGCCAAGAGTATAGTGGGTAACCTTGGCCTTTCTAAATTAAGGTCTTTCCTAGGTCTCAGTTTGTCTGTGGCCAGAGGAAAATTAAAGTAGAGCAAGTGTAGACATAAGAGACAAATCTGTCAATTAGTTTGAGTAAGAAAAGAAGGAGAAATTGAGGATAATAGCAGGGATGGTAGGATGTTGTGTGAGTCATAAAAATTGCTCTTACAGGTCCCTCATATTTACATTTGGTTACAAGACATAGCTTCTAAGACAAGACATTTGGATGTCTTTTCAACTTAATACCATTATTTATATTCAGTCTATATATAACAAAGCTCATTTTCCTTTTTATTTTTTAGGAGTTCCTGTCTTAACTTTTCTATTTCTGTCTAGCAGTATCATTTCCCCAGTCTCCCACACTTGAAACTTTGAAGTTATGACAAGAATTATAACTAACATTTTAAAATGTTTATGGTTTAAAATTTTTTTCTTTCACATTTACTATTCCATTTGACCATCACAATAATACAATGATATAAACAAGGAAAGAATTACTTAATGGCATTTTTTTGATAAATGAGGAAACTTAGGGCTCATAGAGTTAAAATGATATACCCAAAGTCATAGGAACATGGATTTAGAAATGATAGAGATCTTAAAACTAATACAACCCCTTCAAAACTTAGATATTGTTCATCCTTTCTTTTAGAAGAAGACCAATGACATCATGATGTCCTGACTTACATATGAATTGTATTTAAGTGAGGTAAAGTTGCACAGTCTTTAGCTTCACTCTCTCTTCCAGAATCATTGAAGTCAAGTGGTAAGACAAAAGTCATGACAAATGGTGATGGCCCAGGATGCAACCTTGCAAGGATGACCTTGGAGTCATCAATGTCTTGACCAAACTTTCAGAATTCAAAAAGCACTTGCTTCAGTCACCTTCATAGCCACTGGAACAGACTGTTCTCATCTGCCCATTTCACAAGGAAAAATCTTCACTTGCTTGGGGTAGATATCCCCCTAACTCACTCATGGGTTCAAGGCCTGTTGGTTACCCTCAACCTGTATTAGCCCATCTGACAAGATGTTTTTACTGAGGAATAGCCACTGCACATAGGTTCTTGGAGCCACAGGTGAAATATATATATAAGGAAACAAGATAATAGAGCTTTAGTGACTTGCTCAGGCTCATATAAATTTGAAGCAAGATTTGAAATCAGGGTCTTCGTGACTTTAAGTCAAGGGCTCTACCAAATATGCCATCGAGTTGCCACTACCAAACTACTGAGTGGAACTGAGGCTAAAATTCAGGCCTTTTGACACCATGTCTTTTGAATAATATATAGTGTTGTGTGTTTTTTTTTAAATTTTGAAATAAACTTCCCTCTGATTCCTAATCTACCACTGCTATTTATCTTTAATATTTCTTTTATCTTCATTCTTTCTCTACTATTATTATTGTTATTACTATGTAATTAAATCAGTCACTAAGTCCTTGTAATTTCTTTTTAATATGTCTTGGATTTGTCTTCTCCATTCTCACTGCTAGGGATATAGGTGATATAGTGGTTGGAGTGCTAGACTAGGGGTCAGGAAGGTCTGAGTCTAAATCCTATATCAGACACTAATTGTCTATATGACAGTAGTCAAATCACTTAACCTCTCTGTGCCTCAGTTTCTTTAAATGTAAAATGAGGGAGTTGGACTCAAAGGTCACTACAATGCCTTCCAGGTCTAAAATTATGACTATATGCTATATTCTAGCCTATGTCCTCATCACTTTATGCTGTGATTACTTTATCATTTTCCTAACTGGTATCGTTGTTACCTACCTCTCCCATATCTAGGCTACCCTATAACCTGATGCCAGATTAATCTTACTGAAATACTGCTTTCCTAAAGTGTTTCCCTTACTTACAAACCAACAATATAGTTGCTCTACAGATGAATCTTTTCAAATCCAAGCTCTTCAGCCTGGCATCTAAGATTCTCCACAGGCTGTCCTCTTACTCTACTCTCTTCACTATTCTTAGTGCTGCAATCATGCCAGTATCCTGACTTAGTCTTCACTATGCTTTCTCCATGTCTATGCTTATAATCATCCCAGTCATTAGATGTTTTCCCATGTTCTTTCCACTAAACTCAATTCAAGACCCAAATAAAAACATATATCTTCCGTTTAGCTTTTCCTATCTCATCCCACCATCTTTCAATTCTCTATGTTTTAATAACTTATACTTTGTTCTAACAAAGCTGCCATTTTTGGATAGTATTTTATACAGTTATTTATCAGACTCATAGCTATATAACTCATTCCCCAAAGAGGATAATAAGCTTTTTAAACGTTGGGGAAGAAAGTTCACCTTCCACCTCTTGGGTATCCCTTTTAATAACTAGAAAATAGAAGATGCTTAATAAATTCTTATTGAACTGACTAAAATTGTTGAGAAGGTGAAGAAATCCTAGCAGTACTAGGATAGCTCTAACCTCAAAAATGCTGTAATATTAAAGACATCATCACTGGGCATACAAATGAAAATGATTTGAGGATCTGAAAACAAACGCTCTTGCAGACTCTGACTTTGCTGCAATATCATCTACCCATGATAATAACAAAGGCCGTGGACATATTTAGCCAGAAAGACCTGAGAAGCTTTCATTCAAACCTCATCAATTTTTTTGTATTATCACCTGGGACATTAATTGACAAGATGACAACTTTCTTACATCAATTGATATGAAGGCAATGATCAAGAAGAATTAGGCAGGGAACTGAAGGAAAAGGAAAAAACAAAACAACAAATCACTTTTAACTTGAAAGATTCCAGTTCAGATGCACCATGCTGAGCCACTATCAAAGCAGAATAATTCATCAAACTCAACATCATTATCAACTAATATTACTATGAACATACCACGTATAAAGGTTTGCCATAGGTAGTTATAATCTCTTGGTGGTTTAATTCTCCAAACCCCTTAAAAGGGAGGAAGGAGTATGTATATATGACTATATACATACAAATATGTGAATATCGATATATGTAGGTATATAATACATATTATACATACATGTATATATACATGTGTGTTTATATGTCCATCAAAGTGACTAGCATAATTCTTTCCTAACATCATATATATGCATATGTATACATGTGAATATATACATACAAATATACTGTCACATACACAAAACTTTTTAAAGGAAGAATGTTATATTTGATTCTGAGATTCAATATTTTAAATTTAAGTAAACCACCTCTATCTCTGGCATTGATATAAAGTAATGCTTTTTAATTCTCTCCCCTCCTTTTTTAGAGCAACAATCTTCCAGAATAACAAGCCTAAAATGTAACTATAAATGGCAGTAAGTTTATTTGCTTTTCTAGTAATAGTGATGCCTGATTGCTATGCAAATTGATTGGAATAAGTAGAGGTAGTTGGACTTATTTGGTGACTTTGGTGGTTATAAATAATTGAATCAAAATGATTGTTGATTGCATAAAGATTAGTCATTATTTTTATAGGAAAAAAGAATCCTCTGGGAGGACCTGATTCATTGCTATCATCTTGGCCTGGTCTTTTTCTGTGTCATAGAATCTCAGAGTTGAGAGTGATCTCAGAGATTTTCTTTCAGTTCAACAAATAGATATTAATTACTTATTGTGTGGCACTGGGAGGGGTATAAAGATAAAAATTAAACTTTCCCTGCCCTCAAAAAGCTTACTTGGTGGAGAAAGGAAGTAGAGAGAGAAGGCACAGCATGCACCAAGATAAATACAAAAGATTTTAAACCCTATATCAAAACTGTAGGGTGAGGGGTGTGAGAGGTAGGGAAGAAAAAAAAAAAGGAAAAAAGTTACATCACAACTTTATAATATATTTGAAAAGAATAGCAAGTTGTTCATAATTTATTTGTAGTTTCATATGCAATCATTTGCTTTATTGTACTGTTATGGAAATACTTGTTATTTCATAAATTTTTAAAATATAATTTTGTTATTATATTTCTATCCTAAGGTTAAGATTTTCAGTTACCTCAGTAATATTAAATAAATAAACTGCTTTATTTCAAATTCTAAGCTTTATTTCCATGAGTCACAATGTCTAACATTTGTAAAGCAGTTTACAAAGATTAGCTCACTTGATCTTCACAATTCTGAGGTAGGTGATATTATTACCCATATTTTACAAATGAGAAAACTGAGGGTGAAGGAGGTTAAATGTCTTGCCCAGAATCACAGTGTTTTAGATATCTGAAACAAGATTTAAACTCTGTCTTTCTTTCCAAATTTAACTCAGTATCTATTGTTATACTTAGTTGCTTCCATTAGAATAATTATATCATCCTCTTTACTGAAGATCTACTCCTTATGTCTGACTTAAAGACAAAGAAAGGCCACCAAGAAAATTATCAGTAGGTTATATTCCAATATATGCCCAAGGTCCTCAGAAAAAAAAATAACAAACCAGGGAAGGAGAGAGAGAAGTCAGCCTTAGGCAAGTCAAAGATGAAGGCCCTATGGAATGGATTCCACAGGGACAAAAGCTTTTCCTACCAAGGAAGAACTCAAATCTTCAAAATGTAGTATCAATAACAGTAAACCATCTCCAACAGAAGCAAAATCTGATGTCCAATACTTCCTGTGCTCTGCACAATTGTTTTCTTTTTCTTAAAACCACAAATGAGCTGCCATTTGCTTTGAATAACTAATTCTGATATTCCTCAATTTCCCTGCCACCTCACTTAAGTCGCTGGGATCCTGTCATCTTCCCTGCTTTCTTGGAGTCAGGATAGGATACATGTAGGTAGGCATCTCAATTTCCTATTATTTTCTACCACAAAAAGAGCTGCTATAAATGTTTGTTCAAATAGGTTTTTTTTCCCTTTTCTTTAAGCTCTATGAGATACAGATGTAATAGCAATGTAAAGAATTAATTGTTATTTGAGGTTTTTATGCCTTGGCGCACACTGGCCTGGGGCTCTGCAAACTGAATGGTGCTCCACCCACTGGTTGTAGCCATTGCCAGGGCTCTGGCACCTCACGTCATCACCACTCCCCGACGCCTACATGGGCCTGGCAAAATTATAATGATTGGAAGGCTACTGAGGGCAGTCATGTGACTGTCAGAGTGGCCATCCCTTTGACTGGGGCTGTGTGGGGTGTTTTTAGGTTTGGGGGAGGAGAATTGGGCATTCTAGGTGGAAGCTGGAAAGTGACAGGCATTCTGCTGCATATTTTCAGTTGATTCCTGGGCAGTGGTATTTTTTCAGGTATTATAATTTCCCTTTCCCCATTTTATTTCCTTTCCTTTGATCCTATTGATCCTGTTTGTGTTTTGTTTTGTTTTTTAAGTTCATTCTTGTTAAAATAAATCTTGTTCTGTTTTGAGGGAGGCTGCTGGTCTTCTTCCTTGCCTCAATATTGCGGCGAGCCGCTTAGCTAGCACTCCCCAATTAAAAATTGGTCCCACAGCAGTATTGTTGTAATCTCTTCCCACAGTTTCCTGTTTTCCTTATAATTTTGGTTGTACTCATTTTGTTTGTGCAAAAACTTTTAAAATTTCATTCAATCAAAATTATTCAATTTACTTCCCGTACTCCTCTCTATCACTTGTTTGGTCAAAAAGTCTTACCTTATCCAGGTACATTTTTCCATGCTCCCCTAATTTACTTCTGGTATCCCTCTTTATGTCTAAATCATTTAACTATTTTGACCTTATCTTGGTATATGGTATAAGATGTTGGTCTATGCCAATTTTCTCCCAAACTGCTTTCCAGTTTTTCTAGCAATTTTTTTTTTTTTTAGTGAGGCAATTGGGGTTAAGTGACTTTCCCAGGTCACACAGCTAGTAACTGTTAAGTGTCTGAGGCCGGATTTGAACTCAAGTACTCCTGATTCCAGGGCTGGTGCTCTATCCACTGCGCCACCTAGCTGCCCCTTTTTCTAGCAATTTTTGTCAAATGTTTAGTTCTTATCCCCAAAGCTAATATTTGGGTTTATCAAACAATAGATTACTGTAGTTATTTAATACTGTATATTGTGTACCTACCTTTTCTATTCCACTGATCTAGTACTCTTTTTTAACTAGTGTGAGATTTAAAATTGAATATAAGAGCTTTAAATTCCCCTTTAACCTTTCCCTTATATATCTCCCGGACCAGTAAGAGAAAGAAATCTCTGAGCTTTAGTTAGAGATGGATTACTTAGCTTTTATTGTTTGGGAGTTAATTAGCCAACAAACAAGGTGATACTGATTACAGAAATAGGAAAGTAGAAATACAAATAAATAGTCTTAGATCTAAGCTTAGTCTATATTCCGTATAGAACTCACCAAAACCCAAGGCCACCTCTGAGGCTGAGAACCACGTCAAGCACTTGCTATGACAGAGGACCAGGCCAATCACCAAGGACCACTCTGTCAAACCTGAGTCAGCGTGTGTGTGTGTGTGTGTGTGTGTGCGCAGAGTGAGTGAGTGGGCGAGGAGAAAAAAGGCACCACTTCCGTTCTCTCCTTGCCTTTAAGCTCACACCCCGGAAGTGGAGTGCTTAGCAGACACATGGCTGTTTGTTACGGTCTCCTCCCCGAAAGGGTGGTCCTTCAAAAACTGGCGTCCTTCAATTATCGCTAACCAACTCTAAAAGCTTTCACTTTTTACCACACTAGTAACAGCACCCATGTATATGCCTCTTTTCAGATACCACCAAATGACTAGATTGGCTTACTCCTTCTCCATAGTATCTTTATCCTTGACAAAACTAGGAATACTGTCAGGAAGTTTCCCCTTCAGTTGTTCTCTGAAATTGGAAGAGTATCACAAAAAATGTATGGCATATACATCATGGTCTGCTTTCTTAAATTTTGTTGATACCTGATCTTCTGTCATAGGGCAATAGGCAGAAGGGGCTTAAGTAAAATAATAGAATTAAAGCACTTTGCAAACCTTAAAATGCTTTATAAATGCAAGTTATTGGTGTTATCCTATAGTTAGTTATCAGGCCTCCAGTTTGATAATTATTCCATTCTTCGAGCTTTCTACTATACTCCTACAGATTTGAAGCAATTTTTATAGATTAAAACTGTGGTGTGTCCTGGTATTGTTTAACAATTTGACTCACCCAGAATTTTTTTTTTTTTTTTTTGCGGGGCAATGGGGGTTAAGTGACTTGCCCAGGGTCACACAGCTAGTAAGTGTCAAGTGTCTGAGGCTGGATTTGAACTCAGGAACTCCTGAATCCAGGGCTGGTGCTTTATCTACTGCACCACCTAGCTGCCCCTCACCCAGAATTTTTTAAAAATTATGTAATATACTCAATTTAATCCATATTATTAACACTTTATTAAGTTTAGATAATCAACAAAACAATAAATTAAGTCCTGGTTTATAGTGACTGCTGATTTTTGAGGTATAAATTATCACATGGAAAATTTAACAGTTGGCTGGCTGGATCTTGTTAGAACTGGCTCCAGCACACCACTACATAGTGTACAACACTAAATAGACTATGAAGAAAATATTAAGAATGGTGGGGGCTTTTAGGTCTTTTTCCCAAAGAAATAATGGAGGAGGGAAAGGGACCCACATGTACAAAAATATTTATAGCTGCTCTTTACGTGGTAGCAAGGAATTGGAAGTTTAGGGGGTGCCCATCAACTGGGGAATGGCTGGACAAGTTGTGGTATATAAATACAATGGAATACTATTGTGCTGTAAGAAATGATGAGCAGGAGGAGTTCAGAGAAACCTGGAGGGTCTTACATGAGCTGATGATGAGTGAGATGAGCAGAACCAGAAGAACATTGTACACAGTATCATCAACATTGAGTGTTGACCTACTGTGATGGACTATATTCTTCTCACTAATGCAATTGTACAGAAGAGTTCCAGGGAACTCATGATAGAATAGGATCTCCAAATCCAAGAAAAAAAAAAAGAAAGAAAGAACTGTGGAGTATAGATGCTGATTGAACCATACTATTTCTTTTGTTTTGGGTGCTGTTGTTTTTTTTTTTTTCTATTTTGAGGTTTTGCATCACTGCTCTGATTTTTTCTCTTGTAACAGGATTAATGCAGAAATAGGATTAATGTTATTATGTGTATATATATATATGCATATGTATATGTATATAGATATATAGATATAACCTATATCAGATTACCTGCTGTCTAGGGGAGGGGGGAGGAAGGGGAGGGAGGGAGAAAAATCTGAAATTGTAAAGCTTGTATAAGCAAAAGTTGAGAACTATCTTTACATGTAATGGAAAAAATAAAATACCTTATATGTAAAAAAAAGAATAGTGGGGGAGGGACAATAGTAATAGCTTTCCAGTCAATCAACAAACCAAGGAACAGGTATTCATTGAGCTCCTGCCTTTGAAGGTACAAATTTTTTAAAAATGAGATTATATTGGGGCAGCTAGATGGCACATTGGTTAAAGCGCTGGCCCTGGATTCAGGAGGACCTGAGTTCAAGTCCGGCCTCAGACACTTGACACTTGCTAGCTGTGTGATGCTGGGCAAGTCACTTAACCCCCATTGCCCCGCAAAAAACAAACAAACAAAAAATGAGATTATATTTGCCCTCAAAAAGCATGTATTTTACTAAGAGAGTTCAATATTCCTTGGCAAGTGTGAGGAAGCTTTAGCCTAGGAAGTTTCAGAGATCATGACTGGAGGCCTGAGCAGTAGATTGCCATGCCCATTCCAGTAGCAATCGTAGTACTGGTTTTTACTCTTCCCTAAACAACAGATAGGTGGGTTTTGTTTGTTTGGGTTGGTGGTACATAGGCAGAGTATATGGCAAGGTATCCTCACAAGCCTTTGTTGTCCTAGCGGGTGACTGGAAAAGATCTATCATGGTCTGAGGTGCTGGGCCTGATCAAAGGACTTCAGATGAAAGTAAAGTGTAAGGTTGGCCATCTGGCCTGCCCCAAACATGCACATAGACCAGGAGATTAAATGTACATAAGAAATAGAGATCTCTATACAGCCTGACACTATGATTTGCTCATGATCCAATTATTACATCCTGAATCTGTTCCTTATCTCTTGCTAACCAGTCTCATGTTGCGATTCACGGTTTTAATGCCAGTTTCAGTTTAGGCACTATATCCTATCTGTGAGAACGTCATCTCTAATACTTGTCTGTGCAGTTGTTGGCCTTCTAGTTTTATATCACAGTCATTTCTGGCTACATCCCCCATTTCCCTCAGGTCTCCTTCCCAAGGGAATTGAATTCTCCCATGCAGTAACAGCTAACAAAATGAACTGGTCTGACAAGGTAAGAAGTATTTTGTTCATTTAGCCCCCAACCTAGTTATATGCCATTATCAGGCAGCTCAGTTGCACAATGCATAGAATGCTGGGCCTGATATTTGGGTGACCTAGGTTCCAATCTGACAGCAGACACTTAGGATCTGTGTGACCTTGGGAAAATCACTTAACTCTATCTGCCTCAATTTCAGCACCTACCTTCCAAGATTGTTGCAAGGATCAAGTGAGATAATATTTGTAAAGCACTTTATACAATTAAAAGCACTATATAATTCTGGGTATTAACTGCTTTACAGGACCAAGATTGGTTTTTTTTTGCAGGGCAATGGGGGTTAAGTGACTTGCCCAGGGTCACACAGCTAGTAAGTGTCAAGTGTCTGAGGCTGGATTTGAACTCAGGTACTCCTGAATCCAGGGCCAGTTCTTTATCCACTGTGCCACCTAGCTGCCCCGAAGATTGATTTTTCTATTCTTCAGTTTGGCTCCCTTTTCAGTCTTCTTTTCATTTACATTATTGTAGTCCTTTTCGTTGTGTATTTCACTGCCTCAGTTATTCAGATCTTCCTAGGATTCCCTGTTCCTCACACTCAATAATTCTCATTCCATCCCAAGATTATATTATATCTCTTTACCAGCAGTCTTTCAGCTATGTCCCTCTACAGTTTACACATACTCATATATTTTTTTTCCTTCATCTATAAGATGCAGCTTTATCACTAACTTCAAAATGGCAACTTAAATACCATACTAGTAAAATAAGGTGAATGAATACTGGATTTTTTATATGAAAGTACATACTTAATACTTTGGACACTGTTCTCTTCCTCTGCTCCCTATGAAATCTCCCATACCCCTTCTCATCCATAGCAGGCATTTTTATTCTGACATTCAAAAGATATGTGAGATACATGTGAGTGATTTTCCATCTGACTTCGATGTGGCCATATGAATGAAATTGGCAAGTAAAAATAACTCTTGGGATGGTCTAAGTGGGCTGAAATATCTCTAAACCTTGGCAAAATCAACAAAGGCCCAATGGAGCAAAATATATTCCCCCTTAATTGCTTCTGCTGAGAGAAAGTGGCAATAAAATTGACATTGTTGGATAAACTGATGAATGAAAAAGTGAATAAAAAAAATCTGCTGTTGTCATGTAGTTGCTTGAGTCAAGTCTGGCTCTTTGTGACCCCATTTGTGGTTTCCTTGGTAGAGATACTGAAGTAGTTTCCCATTTCCTTCTCCTGCTAATTTTACAGATGAGGAACTGAGGCAAACAAGGTTAAGTGATTTGCCCAGGGTCACACAGCTAGACACTTTTCTAAGGCCAGATTTGAAGTCAAGAAGATGAATCTTCCTTACTCTAAGCTGGGCACTCTATCTACCATGCCAACCAAGTGCCTCAAAAACATATTTAATATGTGCACTTATTATGTGCTAGGCACTGTGTTAATTAGTATGTATAGAAATATGAGCAAGAAAGACAGTTGCTACTGTGAAGGAGCTTACGTTTTCATAGAAGAAGACCAAACATATAGGGAAATGGTGACCAAGGAGGAATGTTTAGGTCATCAAAGTCACATACATGGTAATTGGAGCCATAGGGCATTTGATCAACACACCTTTTCTTTAAAGTACTATTGATTTGGATAAGGGATGGGAAGGAAGGAGGAAATGATGGTGACTGAGAGTGGAGTCAAAGGTCAGAGTCCAGGCTACGTATGGTTTATGTTCAGGAATCTGAAGCCCAGACTCGCACGGTGGGAACTTGCATTCCTGATTGCAGGTAGAGACTCTAATGTGGGGGAATAGCATCTTGGAGATGGATTAAAGCATGGGCCAAGTGACTAAGGTTTTGCTTCATTACAATGAGGAAAAATGCAAACACATCAACCACTTAATTTCTTCCTCTGCTGACTCAAGTACAACCAAGCACTGTAACATTGTGGGAAGCAAATATGTTGTCAGTGCAACTAGTACATTTGAATTTGTAAGGTTTGGGAATATTCAAGGAGAGAGGAACAGGGTAAAATTAAAATTCAGGAGACTGGCTAATGAGCAATCAGTGAACATGCTCCTTGCTAGAGGACAAATTGTTTGCATCCTAATGTTTGCATAGTATTCCAAAATATATCAGCGTCTCTGATTTAACCTCAATCACAGCCTTTCTGGCTTGGGAGAAATGTTATTGAAGAATTTATACCAAACTACAAGCTACATGTGACTATGTTATTTTTGGAACCTAGCTGGGACCTCAACTTCCATCAAATGTATATGCACTTACCTTGTACTTCAATAATAAACAGCCTCATACGCAACTTAGCAGAAAGCATCCATTTTCCCTCCATAATTTGTGCATCATTTTAACTGAGGCACTCAGGAAATTAGATGCCTTTCCCTGTGCACATAAAAAAGGTAATGATAATGTATGCCAGTTCTTTTCATTAGAAAAGTTATGGAGATTTATTCAGTAATGTTTGCAAGGCACTTTGAGAAACTTGAGTGCAAATATGCCATTTCATTATTAAGCGACATGTTTTAAAACAAGGGTTTCCATATCTTCTGGTCCAGTACTACCATTTTTTTCCAATAACATAACATCAGCAGTTTTTACCTTATTTTTTAGTGAGAGAATTAAAGAGACACTATGTTTGGGAATAGAATCAAAATTTTATCTTATAAGTATCTGATACCCATAGAAGCTATTAATGTGCTTGGGTTCATGACTTTTATATGTAACTTGAGAACCTCATTAAAAAATAGTTAGGTTTCCCAAGGAGCACCCTACTGCCAATGGACAGGAAGTCTGGATAGATCCATGATTTCCCTAGTGTGGATACTTCCAGCAATGGAAAATTATGAGTTTTCCACCTCATCTCAAATGGCTCTTATGAATTTCTCTGGCCCAAAATAAATGATCACCCATGTTTTAGACTAGCCTTGATTCAGGCTATGCTAGTGCTTTAGGTTCATAACTAGAATAAAACAGGGCATGCAAAATCATGCAAAGAGGGTTTTTAAAAAAATAATAATATTTTAATATATTTGGTTTCCTTTATAATGTTATACATTTTATTTTGTGATTAAAATTAATTTGAGAAGGAATCCAATGCCATTATCAAATTGTTCAAAGGTCCAAGACACAAAAAAATTTAGAAATCAGTGCTTTCAAGTAGGCTTTAGGCATAATGAAGAGGTTAGCATTCAATCAAGGTCTCTAGTTTACTACCTCATATACTGTATTTTACAAATATGAAATGGGCCAGCAGGTAATTGCCCTGGTTAGAAAATAGATCCTAACATAGTGTGAGCAAAGGTATTGAGATGAGAAAAGCTAAAGCTACTTCATGAAATATCTTTTCGCTGGAGAATAGAGTACATATTTTATTTTATGTATTTGGAAATATTGTGCCAAGGTGTACATGATATATGTAAAAAGGTTAAAAATACATTATCTAAGATGTAACAAAAGTAAGTGTATTTGGTTATATCATAGAAAGGATACTCAGCAAAAGTACAGGATTGGTTTAGGTAAACATGATGCCCTTTACCTCCATAAAAATATGCAGGATATGCTAATTCTCTTGACAGTAGGATATCTAAGAAGTCTGAAAAATATTAAGTCCTTTTTTTTCATGATTTTCTTGTATCACTCTCACTTTTCTTTCCATTTCCTCTACCTCTCTTTATTTTCAAAGTCCTTTTTGTGTGCTTCTATGGCCTGAGACCAATTCATATTTTTTTTTTGGAAGCTTTGGATGTAGGGAGTTTTGGCTTTGCTATCTTCTTCTGAGGGTGTATTTTGATATTCCTTGTCACCGTAGAAACTTTCTAGGGTCAGCATTTTTTTTTCTGTTTGCTCATTTTCCATCCTATTTCTTGACTTTTAAGTCCTTCTTAAAGTGGGGTACTGCTTCCAGGGTGGAGGGCATACTGTCCCAAGCTTCAGAGGGGTTGAGCAGCTGTTCTCTGAGAGATTTCTAGGAATTTGTTAAGTCCCTAGTTCCTCCAAGGTGATATGATTCAAGGAGAGGCATATTCACCACTCCCCTGTCCTGTGCTCTGGTCTGGAAGCAACCACAGGCCCATTTCTCTGCCCTTTGACCCAGAACAGATATGTGCTACACTTTGGCTGCAAACTCTATTGCGCCTGCACCCCTCCCTGTCCTGGGCCACCACCTAAGACTGTGACTCGGACCTGAGCATGGGCAAAACAACAGAGTCCTGCCTCAGTGCCAGCAAAGAGACCCCTGTAATCTCCCCCTGGCCAACCGCTCAACCTCCTCATTGCCCATGGACAGAATTCTGGAAGCAGCCATTGATGCAGCTGATTTAGAGCCTCCTGAGGCTTGTTGCACTGGTGTGAGCTGCCTGGGGCTAGGTCTCAGCTGACAGCCTACGTGGGGCTGAGCTCTATTCTCCCCGTATAACAGACCTTTCCTGCTGACCTTCTAAGCTGTCTTTGGCTGGAAAATGATTTCACCCTATCCTTTTGTGGGTTCTGCTGCTCCAGGAATTGTCTTATGGCATTATTTGAAGGTATTTGGAGGGGTCTGGGGGAGGGCTCACAGAAGTCACTGCCTTTCCTCTGCCATCTTAACTCTGCCCCCAAAATACTAACTCCTTATACGCTTAGGTGACTGGGACACTATATCAATCCTATCAATGCCCTAACTACATATATTACCATTGTGCATGTATTGATCAAACATATTAACTATATGGAAATATAGTTTTCCACATATGTCCATTCTTTCCATTGATTCTGTACATTTACAGAATGTATTCTAGTATTGGAGAAATATTTGATTCCTTTTTTTAACTATCCCATTTCATTGCATGCTTTTTAATTTTTTTTTTCTTTTTATGCAGGACAATGGGGATTAAGTGACTTGCCCAGGGTCACACAGCATGCTTTTTTATTTAAATAATTGTGTCTTATGTATGAATATTAAATATTGATGTATAGGTATCATTAGTTAGGGTTTAGAGGATGCAAACAATTACTTGGGGGGTAATTGTCTTTGAAAGGTGAATTGGAGGGTAGTCCAGATGCTTAGAATTCTGACTATCACAGAAATAATCATAGATGCTATAGACTCAGCTAAAAGGCATGATGGCATAAAGGATAAAAGGCAAACCTTGAAGCAAGGAAGATAAAGGTTCAATTCCTGCCATTTATAAGTCACTAAATCTCTCAAGCAGCTGGGCAGCTATCTAATTATAATAGACAGTTGCTAATCTGCATCAGTTTAGAGAATTCCCTTCATTATTGAAATTATAGAACTGAACAACAAACCCACCAGATTGTTTATAGATAGACACAATTAAAATTGTTAGTCTCCTATTAAATAATGTTCAGTGGCTCCCTTTTGCCCCAAGGATAAGATATAAACAACATTGTTTATATTTTAAAGCCTTTCACTACTTGGCCCCACCTATCTTCTTAGCTTTATTAATCATTTGTTATTGTTCAGTCATGTCCAACTCTTTGTGACCCCATTTGGGGTTTTCTTGGCAAAGATACTGAAGTGGTTTGCCCTTTCCTTCTCTAGCTCACATTACAGATGAGGGACTAAGGCAAACAGCACTAAAGTGACTTGCCCAGGGTCACATAGCTAGTAAGTATTTGCAGCCAGATTGAACTCAGAAAGATATTTCTTCCTGATTCCAAGTCCAGTGCTCTATTCACTTTGTCACCTTAGCTGCCACCTATTAAAAATAACTACCCTTCTACAAATCCAAACTGCGCTTTATCTATTTGACAACTGATATTTCAACTCTTTGCCTTTGCACTAGTATTTTCTACATGCTTAGATTAGACTTCATCCTGACTTCCACCTCATGAAATTTCTTATTTCCTTCAAGTTGCAGTTTCATGATAACCTTCTTAAAGAGACCTTTCCTGACATGTCCCCATGCAAACATATGCTAGAGCCGGCTCAAAATGGTTTTGGAGAACTAATTGCTAAATTTCAGTGTGAGTATTTACACCTTATAAATCAGCAGGTGCTACAAAATGTCGGGGTAGCTAGGTAGTACAGCAGATAGAGTGCCAGTCCTGGAGTCAGGAAGACTCATCTTCTAGAATTCCAATCTCACATCAGACATTTACTAGCTGCGAGACTCTGAGCAAGTTATTAACCAGTGTTTGCCTCAGTTTCCTCATCTCTTAAAGGATGGAAAAGGAAATGGCAAACTACTCTAGTATCTTTGCCAAGAAAACTCCAAATGGGTCACAGAGTCAGACATGATTGAAATGACTGAAAAACAAAAACCCACAAAACATCACTGTCTATATTCAATGAAGTGATGGGAAAGAGTTAATAATGCAGATTAAATTTAAAACTGTGTCATGTGAACATCTGTTGAGAACTAAATATTAAACATTTATAAGTTTACCCCTTTCATTCCAACAGAGACCATCCTCTCTCCCAAAGCATGTTGTATTTATCTACCTTTTACATATTTTGTATTTATTCTATGTAGCTTTTGACTGTACAGGTTTTCCCAAACAGTATGGCAATATGGTATAGTGGAGAGAGTTGGCCTCAGAGCCAGGAAGACCCAAGTTTAAGATTTGCCTCTTACAAATATTGGTTGTGTGACCCAGGACAAACATTTAACTCCATCCACATTCTAAACAGCTTTTTAAGTTACAGAGGCAGAGAAAGTGTCAACTTACATCAGTAGAGGGATTTTCCTCAGCTAAGAGTTACCTATGCAGTGAAATTTCAAATGTAATACCTTTCCCTCCTTCCAATCTCCCTTCCTTAACAAAGGATAGAAGTCCCTTGACAGTAGGATTTGCTTCATTTATTTTTTGGCATTCCTAGAGCCTAATACATAGAAATCCCTTAATAAATGTTTATCAATTAATTGATTGAACACCATAATTACTGATCACAGAAATAAGATAATAGGTTGCTAAAGCTTGAAGAATATAAAAAAAAAATTTCATGTGTCACCTTCATTTTAATTATGAGGAAACTAAGGCCCAGAGAGGTGAAGTGATTTGATAAAGATCATATGTATCATAAGTAAAAGAACTGTGATGGAAACTTAGGACCTCTGACTCCAAATCTGGTATTCTTTCCAGTCTGCAAACCATATTGTCTGCTCATTGAAATACTCTTAATATCCTTCCCCAAATTATTAATACAAATTAGACTCAAGTTTAGTCAATTACTAAGCACATTTTATTGAATCAGAGTTCACTGATATCCTAAGGCTACATCTTGAGTATGTGGTTGGTCAGTTCAGAATAGATAGTATACGTATGGCCTCATCTGTCCTTTTTTACTTAGTTCAGTGAAATATGGCTGTTCAATGGATTGAATCTTCTCTGACCTTTATTAAGCCATGGTGGAGGATACAACAATGTTTTGGGATGTTTGGGAAACCTTTCCAACTTGATAAGCAATAAAGGTCAATAAAAATGACAGAGTTGTTATCTATGAATGGCTGTAGACCTGGCTATTGATGCACACACTTCAGAATGGCCTATCACAGAACTGGCATAGGCTGGTAGATGACTAAAATCATTCAGACTACCTAAAAGACATAATATAAAAAGGCCTGGACAATATCTTTCAAGAAATTGTCAAAGAAAACTGCCCTGATATATTAAAATCAGAGGGCAAAATAGCAATTAAAAGAATCCACAGAATACCACCTGAAAGAGATCCTAAAATGAAAACTCCCAGGAACATCATAGCCAAATTTCAAAGCTCATAGATTAAGGAAAAAGCATTACAAGTAGCTGAAAAGAAACGATTCAAATATTGTGGAGCTACAGCCAGAATTACACAGAAGTTGGCAGTTTTCACATTAAAGAATAGCAGGGCTTAGAATATGATATACCAGAAGGCAAAGGAGATAGATTTACAACTAAGAATCACCTACCCAGCAAAACTGAATACAATCTTTCAGGGGAAAATGGATATTTAATGAAATGAGGCCTTTCAAGTATTTCTGATTAAGAGGTCAGAGCTTAATTTTTTAAAAAATGACCTCTAAATACAAGACTCAAGGGAAACATTAATAGGTAAAAAAGAAAAAAGAAAAACATAAAAAATTCAATAAGATTAAACTGTTTATATTTCTATATGACAAGATAATATTTGTAAGTCTTAACAACTTTATTATAAGAGCAATTAGGAGTATGTGTAGACAAAGGATGTGGTTATGACATTCATGGGACGATAATATTTGTAACTCTTAACTTTATTAAAAGAGAAATTAGAAGGAGTATATGTAGACAGAGGGTGTGATTATAAAGTGACATTGATTGGATGACACCCCCAAAATCAAAATGAAGGGGTAAGAAAGAAAGGACAGGGAAAATTGAATGGGGGTAAATTGTCCCACAAAAAAATATGTATGAAAGAACTATAATGGAGGGGAGGGAAGAAATGGGTAAAAATTAAACCTACTCTGATCAAAGTTGGCTCAAAGAGGGAATAATGCACACTCAATTGGATATATAAATCTATCTTACCCTATAAGGAAGTAAAAAAGGAATGGGGATAATAGAATGGGGAGGGGAGACTGATACAATGATGGGGATATTGGGGAAGGCAGTGATCAGAAGTAAAACACTTGTGAGGAGAGAAAGGGTGGGGGGTAAGAGTAGGAGGGATAAACAGGTGAAAAATAGCATGGAGGGAAATAAACAGTTATCATAACTATAAATGTGAATGAGATGAACTTGCCTATTAAACAGAAACAGCAGAATGGACTGAGAACCAAAATCCTACAATATGTTGTTTACAAGAAATAAATTTGAACATAAGTGACTGGAACAGAATCTATTATGCTTCAACTGAAGCAAAGAAAGCAGCAGTAACAATCCTGATTTTAGACAAAGCAAAAGCAAAAATAGATATAATTGGAAGGAAACTATAACTTGCTGAAAGGTACCATACACAATGAAGTCATATGAATATTTAACATTTTTGCACCAAATTGTATAGCATTGAAATTTTTGAAGTTGAATGAGGTTACAGGAGGAAATAGATAAAAAAACAAACAAACAAACAAACAAAAAAACTATACTAGTGGAGGACCTTAACCTTCCTGTCTCAGAACTAGCTAAACTTAATAGGAAAATAAATAAGAAATAAGTTAGGTGGGGCAGCTAGATGGCGCAGTGGATAGAGTACCAGCCCTGGAGTCAGGAGTACCTGAGTTCAAATCCGGCCTCAGACACAACACTCACTAGCTGTGTGACCCTGGGCAAGTCACTTAACCCCAATTGCCTCACTTAAAAATAAATAAATAAATAAATAAGTTAGGGAAATTAATAAAATTCTGAAAAAGTTAGATATGCTAGATCTCTGGAGAAAATTGAATGGGAATAGAAAGTAATATACCTTCTTCTCGGACTTACATGGGACCTACACAAAAATTGACTATGTATTAGGACATAAAAAACTCACAACCAGATGCAGAAAATCAGAAATATTAAACACACTATATTCAGATCATAATGCAATAAAAATGACATTCAATAATGGACAATTGAGAAATTAAAATTAATTAGAAATTAAATAATCTGATCCTAAAAAAATCAAGTGGGTCAAAGAAGAAATCATAGAAATGTAATGATTGGAATGGTGCCACCTGCTGGAGAGTTATTGTAGGAAAGCTCCAATATGAGGAGAGGGCCTCTGAGGGCAGGACCATGCGTCTTTTCTTTGACATCAGGAAGTGACATTTGCTTGTGGGAGGAAGAAGGGGGAGGCTGGCGCACTGGCTCACTCTCTTTCCTGTGGACTCTGGAGGAGAGTGGAGCTAGGAATTCTCTCTCCCTTTAATAGATAGAGGAATCTAGGCCTTTCTCTCTCTCTTTACAAAATTGTTATTCTCCTTAATAAATGCTTAAAAGTCTAACTCTTGCTAAAGCTTATAATTTATTGGCGATCATTCATTAGATATTTTAGACAGTATAGCTAGAATTTTAGCCCCTTACAGAAATAATCATTTATTTCATTAAAGAAAATAACAATGATGAGACAAAATATCAATATTTGTGGGATGCAGCCATTTATATCCCCAAATGTTTTCATATCAATAGAGAAAAATCAGATCAATGAAACAGGCATGCCACTAAAAAAACCTAGAAAATGAACAAATTAAAAATCCCCAATTAAATACAAAATTGGAAATCCAGAAAACCAAAGGGGAGATTAATAAAATTGAATGTAAGAAAACCATTGAATTAATAAATAAAACAAGAAGCTGGTTTTGTTGGGGGAAACAAACAAAATAGCTAAACAATAGGTTAATTTGATCAAAAAAGCAAATTACTAGTATCAAAAATAAAAGCAGTGAACTCACAACCAATGAAGAGGAAATCAAGATAATTGTTAGGGAATATTTTACTGAATTATATGCCAATAAATTTGAAATCTAAATGAAATGGATACATATCTGGGCAAATATAAATTGCTCATTAACAGAAAAAGAAATAAAATACTTAAATAACCCAATTTTAGCAAAAGAAATTGAACAAGCCATCAATAAACTTCCCCAGGACCAGATGGATTCACAAGTGAATTCTACCAAACATTTAAAGAAAAAATAATGCCTATACTTTATAAATTATTTGGAAAAATAATAAGTCCTACCAAATTCTTTTTTTTTTTTTTTAGTGAGGCAATTGGGGTTAAGTGACTTGCCCAGGGTCACACAGCTAGTAAGTGTTAAGTGTCTGAGACCGGATTTGAACTCAGGTACTCCTGACTCCACCTAGCTGCCCCTCCAAATTCTTTTTATGAGACACATGTGGTACTGATAACCAAACTAGGAAGAGTCAAAACAGAGAAAGAAAATTATGGAACAATCTCCCTAATAAATATTGATGCAAAATTTTTAAATAAAACACCAGCAAAGAGATTACAGTAATACATCATAAGGATCATATACTATGACCAGGTGGAATTTATACCAGAAATGCAGGCCTGGTTCTATATTAGAAAAAACCATCACCATAATTGCACATATCAATAACAAAACCAACAGAAATCATGTGATTAGCTCAATAGATACAGAAAAAAAACTTTGACAAAATACAGCACCCATTCCTATTAAAAACACTAGAGAATATAGGAAGAAATGGAGCTTGCCTTAAAATGATAAATAATATTTCTCTAAAACCATCAGTGAGCATTATATATAATGGCATAATCTAGAAACCTTCCCAATTCAAGCAGGGTAAAGCAAGTATACCCATTATGAAATCTATTATTTATTATTGTACTAGAAATGGTAGCTATAGCTAATAAGAGAAGAGAAAGAAATTAACAGAATAAAACTATTACTCTTTGCAGATGATATGATGTTATACTTAGAAAAATATTAGAGAATCAACTAAAAACTATTTGAAAATTTAACAACTTTAGCAAAATTGCAGGATACAAACACAAACCCACATAAATCATCAGCATTTCTATATATTAACAACAAAGTCCAGTAACAACATATAGAAAGAGAAATTCCATTTAAAATAATTGTAGACAAGATAAAATACTTGGGAGTTTACCTGCCAAGACAAACCAAAAAATTATATGATCAAAACTATAAAATACTTTTCACACTAATCAAGTCAGATAAACAATTAGGAAAATATTAATTGCTCATAGGTAAGCCAACCCAATATAATAAAAATTACAATCCTACTTAAGTTTATTTATTTAGTACCATACCAACCAAACTATCAAAAAATATTTTATGGATCTAGAAACAATAATAGCAAAATTCATCTGGAAGAATAAAATATCAAGGGAATTAATGGAAAAAATGAAAAAGAAGATAGTCTAGAAGTACCAGATCTCAAACTGTATTATAAAGTAGTAATTATCAAAACAACCTGGTACTGGCTAAGAAATAGAGAGGTGGATCAGGGGAATAGGATAGGTACAAATTACACTATAGTAAATAATTATAGTAATCTAGTATATGATAAGCCCAAATATCCAAGCTTTTGGAACAAAAACTCACTATTTGACAAAAACTGTTAGAAAAATTGGAAAACAGTATGGTAGAAACTAGGTATAGACCAACATTTCACGCTATTTTGACATAGGATCAAAATGGGTACATGACTTACACATAAAAGGTGATACCATAAGCAAATTAAGAGAGTTCATCTGGTAGATTTTTGGACAGAGGAAGAATTCAGGACCAAAGAAGATATAGAGAGTAATACAAAATGTAAAATGAATAATTTTGGTTATCTAAAACTGAAAATTTTTTGCACAAGCAAACCTAACATAACCAAATTATAAAGGAATAAAACTGGCAAAAATTTTTGAAACAAGTACTATTAAAGGCCTCATTTCTCAAATATATACAGAACTGAGTCAAATTTATAGAAGTACAAGCCATTCCCCAATTGATAAATGGTCAGCAGATATGAACAAGCAGGTTTCAAACAATGAAATCAAAGCTATCTATAATCATATGAAAAAATACTCTACATCACTATTGGCCAGAGAAATGCAAATGAAAACAACTCTAAGGTATCACCTTACATTTGTCAGATTGGCAAATATAACAAAAAAGGAAAGTATTGGATTTTGGAAGTGATATGGGAAAACTGGGACCCTAATCTACTGTTGGTGGAGTTGTGAATGGATCCAACCATTCTGGAGAGCAATTTAGAATTATGCCCAAAGGGCTGTACCCTTTTTTTCATACCCTTTGATCCAGCAATACCACTGGTAGGTTTATATGGCAGACATCCCTCAAAAGAGAAAAAGACATATTTGTACAAAAACATTAATAGCAGCTGTTTTCATAGTCTCCAAGGAATTTGGAAATAAAAGGAATGTTCATCAATTGGGGAATGGCAAAACAAGCTATAGTATATGATGGTGATGGAATATCATTGTGCTATTAGAAAGGACAAGCAGGATGATTTCAAAAAGCCCTGGAAAGACTTGTATGAACTGATGTAAAGTAAAATGAACAGAACCAGGAGAACATCATGCAGAGTGACAGCAGTATTGTTTGATGAACTATGAATGACTTAACTATTCTCATTAAAACAATCCCAAAGGACTAATGATGAAGCACATTATATGCCTCCAAAGAAAGAACTGATATTGATTGAACATAGACTGAAGCATGCTATTTTAAAATTTTCTTTCATTTTTTTTCTTTTATTCAAGTTTTCTTATACAAAATGATTAATAAGGAAATGTTTTACATAATTGCATATGTATACCCTATACCTGATTGTTTACTGCCTCAGAGAGGGGTAGGGGAGAGAAAGAAGGAGAGATATAATTTGGAACTCAAAACTTTAAATAAAAAAGGTATTTTTTAAAAGGCTAAGATCACATACCAACCTGTGCCACAAAAATAGACTACATAAAAAGTGAAGTTTTAATTGGAGAGAACTGAAATCTGTCACCAAGTACTGCTTAATGAGATGAGCATTATACAGATATATAGAACAGCACCTGAGCCATCATTCTGCAGACTAAAAGAAAGGTTCTAAAGCAGTAAGGGCTTTCCAACCTGCTAGATGGCTATATAAATTAAACATATACAAGAGATGAAATCCTTATTCTTAAGTAGATTCGTCAATATCACTTCCAAGCCCCACTGAGCATCAAGAGGAAAGATAGGAGTTCCAACAACAAAGTCTCAATGTCCAGCCTGTCTACCACTTTTGAATCAGTGCTCATCAGCTGCTGAGCTTAACATGTGTGAGGAACAGACAAAAACAGTGACTACATTGACCTAAAGTGGAGGAAATTGCCAAATAGGCAAGACTGGAAAAGTAGTTTAAAATGCATTCTGCCATCAGTATCCACCAAGAATTTCTCCACAGCCCTGGCTAGCCACACCTTGGGATCCAACTACTTAGAATGTTTTATTATAGCCTGCTGAACTGCCTTCTAGCTTCAAAACTGAAAGAAAAGTAGGGATTCGCAACTAGTACATCTCTCAGATGAGAGATAAATTGAAAGGAAAAAGTCTACTGTCTCAGAAGTTCTTACAGTAAAAACTGATGATGGCATAATGCTTGAGTTTACCATTTGGCACTCCAGACAGGCAACAGAGCCCTGCAACAGTATCTTGGTACCCAGGGAAAATACTCTATTGGAGAGAAGGTATTAGAGAGCCACCACAAACCAAGTATTTAAAAGATGGGTTACCTGACCAGTCTACAAAATAACCCAAGACAATAGTTAAGGACCTACAAAGACAGTACATCATCAAAATGAACTGCTGCTGGGGCAGCTGGATGGCGCAGTGGATAGAGCACTGACCCTGGAGTCAGGAGTACCTGAGTTCAAATCCGGCCTCAGACACTTAATACTTAACTAGCTGTGTGACCGTGGGCAAGTCACTTAACCCCCATTGCCTCACTAAAAAAAAAAATTTAAAAAAAAAATAATAAAATGAACTGCTGCCCTTAGTGAAGTTAGCTGGATTCTATGGCAACCAGGAGGACAGGAAAAATGGATATTTGGTAAGCCACATAAAAGAACGACCAATTTACCCGTCACAACTGAATAGCTGGCACCAGATAATAATTCGCATGAGAAGGGTCGAGAACAAGAATTTTTAATCAAAGCGACCTTTTATAAGTTTCATCCATTCTCTAGCACTACGAAAATTGCTACCCAAAAGGTCAAAGAGACAGCATAATACAGAGGGCAAATCCTGGGTTCAAAGTCAAAGGACTTGGGTCCAATCCTGGTTTTTAGCTGTGTGAACTTGGGCAAATGATTATATTTCTCTGGGTCTTAGTTCTCTCATCTGTAAAGGAAGGGGGCTGGATTAGATGATTTCTAAGGTCATTTCTAGATCCTGTGATTCTGACTGTCTTATTGCCTGGAGAATGCCATTGAACTCAATAAGAATTACAAAGTTCAGTCAATGCGTGCAATGTATTCAGTTTATACACACACACACACATACATATAAATACACATATATACATATATGCATGTGTGCATACATATATACATACATAAATATATATATAAAACAGACTATAAGTCCAAAATATTCTTTTTTTAAAATGACTAGTAATAAAGTAACATTGTGATTTGGGGACTTCAGCAGCTATACAATAAAAGGGTCTGATGTAGGAATTCTGTCTCAACATGTATGATAACTGACAGATCAAAAATAGGTTTTCAGGGCAGCTAGGTGGCGCAGTGGATAAAGCACCGGCCCTGGATTCAGAAGGACCTGAGTTCAAATCCGGCCTCAGACACTTGACACTTACTAGCTGTGTGACCCTGGGCAAGTCACTTGACCCTCATTGCCCCACCCCCAAAAAATTGGTTTTCAGATATTACACAGGTAATCTCGAATTGTCAAAATATGGTGGGGGTGCAGGCTGATTAAAGCCAACCTTGTCTCAACTGTAATAATCAAGTTGTGTCCTTTAATATTACTTGCACATAGAATATTATGAGCTTCCTTAGAAAAGCAGTGCATCAAATATATCCAAATTACAATTTTATCAAGCCATGATTTGAATTTCAGGGTTCAAAGAAGGCCCAAATGCAATAAGGCCTACAAAACAGGTATGGCATTCATCTATGATGTAACAAATAGAGTTGTGGTTTAAAGGAAGAGCACATTGTAGTTGGAAACAGGAGAGGCCTAGCTTGGATTCCTGCCTCTGACACTTGTTAGTTGCATCCATTTTCAATTTCCCTGGGTTTTTGTTTCCTGTGGTACAGCCATACTGGCCTGCCTCCTGCTCTAGTTCCCATCTCTATGCCGGCTGTTCCTCATGCCAAGCTTGCTCACTCTTCACCTCTGCTTCCTAGAAACTCTAGTTTCCTTTGAGAATTAGCTAAAGTGTTATAGGCCTTCCCTTGTCCTCTAAATTACTACTGCCTTCCCCTCTCTGGTTACCTTACATTTCCTTTATATGTATCTTGTATCTAGATACATGTTTCTTCTTTTAGAATGTTAGCAACCTGAAGGCAGGGGCAGTTTTGCTATTGTATTTGTAGCCTTAAAGCCTAGAATGGTGCCCACTCTATAGTAAATAATAAATATTTGTTAATGGAATGATTGGTTACTTGAGATATTGCACGGCATAGTTGGATAGATACTTGACCTCAGTGTTAGGAAGATCTGAGTCAAATTCTCACCTCTAATTCTCACATACTGGCAATTTAACTCTGGGACAGTCAGGTGGCACAATTGATAGAGTGCCAAGCCTGGAGTCAGGAAGACCTGATTTCAAATCCCACCTCAGACACTAGCTTTGTGACCCTGGGCAACTCACTTAACCTCTTTTTGCTTTAATCCACTGGAGAAAGAAATAACAAACCACTCTAGCATGTTTGCCAAGAAAACCCTAAATGGGGTCACAGAGTCAGAAATGACTCAACAACAACAACAACAACATAGTGGACTGCCTGGTACACAGTGAGTGCTTAATGTCTGTATTGCCCTCCACACACCCTTTTTTTATAATTGGAAAAGACATTTAATGTTGGGAAAGATTGAAGGGAAAAGGAAAGGGAATGGGAGAGGATGAGATGGATAGGTACTGTCAAAGAAGCAATAAACATGAGCATGAACAGACTTCAGAAGAGGAGAGAAGGGCCTGGTGTGCTAGGGTCCATGGGGTCATGATGAGGTGGACATGACTGGATGACTGAGCAACAAGAAGTCATTTAATCTGTCAGTGCCCAGAACAACTTCCTAAAATTATAAATTGGAAACTATTTGCTCCCCTGCATTGATTGGTGGATAGAATTCTATCAGCAGGAATTCCCTACCCCAATTAAGTAACATAAGCAGTGCAATCTATATTATCACCTACCTCAATTTTATTGTGACTTGCATGATAAAACATAGATAAAGAACTTTGTAAACCAGTGTTCTATGTGGATCTCACCCACTATTATTAATCATCAAAATATCCTCACTTTTACCAAGTGCAAATTAGACATTTACAATGTTCAAACATCATTTCATTCTCATGGTAGCCTCTCTGGTTCAACAGCTGATTTGGATTTCTTTGTAACTGTTCCTATAGAATGAAGTGTATGCAGGATAAAAGAAAATTCAAAATTAAATATGATTACAACAATCAATCAATACCTTCCTCCCAGTACCAATTCACTGACTTAGGGGAGCAAAACAATTTTTGTTTTGGTTTGGTTTGTTTTAATCCCACATAAGGAAGTTGGTATATATTTAAACAAATATCAGTGAATGCTTTGGCTAAGCCAAACAACAAGGTGGGGAAAGCTTTCCCTTCATCAAGCTGTGCAAACTGGGAAAGAGTAAATAGAACTTCTTAAAAATCACATAGTGAGCTCTTTAAAAAGCCCACACTTTTCTTTGTAGCTAAGGCCTGGGGCCTATTAAAAAAAAAAAAAGTGTTGTGCTGAAGAATTTTAATAGCTTTTGTGTTTTCCCTTTTATTGTACTGTGCAGGGAATGGTTGTAATAGACAGAAATGATAATTAATATGAATTATCCAATAATGAACCCATTATTGTCATGTTGATGCTGCAAGGGAGTTAGGCTTTATGGCAGGCATTCGATGTTTTAGTCCCTTTAAAGACAATTTAGTTTCCAGTTGAAATCTAAAGCCCCTGTAAGGTGCCATTCTGCCCTTTTTCTATTCACCCAGTACTCCCTGATTGCAGAGGGTTTTACATACAGGTATACAAGAATACAGCCACAGAGAAGGAGGCCAACTGGTTGGCTTTATTATCTGACTTTCTTTGTAAGAACCACTCCCAGTGAGTCTACTTGCCCTGGGGGGAACATGAATAGTCAGCAACACTATTTTATGTGAATGTCCAGCTACTAAAACACACATTTCTTAATTACACTCCATGATCTTATCTACTAGGCAGCTTGGCTCTTGATTCCTGACTAATCTTCCTATCAATCGGAAGGACATCTGGTCAACTGAAGGTGGTCATGCAATCTTAATTCCCTAAGTATAGTAAAGGAGTTTAAATTAGAAAAACCAGTGGGGAATTCTAGGCCCCCAAATGTGCAATTGGTGCTTTGTTCTGTCTTGGGGGATAACAAAAATAGGAAGTGTCTTGGACTCATCCCAATCCTGGCAGCTTTAGCAATAGCTTGAGCTCTTTGATAGAAGACAGTAATAGATGCATAATCTAATCCAGGATTTTCAGTGGACCAGAATAGGCCCCAAGTGGAGAACTCAGAATAGAACAAGTCAGTATCCAGTGATGCAAATTGATCTTCTCTTGGCTCAGAATAGATTTGGAGTTAGTTCCTTTCATTTATATCTCAGTGAAAGTGTAAAATTGGCCAAGAAACTACCCAAGAAATTGTCCAAGTCTTTTGGGGATTTTGGACTTGAAAAATGTAAACCCAAAATGCTACAAATAATGACAGCTGTGGATAATTTCAGTTAAATTCAATTCAATAAAAATTCATAGAGAGTCAAATATAGCCCAGGCACTTTTAGGCACTAAGGACACAAAGAAAAAAAAGAAAAAGAAAAAAACCCTGCCTTCAAGGAGTTCATATTTTACTAGAGGGAACACCACAGACAAGTGGTAAACAGATAAGTGAATACAAAAAGTAAATACAGAGTAATTTTATTTTTTTTTTTTTTGGTGAGGTGATTGGAGTTAAGTGACTTACCCAAGGTCACACAGCTAGTAAGTGTTAAGTGTCTGAGGCTGGATTTGTATTCAGGTCCTCCTGACTCCAGGGCCAGTGCTCTATCCACTGTACCACCTAGCTGCCCCTCAGAGTAATTTTAAAGGAAGAGGAGAATACTAACTGGGGGCATCAGGAATCACCTTATACAGGTGATTCCAGGAAGCTCAATTAAACACAAACTTGAAGGATTTTAAATGACAATAAGAAAATGTTATAGTTTATCCCTTTTTGTAGAAAAAAGCAGGCGATTCCAGGCTGCTGACCAATCTGAATTAATTAAAACCACTGAAAACATTGAGGGCAATGGGGAGCCACTGAAATTTCTTAAGAAGGGTAGTTGCATGATCAGACCTGTGCTTTAGGCATATCAATTCCACATAAGCATTAAGGATAGGTTGATAGGAATGACTTGAAGAAAAAAGACTTCATGAAAGTTAGGTACAATAGGTACAGCCAAACTGAAAAGAAAAAAATAACAACTCTATTTTCCAAGATGCTTGGGCCCAAAGAATGAATGTTACTTGCTAGGACAAGATCTCTAGTTTATGTGACCATGTGTTCCCATGACACAAATTGCAGGAAGCATCACAAAATGGAGGAGAATGGAGGTCAATTGGTGATCATGTGGGACAATGGCACCATGTAGGAACCTGGAAGTCCCATGGAATAGATGAAACATACTTGTTGTGGATAAGCCCACAAAATTGAACATTATTGATGCCTGAGAGTAGAATTCTTCTTGAGGGAAGAGAAGTATCAAATGACCTCCACCCAGGAAAGTATTTAGAAAAAGACTGTTTTTGCTGTTCAGTCATTTCATTTGTGTCCTACTCTTTGTGACCCTATTTGGGTTTTTCTTGTCACAGATACTGGAGTGGTTTGCCATTTCCTTCTCTAGCTCATTTTATAAATGAGCTAACTGGGGCAAACAGGATTAACTGACTTGTCCAGGGTCACACAACTAGTAAGTGTTTGAAGCCAAATTTGAATTCATGACCATGAATCTTCCTGACTCCGGGATAGGCATTCTATCCACTGTGCTATCTAGCTGCCACCAGAAAGCAGCTAGAGACCTTATAAAACAGACATGAATTAAATAGTAAGTTAATGCTAATTATTGCTATTTTGCAATGTGCACTTCCCCTAGCTACGAGATGATATCACTCAGGAAGGATCCACTGATCCTAAAGCGGGTTACTTGGGGTCACTGGACTATAACTGACTGGGGATGAATTTTTTAAATTTATAATAAACACAGTATCTTTGTGGGTGGCTTTAGGGAGAACTAGGGAATAAGCACTTGTTTGTACAAGGTAATGCCTGCATTAGTTTCCTCAACTGTAAAATGGAGATAATAACAACACCTACCTCACAAGGTTGTTGTGAAGATTAAATGATATAATATTTGTAAAGTGCTTAGTACAGTACTTGGCACATAGTTGTTTCCATATAAAGGTTTATTCTCTTCCCCTTATAACGGTGACAGGACTTTAGATATAGAGTGCTTGGAACTACTATATTGAATATATCTTTATAATCTGTGGAGTAGATAGGCTTCTGTGAGCTGTATGAGGAATGTCTATATTTGTATTATATCATGGTGAGCTTGGAGCTCCCTAGAAAAGTCATACATACTGGTACAAATGTACCCTGACTCAGTGGGTTCAGACCCAAACTATACCTATGGGGTTTTAGCATTGATTGGGACCTATTCTAGTGAAGAAGCAAAGTACATAGAAACAAAATAGTGTAAATATAAAGTGAAGCATGCCCGGGGTGACTTGATATAGTGGACCATACAAGGCATTCACCAATTAGAACAACACAGGTCCCAAGCTGGAAATTCCAGAGTTTTCTGGGAAGAGGAGCTTAGTCTCAAACTCTAAAGTCCAAAGTACTTTTTTCACTATTTCAACCCTCATATACCTCTTGTATTGGTAACTAGGGCATTGGCAGAAAGACTGGCCTTCTGGGTACCTTGGTGAAGAAGAAAATATGGTAGAACTAGAGAACATAGTGGCAGCTAGGAATGTAGTAGTGTATAGAAGAAGAATAATCACAATTAAGGCTGGAGAAAAACAAGGGGGAAAAGACCTTCATCTGTCAAGCATGATCCTACTCACCTAAGTACAAGACCTGGGGATTTCTGGGGCAACTACCACTTTGGAGACTCTCATGAGGAAAGTGTTTGGTTACATGAACTACTTGCATTTATTGGTTCATGTGGATGATGTCATTAAATTTAGTTGAAGATAGAAAAGCATGAGGAAAGATGATTGAATGTATTAGATAAACTACTAGAGAAGCTGATAGTCTACTAAATATGTCAATTAACAAAATATTAGTTCTACAGAGAAGGCAGTCAAAATATCATCCTGAAGGAGGTAATATTTTGATGGAGGTCTTGAAGAATAGATGGATAAAATTGCAGTAGATATGAGTGAAAAATATTTAAAGCATGGGGAAAGCATGAACAATGTCACAAGTGGAAATAATGGGATGGGATTTTTTTGCGGGGGGAGGGGGAACGGGAAAATTGCTTCTGATTGGTCTTTCCACTTACAGCTGCTTGTGATTTGTCAATTACTAATGTGAGAATCAGAAAGTCCATGGGATACCAAGATGCAAATCAAAATAAGGTGTTTCTTTCTAAAAACTTTTTCATGCTAAATGAAATGCACATAATACCATATGCAGCAAATAAATAAGAAGGTTCTTTAAACAAAATTTCATTTTAACCAAGGGATCAACATTTCAGTTAAGATAATAGTCCACGGATACTTCTAACAAGCACACAACAATATCATGCTTTTCTTTATTTTGTGACATGAAAAAAGCCTTAAGGATTTGGTAGGAAGGTACCTAGTTAAGGTGTGCTCCAGTTCTGACCTTGTTCCTTAATTAATCATATTCACATATAAATGGCTTTAGGCAAATCAATCCCTCAATACCCTCATGAAGAAACAAAAGTGTAAAGGACTAAAAGGTGTTGTAAGGATTTTCCATTCACAAAAAAATGAGTAAATATCATAATTAACCAGAGTATAACAGTCTCATAGGAGAAAAGTGGAAAATGGTGGGGACATTCAAAAAGACCAATCTTTTCTCCTTTTCAAGAGTGTTTTACTTCAATTTAATCCAACAAGTATTTATTAAGCAGCTATTATTCCCCAAGCCAGGGTGGCAGGTTCTAGAGACATAAATTAAATAACAAAACAACCATTACCCTTATGAAGTTTACATTCCATGGGAATGGGAATAATCTCTTGAGAGTATTGTAGGATTAAGGGAAGGCATTTTTTAATGGTGGAGAAAATCCAGCCATATATAAAAACAGCAGTAAAGAAGCTAATGAATAAGAAGAGATTAAAAATTAGGGAGAAAAAAAATACTTAGAGAATAGAACTACCAGAGGATACTGAATTAAACAGACTTACTGGTACACATAGAGCAATCGGTTCACTTGATGGGAAAGAATACCTCTTCCACTGATATCATAGAAAAATAATATAATAGGGGATACCATAGATAAATTTGGAGTTCTAGAACTGGGGAGAATAATGAGCTCAAAATTTTGGGGAGTGAGATATGACACAAGGTCTTTATCCTCAGGACATCTTCTAAGGACAGACCAAGATCTCAAGATTAAAGGTGGATGTTCAGATTTCTTGATGGCTAGAATACACCCTCCTGTTATTCAGTAGTTTGGGGTAGTACTCTGGACTTTAAGATCTGAATGAGAACTATGACTCCCCCACTTCATAAATATGTGTCCATTGACAAGTCAGTAAAATCTCTCTGGACTGAAGAGGAACAGAAGTTACAATTCATGTGTTGCCTACCTCATAGGGTTACAATGAGAAATCCAATTTATAAATTAAAATGCTAAATAAATGTAAGATCTAATTGTTATCTCAATGGATCTCTTTATTAGTCTCCATGCTTCCAGAGAGGACTACAACCAAAGGAGCCCAGAAAAAAATGACTGATAACCCTTTCTTAAATAAACCTTTAAAGGATGGGTTGTTATGATCTCCCTTGGAGAAAGGTTCCATTTCCCTGCACTTTTAGGATTTGAACAGTGCTGTCCAGTTAAAAGGGCATAGGGTGTGTATTCAGAAGATCCGACTGATTTTGAATCCCTTATCTCTTCTACTTTCTGCCCATGTGACCTTGGGCAAGTTAATGACCCTCCCTGTATCTTAGTTTTCTTCTAGAAAATGAAAGCACAGGACTTGATGACCTCCAAGTTCCCTTCCAGCTTTGGGTTTATCATACTATGAACCTATGTTCAGAAAGTGTCTTCTGAATTCTAATGGAAACATGCCAGGCATAATTTTGTGTATATTCTTGGAGAGCAGGGTACTTTAAATAGAAAAGTACAGAAGAAAAGTGCCCACTCTGTCCTTACCAGAGAAAATGTATTGATTTCTCTTTTAAAATGCTACACTTTTTGGTGTTAGCCTGCCTTTCAAAGAGCATTTCACATTACTTGGTTAAATCAGATCTTAAGCCAACATTTTAGGTGAAGCCCTCCTTGATTGACTTAAAGAATATATGTTCTCAAATTAATAAACAGAGTGATTTCCTTTGCCCTAACACTTTTTGAAAATATGTCTCACTGTAATCAAGGAAGAGGAACACCCCCTCAGATCCTCAGGCATTTGCAAAGAAGCATTGTGGAGTGCTTTGAGTTGATAGTACAGAACCCACAGCCAAGGAATCTATGTAAAATTTAGAGAGGTACGTGCTATTTGAAGCAATACTCACAGACGAATTCCTTTTAAAATATTTAAGTATTTTATTTTCCCCAATTCAACTTAAAACTAATTTTTAACATTTGTTTTTAAAGTTTTGAGTTCAAAATTCTCTTCCTCTACCACTCTACCCCACGTTGAGAAGGAAAGCAATTTAATCTAGATTATGCATGTATATAGTCAAGCAAAACATTTCCATATTAGTCATATTGTAAAAAAAAACATAGCTAAGAATTGTAAATCAAAGGAATGCCCATCAATTGGGGAATGGCTAAACAAGCTGTAATATATGATAATGATGGAATATTATTTTGCTATGAGAAATGACAAGCAGAATGATTGCAGAAAGGCTTGAAAGACACGTCTGAAATGATGTATTGTGAAGTGAGCAGAACCAAGAGAACATTCTACACAGAGACAGCAACATTGTTTGATGAAGAAGTGTGAATGACTTTACTATTCACAACAGTACAATGATCCAAGACAATCCCAAAGGACTAATGATGAAACATACTATCCACCTCCAAAGAAAGAACTGACATTGATGGAACACAAACTGAAGCATGCTATTTTTCACTTGCGTTTTTTTTATTCAAATTTTCTTGTAAAAAATGACTAATATGGTTATGTTTTATATAACTGTACATATATATCTCACCTCAGGGAGGTGGGAGGGGAGGGAGGGGAGGAAGGATAAAAATTGGAACTCAAAATTATAAATAAAAAAGTTTATTACTTAAGAAAAATAAAAACCACATTTCAATAAAAAAAGAAAACAGACAAAAAACTCACCAAGATAAATAAGGAAAGTTTTTTTTTTTTTAAAGTATGCTTTGATCTTTATACTCCAACAGTTCTTTCTCTGGGAATGGATAGTATTTTTTATCATAAGTCCTTCAGACTCGGATCATTATGCTGCTGAGAATAGTTGTCATTCATAGGTGATCTTCTTAAATATTGCTATTACTGTGTATAATGTTCTCCTGGTTCTACTCATTTCACTTTGCATCGGTTCATATAAGTCTTTCCAGGTGTGAGGGCCAAAATTTGATATATGGAGCATTATTTGGGTGACTCGCCTTAATATTGGGGTCCTGGAAATATGAGGGACCTTTTAGGTTCTCCCTCCGCTCTGAACTGCCCTTTTTAGATATTTCTCCCAGGCCAATAAGAAAGAAGCCTCTAAGCTTTAGTTCACAAAAGGATCAGATTTTATTACTTGGGAGTTAATTAAACAACAAAGGTGAAACTAATAAAAATCAAAGATAAGGAAATAGGAAAATAGAAATACAGATAAATATTCTTAACTCTAAGCTTAACTTATTCACTGCCAAGACTGTTCCCAATTAAGCTAGTTCAAAGGAATTTAGGGTTTTCCATAATTAGCTCACCAAACCTGAAAGTCTACAGTTGCTCCTGCTGCCAGAACAGCTAACATGCCACCGCAAGGAAGTCGCCAGACATAGAGAGCAAACACACCATTAGCGCAAGGGCCAAGACCGAAAAGCTTGAGTTCCGGAAGATGCCTAGCATTCTGGAAGCAGCCTGCCTCCCTTCAGGGAGTGTTCAATCTCACCTCACCCAAAAGGGGAGGTCCTTCAAAAGCTGCCTATGGAAAGTTCTCCTTCTGACCTCAGTAGCATATATAACCTCAGGGTGGGCCAGGTATGGCCCCTACCAAATGATTCAGCTAAAACTGCTATATTAATCTTTACCACAAATAATTTTTACCACACAGGTTTTTCTGAGAGCACCTTGCTCATCATTTCATTACAATCATATACCCACAACTTTCTCAGTCATTCCCCAATTGATGTGCATCCCCTTAATTCCAAATTCTTTGTCACCAGAAGAGCTGCTATAAACATTGCAAATCCCCCCCTTTTAAAGCTGATGTTTGAAAGCTGTGGTTAATGATTTGATATTTTGAAAATATCCTAACCTAAGGAGGCAGGACATCTGACTTGACTGTCATTCCAAGACTTGAACACAAGGGATTATTCATCTTGTTGGTGCTCACAGAAGTCAAAGAGCAGGAGGAATAAGATTGGAATTTTTCTAGACCCTGGAAGTTAAAATGAAAAGTCTTCCCAAAGTTCACAGCACCAAATGAGAATTATAAAGCCATGTGTAAGTGATTAATTTTAGTTATGGTAGCACAGTTCCAATATTGAACACAGGATTATTTTAGGGTGATCTTATGTTCCTTTGCAAAAATCTCATTTTATAAAAACCTTTCCTCTTGCTGCCTCAACTGAAGGGAACATGGGTGGTGGGGGGATGTTACTTAATAGCAACTAGCTTGCAAATCCAGGAACACGAAGTACAATTTGTTCAGGTAAGGTGAAAAATCATGAAAATTCATATGCTATTCACATAAATTATCCCTTAACTTCACTGGCCTTGGCATTTTATTGCCTAAAAGAAATCATCCTCTTATAATGAAAATTGTTAATGCATTCCAGCATGGCAAACTTTCTATATAGGAAAAGAGAGTATCATAAAGTGCCTTAAAATGGGTTAGAAAAGAGATCTTTCACTAGTAACTGAGATTGACTAACAATACAAGTTCTCTTCTTGAATTCCACTTCAAGCATAAAGTTTCCAAATTAAGCACACAGAATCCTTAGACTTCTAGTTCCCTATAGAAATGATCACCAATTGTAATATTGAAGTCATTTATGTGCAACTAGGCATATAATGAATATTTTAGATTGCTTACTCTAAGCCTGTGTAAGAAAACATGTCATTTTCTAGGGGCCATTTTCAATGAATGAATTGCTTAATTCTGCTCTTTTTTTTTTTTTAATTCGAAGAGACAAAGTTTCTGGTATAAAAGCATAGATTTTATGTGTATGTATTGCTGAGAGTAAAGCACACTTGGAAGTTAGCTTTCTACTTCAGATTGTAGTGAAAACAACTGAGAAATTTTTCTTTGTATTTGGGCTTTAGCAGAAATCAGGTTGAGCAGCTAGGTGGCACACAAGATAGAGTGCCAGGCCTGGAATCAGGAAGACATTTTCTGGAGTTAAAATCTGGCCTTAGACTCTTCCTAGCCCTGTGATCCTGAGCAAATCACTTATCTTTGTTTGCCTCAGTTTCCTCATCTATAAAATGAGCTGAAGAAGGAAATGGCAAACCAATACAATATCTTTGCCAAGAAATCCCAAAATGGGTCAGGAAGAGTCAAACATGATTGAACAACAGAATTACTCTAATTATGAATCAAAGGCAGTTAATCTACTTAGTGCTACTGAGAAAAAGAATGGTACCCACCATGGAGAAAATGCAAGAAATACTTCTATAGCTAATATAGGACACCCCTCCCCACCTCACTTACAAAGCCCTATCTTAAACAGAAACAGCAAACTGAAAGTATACTGTTAGAGTTAAGGCCACAAGGTAGGCACATTTGATTCAATTCAATTCAATGAACATTTATTAAGCACCTAGAGTATCTAGTTGGTACAGTGGATAGAGAGATGGGTCTGGATTCAGGAAGACTTTAGATCTTGCCTCAGATCTTTACTCTCTGTGTGACCTTGGGCAAGTTACTTGACCCTGTTTGCCTCAGTTTCCTCATTTGTAAAATGAACTAGAGGAGGAAATGGCAAACCACTCCAGGATTTTTGCAAGAAAACCCCAAATAGGTCACAAAGAATCATACAAGACTGAAAACAACTGAACAATAATAAAAAAAATGACAAAATGAATATCCCAAAATGAAAAATGAAAAAAAAATGAAAATCCAAGATGATACATAAGAAGAAGCTATAGAAATGACAGGAAAAGAAACATGTCAGAGTTGGTAGACTGGAGGTCTGGGATAGTTAGGGAAGACACTGATTAATAATGTAGAACCTAGCATAATGGTCAGGAGAAGCTGGGTTAGGAGGAAAGAAAAAATAATGCAAAAAGTACAATGAAGCTTTTGAAAAGACCAATACACACAAATACATACACACACACATACGCATACACATATGTATATAGCACTGTACATATACATTTATGAATATATATACATAAACATGTATGTCTATAAATATATATTATATTTATTCATTTATGCAGGCATGTATATATTCCCTCCTTTGTTAATCTTACTCCTATGGCTTTAACCATCCTTTCTATACCGTGATATCCCAAACCATCTCTCCAACCTAAACCATTCTCCTGAGTTCTACAAACATATCTCCCACTGAGAGTAAGGCATCTCTATAATTATATACCACTGGGTCTCCAAACTTAAAACATCCAAAACGAGCTTCTCTGTTCTGCAAGACCTACTCTTCCTGACCTCATCTCTACTAAAAACACTGGTACAATTTGCCTACTCCCTGATATTTAAAATCTTGCTTGTTGTCTTTGAATTTTAACTCTCCCTTACATTTACCATCTTCAATCAGTTAAAAAGTTCTGCTTGATCTGTCTTTGGTATCTCCCTCTGGTTTATTGTCTCCTCTCTTCCTGCTGCCTATTAGTTGGAATTCAAGATCCTAAAAGTGGGGATCATGCTCCCTTTCTACCTATAAGCAAAAGGGGAGGGAGTGCTTCAAGTGAAGATTAACAATGCTACAGGGAAATAGTTTAAAAAGTCTTATTGATACTCACAGAGAGATGAGAATAAATGTCAACAAAGAGTAGTACAAGTCTGCATCACCTATTGCCTCACATTGACCCACAGCCCCATGTATATGCAACATGGATAGTGGTTCGGACATATATAGAGATACACACTCTGTTCAAAGGCCCAGAGCTACTCAGGGATCAAGTTACATAAAATCTTTTGACAAATAGTTGATTTGGTACTAATAGAAGAATGCCTTGTCACCAGTGGACAGTAAATAGGGTATGGGTCATTGAAATGTGAGGGTATTCTGTGAATTGCCTAATGAGGAATGAAGAATAAGGGGCAGAGAAATATGAAGCTTAATTCAAACTGTGCTATAGCAAGAAAGTGGCTGGATGGGAGATAATGCCCAGTCTTTTGGTTAGTTAAACCTTAAAATATATGCTTCATGAGTTGTTGTTGGGGCTGGAGCCAAACCAGTCGAACCGGTTTTTTATCAGTTCCCACTATCCTAGTCTCATCATTTATCCATACATGAAATTTACAGTAAAAGAAGACAATTACTAATAGCTATTCCACATATGCATCTCTTGTGTTTTCCCACCTTCATGTTCCTTTTTCTGCCCCTCTGGCTTTTGAATTTCTGTGTATCTTTTTGGCTTTTCCCTCCCCCTAGCTGGTAATCATCTTACCCTTCTGATATAAATAAAATATCTCATCATTTATCATCTTATTTTTGTATCATAGTTGTTGTTTGTTGGTGGGTTTTTTTTTTTTGTATATGCTTCCCATGGCCTTATAATACCATAAACTTAAGGAGGGCCATGTTACTATCTTATCTAAATTATCTATTTCCTCATGAGAACTTAACACCATATACTGCATACAATAAGCACTTAATAAAGAGTATCTGCTGTTGAATTATTTATTTTTATTTTAGTCAGTGAAAGTTCCTAAACTCCTAGTTATATAGCCTATTCAATGAGCAATGGATATAATACAATTAACGGCCTCATTTTCCATTTTCTGCCATCTAAGTAGACATTGAAGTATGAACTCTAATCCTTAATTCCTCTTAGAGCAGGGGAATGGCTTCAAGGTCATGTGAGTGACATCAAAGATGATAGAACAGGACCTCATTATGCAGTTAATCTTTTTTATCTAATGAAATGGTCAGTGATCATGTAATTTACACATTAATCTTTTAAAGGTGGTTTTATGACAGCTCTACATAATCCTTGATAAAGCATTTTCAGATGGATTGTTTATACACATCAGTCTTAGCTAATGAAAATTGAAAACTGAAAGCATTATTACTATAATTTAGTTTTCCACTAGAAAAAGTTATATTCTGAAAAATTGCTGAGGAAATGAATTACTTTATTTTGTTAATTAGATAATAAGTCAAATTGAAAGACTAACCACATTCTTTTTGGAAGAGAAAATAGGATATTCTGCATCATTTCTTGATATAAAAAAAATTGATTTATGTTTCAAAAGCTCCTAACAAATATATCTAGAGGAAGAGGCAATGTATTTTTTTTTTAATTCCAGAAAGGGAGATTAGGGACTGGAGCTACCTCACATCCTTAGAGCTCAGTAACTCCTAATATATGACATGAGTTCCTCTTATTTCCCTTGAAATATATTGAAAGGAAATATAGAATAGCCAGTCATTGTCTTCTGTATAAATACATATACAGAATGTTGCAAAAATATTAGTAGAATTCTAAGCATCAATTTATATCCCATAATTTTTTCTTCTATAGGGTAATGATGCTAGATCACAAGAACTTGTGACTTGGAGATGGAAAAGCCTTAAAGAAAATAAATTCCTGATAAGCTATATAGCAGAATAAGATTTCAAACAAGCTTCTCTTTTTTTCTAAGGTGGCATTTTCTGATCCTTCAATTATTTTTGTTCATTGACAAACTGTTCACATAGTTCTTAAAATGCTGACTTCAAACAGGATATACATACTAACAATGACCTTGTTGATTACATTATAAGTTGCTTCATTTAATCATTAGAAATCTTTATTAGCCATGATTTCCACATTCCCAAAGTATACTAAGGATATCACTGATACATTGTAAAATATTGAAATATCCTTGGAAAAATTAAAGATTAATATAAGCGGGGGCAGCTAGGTGGCGCAGTGGATAGAGCACCGGCCCTGGAGTCAGGAGTACCTGAGTTCAAATCCGGCCTCAGACACTTAACACTTAATAGCTGTGTGACCCTGAGCAAGTCGCTTAACCCCAATTGCCTCACTAAAAAAAAAAAAAAAAAAAAAAAGATTAATATAAGCCTGGTTTAGTCTTCTGGTGCCAAGATGGCAGAGTGATGAAGGGAACATCTAAAGCCCTCTCAAATTCCCCTCCAAACAACTCAAAAACCACCTAGGAATTGATCTAGGAGCAGGGAAACAATTTAAAAGCATGGAAGTAAAGGTCTGTCTCGCTGGGGTGAAAGGAAACCAAGGTCCAAGAACAGAAGCCAGCTTCATAGCATGGGTCCTGCAGAAAGGTTCCAAGCCTAGGGCAATGCACCAGTGAGGCTCTGCCCTCCTGCAAAACAGCAACCCCATAGGCAAGTGAGCAATCTGTACAACTCAGCAAGGCCCCACCCCATGACCCCATCCCTAGCATAAGCTATCAGCAAGGCCTTGCCCACAGTGCTAAACAGTAGTGAAGCTGAAGCCCCAGGGCTGGTCAACAGCAAGACCCTGGCCCTGGAGCCCATCAACAGAGAGACCCTGTTTCCATAGCAATCTACCAGCAAGAACTCAAACCTGGGACAGACTAGCAACTAAATCCCACACCCAGGGAAGACCATCAGGGAAACCTAATCCCTGCCCTCCACCCTGTACAAGGCAGAAAGGAAGCCTATCCCCTAGAGAAAGAAAGCAGCTAAGCCCTGAAGCCCAGTGAAAGCCAGCAATAAAACCCTAATCCCCAGTCCAAAGAGTTTGGGACAATGCAGGACCAGAGCCCAACTCTCACATGAAAAACATTACGTCACAAAGAAGTCAGAAAAAATGAACAACAACAACAACAAAACAAAACAAAATAACAGGAAAAAAAGACCTTGACTGTAGAAAGTTATGATGGTAACAGGTAGGATTAAGGCATAAACTTAGAAGAGGACAATTGTGTAAAAAGAGCTACATATGAAGCCTCAAAAAAAAAAATGCAATTTGGTCTTGGGACCAAAAATAACTCCTGGAAGTGCTTCATAAGGATTTTAAAAACAAAATTAGAGAAGTAGAAGAAAAACTGGGGAAAGAAATGAAAGTAATGCAAAAGAATTATGGGGAAAAAAGTTATTAGCATGGGAAAAGATATACAAAAATTTACCAAAGAAAATAACTCCCTGAAAATAGAATTGGCCAAATCGAAAAGGAAGCACAAAATCTCACTGAAGAAAAAAAAATTCTTAAAAAAATTAGAATTGGGGCAGCTAGGTGGCACAGTGGATAGAGCACCAGCCCTGGAGTCAGGAGTACCTGAGTTCAAATCCGGCCTCAGACACTTAACACTTACTAGTTGTGTGACCCTGGGCAAGTCACTTAACCCCAATTGCCTCACTTAAAAAAAAAAAAAGAAAAAAAAAGAAGGCAT
Source organism: Dromiciops gliroides (assembly GCF_019393635.1). Classification (NCBI taxonomy): domain Eukaryota; kingdom Metazoa; phylum Chordata; class Mammalia; order Microbiotheria; family Microbiotheriidae; genus Dromiciops; species Dromiciops gliroides. Next base: position 408,273,069 of record NC_057861.1, read on the forward strand.
TAAGAGATCCACAAGTAGAGATATTAACTGCAAATGCTAGACATTAAAAAAAAAATTAGAATTGAGCAAGTGGAAGCTAATGACTATGAGAAATCAAGATTTGATAAAACACATTTTTTAAAAAGCTTTAAAAACAGAAGAATATGTGAAATTTCTCATTTAAAAAAAATCAACAACAACTGACCTAGAAAATATATCCAAAAGAGATAATACAAGAATTATTGGACGAACTGAAAGCCATGATCAAAACCAACCAAACAACACAAAGCCTGGACAACATCTTTCAAGAAATTATCAAAGAAAACTGCCATCTGCTATATTAGAACTGGAAGGCAAAATACAAATTGAAATGATCAATCAGCCACCACCTTAAAGAGATCCCAAGGAAATCCCCAGGAATATCACAGCTAAATTCCAGGGATCACAGATCAAGGAAAAGAAATGCAAATAACCAAAAAGAAACAATTCAAATAATGTGGAACTACAGTCAGGATTACATAGGTTTTGGCAACTTCCACATTAAAGAATCAGAAGGACTAGAATATGATCACCTATCCAGAAAAATTTAAAATAATCTCTTATTTTTTCGGGGGGGGGGTGGGAGGGAGAGAGAAGGAATGGACATTTAACAAAAGAGAAATTTCAAGCATTCTTAATTAAAAGGCTAGAGCTGAATAAAAAATAATAATAAATTGACCTCCAAATACAAGACTGGTGAAACATAAAAATTAAAAGAGGAACAGAAAAGAGAAAACATAAGAAATTCAATAAGATTAAATTGTTTATATTTCCATATGGCAAGATATTTGTAAATCTTAACTTTATTACTATAAAAGCAATTAGAAGGCATATATGTAGACAGTGTGGATATGAAGTGACTGATGGGATAATACCTCAAAAAACAAAACAAAGGGGTGAGAAAGAAAATGGCACAGGAAGAAGGCGGGTGAATGGGGCAAATTATCCCACATTAAAGAGGGATGAAAGAGCTATTATAATGGAGGGGAAGATTTTTGCGGGGCTGTGGGGGGCAGGCAAAGCTTAATCCTTATTCTCACCAGAATTGGCTCAAAGAAGGACTAACATACACACTCAGTTGGATAAAGAAATCTATCACCCTATAAGGAAGTAAAAATGTAAGGGGATAATAGAAGGGGCAAGACTGATAAAAGCAAGGGTAGATTGGGGAAAGTGGTCATCAGAAGTAAAACACTTATGAGGAGGAAAAGTGTGGGGGCTAAGAGAAAGGAAGGTAAACAAAGGTAAAATAACATGGAAAGAAATACATATGGGGGCAGCTAGGTGATGCAGTAGATAAAGCACCAGCCCTGTATTCAGGAGGATGTGAGTTCAAATATGGCCTCAGACACTTGACACTTACTAGCTGTGTGACCCTGGGCAAGTCACTTAATCCTCTTGCCCTGCCAAAAAAAAAATACACATTTAGTTATCATAACTAAAAATATGAATAGGATAAACTCACTCACAAAATGGAAGAGGATGGCAGAATGGATTAAAAAACAGAATCCTACAATATGTTGTTTGGAAGAATCCCATTAGAAGCAGAGAGATACACACAGGGGTAGCAATCAGGATCTCAGTCAAAGCAAAAGCAGAAATAGATCTAATTAAAAGAGATGGGGCAGCTGGGTGGTGCAATGGATAGAGCACTGACCCTGGATTCAGGAGGACCTAAGTTCAAATCCAGTCTCAGACCCTTGACACTTACTAGCTGTTTGACCCTGGGCAAGTCACTTAACCCCAATTGCCTCACCAAAAAAACAGAAACAAAAACAAATAAAAGAGATAAGGAAGGAAACTATATTGTGTTAAAAGGAATAGACAATGAAGTCATATCAATTATATATATATACATATACATATACATATATATATGTATACACATACAACAAATTGTACAGCATCTCAATTTTGATAATAAAACTATATTAATGGAAGATCTCACCTTTCCCATCTCAGAACTAGATAAAATAAGCATCTTTTTTAATTTAAAAAAGAAAGAAGATAAGCGCTTAAATGAAATTCTGGAAATGTTGAAAATGATAAATCACAAGATAATTTAATGGAAATAGAAAGGCGTATACCTTTTTCTCAGCAATACATGGCATCTACACAAAACAGACCATATATCAGGGCATAAAAACCTTACAACCAAATGCAGAAAAATAGAAATAATAAATGCATCCTTTTCAGATCATAATGCAATAAAAGGTACATTCAATAATAAACAATGGAAAAAGATTAAAATTAATTGGAAACTAAATAATCTAATCCTAAAAAATAAGTGGATCAAAGAACAAATAATAGAAACAAATGATAATTTCATTAAAGAAAATGACAACAATGAGACAACATAGAAAAATTTATGGTATGCAACAAAACAGTTCTTAGGGGAAATTTTTTTTTTAAGTAAGGCAACTAGGGTTAAGTGACTTGCCCAGGGTCACACAGCTAGTAAGTGTCAAGTGTCTGAGGCTGGATTTGAACTCAGGTACTCCTGACTCCAGGGCCGGTGCTCTATTCACTGCACCACCTAGCTGCCCCGACTTTAGGGGAAATTTTATATCTCTAAAAGCTTACATCAAGAAAATAGAGGAAAAGCAGATCAATGAATTGGACATGCAACTAAAAATAAATAGAAAAAGAAGAAATTAAAAATACTCAATTTAACACCAGATTGGAAATATTGAAAATCAAAAGAGTGATTAATAAAATGGAAAGTAAGCAAACCATTGAACTAATAAATATAACTAGAATAATTTTATGGGAAAAACAATAAAGTAAACAATGATTAATTTAATTTAACAACAGAAAAGAAGAAAATCAAATTTCTAGCATCAAAAATGAAAGGGGTGAATTCACCAAAAGTGAAGAGGAAGTTAAAGCAATAATTTGACAATCTAAATGAAATGGATGAATAGCAACAAAAATATATATTATCCAGATTAACAGAAGAAATAAAATACTTTAAAAACCCAGTCTTAGAAAAAGAAATTAAACAAGCCATCAATGAACTTCCTAAAAAATAATCCCCAGGACCAGATGGATTCACAAGTGAAGTCTACCAAACATTTAAAGAACAATTAATCCCAATACTATATAAACTATTTGGGAAAATAGATGAAGACAGAGTCCTACCAAATTCCTTTTACGACACAGATTTGGTGCTGATGCCTAAACCAGGAAGAGCCAAAACAAATAAAGTTATACACCAATTCGCCTAATGAATATTGATACAAAAATTTTAAATAAAATATTAGCAAGGAGATAACAGCAATTTATCACCAGGATAATATACTGTGACTAGGTGGGATTTATACCAGGAATTCAGGACTCCTTCAATATTAGGAAAACTTTCATCATAATTAACTATATCAATAACAAAAACAACAGAAATCATATGAATATTTCAATAGATGCAGAAAATGCCTTTGACAAAATATAGCACTCATCCCTAGAGAACATAAGCATAAATAGAGCTTTCCTTTAAATGATAAGTAGTATCAATCTAAAATCATCAGCAAGCATTATCTTCAAAGGGGATAAGCTAGAAACCTTCCCAATAAGATCAGAGGTGAAATAAGGATGCCCATTATCACCACCATTATTCAAACTGTATTAGAAATGTTAGCTTTAGCAATAGGAAAAGAAAAAGAAAATGAAGGAATTAGAACAGCTAATGAGGAAACAAAAGTATCACTCTTTGCAGATGACTTGATCTAGAGAATCCTAGAGATTCAAATAAAAACTTGTTGAAATAATTAACATCAGCAAAGTTGCAAGATTTAAAACAAACCCCATAAATCATCAGCTTTTCTATATATTACCAAAAAAAAAATCTCAGCAAGAGAAAATAAAAGAAATTCCATGTAAAATAACTGCCAACAATATTAAATACTTGGGAGTCTACCTGCCAAGGCCAATCCAGGAAATACATGAACACAATAACAAAGTGCTTTTCACACAAATAAAGCTGGATCTAAACAATTGAAAAAATATCAGTTGCTCATGGGTAGGCTAATCTAATCTAATAAAAAAATGACAATTCTAACCTAATTAATTTACTTATTCAGTGCCATACCAATCAAAAAGTATCAAAAATATTTTATAGAGATAGAAAAATAATTTTAAAATTTATCTACAAAAGATCAAGAATATCAAGGAAATCAATGAAAAATGCAAAGGAAGATGGGCTAGTTGTACTAGATCTAAAACTGTATCATAAATTTAAGATTTTTATCAATATCTTGTATAAAAGTGTATAGTGACACAGTTATCAAATTTTCAAATGACACAAGTCTGGGAAAGCTAACTTGCAGCTTTGCAAGATCCAAAGGGATCTTAACATGCATCCAGAAGCCCAAATCCAGCCTATATGTTTTTGTATGGCTCACAAATTGACAGATTTTTTTTTTTTACATTTTTATTATAAAATTTCCTTGTCTGATTTTTATTTAAAAATGTAAAAAGCCAGTCAGCTCATGAGCAATACAAAAATAGTAAGAAGGGTTTCACTCTGCTCCATCAGTCACTTGGCTATAGAGCACTGGACTAAATCTAGTGAGATGAAATCCAATGGGAATAAAAATGAAGTCCTTAACTTGAGTACAAAAAGGTACAAATATAAAATGGAGAAAGCATGGATGTTAGGCAGTTGTCCTGAAGAATATCTGGAGTTTTAAAGCTCCATATGGATTAGAAGTATGATTTGGCAGCCAAAAACCTAATGAGACCTTGGTATGAATGGAGAGGCCTAGTTCCCATTATTGTCACTAGATTGGTAAAAATCTCATTGCACTGTGCTCTCTGAGGCAGTAAGCAATCAGATATGGGTTATACATGTTCAATTATGTAAAACATTGCCATATTAGACATTTTGTACAAGAAAACTTGAATAAAAGGAAAAAATAAAAGTGAAAATTAGCATGCTTCAGTCTGTGTTCCATCAATATCAGTTCTTTCTTTGGAGGCGGATAGTGTTTTTCATCATTAGTCCTTTGGGATTGTCTTAGATCATTGTATTTCTGAGATTAGTTAAGTCATTCACAGGTCTTCATCTAACAATATTGCTGTCACTGTGCACAAAGTTCTCTTGGTTCTGCTCACTTGACTATTGTGTCTTTTAAAATTACATGTGGTCACCTTATTTCTGTCCCAAGTTTGGGGAAAATTAGCTGGGGTTTCTAATATATTGCTACTTATAAACTAGAAGCTTTAGCACCAGTTTGGGGGCATTAAGCATTTATTAAAGCATATTAGGTATTAGTAAAGATAGAGCACATTGCCCTGAATGTTAGGAAAGCCTTGCTAGGATCTAGGGAAGAAGAGAGAAAAAGGCCCCATCACCTATGAGTCTTAGGCCAAAAAGAGGAAGTGTCTCTCCCTGTGTGACCAGAAGCTTCCTGCAGGTCCCAACAAGAGGCGGTCCTTACACACTGTTTCAGGCTAATTGGTTAGCATCACCCAAATCCATTGGTTCACTGGACTTGAGGGCAGTCCATGAACAAAATGTACCTGAGGTCAGAGTTCAGAGAACACACCCCCTGAGGGCCAGGCTCTCAGGTAGGTATGGTTTTAATCAATTCAACATTAAGTGAGTTAATCAACAAAGTCAATCCAATCAATCCCAAAATTATCCTCTGAAGCAGGGTCCTCTGGGTATCCCAAAACCTATTATTTTCTTACACTAAATCAGTTCATACAGGTCTTTCCAGGGTTTTCTGAAATCCTCCTTCTTGTCATTTCTTATAGCACAAAAATATTCCATCACCATCAATGGCTTATTCAGCCTTTCCCCAAATGATGGGCATTCCTTTGATTTCCAATTCTTAGCCACCACAAAAAGAGCTGCTATAGATATTTTTGTACAAATAGGTATTTTTCAGGGTAGCTAGGTGGCACAGTGGATAGAGCACCATCCCTGGATTCAGGAGGACCTGAGTTCAAATCAGACACTTAACAATTACTAGCTGTGTGATCCTGGGCAAGTCACTTAACCCCAATTGCCTCAGAAAAACCAACCAAACAAACAAATAGATATTTTTCTCTTTTGGGGAATGTCTTTGGAATATAAACCTAGCAGTGGTATTGCTGGATCAAAGGATATGCACAGTTCTAACGCCCTTTGGGCATAGTTCCAAGTTGCTCTCTAGAATGGTTGGATCTTTTCACCACTACACCAACAGTGGATTAGCATCCCAGCTTTCCCACATCCCTTCCAACATCCAACCTTTTCCCTTTTTGTTATATTGGCCACTCTGACAGGTGTGAGGTGATACCTCAGAGTTGTTTTAATTTGTATCTCTGCTCAGTAGTAATCTAGAACATTTTTACTACAATTATAGATAGTTCAATAAATTCCTTCTTTATTGAATTGGAAGATGAGGCAAAGACAAAACAAGTAGCACTAGGAAGAAGTTGCAAGGAAGCCAATATGTGCTCGATGGAAGGAAAAACCTTCCTAACAAGTGGAGCTCTTCCAAAGTCAAACGGGCCATTTTTAGAGATGGTGGATGACCCCTCCTTTGAGGACTTCAAACAGAGTCTGGGACAAATTGTTGGGTATGTTACAGGGGGGATACTATTATATCCATTACATTATGAGCTCTTTGAGGGCAAGGATTGTCTTTTGCCCTTTTTTGTATTCACAGCACTTAGCACAGTGCTGGGCACATAGTGGTTGCTTAATAAATGTTATAGGCTGACTGACTTTATTGTATGGGTTGAAATAGCAAACAAGGTCCCTTCTAACTGTCAAATTCTGTGATTCTGAGATCTTTTTTGATCCTCCTAACAATTTTGGAAAGGTAGGGGCTACTTTTGATCCCTATTTTACAGGTGAGGGAATTGAAGTTCAGAGAGGCTAAGTGACTTCTGCCAGATCACATAACTACTAATTGCCTAAGGAGGGAATTGAACTCAGGTCCTCTTGACTCAGAAGTCCACCATTCTTGTCACCTACAATGTAATAGGTAGATTTGAAATTGCTTGAATAATTGGACTGAATACTGCTTCTTATTATACCTCAATATAGGAAGATTACTCTATGCATTTCATTAGTGACCTTTTAAAAAATGTGGGGAAATGTCCTAGCATCTATCCTGCAGTTCAAAATTTTCTAAAAAAAAAAATACTTCGCTTTGAGTAGAAATTTAAAAATTTCTGTACCTTAATCACATGTTAGCTGAGATGATTATAAAAAAGGTAGAACATTTGAAATTTAAGACATATTCTCCTCTGAAGACAAATATTAGCATCCTTATAATGGTGGCAAATTTTTAGAATTTATTATTAAATTAAAGCTTATAAATTATTTAAGAATGTGAGCAGACATCACTAAGATCCAGTATGGCTTTAATTTTTTTTTAAAAGGCCATGCCACACTAACCTCATTGTTTTATGTATGTATGTATGAATGTCTCTCTCCCTCTCTCTCTCTCTCTCTCTCTCTCTCTCTCTCTATATATATATATATATATATATATATATATATACATATATACATACATATATATATGTGTGTGTGTGTGTGTGTGTGTCAGATACACACACACACACACACACATACTCCCATGGTCTATCAGTCTAGTATTATATGGATATCGTTCACCTAGATTTTGGCAAAGTTTTTGAGAGAGGTAGAATAGCCTACAATGTAGTAGATAGATCTGAAATTGCTTGAAAAATTGGACTAAAAGAATAGGCATTAGGTGTCAATGTCAATTTGGAAGAAGGTGCTATAGATAACTTTCCTTGGTCCTGGGCTTTTACCATTTTCATTCATATAAGTTTTTATATGAAGATGAAAAAATGAACTCTCAGGGGGACATAGTTGTATCCACATATTTAAAGGGTTATCATGTGGAATAAAGCTTGTACTCATTCTATATGTCCCTAGAGAAAAGAACTAGGAACAATGTTTGGAAATCACAAGATAATAGCTTGCACTATGAAATAAAAAAAGATTTCCCCCCAGTTAGAGCTTCTTAGAAGTGTAATGAACTACCTTAGGATTTCTGCTTCATTAGAGGGCTTCTAGGAGAGACCACATGGGCTCCTTGCTTAGGATATTAAAGAATTGTTTCTGAGTCAAGTTGGACTAAATGATATCTGAGTTGCGCTCCAATTCTGAAATTCTATTATTTCATGATTCAGTGTTTGTCAGCTTGGTTTCATTTTTCTTCTATTTTGCCTTGTTCGGGATTTTCATCAATAGATCAGTACCAAAACTGGTTTTGGGTTTTTTTTTCCTACCAATTATTAAGGGCTATAGAACATATCTTCACACACTAGAAGGGTAACTTGAAATGGATGTTAGCAAAGAATTGCTGGAGTCAACATCTCTGAGGATGACTGAATAATATAAAAATGACTTTCAAAACCTGATCATTTTGGTTTCATTCTAATTTGACCAAACACCTATATATCAAAGATGTTCTAAAAGTCTTAATGCTCTTTTAGCATACTAAAACACAAAATGGTACTGATTTTTGGTGACCCACTATATATGTATATGTGTAAAAGCATATGTTTATGCACTTGTATTCTCATATATAATACATAATGTGTTTTATTGTATACTATACTTGTGTATATAAATCTATATATAATGTAAACATACCTGTATGTGTCATTCTTTTTTTTTTTTTTCAGGGCAATGAGGGTTAAATGACTTGCCCAGGGTCACACAGCTAGTAAGTGTCAAATGTCTGAGGCTGGATTGGAACGCAGGTCCTCCTGAATCCTGAGATGGTCCTTTATCCACTGCTCCATCTAGCTGCCTCCCTGTGTCATTTTATTAGTACTTCAACAAAAGAATTTAATTATATTCTTTTGTCTTTTACTTTTTTTGGTGGGGCAATGAGGGTTAAGTGACTTGCCCAGGGTCACACAGCTAGTAAGTGTCAAATGTCTGAGGCTGGATTGGAACGCAGGTCCTCCTGAATCCTGAGATGGTCCTTTATCCACTGCGCCATCTTGCTGCCTCCCTGTGTCATTTTATTAGTACTTCAACAAAAGAATTTAAGTATATTCTTTTGTCTTTTACTTTTTTTGGCGGGGCAATGAGGGTTAAGTGACTTGCCCAGGGTCACACAGGTAATAAGTGTCAAGTGTCTAAGGCTGGATTTGAACTCAGGTCCTCCTGAATCCAGGGCCGATAATTTGTCCACTGTGCCAACTAGCTGCCCCCACCTTTTACTTTTAAGACAGGTTTATTTATATCCAAAAATATCTGGACATTTATGACATTACACAAATTTGACGCATGATTTCTTTGAATAAGAAAACTTTCAACTTCAGCACCTAAACATTTACTATATTTTGTTAAATTCCAAAGAGGCATTTTCTTTAGAAATAGAACGTTGATCACAATACATTTTAAATAGTTGTGAGGTTTGAATTCACACACTTAAATCTGGCCTTTTCATATTTTAAAGGTATCTTCTCAGATACTGAGTTTGTGGACTATTCTGCAATAGAATAGTCTTCAAATTATTTAATCCTCTCCGTAGAGATAGGTAAGAATGAATTAATCTAGAACTTATAAAAATTTCTCTCTTATACAAATTATAACATGAAGTAGCCCTGTGTCTTTTACAGCAGCCAAAATTACATGCTTGTGCCATCACTTAGAGGTAACTATTGTTATTCCAACCTTAAAACTAGGCAAATCAAGGCATAAAAGCTTCCACTTTTCAACTAACTTAAATTTAAAGTTTCCAAATGTCATTTGGAATAATTTATTTTGCAATAGAGAACATTTCTTGAAAACAGAAATATCCCAATTCATGTTTCAAAGTTTTACTTGATTACTACTAAGGATAACAATAACTTACCTTCATATGTCTTTAATATTTTATGAGACATTTTCCTCATTGGCACCCATCATCCTTACTAATCCCATCACCATTATGCAATTTTCATTGCTTCTTGGTTCCTTTTAGAATTTTCTAATAATTAATCTCTTTTTCCCAATTATTAGCTAGCCAAACTGTATAGCCTTATCTCTTCTTATCTCCCATCATCAATTTAGACTGTCAAATCTCTTAATCTTCCTTTTCACTAATCTCTGAGTTTCCTCTCTCTGTTGATCTCTTTCTGGTTTGTAGAAAATATGGGGTAATACCACAAAAATAACATGTAATGGCTTTCCAATCTTTATATCTTATTACCAAATATAATAAAATTGTAAAGGCTAAGTTTTGATCACATAAAAGGAGGAATGAAAATGATTAGCAATTATTTGATGAGTATTGGCTAGATAGACATCCAAAGCAGAAGGATAAAATTAAAAATGGCCTCGGACACCCTCATTGTTACTGTTTGCTATGCATTTTGCACATATTTACTGATTGCACTTTGTACTTCCTATAGCAAGAGATCTTGAATCTTTTACAGGGAAAAAAAAAATGGGTTAATTATGTAGCCGATGGACAGCATGAAGGGTCTGTTGATATCTGTGCATTTCTGAAACATCAGGTAAGTTTCTTAAATCCACCAAGGGTTTTCTTTTTTTTTTTTTAATGGTTGCACTGACTCACTTTCACTGCAAAGTCATTGCTGAGAGGCATCAATCATTGTCGGAAGTACTGACAGGAATGTCAGAGGGAAGTAAATTTATCACATGTCAAATATTTGTAGGTTATTGGTGGGAAGTACTATTAAAAATGAGCATTTGCATCTCTTTCTCATTAAAATTATCCAGTGAAGAATAGTAAGAGATAGATACGGATATGTTCTTGATCAAGATAAATATGTGCTTTTGTCCTCAAATACCTTACGACCTAAAAATATGTCATTATTTTGAAGTGAGAGGTACTATTTATGCCGAGGCCTACAAGATAGAAGAAAATCATGCCTAAAACACACCAATTAATTTTATTTTTAATTAACAATTCACATCTATGAATTTAGATGCAGTGATGATAATTATTATCTTCATTAATTATTCCCAGTGTTTTCCATCGTAATAACTATAATTGTGCATCATTACTATCAAATCAGCATGCTTATTGAACCACCTTGATTAAATATGTATACCAGATTAATGTGGAGAGAGAGGACTGAGGGTGACAAGTTTCATTTGAGGAAGTTGTCACAGGCCAAGCTTGAGTAAAATACAGTCTAAGAAAAATGACTCTGGGGAAGGAATAGAGAAGAGAGCAGACCCAATGGTTATTACCTAGAAAGTAGAGGGAAAATTTGTCAGTGGAATGGATATGAAAAGTTTTCTACTCAGGTAAGGGGGAAGGAGAGAAGGAGGTGACAGGTTGGTTGACTTTAAGAAATTTCTCTCCCAAAAAAGCATCAAGAAAACATTTTTAAACGCACAGAAGAAAACAAAATGTGTAGGAAGGCACACAAACAGAGCAATTTTATGACTATCTTTTCAAATTAATCTTTACATATACTTCTTAAAATAAACTCTAAAACTGCATAGTAGAAATTTTGTTATGTAATCTCTTCACTTGTTCTTTGTAAACTGAAATAAATTTTTTTGTTTAGGTTTGTTAATTTCATAATTAAAAAGAAAAAAAACAACACTGACAAGTAAGGAAGGGGTGGTACATTACATAAAAGGGTGATCCTGAAAGCTAAGATGGCTATTGGGAACATGAGAGAAAGGGAAGCATTTCAACTTAAAGACTGAATTTTGTGTTTGTTTTCATAGGGATCATCCCAGGTAACAAGAATTTGTTTTGCTGACAAAATCTGCTGCTCCTTGGAACAGTGATGAAAAGCTACTTCTTATGTCATGTGTACCATCTAGTACAGAGGATGGCATCTTGCTTTGCTAAATACATTTCCACAAATGGGAAACCCTTGGTGGAAAAGTAGGTTAACAGTGAGTGAAGCCCCCTCAGTCATGTCAGCCCTTCCAACTGGTTGCTTTGTTCTTTCTGAAATACAGTGTCATGTGTCAAGGTTGGCTTCAAAGCAGTCTACTCTTCTCCTGGGGAAGTGAAAAGCAAAGTCGGAGTTTTGCCACAGAATAAAACTGGCTTGAAAAGACATTGTGTGTGTGTACAAGCAGACAATGGAGCTGCCCACCTTAGGACTGAGAACAATTCATTTTCCAAAATATATAGCCTACCACTGAAGTTCTATAGCTCTAAAATTGCCAGCTATAATTATCATTTGAAGATTCTGCCAAATAATGATGGACATCATATAGCATAATAAATATTTGGAAAGCAATTTACTTAATTTTATTGGTTCCTAATAATAACTCTGTGAGGCAAATGCTACAAATATTATATACTCCTTTACAGAAGAGGAAACCAATGCCCACAGAAGTTGTGTCATGCAAGGTGATGAAGTTGGTAAGTGGATGAAGTGAGGATTCTGATTCAGACTTTTCTGATTATAAGTCTCTCTCTTTATCTGTAACATCACACTGATCTCTGTGAGAATGCATTCTTTCTTTATTTTTTTTTTGGGCAAGGCAATTGGGGTTAAGTGACTTGCTCAGGGTCACACAGCTAGTAAGTGCTAAGTGTCTGAGGTTGGATTTGAACTCAGGTCCTCCTGACTCCAGGAGTCAGTGCTCTATCCACTGCACCACCTAGCTGCCCCAAGAATGCATTCTTTTTTTTTTTTTTAAATTTTTTTTTTGTGAGGCAATTGGGGTTAAGTGACTTTCCCAGGGTCACACAGCTAGTAAGTGTTAAGTGTCTGAGGCCGGATTTGAACTCAGGTACTCCTGACTCCAGGGCCGGTGCTCTATCCACTGCGCCATCTAGCTGCCCCTAAGAATGCATTCTTAAAAGGTAGTTTCCCCATAAATAAAATGATAGTAGCAATGTCCAGAAAACACATGGGTGCAGGAAAAACAAGCAGACAGTTTTATGATGTGGAAAAAGTGAAATACTGCTATAATAAAAGCAATCAAAATAAAAATGACATAGCAAAAATCCAATTATTACAGCTCATTAATGTTTCTCTACTACTTTGTTCCTTAAGATACCAAAGGAATCAAAATTGTGCATATAAACCAGAAAACAAACTCATAAATTCAGATTATTTATGTGACTAATGAATATTTGTTCATTGTAATCAAGCAGCAAAACATAAGATTAGAACCATTTCAAAACAGTGTTCTGTAACTAATACCTAAACTTTACTGTCATGCTAAAGGATACTGTCTTCAGCCCTAATCAGTCACTCTGTGATGACTGAATCAGCTCGATTATCATTAATGGGTCTCATAGCTAATTAAACATACTACATCTTAGGGTGCCAGGGTCAATTCCAGGCTCACTTAAAGAGGTACAGTTTGTAGTGGAGGGCAAAGAGCTAGAAATATGGGTTCTAAAAATCTGTGTCACCTTTTACAAATGACTTAATTTCTTTGGCTCTCAGTTACCTCTTTTTCAAAATAAGAGGGTTGCCTTAAAGGTCTCTAAAGTTCCTTCTACCTCTAAATATTTATAATTTAATGTCAATGTTATAGGACAGTAAACTTATAAATGACATTCAGATTGCATTGACATGTCCTATCTCTTAGCAGGGAGTAGAAACTGATCTTAGGCCCCTTAGGGACAAACTGTAAGACTAAATTTTTAAAAATTCAATTCTGGGGCAGCTAGGTGGCACAGTGGATGGAGGACCAGCCCTGGATTCAGGAGGACCTGAGTTCAAATATGAACTCAGACACATGACACTAGCTGTGTGACCCTGGGTAAATCACTTAACCCTCATTGCCCTGCCCCCCCCCTCCCAATTCAATTCTATTTTATTTCAGGTACATACTTTCTCCTTCCCACCTCCACTTCTTCACACTTTCCCCCACCCCTTGCTAACCCTGCCATTGAGAAAACAAAAAGGGGGAAAAAACTCATTATAAACATCTATACTCAAAGAAAACAAATTTCTACACTGGCCAAACTTAAAAACAAAATAATCTCAATCTTTATTATAAGAGCAATTAGGAGTATATGTAAAGAAGATGTGGTCATAAGGCAACATTGATGGAACCAGAACTACAAAACACTTTTCACAGAAATAAAGTCAGATCTAAACAATTGGAAAAACATTAATTGTCCATGGGTATGCAGAGCCCATAAAATAAAAATGACAATCCTACCAAAGTTAATTTATTTATTTAGTGCTATACCAATCAAACTATCAAAAATATTTTATAGAGCCAGATAATATAATAACAAAAGTCATCTGGAAAAACAAAAGTTCAAGGATATCTTGGGAATCAATAAAAAAAATTGAAGAAGGTGGTCTAGCAGTACCAGATCTCAAACTTTATTATAAAGTGGTAATTACCAAAATAATTTGGTACTGGCTAAGAAACAGAAAGGTAGATCAGTGGAATAGAATAAATAGAAATTATACTATAGTAAATGACTATAGTAATCTAGTATATGATAAGTTCAAATATCCAAGCTTTTGGAAGAAAAACTTACTATTTGACAAAAACTTCTGGAAAACAGTATGGCAGAAACTAGGGATAGACCAACATCTCATACCACATTAAAATAAGGTCAAAATAGGTACATGATTTACACATAAAGCAAATTAAGGGATTTATCGTTTATCTGTCAGATTTATGGGCAGGGGAAGATTTTATGACCAAAGAAGATATAGATAATAAAATTAAATGTAAAATAGATTATTTTGATTATATAAAATTAAAAGCTTTTCACAAACAAAACTAATGTGACCAAGATTACAAGGGAAGTAGAAAACTGGGAAAGAATTTTTAAAACAAATATCTCTGATAAAGGCCTCATTTTTCAAATATATAGAGAACTGAGTTAAACGTATAAAAATACAAGTCATTCAACAATTGATAAATGGTCAAAGGATATGACCAGGCAATTTTCAGACAAGAAAATCAAAGCTAACTATAATCTTATGAAAAAATGCTCTAGATCATTATTGATCAGAGAAATGCAAATTAAAACAACTCTGAGGTATCACCTCACACCTATTAGAGTAGCAAACATAACAAAATTAGAAAATGTTGGATGTTGGAGGGGACATAGGAAAGCTGGGATGCTAACCCACTGTTGGTGGAGTTGTGAAGAGATCCAACCATTCTGGAGAGCAATTTGGAACTACGCCCAAAGGGCTATAGAACTGTGCATACCCTTTGATCCAGCAATACCACTGCTAGGTTTATATCACAAAGACATCTTCCAAAAGAGAAAAAAACCTATTTATACAAAAATATTTATAGCAGTGATGGCTAAGAATTAGAAATCAAGGGAATTCCCATCAGTTGGGGAATGGCGAAACAAACTATGGTATGTGATGGCGATGGAATAATATTTTGCTATAAGAAATGACAATCAGGATGACTTCAGAAAGTCCTGGAAAGACATGTATGAAATGATGTATTATGAAGTGAGCAGAACAAAGAGAACATTGTACACAGAGATAGTAATATTGTTTGATGAAAAACTGTGAATGACTTGACCATTTTCAGCAATACAATGATCCAAGACAATCCCAAAGGACTACTGATGAAACATACTATCCACCTCCAGAGAAAGAACTGATGTTGATGGAACAGACTGAAACATGCCATTTTTATTTTCTTTCATTTTTTAAGCAATTTTTATTGTACAAAATGAAAAATATGATAATGTTTTACATAATTACACATGTATAACCCATATATGATTGTTTGCCACCTCAGGGAGGGGAAGAGGAAGGAGGAAAAGAGGAATAACAATTAGAACCCAAAACTATAAATTAAAATGTTTATTATTTTTTAAAAATGTGCTATTCAGTTTCCTAAAAGTAATTCAGCCAAATATTTTATTCCTTTAAAATTCTAGTCCCCACTCATGGTCCATCTGAAGTGTTTGTCCTGTATCTCTGTACTGATGGACCAACTCAATGGAATCAGCTAAGTGCATGTCATAGTCTACACACATTATTCTTTTGATTGTTCTTGTATATGTCATGAGACTGAAATTTTTTATTAGTTATAGGTGTCATTTTAAAGTTTCTATAGGATTCCAGGGATTGATCCAATGAGCACAATATCATTTGAAAACAGGAATAATTGGAGAATTTCACTTCCAGGGAGTTCCTCTTCCATTTGGATTTCCATTTAGAGGCAGTTAGATGATGTAGTGGATAAAGTATAATCCTTGGAGTCATAAAGACATGAGTTCAAATCCTGCTTTTGAAAATTATTAGGTGTGTGATCCTGGGAAAGTTATGTAACCTATTTCTTCATCTTCAAAAGAATGAGAATAATTATAGCACCGACTTCCCAAGGTTTTTTGTTTTTGTTTTTTGGCGGGGCAATGGGGGTTAAGCGACTTGCCTAGGGTCACACAGCTAGTAAGTGTCAAGTGTCTGAGGCCAGACTTGAACGCAGGCCCTCATGAATCCAGGGCTGGTGCTTTATCCACTGTGCCACCTAGCTGCCCCCCCAAGGTTTTTAAAAAGATAAAATGAGCAAATGTTTGTAAAGAGCTATGAAAACCATAAAGTGCTATAGAATTGTTAGCTATTGTTATATTATCATCATCATCATCATTATTGTTGTTATTATTAAACTCTAAATGGTTCATCCCCTACAAGAAAGAATAGGAATCAAGAAATACAGATTTTTTTTTACAAATATGTTACTAGTAGAGAAATTTGAAGAACAATTGTAGCATTGATAATTTCTTCGAATTGCTCTTGGATATTTAGAAACATTTTGTTGGATTTGATGTTTTTTAATTTAATGTTTTTCAGAGACAACATGATATGGTGAACAGAGATGACCTGGGGCAAAATGTTCAGTTTCTGCAACTGACCTATATTAGCTCTATAGTCTCCCTTATTTTACAGATGAGCAGATCAAGTCTTTTTTTTGGGGGGAGGGGAACAATGAGGGTTAAGTGACTTGCCCAGGGTCACACAGCTAATAAGTGTCAAGTGTCTGAAGCTGGATTTGAACTCAGGTCCTCTTGAATCCAGGGCGGGTGCTTTACCCACTGCACCACCTAGCTGCCCCAAGCAGCTTAAAGTCTTAAAGGCACATGGCTCATATACGATCAAACAACTATTAAGTGTCAGGGACAGTACTTGAATCTAGGTCTTCTTGATTCCAGCCTGTCTTACCAGTCTTCCCCATTCCTGAACCATTTAGTATTCAATGTTTTCTTTGTTTCTTTGTTGTTTTTTTTTTTACCAGATTTATGATTTGTTTGGTGTATAAATCACTCAATGAAGAAGTTCCTGTTATAAATGATGATCTGCAACTTTTGATATTTATAGAGTTTGAAATTTTCCTGGGACACTAAGAGGTTAAATGGCTCTCCAGGGTCACCAGCAAAGATGTGTCAGAAGTAGAACAAGAAGCCAGGTTGTTTTAACTCTCAAGCAAACCCTATCAGCTATGCTACATTGTTCTGCTCTATATGAGATACTAGCTTCTATTAAACTTTCTTTCAAAAACAGAAGTTGTTAGATGCCATAGTGAAAAGAATAATGAACCTAGAGTGAGGAGTGAGTTCAAAGCCAGTCTCATACACTTATTAGGTGTGTGCCTCTGTTTCTTCACTGTAAAATGGGTAAAATAACAGTACCCCCCTCCCAGGGTTGTTGGGGAAATCAAAAGAGACATTATTTGTAAAATATTTAGCTCAGTGCCTGGAACACAATAAATACACTTAATAACCGGTTATTTCTTTTCTTCCTATAATCCCCCGACCAGGATTTTTGTTCTTTGTCATTCTCATAGTATGCTTTCAATGTTTAATTAGCCATAGGATGCCTTTTTCCCATAAATAATATTTAGTCATGTAGAATGCTATTTGTAGTGTGCATGATATATGCACAGGGTTCCTATAAGCCCTGGAATTCTAAGGCCCATATTAAAGTAAGACACAGACGCCCACAGAGGTATTCTCAGAGCAAAGTTTTCAGTGCAATTAGACTAAAACCAAATGCCTGTTGGCCAAATTAAGGAGGAACAAAAAGCATCTGAAGGTGAGAAATGCTATTCATTTCACAATTGTCAGCAAAAAAATATATATCTACACAGTATTGGCAGGCAACCTTGTATGCCTTGGAGCAGTTTTTTCAAACTGGAATGTTCTCAAATTAGAAGAGACTTGGTCAACTCAGATTCTTGTGGGGACATCACTTTAAAAATAGAAGTGCCCTGACCCATCTATTACTCTGACAATCCCACAGAATAAGATGAGCTGATGGGGGGGGGGAAGATTGGGAAAGTCTCAAATGAGCAAGGAAAAGTCCACTTTCACTAAAGTCAATAAGATGAACCCTTCACTCAGTAACTAGAAAAATGAAATTGCATTTCTACTTTAATTTTTTGATATATTTCTCCCGCAGGGAATTTCATTCCCAAATCCCAAACTTGTATCTGTATTTCACAATCTGTATTGTCCACGCTAACAAAGTAAGGAGAACAATTTCATATTATAATTTTAAATTGTTTGCAATATCCATTTATGAGTAAGGAAATCTGTATTCAGGTATTATTTATTAGAGAAGCAACCAGGGAGACCATCGAGTACCCTAAGGATCAGCGAGGTTAAATGACTGGGCCAAAGTCACACAGGAAGAAAGTATCTGAAACCAGAACCTCTGACACTAAAATCATTGCTCTTTTAACTCTATAATGCTACAGATAGTCTGAGGTAGAGGGAAGAGCAATGGATTAGGTCTAAAAGGACCTGATCTTGATTCTTATCTCTGCCACTTAGGAGCTATGTGACCCTAAACAAGTCACTTGTCCTCTCTGTGCCTCAGTTTCCTCATTTGTAAAATGGGATAATGCCTGCACTAATTACTCACAATACTAGGAGAAGAGAAGCACTTTGTAAACCATAAACCTCAAAGTACTACAAAAATGGAAAGTATTCATATTCAAATTAGGTGCTTGAAAAGGCAAACATTTTATTTTGTTTGTTTCTTTTTTAATATAAGGATTAAATACAAATCTCTAGTGACTTCCTTGTCAAATTGGTATGTCCAGTGAGGGGACCATCACAAATATCCTCGGTGACTTGTTGAGAGGTATCTCCTTTAAAAGCATGAGATATAACATTTGATGATAAATTATAGAAGGCTAAGGTTGAAGATGCCTCTGAATTCTTGTGAAGAATGGAAAGGAAATTTGTCCAATGAACTTTGTTTTTTCTTATCAATACTATTCCTGAAGAAGAGAGAGTTACATTTATTACCTAGCTGATAATCCTGAGAAACTCATTTCTTTTTGTTGTTGTTGTTGTTTGGGTTTTTTTTTTGTTTGTTTATTTGGTTTTTGCAGGGCAATGAGGGTTAAGTGACTTGCCCAGGGTCACATAGATAGTAAGTGTCAAGTGTCTGAGGTTGGATTTGAACTCAGATCCTCCTGAATCCAGGGCTGGTGCTCTATTCACTGCACCACCTAGCTGCCCGACTGCCATGTACTATTAAATGGAAGAGGAAGAAATCATAAAGCCATGTTGTCTAGGTACCTGATAAATTTATATTTTTACTTCTCAACTAGGTCCTCCCTACAGCAAAGCAAGTGTTCTATTGCTCCCTAATTGGTTTATTTCTCCTTAATCTTCCCATTCCCACACCCTACACTCTCAGCTAAGGACATCAATTCATATTTAACCCTCCTCCTCCCAAATTGAGACAGTATATCAATATTCTCCTTCCCCACTTCTTATTTTATCTCATTCAGGAATTCTCTCCTTGCTATCTCTTCCTTCATTCCAGTCTCAGACAGAGAAGTGGCCCTTGTTCTCGCTAAGGCAAACCCAATCTATGCTTGCCAATGATCTCACCTTCTTATTTCTCCAGAACGTTCCACCCCCTCCATCATTACCACACTCTCTCACTTTTCTTCAACCACTCCCTATTTGCTGGTTCTTTCCCTAATCCCTACAAACACATCTATCTTCTCCATCTTTAAAAAACAAAAACCAAAACCAAAACCAAAAAAACCTCACTTGACCAAACCATCCCCACTAGTTATCATCCCATATTCTTTCTCTTTATGTATAAATTCCTTGATAAAGCCATCTACAATTAATGAATTCACTTCCTCTCCTTTTTCTTCTAACTCTACACATAACCCTCTGCTTTCTGACTTCTGACCTCATCATTCAACTGTCCTCTCCAAAATTAATAATGATTGGCTATTTGCCAAATGTAATGGCCTTATTTGCAGTCCTTATCTTTTTTGATCTCTCTACATCATTTGGTACTATCAATTACCTTTTCTACCTCCTCTCTCTTTTCTAGGTTTTCATGATACTACATTCTGATTTTTCTACTATCTGTCTAACCTGTTCTCAGTCTCCTTTGCTGGATCTTCATTTATGTCACTCCTATTGACCTTGAGTTTTTACCCCAGGTTATGCCATAGATTAGGCTTCTTTCTCTTTTTGCTCTATACTATCTCATTTAGTGGTTTCTCTAAATCCCTTAGATTCAATTACCACCTCCATGCAAATGATTCTCAGATCTATATAATTTATTACTAATCTCTCTGCTGAGCTACCATCAAACATATTTATCTGCTTCTTGGATGTCTCAAAAGGATGTCTTTTAAATGTATCAAACTCAGCATATCCAAAACAGATCTCATTATCTGTCATCCCAAACCCTCCCCAGATTACTCTCTAGGGTATCATCATCTTTCCAGTCAGTCACCTGGACTCACAGTCTACATCTTATCCATGACTCCTCTCACTCACCCCACATATCCAACCCATTGTCATTTTTTACATACTTACATTTCTCATGCTTTCTCTTCTCTCTGTTCATATAGAAGCTATATTAGTTCAGTCCTAGGTCCTAGGCCTTTTGCCTAGATTATAGCAGTAGCCTTCTAAGAAATTTCCTTGACTCAATCTCTGCCTGATCCAATTCATCATTCACTTAGCTGCCAAGTTGATTTTTCTGAAGCATAAGTCTGAACATGTCACCCCTCTTCGATGTGTTTTAGTCTTTCCCTATTATGACCAGGATCAAAAATAAGGTTTTCTTTTCATAACCTAGCCTTTTCCTGTCTTTTTTTAAAATTATTATTTGGTGAGGCAATTGGGATTAAGTGATTTGCCCAGGTTCACACAGCTAGTAAGTGTCATGTCTGAGTTCAGGTTTGAACTCAGGTCCTCCTAAATCTAGGGCTGGTGGTTCATCCATTGTGCCACCTAGCTGCCCCCTTTTCCTGTCTTTTAAAATTTTTCTTACATTTTATTCCCTGCCATGTATTCTACAATATGAGCGTACTTGACATCTCTCAAAAAAAAAAAAAAAGAGACAAACACACACAGACACACAACACCATCTCTAGTGTCTGTGCCTTTGGAATGGATATCTCCTATTCCTAGAATCCTCTCCTCCCTCACTCCACCTCCTAGTTTTCCTGGCTTCCTTCAGCAATCAACTCAAATTCCACCTTTTGCAGAAAGTCTTTCTTCATACCAATAGCTGCCTATACCTTCCCTTTTGAGATGACCTTTTCTACTCTGCATGTATTGTATGTACCCAGTGACCTGCATGCTTTATCCAACCCCATTGGAATGTAAACTCCAGAAAGGCAGGGACTGTTTCCCCCCCTTTTTTTTTGTCTCTTTTTATCTCTAGCACTTAACACATCACTGTCCACTGGTAAAGGGGTTTAATAAGTGTTTGTCAGTTAGCTCACTATACAATATTCTTTATTTGAGCTCCCATATTTAACAAAATTTCAGTCTATTTTATCTAGACACATGATTTCATTGTTGTGGGGATCCCTTACTGAGAAAAATTCCTTCAACAATGCAAATCAGCAACTATTCTTTAAGTTACATCCTTTGAGTGATTCATGTTGAGAAAAAATCCAACAAGATTCATTCTTTAGTCTAATAATTAGCCAGTAGGTGCAATTATAATATAAATCATATTAAAACATAAGATAAATATTTTTTTAAAATAATTTTTGTTTCTTTTTTAAAAGATAAAGCATCAAACAATCATTATCACACACACACACACACACACACACACACACACACATGATTTAGTATGAAATGTTAGTCCCAATTTTAAGTGAATTAACATTGTTGCCTTTTTCTGGAATCAATTCGCCTCTAGTAATGAGGACTTCTTGTATTTATCTGTAGATGTATTTGTTGATTCCTCACAATAGAATGTATGTTCCTTGAAGTCAGAGACTGCTTCTTTTTTTTTTCCTATGCCTCAGTGCTTAACATAATATCTGGAACATAGTAGGTTCTCAAATACTCATTTGCTGAATGAATGGATGGATGGTTGGATAGATGGGGAAAATGTCACCTGAAGGCCACAGAGAAAAGTCAAAGAAACCCATGGAAAGCCTTGAAAACAATGACAGTCATTTTGTTTTGGGTAAAAGAAGAGCAAACCATCAGTTCTGTTGTCTCTGGGGACCTAGCGAAGGCTATCAAAATATATTATCTAGGACAATAATCATGGCAGAACACATCCAATAAAGAACTTGTTTCCTTTCCCCCACAATGCCCACCATGACCAATGCCTTATCTGGTTGATAGAGAGTAAATATTTACCTTGATGCCAGGGAGAACGAGTTTAATTTATATTAGCTTCTATTAAAATGAAATTAAATGAACTTCTATCAAATGCTTATTATGGAGTTCCTTTTAAGCCAGGCACATGTAACTTTTAGTGCATTAATATTTTCTTTTGACTAGTAAAACATATTTGCTTTTCTAGAGTAAATTAGTTTGTAATATGATGTCAATTTATACACTGCAACAGCATGAGAGATAGACAATGAGATGGGCCCAGAATAAAATAGGACAAGGTAAAATGATCACATCTAGGGAAATTTCAATGACCTGGAATTTCTCACTCTTAATAAAGTCCATCTTTCCAACACCAATATTCTCCCAGAGCTGATACATGGCTGAGTATGATAGAATGCTACAATACCAGAAAATGGTCTCCACAATATGCTGCCTACCCTTGGGGCATTATGCTCAGTCTCCTCTACTTCCGCCCCTTTCAGTCCCCATATTTCTCTTCCCCAGATAATCTTACATTCTGCTCTGTGACTGTTTTGTTTTGTTTTGTTTTGTTTTACATATTAAGGTCAGTTTTATGTTAAAGATAGTGAAAACACAAAGGAAATTGAGGAATACCTCCCAAAGTATGAAATACTCCAACTAGCAGAAGATAGGAGAATTCTATGAAATTTATAAAGAATAGTAAGTACCCATATTTCACCAGTAGTTCCCCCAAATAGGAAAGTAACCTACTAGAATCCTTCTATAAGACAAATATAGACTTTTGACCAAAACCAAGGAAAGCCCAAATACAGAAAGTAAACTACAAGCCAATATCATGAATGAACATTGCCCAGCCCACTCCCCAATTTTTAAACAAAATCCTATCAAAATGATTACAGTGAATTATTCATTCATTATGATCAAATGGGAATTATACCAGGGATGAAAGCATAGTTCAACATTAGGAAAACAATGAACATAATTGTTCTTGTTTGCTGTTTGTCCTTTATTTTTTGGGGGGGGGGCAGGTCAATGAGGGTTAAGTGACTTGCCCAGGGTCACACAGCTAGCAAATGTCATGTGTCTGAGGCTGGATTTGAACTCAGGTCCTCCTGAATCCAGGGCCAGTGCTTTATTCACTGTGCCACCTTGCTGCCCTGTTTGTCCTTTATTCTTAAAGAGGAGCAACGTTGAGGTGATGTCAGGACTGTGAATTGGATTTAAGTGAGAGAGGACTATGCAAAGTCACCAGTCTCACTCTCTCTTCCAATGCCATCAGGGTATAGTGGCAAGATAAAGATCAGGATGACTGACTTTCTTGTTGGTATTTGAATCCCTAATGCTTAGCTTAGTGCTTGGCACATAGTGGGTGCTTAATAAAGGCTTTATTGATTTGCTTATTCATAGCTACAAATGATCAAAAGGTGGGGAATACAAGACTTAGTAGAATAAGTAGACTTCTACATATTGCCATTGGTAGTTTTATAGGAAAAAATGGCATAAACTGCATCATTAAGATCATATGTCATTGAAAAACAAAATAATTATGCAGTAGAAGAACTTGCAAGGCAACAAAGTGAGCAAAGATCTACTAGTACTTAGAAAATATACTTAAGAAAGAACAACAAAACAAAATGATGACAGAGGAAGAAATCTAGCATATATAAAAGCATGATCAAAAATAGCACAGGATAAGAAGATGTGGATAAGTCGTGATACTGGGAAGGAAAAGGGGTACCCAGACCAATGAGATTAGGGAATCATTGAATTACTATAATACTAAAGTGTAGGTAATGCCAGTTCAAAATAACTTAGTTATTTAAGGGAGTATTAGATATATTTGATATAACCATAATGTAATGAAATACCTCCCCCAGTAAAATTTAAGTTCCTTTAGGACAAGGACTATTTCATTTTTACCCTTGTATCCTGAGTGGAAAACATAGTTCCTGATACATCAGAGGTATCTTATAAATGCCTATTAATTGATTCCTTAGTGAAACATTTTAATATATAGCTTATGGAATCAATGTCATGATTTCATAATTATACCTTGGAACCTTAGATGGTTGATGCCTATTGTTTCCATGACTGCTTGGATTGTGGGACCCAGTGTTGTTGAGGTAATTTTCCAACCTAACTTACTTAACCTGCTGATCTAAATCAATCAGGCTATCACTCATGCATAGTCCTCAGGCAACAACAGCAAAATCTCTCCCCTATATGAGACCCTTGAGGGCGGGATCCCCATGGATCCTTGGTCTCAGCTGAGGAGATAACCTCCCCACCCCAATTTTCCCCAATCCCTTTCAGTTTTTTACCCAATAAAGGCTTCAGGCCATGATAAAAGTCAGGGAAGCTGCCTAATTCTCTATCCCGGAAGTAGGGACCCATTGCCCACACTGTCATGCTTGATCAGAGATATAGAGCATGCCTCCTTCTCATTTACCCCTACCAAAGCCCAGGGAATCTTCGGGCTGCTTTGTCCTAGGTCAAGGAATACATCAGGCACTCCCACTATTAAGCCTCCCTACTCCACTGAAAACAGCTCTTGGGCACTGAAAACGTCTGGCTACTGAGGCCACTCCTCTCCTACCCTGTGGAAAGTACCAAAGGCTTCTCTGATCTTCAAGGCCTCTCCTCCTGCTTTACTTCACCTCTATGAAAGCAGTGAAATACCCTTCCACTACCCATTCCTATGGTAGAGAGAGGCTTCTCTTTACCTCCTGAAGCTGAGAGTAGTGGAGTTACTTATTGGTCTTCTTTCCAGTTCTACTTTCAATCCTAACTCTGACCACAGACTTCCTTCCACCTGATTCATCAGCAAAAAGCAGCTTGAGTTCTCATGTAGGTCATATTTAAAAGGTTGTCACATCTGTCTCCCATTTTGAAGAGAAAAATAAGTAGTAAATTCTTAATGTATTCCAAAAAAGAAATCATTTTACATAAAAGACCAAAGAGAGAAATTTTCTTTCAAAATATAAGCTGAAGTGTCAGTGAACAGGAGAGAAGAAAGATGTAAGTAAAAGTTGACTTGTAGAACAAATAAACTAAATGAATATTCCAACTCATAAAATTTAAGAAAAAAATGAAAGAAAGTTAAATAACAAAGAAAATTTAAAAAGTAAGAACATCATTGCAAAATTTCAATTAAAAGAATAAATGAGATCAAACAAAAATCAATGGATAACAAAATAAAAATAACAGAAAAAGCCTTGTATATAAGAGAATTGTAAAACTTGGCTAATGGATATGCATGACAAAATAAGACATTTGGAAATCAAAGTAAGAAATACAGTCATTAGACTATTTTTGATCCCAAAAGACACTGAGAAATGACAAAGCTAGGAATTGTATTTGAGATGTGATTTAGAGAAAACTTTCCAGAGTGAATAAGATAAGGTGTCAAGTCTCCAATTATTCACTTTTCAACCTTTTGCAATCAGACTTCCAATCTCATTACTCAACTGAAAATGTTCTTCTTGCCAAAGATACCTAAGATTGCTTAGTTGCTAAACCTTATTTTTTTTTGTCAGTCTCTATCCTTCCTGACCTCTTTATAACATTTTACATTAGTCATCCTTTTCTTTTGGACTAGGGGTTCTTGGAGTCACTGGACTTGTATTTTTAAAAAATGCTTTAATAAATAATTGAAATATAATTGGGGGGGGGCAGCCAGGTTGCACAGTGGATAAAGCACCAGCCCTGGATTCAGGAGGACCTGGGTTCAAATCTGACCTCAGATACTTGACACTTACTAGCTGTGTGACCCTGGGCAAGTCATTTAATCCTCATTGCCCTTCAATATATATAATGTATATGTGTGTGTACATATATAATATGTAATATATATATAAAATATATTTGTATATGTATACACACACACATATATATACATATATATATACATATAATTGGTTTTCTTTGAAATACTATATATTTTACTTTATGGACTTAAATATATTATTCTGAGAAGGGGTTCATAGTCTTCACCAAATTGCCAAAGGGTCCATCCCATCTCTCTTTCTCTCTCTCTCTCTCTCTCTCTCTCTCTCTCTCTCTCTCTCTCTCTCTCTCTCTTTCACTACTTATACACACACAGAGATAAAGAAGCATTGGATACTGTGGATTCTCTGGGTTTTTGTGACCTCATTCTCTTGTTTCTTTTTCTGGATAATCACTACATGATGACCTCTCACTGGTATGTACTATAAGGATCAAACCTTGACCTTTATTCTTTTCTCTATTTACAATCTCTTTTAATGGCCTCATCATTCAATCAACTATGCCACCCTTGCTGCCTAATAGATGGAAATGAAAAAGGAGCAAGGAATCGCAAAGGTAAAATTGCGAAGTATAACATGAAGGGAGTTAAACTTCAGGTAGAAACATAAACAGCAGAACAATAGCTTGTTTCAAGATCTAGTTTTAGCATTTAAAATACATATGTTAAAATGCAATACATATGTGAATATGTTAAATGTATAGATTTATTATAGTTAAAGTATATATTAAAGGTAAGATAAATTTCATTCCCTCCAAGAAACACCTAAACCATTAAGAAGAAAATATCAGGGGGGCAGGTAGGTGGCGCAGTGGATAGAGCACGGGCCCTGGAGTCAGTAGTACCTGAGTTCAAATCCGACCTCAGACACTTAACACTTACTAGCTATGTGACCCTGGGCAAGTCACTTAACCCCAATTGCCTCACTAAAAAGAAGAAGAAGAAGAAGAAGAAGAAGAAGAAGAAGAAGAAGAAGAAGAAGAAGAAGAAGAAGAAGAAGAAGAAGAAGAAGAAGAAGAAGAAGAAGAAGAAGAAGAAGAAGAAGAAGAAGAAGAAGAAGAAGAAGAAGAAGAAGGAGAAGAAGAAAATATTAGGAGACAAATCAAATATATTACTTAACTTTTAAAATTAAGTGTATGGGTGGATTTCAGAGAAACCTGGAAGGACTTACATTAACTGATGCTGAGTGAGATGAGCAGAACCAGGAGAACATTGTACACAGTATCAACAACATTGTGTGTTGATCAACTATGATAGACTTGACTCTTCTCAGCAATAAAATGATCTAAGATAGTTCCAAAGGACTCATGATGGAAAATGCTCTCCAAATCCTGAAAAAAAAAGAACTATGGAATCTAAATGCAGATTGAACCATACTATTTCTATTTTTTTTGTTTTTGTTTTTTGAGGTTTTTCATTTTTGCTCTGATTCTTCTTGCACAACATGACTAATGCAGAAATATGTTTAATGTGATCATACATACATAACCTATATCAGATTGCTTGCTGTCTTTGGGGAGGGGTAAGGGAGAGGAGGGAGGGAGAAAAAAATTGAAACTAGAATTTTATGAAAACAAATGTTGAAAATTATCTCTATATATAACTGGAAAATAATAAACTACTTTTATGGGAAAAAATGAAGGGTATAATTCTGCCAATGAAAGTAAAGGAGTTACAGAATGAATCATGAAAAAAATCATCCAGATGTTGCTTGCAAGAGTCATATTTTAAATAAAAAGTTATTTCTGCTTTAAACTTAAGAAGCAGGTCTAAAACACTTCATGCAATTGCAAGTACAAAAAAGCAAGAGAGTCAGCAATGGTCATTGACAATTTGGAATTCAGGGTCAA
Source organism: Dromiciops gliroides (assembly GCF_019393635.1). Lineage (NCBI taxonomy): Eukaryota > Metazoa > Chordata > Mammalia > Microbiotheria > Microbiotheriidae > Dromiciops > Dromiciops gliroides. The sequence goes on from NC_057861.1 coordinate 408,301,202, forward strand.
AAACATTAAGTGAGATTATCATTATTCTGGACAATGGTTAAAGAAAAAATAAATGGCACAAATATGACAATTTTGAATTAATATTCAACAAAGTTTCCCATATTAAAATTCATAAAAGGAAATGTATCAGGTATATAAGGAGGGACCAACAAAATATTATACTAGAAGGGAATTTTACAACTCAGTTTTTAAAATATGATAAATCAAATCAAATGATTAATAGTGAAGTAATCACAGATCTGGAGTACTGCCCTAATATGTTGCAATCAATATACATAACAAGAGAAGCAAATGAGAACAAGAAATACACATTCTTTTCAAGTACTCATGGAGCATGTTAAAAATTATCACATTATTCCCAGAGAAGCCCTGTTTAATTTCCCACAAGCCAAATTGTACCTCCCATATTTTCAAACCATAGAGTAGAAGTAAATTAGGACAAAAAGAAATGTTATAAAACAACATGAAAGTTAAAAAAACCAATCAATTAGAAAATGAGGATTTAAAAAAAACCCAGAAATATATCAGAATTTTTTGCAAAAAAACAATATTGAATGTAGGACTTGAAGTCACAAAAACCTTATTTCAAATTCTACCTCATGCATTTATTAAACTGTGTGACACTAGACAAGCCATTTTACCTCACACAGCCTTAATTTACCTATATGTAAAATGGGGGTAATAGTAGCACCTACCTCTCTGGGTTGTTGTCTAGATCAAATAAGACAATATATAAAAGGTATTTTATAAAACTCAAGGTATTATTTAAATGGTAGTTTTTGTTATTATTATAATCAAAATCATAAAATCCAATTTATCATACTGAATACCCAAATTAATAAGAGAATAAAGAATAAAATAAAACTTTCAATGAGGCACTGAATTTATTAGAAAAAATAAAACAACAGTAATTAAATCAAAATTTGTCAAAGAGAATTTATAAAGTTAAGGTAATATAGTGTTTGAGAAAAAATGAATTAATTCAACTGAAAGCTTTTTTTTTTGAAAAACCAATCAGATTAACATATAAATCAAGAAAAGGAGAACAAAAGTGTGAACCAAAAATATTACAAATGAGAAAATGAGATATTTATGTTAGTTATTATTATTATTAAGATATCTAATATCAATATAACATTTTAAGGCTCACAAAACACTTTGCATATATTATTTGATCCCCACAACAGTCCGAAGAGGCCAGTGCTACTATTATTCCCATTTTATAAGTGAAGAAACTGAGACTGAGAAAAGTTAAGTAGTTTACCCAGGGTAACATAAAGTTAGTTAGGAGGCAGAGTCCTCAACTGAGGTAATGCATGGAGGGATAGAGGGAGGTGTAGGAGGCTCAAGAAAGGAAGAGTAGGTTTGAAATACTTTCTATGCAAGATAGGCAATCAATTAGGAACAAATACAAGTATCAGCTTGTTGCCAGTGAATGCCTAGTAGAGGTTGGCTAACTTGAATTTGCATGCATGAATTTTCATGGTACCATGCTGCCTCCTTAACTTTTTTTTTTTTTTTTGCAGGGCAATGTGGGTTAAGTGACTTGCCCAGGGTCACACAGCTAGTAAGTGTCAAGTGTCTGAGGCCGGATTTGAACTCAGGAACTCCTGAATCCAGGGCTGGTGCTTTATCCACTGCACCACCTAGCTGCCCCCTGCCTCCTTAACTTTTAAGATAACTGTATCTTAGTGGAACAGGGCATGGATCAAAATAATAAGGGATTAAGCAGCAAAGAGTACATGTTTCATTCAAGAACAAGAAAGAATGCTTTGTAATTATAATGATCAAGCTTGCCCCTGAAGAAAAGATGAGAAAATATATATTCTTCCTTTCTTTAAATGGGAATTATAAGAACATTGTATACACTGTCACACACAATTGACACACTGGTTAGCTTCATTAAAAACTTTTGTTTGCTATTTTTTAGTTGATAAAAAGCAATGGCTTGGGGACAGCTAGGTAGTGCAGTGGATAAAACACCAGCCTTGGATTCAGGAGGACCTGAGTTCAAATCTGGCCTCAGACACTTGACACTTACTAGCCATGTGACCCTGGGCAAGTCACTTAACCCTCATTGCCCCTAAAAAATAATAAAATAAAAAGTAATGGCTCTATGGGAAGGGAAAGGAAAATGATATATTCAGAAGTGAAGATGATAGAACAAACAAAAGGTATCAACAACATTATTTTCTTTAAAAAAAGGAAATGGCATGATTTTTAAAAAAGATGGGAAATTTAGTGTGTATACTGTCATAAAGGAAGAAAAATTGTTTGGATTGAAAAAGGAGTAGGTCTAGATTTAAGATTTTTTTTTTGGCTTAGAGAATGACCTTTGGATTCAGATTGGTTAAGTGATATTTCCATGACCAGAGGCAGGATCTTGAGCCTTGGTCTTCATGATTCTAAGTCCATCCTTCTATTCTACTCTGTGATGCTTATCCATCTTGCTATCTTAGAAATATAATAAGGAGATCTTTGTTTAAAAAAAACCCTTAAAAAGAACAACCTTGACTACCTAAAACAATTTCGCAAATGAAAGCAACACAAAAAACAATGCTTTCACTGACTCATTTTTCCTAATTGTCTCTAAAGTTTTCAAGACCTGAGGTTTAGGGAGGAGAAAGAGAAGTTGAAAAATTAAAAAAAATGTTTTTTCTCCCATCCTCTTAATTTAGTTGAACAAAGCCTTCAGAACAAACAGGATGCAGTAATTGAAATCCAGGCAGAAGAAGAAAAGTCAATCAATCCAAATAAAATGGTTAGGACTCTTGGTGACCTTCAAGAAAGAACTCACTTGCCGACTCATTCTTGAATATTGTGGGAAGGAGGGAGAAGGGAAAAGTGAAAGGTGTTTAACCCACTAAAAACATGTGACATTAATACTGTTGACTGATTCATTCAACAGACATTGATTGAAAGCTAAGTCCTGAGGGGAGACTGAAAGTAGTATAAGACTCCACAGCAGTCCTCAAATAGCTGATAATATAAGACAGAACATTTCCACTTTCGCAACAAAAACATTTTCAGAAAGCAAAATGTTATTTGGCTTTATACTTTACTGCTGTTTTTACAGTGCATAGCACAACCAAATTGGTCTCATTTCTTTTTCTCACACTTGGCACTCCAACTACTAACTTAGAGCCTTTGAATTTTCTTACACCATGCCCGGAATAAATGAACTCAAACTTACCTATACCACTTGTAAGTCCACTTCAAGACTCAGTTCAAACACTTTCTCTTGCATGAGGCCTTTCTTGTTACTCCCTAGCTGCAAAATCCTCCCCCAAAATTTACCTTACATGTATGTTTTGTATATACTTATGTTACATGCATATGCCCAACCTCCTTCCCCAGAATGTAATCTCATTGAGGTCAGGGGCATTCTAGAGTGTATTTTAATTTGATTTGTTATAAGAGAAGTTTCTATTGGTAGAGTTAGGGAATATCATTGGGAAATGACAGCAATATAATGTCAATTGCCAATAAAACAATTATTCATAATAAAAATTATAAGAATGCAGTTTTTAAAAATCTAAAATGCTATTTGTATTTCATTAACCCTGAAAAGGACAATTATTTCATTTTGTATAGAAGTTTATCTAAAATTAGCACTGAATTATCTGAAATATATCAATGAGAGTAAACATATTTTAAAGGTCTTTCGAGACTCCAAAATCATAGATTTTCTTGGGCTAATACGCTGTACAGCATTTAAAAAGCATTAACATAGCTCAACAACAGTTCATAACACAAAATCAGACATAATCCTTAAGCAAATGAATCATCATAAATGATTTCGTATACTATCTGATCAGAGTAAGTAAATGTCTGCTGAGTCATTTACACCCAGAAATTGGTGCAGAATTAAGCAGAGGTAAGGAGTAGTAATCTGGGAGGTAGGGTCAGGACTATTGCAATGACTCAAACATATTATGAAAGTTGCATTACACCGAAAGCAGAGCATCTGACAAAGCTTTGCCTTGATTTGGACAATTCCATCTCAGAGGGTGGTGATGAGGGGATATACAGTTCTGGACCTCATGCTAAGCAACAAGAAGATTTACTGTGGAATATGGAATCAATGGGAACCTAGAGAAAGAAAATATGTCCTTTTAGTTTATGTTAGTCAATTAGAGGAACACTAAGCATGGTCAGAAATAGTATATCTGCCATTTCTATTATGGTAAGTATCAATAGCTATAACTTGCATTAACAAAAGCTCTATTTTTCAACTCAATAAACATTTATTATGGTCTTACCATATGCCAGGTACCAGAAAGGAAAAGAAGGACCCCACCCTCAAGAAACTAATAACCTAATGGGGAAGACAACTCACAAATAACAGTTGGAAAGTGGGGGTGGGACACAAAGGGGCATCTTGTTCCCTGGAGTTGAAACCAGGCAAAGCTGCAGATAGAAAGTGAAGTGAGCTAGAAATCCAATTTCTGCCATTCTTCTTATCTTGACTTTTTTTTCTTCTGTATTTATTTTATAAAGGTGTTTTCTAATTTCTTTGTGTTATTCATACATATTAGTCTTAGTTTTATTATGGTATTTCATAATGTGCCACAATTTACTTAACCATTCTTCTACTACTGGACATTTAGGTATGTACCCTGGACTTTAGGAAAACAGTCTTTACAAGTTCAGAGAAATGGTAATTATGAATTTGTAGCCGGAAAAGCTGAAAGGAAAAGTGGTTTGAGAGCAGCGGAAGATTCATAACTGAAGTTTTAATATTTCAAACTCTATTTTAATAAATTTGATAAAAAAAAAAGACGAGGGGACCAGGTACTCCACCAGTAACTTTCCGATGGGTTCATATTTCTAAATAATATTTACAAAATATGGAACCAGAGATAGATACATAACCAAGGATGGATGTAAAAGAAGCTTGAATGTCTAAAAGTAATATTCAAGAAAACTGAAACCAAGGACCAGCAGAAGGTTGCAATAACAACAAAAACATCACGAAGAACAAAAACCTCAGAGTAAGCTAAAGACCAAGGAAAGAATAGGCTTAATGTGTGGTGTAGATGCTGTAATGTTATCAGATGAGAGTGAAAAAGCCTAAGTATCTATGTCTTATTTACTTCAATCTTCTCTGTCAAAAAGAATTATCTTCTGAAAATGGAAAGGGTAGAACAAACATGACTAAAAGGAAATTGAAGTGAGCGATAAGTAAGGAGATAACAAGACAGTATCTAGCTGCCTCTAAATGCAATTCAGTATTCTAGCCTGAACAAATTCCATTCAAAGGTACTGAAATTCATCGCACTTGTAGTTTTTAAGGAATATTGGAAAAAATAAGTAGTGTCAGAAGACTGGAAAAGGGTAAAAGTTATCCAAGCTTTCAAAGGGGGGAAGTAGGTAGATTCTACACTTATAGACAATTTTATTAAAATTCATCAAAATTCTATAAGGGATATTTAAATAGCTAGTCTGAACTGCAAATGCGATATCTTCATCACTAGAAGCCAGATTGAGTTTTCCATGAATAAGTCATACCTAACCAATTTTATCTCTTTGTTTCTAAAGGGTACTTCCCCCTCCCCCCTGGAGTAGTATTAGTGAATGTTATTTTCTTAATATATCTAGAGTTGACAATATATACAGGATAAAATGGATGAAGAAAGACTATTTGCTAGATTACTGCATGCAATCATATGACAAAAAGCCTACTGATTTAGTCCAACAGTACACATCTATCTTGAACAAGCACTGAAAATGGACAGCTAGCTAGCTAGACAATTGAATAAGGAGAAAGGAATGGGTTGGATTATATTTGGAAAATTGCACAACAATTTTAACAATCCTATTATGCTTTCTGACATAAAGGCTCATCTTTGTTAAGGTTAACATTCAGGGATGCATTATGACTAAGAATCCAGGAACACTGTGAAGAAGTGAAATTATGAATAACCTGAAGGGCAATGGAAAAAGACATGAGAAATATACATAGGCTGCAGCCAAGGGTGTGTTGGAGCCAGTTATAACCAGAAAAATTATTGCTAGTATATCAGTGTGAGCATTTACATCTCTGAAATCAGGAAATGCTGCAGATCAGGGTTTGATTTATTGTTTTATTGATTGCCCACACTTAAGAAAATGATAGAGGAAATGATCATTAAACTTTAAAATTTGTTGTATATAATTTTTTCCCCAGAGACCCAGTTGTTAACATTCACCAGCTCGGCCTTGGCTGTAGCATATTATCCACAATGATTTGGGGGGGGGGTCATAAAATAATGTGAAAATGTTATGATTGTAAAAACAGGTGGGATAATTATCTAGTAAGAGTAAAGTTGAACATCCTGAATGTCAACATAGCTATAAATACCATGTTAAAAGATCCAGAAGTCCTCCAGGAAATTAAACTCTTCCGTGGAGGATGTTTGGGAGGGCATGGAAAAGAATTGTACATGATAGGACACTAAATGGTTGTGATATGCATTGATGGAAAGACCATGTCATTCTCCTGCTCATTTGGTTCTCTAATCACTAAACTCATACAAACTCCTCAATTTGACATTTAAAGACCTTCACAACTAAGATTCATCTTACCCTTCCAGGCATATTACATATATTTCACTTCATACATTCTACTCTCACATCAAACAAGTCTCATTACATTTCCTCCTACATAACATTTAATTTCCATCTTTTGCCTTGCACTCCCTCCTTGCCTCTGCCTCTTAAAATACTCAGTTTCCTTCAAAGTTTAGGCCAAGTGCCACCATCTACATCAGTCCTTTCCTGATATTATACCTCCCCCAGATATTTTTCCTTCCCCACAAAAAATGACTTTGTATTACCTTTGGAAGTATTTTGTAAATATTTATATTTGTTTTTTTCACTCTCCCAATTGACTATAAGCTCTTTGAGGGCAAGGGATGCTTCATTCTTTTTTTTTTTTTTTTAGTGAGGCAATTGGGGTTAAGTGACTTGCCCAGGGTCACACAGCTAGTAAGTGTTAAGTGTCTGAAGCTGGATTTGAACTCAGGTACTCCTGACTCCAGGGCCAGTGCTCTATCCACTGCGCCATCTAGCTACCCCCTGTTTCAATCTTTTTACTATGTATCTCTAGAAATCAGTCAGTCAATAAACATTTATTAAATATCTACTATGTACCAGGTACTGTGATAAGTTCTGGGGATAAAAATATGAAGAAGGAAGAGCATCTCTGCCCTCAAGGAGCTTACAATCTAATGGGGGGAAACAGTACACAATAGGAAATTTAAAGAGCCTGGGGGGATAAAGAACCCAGTGCTGGGACAAGATGGAGAAGTCTAAAGGAGGTATAGTCCAGTTGGAAAGGAAGAGACAACTGGACTGGACATCCTCCTTAAATAGAGGTTTCAGGAAGGGCACAGGAAGAGCACATAACTTCATTGAGTTCTACTGGAATTCCTGATAAGGTGTAATTATCAAGGCTGATGCAGAGGAATGACAGAAAAATCAAAGGTAGCTATGTAGGAAAACCTGGCATGGGGTAGAAACTTTATAAATGCCTATTGATTGATTAAGTATCTATATTACAGTTAAGGAATTTGACAATGTCTTTTATAGGATGGAAGTACCAGCTAGATGACAATATAATTCAGGAAATTCAAAATTAATTGAAAGTAGTTCCCCAAAGAATATTGATTGATGGCTCAATGGTATCCTGGGGGGATCTTGTTGCCATGCCACTCTGTCCTCTGTCTTGTTCCATTTTTTAAAACCAATATTTGCAGTCAATATAGATGGGGTCAATATCATATTACCTATCCCTACAAATGACATAAAGCTAGAAAGAACAGCCAATTCATTGGATGACATAACCATAAGCTAAAAAGATCTTAGTTGTCTAAAGCAATGAACTGACTTTGTTATTGTTCAGTTGTGTCTGACTCTTCACTACTCCATTTGGGGTTTTCTTGACAGAGATACTAGAGTGGTTTGCCATTTCCTTCTCCAGCACATTTTACAGATGAGGAAACTGAGGTCAACGGATTAAGTAACTTGCCCAAAGTCATACAACTAGTAAGTGTTTGAGGCCAGATTTAAACTCTGGAAGACTCCTGACTCCAGTCCCAGCAGGCTATCCACTGCACCCCCCAGCTGTCCTTCAACTATGAGATTTTTTACTTGTCTCACTGGTGGTTTGTACACAGCAGGCACTTAATAAGTATTTTTTCCCTTTTATTCATTCCCTTTTAAATTTTTGCATATGCAATATTCTATGCCTATTATTCTTTGCTTCTGCAACTTAAAACCACCATGTCCCTTCAAGGTTAAGTTCAAGTACTAGCTTTGTAAAAAATATTCCTTTCCTGATGCCCTGTTATTTGTATCCCCCTCACTATTTATTTTCTATATATGGTGCATTTGCTTATCTGTGAATACATGATATATTCTAATAGATTATAAGTTCGTAGGGGTGAAGAACTGTTTCACTTTTATCTTTATATCTCCAATACCCAGAACAGGGCCTGGCACAAGGTAGTTACTTGATAAGTGCTTATGCTGACCCAGAGTCTGTTTTGTTTTTCCTTACAGAAACTGAATTTTTCAATACATAGCCAAATCTTCATTTTAAAATTTAAGTGAGTTATTTTGCTGCCCTCTACCTTATAACTGTACACACAGCAAAATGTATTCACTTTTACATTTGATATTTGAGCTTATGCAATTCAGCTACAAAACATATGCCTTCCTATGTACCACAGCTGGGGTCTCTTTCAAGTTCTAATTAAACGTACAGATTTTAACTCAGATTCTTAAAACCTGGAAACTCTTCAGAACAATAATTAAAATGTGACTCCAAAACATTTTAAAAGCAGTTAGGAAAACAAAAGAAGAGAAAATAACTTCCGTGAGATTTAGAAAAAAGCTCAATAAAGAAAACAAATTTGCATTTTTTATCCATAGTTGAAAGAAATGCAGGGATGATAGAAGGAAAACATTATGGGAACAGCTCTGTTCTTTCACTGATGGGAGATTCTATAGATTGCTCTCATTAAAGCTAACGAGAGGTTTAGACAGCACCACTTCCCCAGTGTCTCTGGGAGAAATCAGAGGCAGGCATTTCTAGAGACAACCACACTATATAATAAGCAGGAAGCTGCCCTACACTTCTAAACCACAATTCCTTCAAATGACTTCCCATTATCAGTGTACAGGGCACATTACTTGTCACTCAGCCCCAGCAACATCACTGTTTTAGAGACTGGGTATTGATTATTTTCTCTGACTGCCATCAAGATATAAAGAACAATAATAGAAAGTCACATATCCTAACTGGGCAAAACTTCATGGTCTGATGGAAGCAGCAAAGAGGATGGACTTGAATGACCTGGGTCCCAGGCCCAAGTATTCAGGGGAATATGAGAATGACCTTGGGCATGTACTTCCATTAGGTTTCACGGAAACACATTTTCAGTCGTCAGCGTGAATCTGTTTTTGCTGTTCTATTTTAAACATGGTCCAAAAACCACAGTGCTACAGGAAAAAAAAAAGAAGAAAAAGAAAAAGAAATGTATGCCAAAGGCATGCTATAACACCTCAGGTGGGTTAGCAGTTTTCTTGGTTCTTTGCATTGGACTCATCTAATTGGCTTTTAGGTTTGCATTTGTTCTGAATAAAGACAGGTTAAGCTGATTATGGTGTGTGTGTGTGTGTTTTTTTCCTTCACTTCTCTGAGGAGGATGGAAGATCTTTATGGGCATGATTTAAACCCTTGAGTCAGCCAGGCTGATTGTGGATACAAAAACTCCCAACAGATGAGACTCTGAAAGTGTGATATGACCAAATCAAACTCAAAGAGAAAACAGATCTATGTGCTCCAGGTAACATAACCATGTGGTATTCTCTAGGCTCCTGGTCTGCAAGATCTCATGGGGGGCTGGGACATAAGCCAGGTGTATGTGATCAACCAATCAAAAGCTAGGAAGTTGAGACTAATCTTATTCTCTATGCTACAGCCAGTCACTGAAGTATCCAGCATAAGTATACTAACTCCCTTCACAGGCAGTGTTCAGGTTCCTAGGCAACTGCCCAGAAGGGCAGATGTAACTGAAACTTGACCCAGGAAGCCTCAACCAGCTGCCCAGGCTAAATTCCCAGCTTTCTTCTTTTTTTTCCCTTATCACTTCCCAGATGGAGAATATGCCAGGCTGTGCAATGGGGAATGGGTTGGCAAGAGGCCTGCCTGACCTGTTTGTTATTTGGTGGGACAGAATGAGTTGCCTAGAATAGTTAGACTTGGATGGATTGCCATCTGCATCACTGAACTCATTACATTATCCTTCCCTGACAAAGCCACTATTCTTCCAAATTTTCCTATTACTATCAATAGTGCCACTTTTGTTCTGGTCAACAGGGTTTGTCACCTCTACTCTTCCCTTCTCTCAACCCCCACAAACTCAATCAGTTGGCAATTTTGTTTTTCCTTTTTGGTTGGGGCAATGAGGGTTAAGTGACTTGCCCAGGGTCACATAGCTAGTAAGTGTCAAGTGTCTAAGGACGGAATTGAATTCAGGTCCTCCTGAATTCAGGGCCAGTGTTTTATCCACTGTGCCACCTAGCTGCTACCTCAGTTGCCAAATCTTGATATCTCTCCCACTGGTCCCTTTCTCTCCATTCACACAGCTACCACCCTAGATCAGGACCGAATCACTGCTTACCTAAACTATTGCTGTAGCATGCTAATTATTTTCTAATTGGCCTCTCTGTCTCTTCTCTCCCTTTTCATTGCATCTTCACCCTGACAAATTGTTTTCCTAAGTTGTAGGACTAGTAGCTGGGTGGTATGGTGGTAGATAGAGCACGAGGCTAGCAGTCAGAAAGCACTGAATTTAAATCCAGCTTCACTTACTAGCTGCATGAAAGTCGCTTAACCACTTTTTGCCTCAGTTTCCTCATTTGTAAAATGGGAGTAATAATAGCACCTATATTCCAAGGTTGTAGAAAGGAAAAGATGAGTTAATAATTATAAAGTATTTATCATAGTATTTAGCACATAGTAATGTTAACAACAACAACTACTACTACTACTACTACTACTACTACTACTACTACTACTACTACTACTACTACTACTATTACTACTACTACTACTACTACTCAACTCACTCCTCTTCAGTAAATTCTAGTGGATGCCTACTGATTCTGAGATAAAATATTACTCTATATTAAATACTAAATATTTGTATATTTTATAATATACATAATTTTTAGTATAGTAATATGCCAACATAATTTATAAATATGAGGATATCCACATAGTGGGTATGAGAGCTTAAAAAATGCATTTACATTTGGAGATCACTATTCTAGAGCAGAGGAATCAAACACACTGCCTCCAAGACAATTGCACACAACATTCCTGAGTACCAACCAATGAGATTAAACTAATTGGGAAATATTTAACAAAATAAATAAAAATACAACAGAATGTAGATGATGTTACTATTTGGTTTTCTAAGTCAATATACAGCTTACCCGGATCCTTATGCATGGTTAGTAGTCTTGTTTCTATTTAAATTTGTGACCACTGCTCTAGAGGATACTGAAATGTATCCTTGTTTTCAAATCACTTCGTTTAAAGAAAAAATGATTAATAAATCCTGTGGGTAGAACATTTTACAAGGTATGTGGAAAATAGCTGGCCTTGGAAAAAGGTTAAAGAAAGAGAAAAATATGTCCTCATATGAGTTCTAGTCTAGGAGAGGGATATAACACATAGTTATGCATTTATAACAAGTCATATATGAGAAATGTGAACAAAGGGCTATGTGAGGCATAAAGGGAAGAAAACACATGTACAAATTGGAGATTGTATGGTGGAATCCAGTAGGAAAGAGTGACCTATGACTCCATGGTTAATGTAAACTACCTTGAATGAGTGTAAACAGCAAATGAAGCTCTAACTATCCCATGGGGAAACTTACTCATTACCATGGGCCATCCCTCCCACTATGCCTTCTTTGTGCTGTTTCTAGGCAATACCTGGTCTGGTTTGAGGGTGGGTGCAGGGATCCACCATGTTGTCCTGTTGCTGCCCACGACTGTCCTACTATAAACAAACCTCCCCAATTAACCTAATAAACCCTAATAAATCTACACATATCACTAGTGCTGTTGTGGACTAGCCTTATTTCTTCTGTACCTCAGTATTATCTCAGAGGGTCTGCCACCCTATGATTAGCATAATCAGCACAGAACAGATCTTGTATCTATATAGGATCAGGGAAGGTTTTGTGGAGGAGGTGGCATTTAAAATGAAATTTACAGGATGACTAGAAATTCAACAGATCAGATGTCAGCAAACTATGGCCTATGGGTCAAATCTTACTGACCACTTGTTTTTGTATGGCCAGTGAACTAAGAAGCTAACACTCCAGTCTGCCACCTGTTTTTGCATGGTCTTTGAGCTAAATACTTTGTTTAAAAATATAAAACCCATTAGTAGCTCATAGGCATATAAAAATTCAGTGAATTGGATTTTTCCTATAGGTTGTAGTTTGTCAACCTCTTCAATTGATGTAGGTAAGAAGCAAAGCATTCCAGACAAATGAAGGAACATTAAATAATCATGAAAATGTCTTATGCAGGATAACAGAAATATAAAAATAGATCTGGAAGGAACCTCACAGGCAATCAAATCTAGCCCCCCTCATTTTACAGAGGAGGAAACTAAAGCTCAGAGAGTTAAAGTCCTATACCCAAGTTTACATGAGCAGTAAACAGCAAAGATTGAACATCAGTGTTTGGACTGCAGTTCTATGACTGCAATCAGAGATGGCAAATATTCCAATCTGACCTAAGCATTAAATATATGAAGGAAAGCAATATGATATACGGCTGGAAAGGTAAGGTGTCATCACATTGTAGACTCGAATTCCAAGCAAAATAGTTTGAATTTAATCATTAGCAACAAGGTTGTGTTAGAGATTTGTGAACAGAGATAAGGTTATGATGAGCCTGGCGCCTAAGAAAGATTATTCTGGCAAGGGTGTAAAGGATAGACTTCAAGGTCATGGTGGCTCTTCAAACTCAATATGTTCCCCAAACTGAATGCCTCCAATGCTCTACTAAACCTGTCCCTCCTCCAAAATCACCTATTTTTGTTGGGACAATGCTTTCTCCTAGTCACCCAGGTTCAAAACTTTGGCGTCATCTTTGATTATTCCTTCTTCACTGACTCCATCTTTAAATCTGTTGCTAAATCTTTTCTCTTCTACTTCCACAAGCTATCACCCATCTATACCCTTCTTTCCATTTACCCTGCCACCACTCGTGCTCAGAGCTTCATAATCATTTTTTCAGACTATTTTAATAACACCCTTCCCTCTAATGCATCTTCCACCCAGTTGCCAAAATAATTTTCTTAAATCATAAGTGTGGCCACGGCACTCCCTTGCTCAAAAAATTATAGTGGCTCTCTATTACTCTAGTCAAACAGACAAACTCCTTACAGATCCCTTTCAAGGATTTTCCCAAACTACCTTTTCACCATTATTTCACATTACTATGTTTCATATTTCAGCCAAACTATACTACTAGATATTCTGAAAATTCACTATGACATCTCTTGACTTTATGCATTCTGTACAAGCCATCCTCAACTCTGGAAAGTATCCCCTTCTCATCTCTGTCCAATTGTTCCTTCAAGGATCAGCTCAGGTGCCTCTTTCTCTATGTAGCTCTTTTCTTGAGCTTTTCTTGAACTTAGATAGAGAGAGAAGACTCAAAGTCTTCTCTCTCTATCTAAGCACCTTGTCTGACCTCTCCTTTGCTCCCTTCACTTTATGTGCTAATATGACATATTTATTTGAGTAGATATCATATTTGACCAAAAGATTACAATCTCCCTGAGGGCAGACATTTTCATTTTTGCTTTTGTATCTCTATCACCTTGCACATAGAAGTTACTTAAAAAATATTTTCCTTTTTTTTTTTTTTTTTTTTTTGGATTGGAGGACGGAGAGTGTGGATGATGCTGGATTTATTAGGAGTTATAAAATAATCCTAAATGGTAGTAAGGTAAGCTAGTGCTAGGGCACTGGGAATAGAGAGGGGACAGTTGTGAAAAACATGGAAATGGAATCATGGAGAAATAGTAACTGTTTGGATTTAGGAGGTGAGGAAGAGGGATGAGGCAAAGAAAACTCAGGGAATTAGAAAATCAAAAACTAATAGTGGAATCACTGCTTTAAGTAGCAAGAAAAGTACCAGGCTACTGGGGAAACATGGACTAACCTCAGTATAAAGTGGACTCATGGAGTATTTCATCCCAAACTGGGCCCTGGAGTAGTTAAAAGGATCAAAGTAGAGATCAGGTATCCAAGGACCCTGCTTTGTTTGGGATTTAATTTCATCAAAAGCCAGATTTTTGTTAGTTTTTCTTTTTTAAAAAAAATTTCATCCAGGATAAAACAAAAGTCATCAAATAAATTAATCATGTATAAATCTTATATATATATATTTTTTTTCTCATGTGCCTGTACTTATAATTTGAAGTTATCTCTACTATTTAGCCAATGACACTACCATTTTGGCACACTTCATACATACACAGTTGGACAACAGCCATTGTTAAACCAAAGAATTGTACTAGGTAGGATTTCTTTAAGTTGCACCAGACAGGAGAGAACAAATTCAGCAAAAGCACTGGATGTGGGTTCAAATTCTGCCTCTGCTATACACTCACTGTGCCTCTCTGGCTTTTAGTTTCCACATCTATAAAATTAGAGTGTGCAGTTAGAGTAGAGTTGTCAATCTCCTGCCTAGGGGCTGTGTGCGGCCAGAAACACTCCAAAATCTCCCCCAAACCAGATTAAAATATAATTGGGAAATTTGAAAAACAAATAAAAATAAAATAAACAGATAATGTTAATTTGATGTTTTCTAGGTCAATATTCTAATCTGCAGGAATTCTAAATTTGACATGCTAGACTAGAGAACTTCTAAGGACTCTTCTAACTCCAATTTCTATTATTCCTATAAACTCTAGATACTTACTCTCACTAATCTGAATCAGTTTCCAGTTTCTTTGCTTTGAGCTGGTTTAAAGTTGTTTGTTTGTTTGTTTGTTTTGTTTTACCTTTGGCACAGCAGCTTTCTCTTTTCATTGCTTTCTGAACCTTCATGGGGGATGTATCCAAGCAAGATGGCAAAGTAATTATCTGCAATTCAGCCTCCATCCCCTACTGCCTCAATCAATCCCTAAGCATTTATTAAGACTTACCGTGTGCCAAGTACTATGCTAAGTTCTGGAAAGACAAAAGGCAAAAACAGTTCCTACCCTAATGGAGGAGATGTTTTTCAAATAATTATATTCAAATTATACACAGAGTAAATAGAAGGTAATCTTAGTTGAGAAGGGATTAGCTGTTGGGTAAAACAGGAAAGACCTCTTGCAGAAGGTAGCATTTGAACTGTCTTGAAGGAAATTAAGGCTTCTAAGTGGCAGAGGTGAGGGGGGAAAAAAATACCAGGAATAGTATTCTCTTGTCATAAATGTTTCTATTCCTTACCCATGATACTCCATCCCCCATACCCATGCCTTTATGGGGTCCATCCCACATGCCTGGAATGCACTCCATCCTCCTCTCTTCTTTATAGTCCCTTTTTTTCCTTTAAGATGCCCCTGAAGCACTAACTTCATGGAGCTTTCCTTGATTTCTTCAATTGCTAGTGTCCTTCCTCCTAAACTACCTACTCTTCAACCTGTACCTATACTGTACACATTTTTTTCATAATTTCCTTCCTCCCATTACTTGCAAGTAGGAATTATTTTCTTCTTTGTACAGGTATCCCCGGAACCAAACACAAAGGTGGATGCATGTAGTAAGTACTTAATAAAGAATTGTTGATTGACTAATTGCTGTAGCCTAACCACATAGTGTATGGAGGGGAGGGAAGTGTAATCAGATTTCTGCTCTAGGAAGGGGACCAATTTTAAACTATTTTAAATATCAGATACAATTTTTTTAAATTTTATTTTAGAAATAATAAGGAACCACTGGAGTTTACTGAGTACAAGGATGAAGTGATCAGACCTCCACTTTAGGAAAATCATTTGGGAACTGCCTGAAGGATGAATTAGAAAAGGGACAGACTTAAGGGCAAGAGACCAATGAGAAAGGTAATGCAATAGTCCAAGGGAAAATGAACCTGAACTAATGTGATAGTTGTGCAAGTGAGGAGAAGAGGATATATAAGAAAGATACTGTTTAGCTAGAAAGAACAAGATTTGGCGATGGATTGGCTTTCTGGGGTGAGTAAGAGAGACAACTAAAAATGTGACAAAAATAATTATTACAATTATAATATGAAGAAAAAGATTGGCAACACCTTCACACAGTGTAAAGCCTTCTGAAATAACAACTGAAGACTGTATGCCAAACTCACACCCACTTCTCCATCTGTGCTCAGTCAAGCCCCAGAACAATGCAGTTACACTCAAAGCTTCTTTTTGGAATGTTGTTGTGGTGGCTTTTATTTTGTCTTCTTTCAACAGTGACCCATTGTAACCATCTCCAGCATTGAGATGCTTGATCTCATTCATCCCTACAATGGAAGAAGGAGGAAGTTATGAAAAGATAAGGTAAGACCCAGAAAGACTAAGCCAGCCAGTGTGGAAGAAAGGTTATGAATCCAGCCATCATATTCTCTACATGGAATTTCAACTTAACACAGATGCTGTTAGACTTACTCTCATGACATACTAACATCGTTGAAGGCAGCCAGCACTGGTGATCTCCACAGAAGAAAGCATGTAGTAGTGGCTGAAGAACAAAATAAAAAAGTGGGCCTATACAAACCTATGTGCAATAGAATAAATAACTATAGAAGGCAATAAGGCCATGAGAGAAAATCTGGGTGAAAACTCAGGGGGGATAAATCACAGCCCACCCTTTTCAAATTCAAAACTTGTGTCCTCTTTGCTCATAGAACATCATAACACATGTACTTTAAAGTGCTAAACATTATTGCAAAGCAAATATCAATCAAAACATGTGAACATAATAAAAATGTTGCATAGATACCAATATTTATCTATCTATGCAGCTAGAGGCAGCTAAGTGGTGAGGTGAAGAGAGTGCTGGGCATTGACTAAGGAAGACCTGAGCTCGGATCTTGCTTCAGCTACTTACTAAATGGTCAAGTCACTTAACTCATTCAGCCTCAGTTTCTTCATCTGTAAAATGAGAACAATAATAGGACAAACTGCATGATTATTCTGATAATCAAATTATATATATGTATATATAATATACACACACATGCATACATATATACATATACACAAGCACATATATATATATACACAGACATTATAGTACTAGATATATATATTCTAAATATACTATATTACTGTATAATATATATGTGTGATGGTACTATATATAGTACCATAGTATATATGTATCATATATATGTTATATAATATATCTACTATATATACACTATACTGTTTATATAAAGTACTACATTTATATCAAATATTATATATATAGTACATTTCGTGTATGTGTATTATTTTGCAAACCTTAAAGTGCAATTCAAATGTTAGTTGTTGTTATTACTACTAAAGACTTGTTATTCGTACTAAAGATGCTGGGAAACATCTTTTGGCATCCAATCAGTTTGAGTCTTGCCTACTATTGTTGTTGTTATTGAATAATTCAGTGTTGTTTAGCTTTCTATAACCACATTTGGTATTTTCTTGGCAAAGATACTGTAGTGTTTTGTCATTCCCTTCTTTAGTTCATTTTACAGGTGAGGAACTGAGGCAAACAGGTTTAAGTGAATTGCCCAGGTTCACATAGCTAGTAAGTGTCTGAAACCAGATTTGAACTCAGGTCCTCCGGATGCCAGGGCCAACACTCTATCCATTATGCACAATTAGCCAGGTACTGTTTAAGGAGGCATCAAAGATGTTGGCCTACATGTATACTCTTCTGAGGGCCCATCTTATCTATCTGGGAGTAAGGATATGTTAAGGGGCTAAAATTCTAGCTAAACTGTCTAAAATATCTAATGAGTGGTTGCCAATAAATTATAAGCTTTAGCAAGAGTTAGACTTTTAAGCATTTATTAAGGAGAATAAGAATTTGGTAAAGAGAGAGAGAAAGGCCTAGATTTCTATCTATTAAAGGGAGAGCACATTTCTAGCTCCACTCTCCACCAGAGTCCAAAGGAAAAAGCCCGAGAGTGAGCGCCAGTCTCTTCCTTCCTCCTCCCACTAGCCCGCGTCACTTCCTGATGCCAAAGAAAAGACTCCTGGTCTTGCCCTCAAAGACCTTCGCTTCATGGGCAGAACTCTTCTACAGTAAGTATCCAGCAGGTGGCGTTATTCCAATCGTTACAGTCCCCCCTGTTGTTCCTCAAGAAACAAAATGTTTCCTTGACAGAACAGTAAAAAGAATATAATAACTATTGCTAACTAATAATATGTGAACAACAATATAGAAAAGGAAGAGAGGAAAGTTTTGTCCAGAGGGGAGATTTTTTGTCCTCATGAACCGACGCTTTGACATTGGTCTTGCAAAGGGAGGGCCTCTGCAGAGAGTACATATTACAGATGGTGTATATTATAACCGAAAAAGAAAAGAGAAAAAAACAAAACAAAACTGTTCATTTAAAGTCTCTGAAAGTCTTTTTTCAGATGTCCTCTAGGTGTAGTCGTGGAATGGAAGTCTTTTCAGGGGTTGATGTGTGGATGCTGGTAGTCAGCCAGGAAAATTTCCTACAAAATTGAGCTTAACACAACTTTAAAATAGCTTTGTCAACAATCAAATCAAACAATGAAAGTTCTCAAAAACATGTCTAAGGGAATACAGAATCTTAGTTGTTAACACGTGAAACATACAATAAAACAAAAATTGAAACATTCTTTAAAATTATAATATTATTATAGTCCCCCCTTATGGAGAGTAATTGAGAAGACAATTGCTGCGATATTAATTTTTAAAAATAATTTTTATCTTTGTTTCATCATTTTTTGCATCATCTGCCTAATTATCCTCATGCCATTATGAGAAATTTTAAAATCTAATATAATTGGTAACAGGTGTCAAGGCCAAATTCAACACTGTTATTTATCATGACACCTGAGATAATTATGGGGGTTACCATAAAAGAACAGAGAAATGATGGGATATGAGCATTCCCACACTTGAGCAATATGTACTGTCCATGCAGTATGCCAGGCTTAAAATAGGTGGATGGAATATATGTCCATGCCACCGAACATATTGGAGGAAACTGAGTCAGACTTAATCAGATGCATGGGATTGAGATGTCCATGGCATCAGGCATATAGGAGGGAGCATAGAAGCCAGGTGTAGAAGTGAGATGGGTGGGATGAATACTTCCAGCCATCTGTACAATATTGTGGGGAAAAATAAAATAAAATATTAAACCAAGAGAATCCAACCTCAACATTAGTCAAAAGCTGTTCCCTCGGCCATACCTTGACTTCATGCATGTCTCCCCTCATGTGACAGTTCAGTGTCTGCTCTTGCATGTATTCCTCTTGTGATTGGATGGCATCTTGGCCAACTGGCATCTGATAACTCAGAATAAAGGCAATTAATGTCTTAAATGATAAGTTCCCATAATCCAAGTCTCATATGGATTTAAAAATTGAGGATAATAAATGATTGCAAAAAAATGTGAATACATTTTGACTCAGAACACAATATATAATTATGCAACAATTTCAAATAATACCCCCTTTTTAAACTTAGTATACAATTACTTTTTTGAAAAATCTGAACATATTTAAATACAAGTTAAAGCACAATACAATCTCAAAGACAACTTTTACAAATGTTCCCCTCTTTTTTTTTTTTTTGGAATATGCTTATCAAAAATAATACTTCTAGAATCAATTTACACTTGCCATGGCAAACAATTTGCTAGGGAAATGCTTTAAAGAGTTTGATCAAATAATCAGTTGAGAAAAAATAACAAAAACAAACAACTCAGAATATGGGAGCACAATACTCCTAGAATTAACATTGTATTATGAAATCAAAACCATGTTTCAAAATTAGATAGATGAATGAATAGAAGAAAATACACGTAGAATAATAAAAGACAATGAAATTCAAACTAGGGAAATCTAAATTAATATGAATTTAATATTAATAAGAGTCTTATAAAATATAAACTTGATCACATGACTATAAAAAGCTTTTATAAATATTCTCCTTGTTTTAAAAACTAAGTATAAAACACAATCTCAAAAGCCTGAAAATCTCTATGAAAATAAACCCATACCATTAATTTCAAAATGTAGGTGTAATAGCATAGAAATCCTATGTAACCTCTGAACTGACATTAATACTCTGAGTGAATTCAGAACACTTTTGATTCCGATATCTAAAATCCCCAATACTCATATCAATACCTTGCTTCTTACTTCTACATTTCTGTACAATATATACCCTTCCATGGCAAAAGAAGCAGAGTCTTGAACTATGTTGATGATTGTCATTCTTATTCAGCTTAAGTTTTTCTTCTTTAACCCCTCTATATTGTCTGTCAGTCTTTTCACCATACAAATGCTTTATAAGATTACTAATGAAAGACAAAAGCAGGTTAGCAAAATTATGAACAAAACAAGCATATCTGGAATTTAAAGGGTTTTCTAAGGTTGTCTCAGAAGCACAGGCAGGCTGGGGAAGGGCTGAGCCTGAAGCTGCAAATGTAGTTAGAGAAAGTTGCGCATGAGCATTAGATCTCTGGACTTCCCAGGCAGGGGAAGCAATGGACTTGGCCATGGGAGGAGTAGAGGGTGGGGTTTGGAGAGGAGGGGAGGGACCAGCACAATTTGAATCAGACTTGATTTTGAACTCAGGCCTGGATTCCTCTTCCCCCACTTTGCCTCCAGGTGCTAGGGGATTAAAAGCTTCAAGAGGGTGGGTCATTGCCTCCAGGCATGCAAAATTAGAGCAACAATTAGTGTTGGAACTGGGAAAAGCTGCAGGAATCTCTTCAGGTTTCTCTGAAAAAGCATGGTTGGGAGAGGGAGAGATATTTCCTTGTGTGAGTAAGTTGCTGGCTCTTTTAACAAAAATAAAAAGAAAAATAGAAAATCCAGAAAAACAAAGCATTAACATGATCTTATCTCCCATTTGTCTGGTTAAACAGACTAAAATAAAAAATAGGGTAATTAGGGAGTTTAAAAGGTCCATTCGAAAAAATTTAAAGGGAAAACACAGCCAGTATGCCAGTACTTAGCAGTTAAAGGGAGAGCTTAGGGGAAATTTCTTACCCAACCAGAAGATCAGAAGACTGAGGTTTAGCTTTCCTCTTCGTGGTCAGCCATCTGTTAAGGCTAAAATTCTAGCTAAACTGTCTAAAATATCTAATGAGTGGTTGCCAATAAATTATAAGCTTTAGCAAGAGTTAGACTTTTAAGCATTTATTAAGGAGAATAAGAATTTGGTAAAGAGAGAGAGAGAAAGGCCTAGATTTCTATCTATTAAAGGGAGAGCACATTTCTAGCTCCACTCTCCACCAGAGTCCAAAGGAAAAAGCCCGAGAGTGAGCGCCAGTCTCTTCCTTCCTCCTCCCACTAGCCCGCGTCACTTCCTGATGCCAAAGAAAAGACTCCTGGTCTTGCCCTCAAAGACCTTCGCTTCATGGGCAGAACTCTTCTACAGTAAGTATCCAGCAGGTGGCGTTATTCCAATCGTTACAGATATAAGCCATGAGGGGATTCCAGAAAAGTAGATACCAAAATGTGAGGATCTTTAAGATACTTATATAAGCACAAGAGAAGACAGGGAACAGCTCAAGGTGCTGCCAAGAATGAAGCCCTGGCTAATGTAAAGTCTTACTTGCAGAGAACTTCTGTGATATGGGGCCCAAGATGAAGAATGGGTGATCAAAAAAGCAAGATTCATAGGATTTTCCCAGGGAAATACATAGCACAGGGGAGCACAGACACAACAACATAAAGAAAACCACCTAGACTTTCCATATTTGCATTGATTTTCAAAATGAGGAATTACCTTTCTCTTTTCTTCCATCTCCTTGAAGAACAAATAGCTCTACAATCATAACATAAGGGATGAAACTAAATTCTAGCCTAAAGATAATGTCTCTCTCTCTCTTTTACATGATGTTTATGAATATCCTCAGAGTGTGAAGGAGTCTGGAATCTTTATCAAGGCTGTTTGTGGTAACTGCTGCTTTCTTGACTCCAGCAAAAAAAAAAAAAAATGCCTCACCACTACGATTATTGTTACACAAAGGTGTGTGTGTGTGCATGTGTATGCATGTGTGTATGGAGAACAGCCAGTTAGATGAAGTTAATCTCAGAAAATTCAAGAAGAAGATATGATTTGAATTGAGTTTGAACAAAGTTTGAGAAGCAGAAACTGATGGAAAGGAAAGGGAAAAAAGGAGAATGAAGCTCCCCTGGAGAAATGGAAGGCCTAGAAATATAGACAGTACCAAGAAATAGGTACATTTGGGATGGCAAGTTCATTCACTTGGCTTTAATGGCACATCCATGTAGAGGAGTAGTGAATAATACCATTTAAGACTAGAATATTGAGATTGACAGCATTCATACATGCATACAATTCCTTAAGATTTACCATATTTCATCCTATATGAATTATAAACAACTGTGAGACAGCCATAGTCTAACAGTTAGAGAGCCAGTTGGAAAGACTTATTTTCAAGTCCTCCTCTGAGATGGTTGAATGGCCCTGGGCAAATCATTTAACCTTTCAGTTCCCTAGTCAGTTCTCTGAGACTCTCAGGTGTTGTTCTACATTGGTAAATTGAGTTTCTTCACTTGCAGTCTCCCATATCAATGAAATAGCAGGGATGTTTCTTTTAATGTCAGATAAAGAGCTGGTTTTCTCTTATTTTTCTACATATTTTATCAATTTTTTCTTGGTTGTCATCCAAGTATCTTCTCAGTGAAAGTTCATGGAGGTAATATTTGTTATATAAACTAGGTCTAGCAAGTCTAAATCAAATGTATTAGCAGATGTATCCATGGCATTAGTCGCCAAGAAATAAAACTCCATTAATATAAAGTAGGGATGATTTATCACTTTTCATTTTCTGTTTACTCAGATGACCAAAAAATTCTCATTTCTGCTATTCTCAGGAACACATGATCTTATATCATGAGTACAAAAGAAATGCACTAGCCTTGAAAAATTGCAATTAATTACAACCAGCTGTGATTAACTATCTATAGCTATAGATAACACTATCTATAGGAAAGCTCTGGCTTGTGAATCATGAGTATGATTTGAGGAGACATGATGACTAATTCATTTGCTTATTATCTGATAGGCAATGATATTCTACAGAATTAAGTTTTCAAAAAAAGAAGAGAAAAGAATCTGGAAATCATAAGCCATTGAGTTTGACTTCTATTATTGACAAATTTCCGGGAAAGGCAATTAAAAGGATGGATAATAACCAATCATAGAAAGAAATGGTAATGAAAAGAGATATGCTGCCTCTTTTCATATCCTCAATGACTAATCTACTTTTTGTGGGGCAATGAGGGTTAAGTGACTTGCCCAGGGTCACACAGCTAGTAAATGTCAAGTGTCCGAGGCTGGACCTGAACTCAGGTCCTCCTGAATCCAGGGCTGGTGCCTTATCCACTGTGCCACCTAGCTTCCCAAGAACTAATCTAATTTAAAAAAAAAAACAGGATTATTAAACAGTAGTTCAGGAGAAGGAAGGGTACACTTTACCTA
Source organism: Dromiciops gliroides (assembly GCF_019393635.1). Classification (NCBI taxonomy): domain Eukaryota; kingdom Metazoa; phylum Chordata; class Mammalia; order Microbiotheria; family Microbiotheriidae; genus Dromiciops; species Dromiciops gliroides. The sequence continues at coordinate 408,324,943 of NC_057861.1, forward strand.
GATTTGACAAAGCATTTGACAGAAGCTCTCACATTACTTATATGATAAAGATGAAGTGGCAAGAGCTTGGCAAAATGGGACTCTAAATTGGATGAATAACTAAATCAAAAGAAGTCATTGATGATTGAACACGAACTTGTAAGTTAGTCTGAAGTGAAGTGCCCTGAGAATGTTTGGCCTTATTCTGCTTAACATTTTTAACAATGACTTGGTTAAAGACTTAGATGACATATTTATCAAATTTTCAGATTACACTAAATTTAGGGAGATAGATAATTTCTGAAAGGTTTAGACCAAAGAGGTCTAAATAAGCTAAAATCTCTGACTGAACCCAATTAGAAGATTTTTTAAAAGAAAGAAACAAAGTGTTAGACTTGGGCTCAAAGAATAGCTTCACAATTATGAAAAACATGAAATGTGGCCACATAGCTGCTCTAGAATAACAAGAACTTATGTTAACATGATGCTTTTATTTTCAAAGTGCTTTAATGCATAATTTCATTCAAGCCTTCTAATAACTCTATAAGATAGGTACTGCCAAATTATTATTCTCATATTATAGATCAGGGCTCCTTAAACTTTTTTCACTCATAACCCCTTTTTGCCCAAGAAATTTTTACGACTCTGAGTAAATAGATATACAAATTAAACACTGCCAATTTTTTGCAAACCCGCCCCCCCCCACATTCAGTTACAAGACCCCATTTGGGGTCATAATCCACAGTTTAAAAAGCTTTGTTATAGAAAAAGGAAGCTGATGTTCAAAGAGGTTAAGTGACTTGTCTAGGGTGACATAGCTAGTAAGTGTGAGAGAGAAAATTTGAATTTGAATCTTCCTGACTTGAAATTGTGCATGGCATCCACTGCACATACTGCCACCTCAAACTTTTTTGCCTGCTCTTTATATTCATCTGATTTCTTATTCAGACACTATTGTCCCACAGCTCACTGATTCCACTTTCTGGTCACTGCTCTGGTCTATTAGCACTACAATTCCCCCACACGGACTTCCAGGTTATATTCCTGAAATCTTTTTCCTCTAAATTATGATAACACTATGATATAGAAGCTGAAAACAATTCAATTTTAGGCTGCATATAGATATACATAGTGTCTGGGACTTGGGAGAGGATGGTTCTACTGTATTCTGTCCTAGTCCAGTTAAATCTAAATTATTTTTGGTTCTGAACAACACAGGTTAGGAAGAATATGGACAAATTAGAAAATGTCCATGAGAGTGATGAAAGGCTTCACTGAGACCATGTCTTATAAAGATAGGTTGAAGGAAATGTAATTTAGCCTGGGAAAGGGTATGATAGTATAAGAAATATCTAGAAATATGGGAGTGGGAGGCTATCAAATGGAAGAATTAGATTGGATGGTATAGGGTAGGACTAAGAATAACTGATAGATTTTGCAAATGGGAACTTTTGGCTTGCTATAAAGACAATTTCCAAAAATTTGGAGATGCAAAAATGGAATTGACCACTTAGGGTGGCAATAGATCTCTCTTCCCTACTTCCATATCCAGCTCCATTGAGAAATGATAAAATGAAGGCTCAATGACCAGTTTTATAGTTCATGGTAGAAAGGATGTTCATTCAGGTATGGATTGGATAAGTCGTCTTCCAGATTTCCTTCCAACTTTGAGTTTCTGTGATTGTTGTGACTTGTTCAAGTATAGGTTGGAAAAGATGTTCTCTAGGGTCCCTTTGAGCTTCTGTAATTTTTGTGATATACTTTATAACTGGAACTTTAGAACAAAGAATTTTCAAACTAACTTTCTATATTATTGTTGGATCAGATTTTTAAAATACTTTTGCTTATGTTTTCCTTTCCTAAATTTTTGGGAGATTGGTTGTATTTTATAATAAATCTAATGGATATTTAGCCTGGGTTTCCCTGGGGCTACTAGGAAGAGTAATTTTCCTAAGCTAGGAGAAACTGGGAGGATCATTAGAAATGAGTACAACGGATACCAAGGAAGCCTGGGAACTTTGGAGATCTAGGAAAAGAAGAGGTGGAGGTGAGGCTGTGGGCTCCATTAACCCCAACTGAGTATAATTAAAAGCAGTTGAGTTCTTTCTCACTGATCCACTTAAGGAGTGATCTGCCTGAACAAAACTTATTTGCTTGACTATGGCTACCTCACTATACTGCTGGATCGCTAAGGAATTTACATACTGTCCATTTTCTCCCTTTCCTTCTGCCTCATTGCTGCCTGGCAAACTGGTATCACTTACCCTTTTGGGAGTTTCCTGCTTTTTAAGCTTTAATCATTTGTTTGTTTATTTACAATAGGTTTTACAGTCTCTAAATAAATATAAGTGATTTTTGTTGAATTCTATAGGAGAATGGGTAAGAAGAAGAAATTCAAGGTTTGGGGGGACAAAATGAATATGTGAGACCAAAGACTTTCCTTAACAAGGAGAGAAAAATGTGAGCTTGTGTTAAGTTCTCTATCCGCACAAAGGAGAATTTTACATAAATATCAATGGCAATATTTTGTGCTGTAATCTATACAAAGAAGTTTCAATGAGCACTTACCTTGTGTTATACAGTGTTATAATTCCTAAGGTTCAGTTAGCTTTCTTGTTTTTTGTGGTTCTAAGAATTTATCCTGATCCAGGCCAATTATCATTATTATGAACCACAACTAGAAATAACACATTTAGCCAGAGCTCTAGGACTTCCCAAACCATATTGTTGGTCACAATGAGAAACAGGAATGAGAGTGTAGATGCAGAGGTATAGATCAATCCTTGCAAGGCCACCGTCAGTAAATCAGTAGTATCATCTTTCTATGTGAGAAAATAGCAGATTTAAATAGTAAGGACGGTAGCTTAATTTTATATATATATATATATATATATATATATATATATATATATATATATATATATATATATATATATATATATATATATATATATATATATATATATATATATATATATGTATTGTAACGATTGGAATGACGCCACCTGCTGGAGACTTACTGTAGAAGAGTTCCACCCATGAAGCGAAGGTCTTTGAGGGCAAGACCAGGAGTCTTTTCTTTGGCGTCAGGAAGTGACGTGGGCTAGTGGGAGGAGGAAGGAAGAGACTGGCGTTCGGTCTTACGCTCTTTCCTGGGGACTCTGGCAGAGAAGGGAGCTAAAAATGCGCTCTCCCTTTAATAGATAGGAATCTAGGCCTTTCTCTCTCTCTTTATCAAATTCTTATTCTCCTTAATAAACGCTTAAAAGTCTAACTCTTGCTGAAGCTTATAATTTATTGGTGACCACTCATTAGATATTTTAGACAGACTAGCTAGAATTTTAGCCCTTAACAGTATGTATGTATATATATGTATGTATATGTATATGTATGTATATATATGTATGTATGTATGTATGTATGTATGTATGTATGTATGTGTTTGGGGCAGGGCAATGAGGATTAAGTGACTTGTCCAGGGTCACGCAGCTAGTGTCAAGCATCTGAGGCCAGATTTGAACTCAGGTTAGAATTTTATATTTGGAAGGAATAGCAAGTTGTATATGGTAGATTTGCTGTTTCATGTGCCATCCATCATCTTTTTTATTGTACTTCGTTATGGAAATCCTTTTTGTTTTTTCTGTGAATTGAAAATAAATTATTAATAAAAATGTTATTGGATCATCTCAGTACCAATTTTCATTTTTAAAATTCTTGCAAATTCTTGAATTGTCTCCAAAATACTGAGACAAGACAATAATGTCCCAAGCTTATGACATATGGCTTAATCTCTCATTTCACTGGGAATATTGAGGTAATATAAAATAAATTCCCTCAATTTCTCTCCTTCAATCTCACCACCATATTCAAAGTGACCTCAACCATTCACTTTCTCTTCCCTTCTATCTCAGCAGAAGGGGCATATGCTTTCAGGATTAACTTGTGTGCCTATGCCCTTGATTCTCTCCTTCCTGTGTCCTTCTTTAATCCAACAGTCATTCTACTTCTCTCGTGCATCTTTAATGGATGGAATTAATTAATTAATTAATTAATTAATTAATTAATTAATTAATTTCCATTAGATCTTTCCTACAAACATTTTCATTTCACTTTAACCAATACATATCAAACACATAGAGAACACCAAACCAAGTGCTATAGTTTTATAACCTTTCTCCAACAGTCATTACTGGGGCCTACAATTTCCCATCTTCACTAATTTTTTTTCTTCATATGTTTCTGGAGTCCTTAAAAAAATTCTCTTTGATCTTTCTCCTCCTATCCACCCACTATTCTAGCTCTTTTCTCCCCTTTTCTTCTAAACTTCTTTAAAAATTGTCTATACCCAATTCCTCCACTTTTTAACTACCCACTCAACACTGGGCTCCTGATCATATGGTTTCAGTAATAAGTAAACAACCAGATTCTGAATTTTCCCTCCAGAAGTTCTCCATTTGCCACATTGAATATTATGGGTTGGTGTCTGTGTGTTTTTATGCTCATCCATGTATGTATCCTCACACCTTCCAAATCTGTCTAAAGCCCCTTCCTCTGGAGAACTCTTACAGTTCTGAGCAGAAACCTTATCATTCTCTATGGCAAGAGCTGATTCTATATGTCATGGATCTCAATCTTCTTTTTCAACTCATTTGTGAGCCTTGCTCTGTTAATCAATAAACATTTATTATGCACCTGTTCTGTGCCAGACGCTGTGCCAGATGTAAAAAATCAAGCATTTGCACTTTGTTAATGTGTCATTTGAAATTAGATGGGAGTTGCCTGTCTCTGTTCTAGGTTTTAGGAAATTTAATCTGGGGTTTCTAATGTATTGCTACTTAGAAATTAGAGGCTACCGCACCAGTTTGGGGCATTAAATCATATTAAATGTTAGTAAAGAGAGAGCACATGGCTCCAAAAGTTCAGAAGGCCTACAGACCTAGGATAGAGGGGAGGGAGAGAGTGGGCCTCATGGTTGTCTCTTCCAGCATCTCAGACAACAGAGTGTAAGCTCCCTGAGGTCTGGTGGACAGGCAGTCCTTACATGCTGCTCAAAGCTAATTGGCTAGCATCATTCAAATCTACTGGTTTACTGGACTTGACCGTGGTCCATGAGCAGTATGTGCTGAGCTCAGAGTACAGAGGACAGACCCTCTGAAGGGAAAGGCTTTCAGGCAGGTGTGGTTTTAATCTCTATTGTATCTATTCAGAGTCAGAAATCCAATCTTTATTGACTCTGGGCTGGCCTTAAGAAAGGTCAGGCAAGGCTCCCCGGTTAAGCCCTTGAGTTGGGGGGGGGCCTCTGGGACCCCCCAGAACCCATTATTTTCTCACACTAATCCTTCCAAATGTTCTACTTCTGCCTGGGGCACCAATCACTTTGACTCTCATATTTGTAACCTGTGAGGTAGAAAGGACTGCTTTGGAAGGTAATGAGCCTCTCCTTCAATGGTAGGACTCAAGCTCAAGTACCCCTTTTGGAGTGTATTATAAAGGAAACTATTTTTCAGGTATACTTGAAGTTTCCTCTAACTCTCCACCACTTCTGATTTACATATGTAGCATTTCTTGAATTCATCCCCTCCTCTATAAACAACTTCTTTGAGCCATAATTTCTTCATGAAAATTTATGACCATAGATTTTTAGAATTGAAAGGGACAAAGGGACTTTGGTGATCAACTTAGTCAAACTCCATAATATATATACATACACATATGCAAATACACACAGGGTAGGCCAAAATTCATGATGTTTTAATAACTTTAAAAATTATTTTTCTTTTTTTTATTTATAATATTTTATTTTTCACATATAACATAAATTAATTTCCTATATATACTGTATATGATGCCATGGTATTATAAATTTTTTAAAATAAAGGAGGACCTAAGTTCAAATCTGGCCTCAGACACTTGACACTTAGTAGCTGTGTGACCTTGGGCAAGTCACTTAACTCTCATTGCCCAGAAAACCAAAAACAAACAAACAAACATAATATCCATAATTGTTAAAGACTTGAAAGGAAAGTTCTCTTCACTACAGTCTCTGGCACTGTCAAAGAATTCAACACCAGAAATAGATGTGGCTTTGTAAGTTGGAATGCCATTAAGGGAAAGGCTGGAACAACTTGTTGGCTTCCCTACTCGAAGGATGACTGGACCCTTCCATTTGACATGTGATTGAAGCCTCCAAAAAAGGTTATCTTTCCCTTTTAGAATATGAGCCCCTGGAGAACAGGGATTTTCTTTCTTCTTGAATGAATGATTCTTCATTCATTCATGCATGACATGATTTTAAGTCCCCTTACCATCCTGATGGCATAAGTGTTTGTAGTTTATCTAAGCTACAACTATATTGATCACTTAAGTTCCTTTGTCCCTTTCAATTCTGATCAATAAAGGGCAGTTTGAAGTGGTTCCAGAAAACATACTTTTATCAATGAAGCTTAAGATTGAGTTAACTTTTGTAGATAATAATAATAACCACATTTATAGATAGGCAGCATGGCCTAGTGGCTGGCCTTGGAGTTAGAAAAACCTGGTTTCATTATTTGACTCTGATATTATATAAGCATCATAACCATTGCAAAGTCACTTAACCTTTTGATGCCCTCCAGGCAAATATTTAAGACTAGAAGTTACAGATGAGATGTATGAATTGAGGGATTCTTCACATAAAGAATCATATACATCGATGAAATCACAGCTCCAAGAAATCCCCCTTCTCCCCACAAAAAAGAAAAACCATGGGGGCAGCTAGATGGCGCAGTGGATAGAGCACCAGCCCTGGAGTCAGGAGTACCTGAGTTCAAATTCGGCCTCAGACACTTAACACTTACTAGCTGTGTGACCCTGGGCAAGTCACTTAACCCTAATTGCCTCACTAAAAAAAAAAGAAAAAGAAAAAAAAAAACATGATCATAACTGTATATGAACAAAAAAAATTATAAAAATTAAATGCTAATGTACTTATGTACATAAGCTACAATGTGGTTAAATAAGAATTGACTTAACAAATATTTCCCTCTTATGGAAAGGGTAAGGATGATGTTGTGAAGCAATACAAAACCCTGACCCAGGGTAAGTGACTCTTTGTGAGAAGAGGGTGAATTATCAAAAGACTGATAAGATCTATTACCTAGCACATTATAGTTAGTATCTGAAAGGTATTAATAAAGAATTATAGAACCTTGGACAATTCACTTTTTTGTCTCTGAGCTTCAATTTCCTTTTATGTAGAATTATGCAAGTAGACTAGATCTACATGATCCCCTTGCATCTAACATGCTAGGAGTCTGTGAAAGAATATACTAATTTAAATCATTCCATTGAGTCAAATAATTTCATTAACATCAAAGCTCTTATTTGACCTGACAAACACTGGAAGGGAGATCAAATACTAAAGGAAGATTCACAGGTAATAGGGTTGAGGTGCTACAGTTGATAGAGGAACAGCCAGAAGCCATATTCTCTCCCTCAGGAAATGTTGCTGAGGTCCAAGGCTGCAGGTGAATAGCTGAATCCAAAGGAGATTTAAATTTCAGCGGTGGAGTATGCCAATCCCATGCCAAGTCCCTAGAGCGATGAATTTTCCATGAAATTGACATTCACAACCAATCTCAATGCTAAGCCTTTTGGAATTTGTACAAGTCCTAAAACTTACTAGGAGCAAAACACATGGAATATTCTGAAAGAGGTTTGAAAGCACTAGACACCCCATGGGCAACATAATAAATACTAACTGATAAACATTTTAAGTGGAATATCTATGTGCAAATTGCAGAGAGCCTGATGGGACTTCTTATGGGTTTTAACAAAACTGTAGTTGAACTCTAACAGATATTATGCCATGCAGGACTCCACATTGGGAAAGAGTATTGTTGGTGTTTGTTTGGTTTTTTAATGAGCCCTGGTGATAACCAACAGATTGTTTTTGTAATGTAGTGTTTCAGTAAATAGTAAAGTCTCTAATTTGGGTGCCTGTTGATAATTCCAAAAAGTGCTTCCCTCCTACTAAGAATGAAGAGGAACTTTGGAAACCCTAGCATGGCATAAAAACTACACTGTGAGATTTAACAGAATACCAAATTGGTAAGAAACCTGAGAAGACATTCAGTCCAACTCATAACTAAACAAAAATCTTCTCTACATTCTACTTGATAAATGCTTAATTCTCCTTTGCTCATAAACTTTATCTAAGAAGGGAGCTCACTCCTTTCTGAGGCAGCCTATTCCATTTCAGGATAGCCCTAATAGTTTTTTTTTTCCTTTTTACAGCATTCCTAAGTCTGTCTCTTCACAAATTCCACACAGTTCTACCCTCTGAGACCAAGCAGAACATATGTCATTCACCTTATTTAATTCATCTCATCATTTCTTACTCAGCTGATCTCTTAGATTTCTCGATCTCCAGAAGCTCATCATTCTGTGAGATGAAATCATCTCTGAAATTCACAATTCCTTAACATGCCCTGCCCGTGCAGCTCCTCCCTGATCATCCACCATTAAAGAGGGCACTTAGGGAGTTCATCTTATCATTTCCCACTCAAATAGATTTTCTCCTCCTTTCATGATCTCCAGAAACTCATTCTGAAAAATAAACTCAACTCTGTAACTCATTCATTCTCAGGTCATTTTGCACTATAGCTAGCAGAACTTCATTACGCCTGCTCCAGGTAGCTGAGCCTAACCCACCCCCTTTTTAAGTTTATTTTTATGTATTACCTCCCCATTAAATCATGAACTCCCTGAGTTCAGAAGTTTATACTTCAAAGGTGGAACTCTTTTTACCTTTCTGTTCATCCAGCACTTAACATGGTACATGACACATAGTAGACACTTAATGTTTATCGGCTTTGACTTTGATTTACCCATAATAATTCTTCAAGTATTCAAAGGCAGCTATCATATTCTCCTAAGTGTTCTCCAGCTTAATTATGCCCATTTCTTTCAACCAATTCTTTTCTAGCATGAACTTCTCATTAGATCTACAAAATATCATAGATACTGGCAAGCAGGTCCCAACCACTCTACCCAGATGCAATTTCATCAGACTTATATAGAAAGGGAAATATTATTTTGAAACCACTTTTGACTTCCCCCTTTTCTTCCTAACATTTTGCTACCACTCATTTTCTTGGCAGTTCTTGCAGTTAGAGCACATTAGCTGAAGTTGTTTAGGAGGAAAGTGATTTCTTTCAGTCAACCTAAAAATACTCTACAAATAAACATGCACTTCAAAAGAAATCTCTTTAAAAGCTTTCACATAAATATCTGAAGAAGTTTCTTTTTAAATTCTACAGGAGTTTTGCCATCATAAATTTGACTTGAGAAACAGAAGAGAAGCTGTTTTATTGTTTCAAAAAAAGATACCATTGCTGAAATCCCTGATGGAATCTTTGCCCCAAAGTGCATGGGACAAAAACTTTTTTATTGGTCTAATTTCTTTCAAGGATGGCCTTAAAGAGCCTCACCTGACAAGGACAGGCAGTGCCTAGGTGAAATAATAAATATTCCTCTACCCCAAGGGTACACTATAGGATGGCCCAATTTCAACTGTATTTGTTGAAGCCATTGTGGTTCCTCTGTAACCTGCTGTTTTAATTGCTCTGAATTGTAATGCAAATGATACTCAGGGTAACTTTGGTAGGTGGAAAAGGGAAAATGATCTTAACTGACCTTGTGAGTATTTCTCAGCATTTTTCATGGGCAACATTACTTCATAAATTTTTGCCAGGAGTTTTGTTCCCTAAAAATTGAAGTCAAACAATGAAGCCATAAGAAAGGGTAAGACATAGGGCATTCTGGGAAGTGCTCTTGTAAAATATTGGTAATTTATTCATTGTCTCCCTGTTTTCCTTATTACTTTTTCCTATTGCATTAATCTTTTTAAACACATTCCTTAATGTACACCAATATGCTAATGGAATTGTTCTCTTTTCCTTTGTCCAATGTACTCCTGATGATGTAAAAATTTCTCTTAGCACCATTTTCTATGTCTATTTATTGATCTTTAATTTAAAACATATTTCCTGAAAAATCATTAACCAAAATGGATGAAGACTAGGATACTAACACTATTATTGTAGGCAAGCAAAATTGATTTTCTTCCTTCTATATGGTAATTGTCTCATTACATGGAAGATTAAAAATCAACTTCTAGACTCAAAGTTCTATTAGAAACTTGATTAAAGTCTGAACATGTTGCAAAAAATATTTAATTTCCTATTTTTCATTTAGAAACAATGCAGTTCAGTGCAGTCTAGGCCAACTTCCCTGGTAGGCCATTTAAATAAGTTTTTCTTATGCATGAGAATATCTCACAAGGCAGCAAACAGGACTGCCTAGAGGCCTTGATGGCAGATTTTCAAGATAAAGACTGAGAGGAAAATATTCAAGTATGATGATGAGACACTATTTTCTTATTTTATAGGTGAATTTGGTTTTCCCCCTTATTTCTTAGAGTAAAAATCAGAGTACATAAAATCTAAAGAAAGAGAACCCACACAGATTTTTTTTTTTTTACTGATCCTAAGAAATGTGAACAAAACATATGTATTACAATCATAAACTTACAAATGGAAATAGTTGCCTACTTCAGCTCACTGGACAAAGGACATAATACCTGTTGTAACCTGTTTAAATACTTTGAATGATGGGGAACTTGTCACTTCATGAGGCAGCCCATTCCACTTTTATATGGCTCTAGTTTGGGCCAAAGATTTTTTATATTAAGTTGAAATCTACCTCCTTGTAACATTTATGAGTTGATCTCAATTGGCATATTTGAAGACAACTGCAATGCACCTCCTCCCCACTCTCCATTTCTCCAGTTTTCTTTAATTGAAACAAGCATTTTCAGTCCTTTCAAGTGATTATGTTGCATGATTTGAATGCTGTTTGCTTTTTCCACACATGTTACATAAATTAGGGATGCCAGAGTACACAGAGCACTGGGCCTAGAGTCAGGAAGACCCAAGTTCAGATGCAGCCTCAGACACTTGCTAGCTGTGTGACTCTATGCAAGTTATGCAATCTGTTTGCCTCAGTGTCCTTGTTTTGAAAATGGGGATAATGACAGTATCTATCTTTCAGGGTTGTTGTGAGGATCAAATGACATATTTGTAAAGCACTTAGCACGTACCTGGCACATAGTAGGTGCTATATAAATGCTAGTTATTTTGAGGTGTTGTGGTGGTGTTGGTGGTGATGGTATTTTATGTTTTAGTATGCTGTAGTAGAGGGCTTCTTAAACCTTTTCTACTTGAGACCCCTTTTTGCCTGAGAAAATTTTTATGCCACCCCAGGTACATAGGTATATAAAATAGGTATACATAACCTTTTACTGTTGCCAAATTTTTTGCAACTCTCACATTCAGTTTCACATACCCACATGGGGTCAAGACCCAGAGTTTAAGAAGCTAGGCTGAAGTAGATAGAATGGTGGGCTTTGAGTCATGTGAATCTTGGGTTTGAATTCTGACTGTCACTTGGGATAACCATGGGAAAGTCACTTAAATTCTCGGAGCTTCAGATTCTTCTATAAAGCATGGGTTATAATGTCTCTAGTCCTACAACACTATATAAGTTATAACTTTTTATTGTAAAAATCAGTCCACACAATGTCTATCTACTGTTTGGCTATTGAGCACTATATAGAATTAGAGATTTCTCAAATTCATCTCATCTCTAAGGAGAATTATTTATAGATGAGATGAAATAGGTAAATCCTGACAATATTTTCATGAGCTGTTTGCCATATGGGACATAGTTTCCCTAGATAGTAATCTGAGTAGTGACATTGGGGTGGCAGTTCAGGGAAGGAAATGGATGTCTTCTTCGCCTCCTACCCTCTCCATCTTTTTACTTGCCCTTAATTCCCACTACCCCAGTCAGCTATAGAATGTGTTTTGGGATCCCAAAAGAATGGAAAGATTGTTGATTTCTGTTACTCTCCATACAGCAGGTGTTGATTGTACAACTGAATACCAAAGATCATTCCTTTTGACAAACAGCCATCAGGACCAACAATTCCTTTGCGAAAGCACAAAGATGAAACTGCATTGGATATTAATGATTTCTAAAAAGAGTGTTTTCAAATACCATAGCTCAAGAGATTCTCATCTGAAAGTCTATGAAGAAATAAGAAACATTTCCTCATTATTTATGCAACAAAAAACAAATCTCCTAGTTAGAGTGCTAAGCAAGAGACCTTTTTTCCCCTAATGGGACCATATTCTTTGAGGTTAATCTGTTTTCTTCAAGTCAAATATGGCTCTAACAACACTGTAAATGTAAATTGTCACTTGTTTCAAAATTGAGTTTCTATTTGTTATTTTTTAAAATTTCTCATTCTAGACTAAATTCTGAGAAAGGGGGAGAGAACACAAACCTGAAGCCTTGAATTCCCCTGAATGCCCCATTTTTTTTTTCTCCTCACTCTCTTACATTTTAAGGACAAAACAAAACAGAGATTGTGGTAAGACTAAACAATGTCTGAGATGATTGTGGGGCAATTCTGTTAAATTGTGAGAAGTCCTTAGAGTGATGCTGGGATGAATATTCAGTGGAATTAAATGTAGTTGTTTTCCTTCTGTTTTTTATAAACAGAAATAATTATGGAATGCAATTCCCCTTACCTGGTTTTACACTCAGGACAGATCTTTAAAACATCCTTGTAAATAATTTATAAAATTCATTAGATACACAAAAATTCTATTGGGAATTTCCCAATAAGATTTTTATCCCATCCAGCTATTATACATACACACACACAAACACACACACACATTCTCCTTCATGGATAAATTTTTAGGAAAATTATTTTTTATATCCAATGTCTCCACTTACTCTCTACCCACTTTCTCTTCAGGCCCCTATAATCAAACTTCCTCCTTGCATACTCTATTCAAATTGTTTCTCAAAGATCATAAGAACTTCCAGAATATTGCCATGCCCAATTACCCCTCCCTCTTTTTTTTACATTCCCATTCTTCCTGACCTCTACAGCTTTTAGTATTATTGGCCACCATCTTCATTAATAACTATACTTTCCTTTATTGCTTGCCTGCTTCTCCTCCTGGTCATCTAGGTGGCAGAGTGGATAAAGCACTGGTCTTGGAGTCAGGAGGACCTGAGTTCAAATCTCACCAGACATTTACTAGCTGTATGACCCTGGGTAAGTCACAACCCCAATTGCCTTAAAACATCCAGGACCATCTCCAGTCATCTTGATGTATGTATTAACATGAGACCCAGATGGCTCTGGAGGAGAGAGTGAAGTTGATGACCTTGAATAACCCTCCCTCACTTAAATCCAATTTACAGCAAGTCATGATATCACCCCAATATCTTGTTCCTCTTCGAGAAAGGACAAACAACAGCATGACTCCTACATCACTAATCTTTTCTCCTTTGAGTCTCTTGACTTTTCATTCATTTCCTGCCCCCTGCATATGTGTTTCTCAATTTGCCTTCACTTTCCCCTTTTCTTTCTCTTGTTTAACAGTTTTATTTACTACCACTTCTTAGGAAATGACTTTCAAATCTGCATTTCCCATCCAGACTTCTCTCTTAGTTTCATATCTACATTTCTACCTACTATAGCACATCTCCATCTGACTGTCTCATTGGCATCACAAAATCAACCCACCCCAAACAGACTACGTTGTCTTCCCCTTAATTCTATTTCTTAGTTCCTCTCTTTCTGTCTATTGCAACATTATTCACCCAATCCTCTGTGTTGTAACCTTGGGATTATCTTTGTTTCTCTATCCTCTTTCATTTTTCATTTCCAATTACTAATTCCATCTCTGCTATATCTCTCTCATCCTTCTTCTTATCTCTATTCCCACTGCCACCAGTTTAGCATGACCTTCATTACCAACTACTAGATTATTGCAATAGCCCCTCTTATCCTCTCTTTTTTCTATTAGCCTATTCCCCAATCCTTCATTTTCTAGCTGTCTAAAAACCATCCCGATTAGCCTGGCAGCAATCTCCCTTCTTTTCTCTCCTTTCATCCGGCTGCTTGACTGCTCACACGCTTTAGATGAGATGAGAGAGTCAACAATCCCATTCCTTGCAGTGAGATGGAGGACCTCCAGGTCTTACCATCTGCCCTACCACTGACTCCTGAGATCCTCTGGGCCCTACCATCTGTGCTGCCTTCATGTCTTGAAGTCTTCAGCATTGTCATCTGACCTACTTATGGAGCCTAAGAACCTCTGAAGCCACTAGCCCCACCACTAAAACCATAGGATTTGGGGGCTTTCCCATCTGCCCTGGAGGTGAAGTTTCTTTTATGTGTTGTCCCCCCCCCATTGGAATTTGAACTCTTTGAGAGCAAAGACTTTCCTCTTTGTTCTAATTTTATTTTCATAGTCTTGTTATTGGTTTTAAATCCACCCAACCTATTAGATTCTCAGATCAATTCTTCCTGTCTCTTTCTTTACTGATATAAGCTTTTTAAAGATATATTTCATAATCTCATCTCATGTATATACAAATAAAATGAACAACATCTTCCATCCCCTAAAATGTGCTTATGGTATTCTTTTCTTTTTTTCTCTCTTTGTATTTTTTTAATGTAATAAGCATTTTTATTCATTGACTTGAATTCCAATCTTTATCCCTCCTTCCCTTCCTCCCCATCCCATCCCTGAGGTGGCAAGCAATCAGATATGGATTATACATATATGATTATTCCAAGTATTACCATATTTGTCATTTTGTAAAACAAAACTTGATTAAAAGAAAAAAAATGAAAGAAAGTGAAAAATAGCATGCTTCAGCCTGTTCCATCAATATCAGTTCTTTCTTTGGACGTGGATAGTATGTTTCATCAATAGTCCTTTGGAATTGTCTTGGGTTGTTGAGAAAATTATGGCATTCTTTTAAAAATGAGATTTGTGTAATCAAAATCAGTGAAAGGCAGACTTATTTACCTAGATTTGAGTTTTCATTTGATATACTTCTCTAAGGGCTGAAGTAAATTAGAAAATTTCTTTAAAGGCTTAAATGAAATCTTTTTCAGAGTTCGGTATAAGACATGGAAACTGGTCCACAAAGAGACAGACACAGAGAAGCAGAGAGAGAGACAGGGACAGAGATTTATTTCTATATAATATGGATAAGCAGTTTGATTAGCATTCAAGTAAGCATCAAAACCTTCCAATGGCAGCAAAGTGGGAAATAAGCCAATATGGAGGTAGTCTGGCAGCTCAGAAAGAGAACTGGCTCTGGAGGAAGAGGCCCTGGGTTCAAATCTTGTTTCTTATGCTTACTGTTTGGGGAAATTTGGAGGTAATTACTATAACATTCCCAGGCTTCAGTTTCTGCATCCATCTGTAAATCGAGTGAGTTGGACTCTTGATCTAGGATCATCTGTTAGGCCTACATGCATGAACACCTACATCTAGAACTCATTTACATTCAGGGCTTTCTGTTGCTTTTTTATTGGCATGAGTTCTACCTCACAGAAATGTTTTATCTTAAATTGACATGACACCAGTAATGACTAGAAGTACTTGAGTAAATTACTTCCTAACTATTTGTGTCAGCTAGCATTGTTAAGATTACTTTCTCCTTTCCAGTTCACTGGAATGAGGCTATTACATGTTCTTGGAAGACCTCTGGTGGCAAACAAGAAGCATTGTTCATCTCATACTCGCTTATAGAACAACTCAAAAAGGAAAAAGAAAAGGAAACACTCCTGCATTTCTGATTCTCAATAGTAACTATGAAATCTCAAGAATATGCATTTATATTTCCTGTACTTTTTAATAGTTGCATATGGTTACAAATTTCTGAACCTTCAAATTGAATAAATCAAGAAATGGTGTAAATAGTTACTGGTATGGTAGAAAAATGACACTGCCTCTCTTTTGCTCTAAAATATTAGAAGTGGGGCATTAACCATGTTGAACCTCCATTTCCTCATATGCAAAACTATGATGATAGGGCCTGTTCTACTTATTTCACAGGGTTGTTATGAGAATAAAAAGAATCGATGGGTGCAATGTGCTTTACAATCTTTAAAGTATTATATAAATAGCATTGGGCCATAGGGATTAGAGCTGGAAGGCTTTTTAGAGATTATTTCCTTCATTATGCCTCATTTTACAGACATGGATACTGAGCCCCAGAAGGTACAGTTGTAATGTGCAAATAGGTATAACTAACTTTTAGGTACTAAGTAATTAGGCCAGCTTTACAATCCAGATCTTCTGACCCAAAAACCAGTGTTCCGTACAACATTCAAATGTTACTTTATATTTTTGGAGTCTTCAAATATTTGACAATATTTGTCATAGGGGAAAAAAAGAGACCTGTCCATGTTTCTTTAAAGGCTAAAAATAGAACTGGTGGGGGGTGGCTAGGTGGTGCAGTGGATAAAGCACCGGCCCTGGATTCAGGAGTACCTGAGTTCAAATCCGGCCTCAGATACTTGACACTTACTAGCTGTGTGACCCTGGGCAAGTCACTTAACCCCCATTGCCCTGCAAAAAAACCCAAACAAAACAAACAAACAAACAAACAAAAAATAGAACTGGTGGATGAAAGTGTCAAAGAGGCACTTTGGGACTCTAATTAGAGAGCTGCCAATAGTGGAATGACTTGTCTTATGAGATAGTGAGCACCCCATCACTGGAGGTATTCAAGCATAGGTTAGATGGGTCTGTCAGATATGATCTAGAAAGAATTCTTTAGGATCCTAGATCTAACTTCAAGACAACCCAGAGGATGTCTAATACAAACTCCTCATTTGAGAGTTAAAGAAACTGAAACCTGGAAAGGTCAGGTAACAAGCATCACAGAGCCTCTGACTCCAGAGAAAGTGTTCTTTCCACTATACAATGATGCCTCCTAAGTGGCTGAACTCACTGAATCTCAATTTGTTGAGCACTTGTTATTCTATGGCTCTTTGGGCAATACAAGATAACTAAGACACTTCTTACTCTTGAAGTGCTAACATTCTAGCAATGAAGATCAAAAACACATAAATAGAATAAAAAGCATTTATCAGTGCTTTATATCACAATATAAGTGCTCTAACAAAAATGCAAGTAAACTGATACAAGAACATTGGGGAAAAAGAGACTACTTCTAAATGAGAGGGTTAGAGAAAGCTTGATGGTTGAGTGGATATTTTAACTGGATCTTGTAGGATAGGCAGATTTAGACAGTAGATGATGAGAATGCTACAAGAAAAAGAAATAGTATTAGCAAAGGCAAAACATCTTAAGGAAATTTTGATAATTCAGAAATTCTAGAGATGATATAAAAAGGACTGTTATACTTTCTTGTTCAGCCATGAGTTGCATTCAACAATTTAATTCAACAAGCATTTGTTGATTGACTGATTGATTGATTGATTGATCTATTTATTTATTTATTATTCTTTTTTAAACAAGCATTTATTAAGGACCTATTTTCCTCCAGGTACTATTTTAGGGATACAAATAAAAACAAAGCAGTGGAGAAAATAATCTCCTAAGTCCTTTGACCTTTTCCTTTAGCCAGGAAACAAACCTGCCTTTTGTAGACATATAAGGACAGCATGGCAATAGTACATTGTCAGTGTGATCAAGTCAACCTAGGCTCACTCCTACTTTTGAGATAAGGTATACGAGGTCTTCAGGAAGGACTAGGGCCTCTGGTGTGAGGGCTTGCTGAGTTCTTTTCAGGGCTTTCATCCACTATGGGTTTCCATCTTGTACTCAACTCCCACCTGTGACTCCAAAAAGCATATGCAGTGGCTATATCCCCCCCAAAAATATCTCAGCAGACACAATAAATCAAGTTGAAGGTAACTTACAGGCCTCTAACGTGTCAGTGAATTGGGGAGATAGCTACCCCAAGCATATGAAGATTTACCCTAGCAGAATGGATAGATTAGAACAATTTGTTCCAATGACCATGAAGGCAACTTAACCAGGTTCTATGGACTGCTTAGAGCTTGGTCAGATACTGAAGATGCCAATGTCAAACACTGCATCCTTGGCCATCTCCAGTCTTCACTTTTGTCTTGCCACTAGGCTTTGATGACTCTGGAAGACAGTGTGAGGCTGATGACTTTGTGATACTTTGTCTCAATTAAATTCAATTTATTCAGCAGTCAAGATATCTTAGTCTTGTCCTTGGTCAAGATGTCATTTGTCCTCTTTGAAAATGAAGGATGATATTAGCACTGTGAATATGGGGAAATAACTAGAGAGAAGCAACTCTCTAAGACCATAAGTTTCAAAGAAGTTGCTGACATGTATTAGTGAAGAAAGTTTCCATAGGATAAGCTCCTCACACAGATGAAATCAAATGTCTGACCCTACTGCTCCCACAAATGAGTAATTGTACTTATCAGATTAAAAGAGCATGCTAATTCTTAAAGGAAAAAAAGAAAAGAAAACGAAGGATGAACAACAACAACTTTTGAGACATACTTGGCTCTGTGACCCTGCCCAAGTTAGTTCTCCGAGAAACCTCTCTAAGAGTATAAAGTTGCTGAGAAAAGTTGCTGGTCTGAATTCCTAAAATGATCTTCCTTACTGGGGAGTTATCTACATCCATAAAACAATTCATCCAGGTTTTCCCATTGGGCCTATGTACCATTCCACCAAAACAAAACAAAACAAAACAAAAAGACCAGAATAAGGGGCCAGTAGTCCAGAAGTCTTTGAGTCTAGAAAGGTCTAAATTCAAGTCCTGCTTTTGATATACCAGTTGTTTGTGATGTAACGATTGGAATAACGCCACCTGCTGGAGACTTACTGTAGAAGAGTTCTGCCCATGAAACAAAGGTCTTTGAGGGCAAGACCAGGAGTCTTTTCTTTGGCATCAGGAAGTGACGCGGGCTAGTGGGAGGAGGAAGGAAGAGACTGGCGCTCGCTCTCGACCTCTTTCCTGAGACTCTGGTGGAGAGTGGAGCTAGAAATGCACTCTCCCTTTAATAGATAGAAATCTAGGCCTTTCTCTCTCTCTTTAGCAAATTCTTATTCTCCTTAATAAATGCTTAAAAGTCTAACTCTTGCTAAAGCTTATAATTTATTGGCGACCACTCATTAGATATTTTAGACAGTTTAGCTAGAATTTTAGCCCTTAACAGATGGCTGACCACGAAGAGGAAAGCTAAACCTCAGTCTTCTGATCTTCTGGTTGGGTAAGAAATTTCCCCTAAGCTCTCCCTTTAACTGCTAAGTACTGGCATACTGGCTGTGTTTTCCCTTTAAATTTTTTCGAATGGACCTTTTAAACTCCCTAATTACCCTATTTTTTATTTTAGTCTGTTTAACCAGACAAATGGGAGATAAGGTCATATTAATGCTTTGTTTTTGTGGATTTTCTATTTTTCTTTTTATTTTTGTTAAAAGAGCCAGCAACTTACTCACACAAGGAAATATCTCTCCCTCTCCCAACCATGCTTTTTCAGAGAAACCTGAAGAGATTCCTGCAGCTTTTCCCAGTTCCAACACTAATTGTTGCTTTAATTTTGCATGCCTGGAGGCAATGACCCACCCTCTAGAAGCTTTTAATCCCCTAGCACCTGGAGGCAAAGTGGGGGAAGAGGAATCCAGGCCTGAGTTCAAAATCAAGTCTGATTCTAATTGCGCTGGTCCCTCCCCTCCTCTCCAGACCCCACCCTCTACTCCTCCCATGGCCAAACCCATTGCTTCCCCTGCCTGGGAAGTCCAGAGAACTCAACTTTCTCTACATTTGCAGCTTCAGGCTCGGCCCTTCCCCAGCCTGGCTGTGCTTCTGAGACAACCTTAGAAAGCCCTTTAAATTCCAGATATGCTCGTTTTGTTCATAATTTTGCTAACCTGCTTTTGTCTTTAATTAGTAATCTTATAAAGCATTTGTATGGTGAAAAGACTGACAGACAATATAGAGGGGTTAAAGAAGAAAAACTTAAGCTGAATAAGAATGACAATCATCACCATAGTTCAAGACTCTGCTTCTTTTGCCATGGAAGGGTATATATTTTACAGAAATGTAGAAGTAAACAGCAAGGTATTGATATGAGTATTGGGGATTTTAGATACCGGAATCAAAAGTGTTCTGAATTTACTCAGAGTATTAATGTCAGTTCAGAGGTTACATAGGATTTCTATGCTATTACATATACATTTTGAAATTAATGGTATGGGTCTATTTTCATGCTTTTGAGATTGTATCTTATACTTAGTTTTTAAAACAAGGAGAATATTTGTAAAAGTTTTTTATAGTCATGTGATCAAGTTTATATTTTATAATACTCTTATTAATATTAAGTTCATGCTCATTTAGATTTCCTTAGTTTGAATTTCACTGTCTTTTATTGTTCTATGTGTATTTTCTTCTATTCATTTATCTAATTTTTAAAAAATTGCAAGATGGTTTTGATTTCATAATACAATGTTAATTCTAGGAGTATTGTGCTCCCATATTCTGAGTTGTTTGTTTTTGTTATTTTTTCTCAACTGATTATTTGATCAAACTCTTTAAAGCATTTCCCTGGCAAATTGGTTGCCATGGCAAGTGTAAATTGATTCCAGAAATATTATTTTTGATAAGCATATTCCAAAAAAAAAAAAAAGAGGGGAACATTTGTAAAAGTTTTCTTTTTTTAAAAAAAGTTTTCTTTGAGATTCTGTTGTGCTTTAACTTGTATTTAAATATGTTCTGATTTTTCACAAAAGTAATAGTATACTAAGTAAAAAAAAGGGGTATTATTTGAAATTGTTGCATAATTATATATTATATTCTGAGTCAAGATGTATTCACATTTTTTGCAATCATTTATTATTCTCAATTTTTAAATCCATATGAGACTTGGATTATGGGAACTTATCATTTAAAATATTAATTGCCTTTATTCTGAGTTATCAGATGCCAGTTGGCCAAGATGCCATCCAATCACAAGAGGAATACATGCAAGAGCAGACACTGAACTGTCACATTAGGGGAGACATGCATGAAGTCAAGGTATGGCCGAGGGAACGGCTTTTGACTAATGTTGAGGTTGGATTCTCTTGGTTTAATATTTTATTTTATTTTTCCCCACAATATTGTACAGATGGCTGGAAGTATTCATCCCACCCATCTCACTTCTACACCTGGCTTCTATGCTCCCTCCTATATGCCTGATGCCATGGACATCTCAATCCCATGCATCTGTTTAAGTCTGACTCAGTTTCCTCCAATATGTTCGGTGGCATGGACGTATATTCCATCCACCTATTTTAAGCCTGGCATACTGCATGGGCAGTATATATTGCTCAAGTGTGGGAATGCTCATATCCCATCATTTCTCTGTTCTTTTATGGTAACCCCCATAATTATCTCAGGTGTCATGATAAATAACAGTGTTGAATTTGGCCTTGACATCTGTTACCAATTATATTAGATTTTTTAAATTTCTCATAATGGCATGAGGATAATTAGGCAGATGATGCAAAAAGTGATGAAACAAACATAAAAATTATTTTTAATAATTAATATTGCAGCAATTGTCTTCTCAATTACCCTCCATAAGGGGGACTATAGTAATATTATAATTTTAAAGAATGTTTCAATTTTTGTTTTATTATATGTTTCATGTGTAACAACCAAGATTCTGAATTCCCTTAGACATGTTTTTGAGAACTTTCATTCTTTGATTTGATTATTGACAAAGCTATTTTAAAGTTGTATTAAGCTCAATTTTATAGGAAATTTTCCTGGTTGATTACCAGCATCCACACATCAACCCCTGAAAAGACTTCCATTCCATGATTACACCTAGAGGACATCTGAGAAAAGACTTTCAGAGACTTTAAATGAACAGTTTTGTTTTGTTTTTGTTGGTTTTTTTTTTCTCTTCCTGTTATAATATACACCATCTGTAACAGGTACTCTCTGCAGAGGCCCTCCCTTTGCAAGACCAATGTCAAAGCGTCGGTTCATGAGGACAAAAAATCGCCCCTCTGGACAAAACTTTCCTCTCTCCCTTTTCTATATTGATATTATCATATTGTTAGTTAGCATAGGTTATTATATTCTGTTATTTTTTGACTGTTTCATCAAGGAAACATACCGTTTCTTGAGGAAACAAAGTGGGGAACTGTAACGATTGGAATAACGCCACCTGCTGGAGACTTACTATAGAAGAGTTCTGCCCATGAAGCAAAGGTCTTTGAGGGCAAGACCAGGAGTCTTTTCTTTGGCATCAGGAAGTGACGCGGGCTAGTGGGAGGAGGAAGGAAGAGACTGGCGCTCGTTCTCGACCTCTTTCCTGAGACTCTGGTAGAGAGTGGAGCTAGAAATGCACTCTCCCTTTAATAGATAGAAATCTAGGCCTTTCTCTCTCTCTTTAGCAAATTCTTATTCTCCTTAATAAATGCTTAAAAGTCTAACTCTTGCTAAAGCTTATAATTTATTGGCAACCACTCATTAGATATTTTAGACAGTTTAGCTAGAATTTTAGCCCTTAACAGTGACTATGGGCAAGTGACTCAATATCCCAGTTCCTTAGCCAACTCCTCAAGACTAAAAGTTACAGATGGATTGCCAATATTCATTTAGGGGGAATTTCCAGAATGGGAGTTCCCCAAAGAGATGAAATAACAAATTCATCTTTCTTCTACTGGCTCCCACCAAAAAGTTGCTATTTGGTATCAAGAGAATATTCACATTAATTTTTCCTAGGGCCTATCTTCAGGGCAATATGTACATAAATGATATTCAAAAGTAGCAATCTCAAATTATTTCCTTGATATTTTATAGCATGTGACTAAATTTTATTGAAAGCAAATGTTTAGCTTAGAGAGGCTAGGGCTATGATCAGTCCAGCACTCTGTACTACACATTGCTTTCATCACTCTCACATCCTGTCTATCTATTTTCCTTAAAATGACATGGTCTGTTAAATGCCAATGTTTGCCACAAGAATGTATCCACAGGGGTGGCTAGGTGGTGCAGTGGATAGAGCACCAGCCCTGGAGTCAGGAGTACCTGAGTTCAAATTCGGCCTCAGACACTTAACACTTACTAGCTGTGTGACCCTGGGCAAGTCACTTAACCCCAATTGCCTCACTAAAAAAAAAAAAAAAAGAATGTATCCACAAAGTTTTACTGCATTTAGGTAAATGTAAGACAGTGTTGATGATGAGGACATGAAACATACCAAATCTTCAATAGGAAGTAACCATTCAGTTGTTTTTGACTCCATTCCTCCCAAGGACTTCCTGCCATATGTGATGGCCTGTGACTCCTCTGACATTAAAATCACCCAGAATTACAAGCTTGTCCTTTTTTGTTCAAATAAACTGCATTTCTGGTAGAACTACCTTTTCTAACAGTCTACTCCTAAATATCTTTCAAGAATTTTTTATATTCTTGCACCTACTTTTTATGTGTTCCAGAAATATTCATTGAATTGAATTTATTGATTTTAATTGAACCTCATTTATCTCTGTCAATAAAATTGTCACTGGCAATTGTAAAAGAATCAAACTACTCTATAATCTCTTCTGAATTGTCAGGGATTTCATCATTAAATGCACTGTCCATGGTTAACAAGGAAAGTGATCACACACTACAGCTTCCAAGTACATTCACTAGACTGCCAGTTTCAAGTCCCCATTATCCTTCCTGTTTAATTTGTACCTCCTCACAGCACATGATAAAAATTTTACAATTTGTGTAATTGCTGTTGATCTTACAATCTTTCTTACGATTCTTCATATCACTTAAAAGACATTATGGATGTGGGAACTTTGCAAATAACAAAAATAAGGATTAGCAGAAACCTGCTACATAATATACAGATCAAAACAGAGTTTTGGAAAGTATAAAAAGGCTTCATTTCAATCATTTCAGAGGGAAATCATTGGGCATCAATGTAATTGAACAAATATTTAAGAGCCTACTACATTCAAGAAAAATAAATCAGTTTCTGTCCTCAAGGAACTGCTACTGTATGCTTCAAACACAACACAAAACAACACATACATAGATAATTAAATGCAATCTATATGCAAAATAATTCCAGGAAGGAGAGAGTATGATCACTTTGTATCTAAGACACTTTCCACCAGGGCTAACCTATGCACCCTCACAATAACTAGCTATCCATTTGATGTGAGTTAAGAGAATTGCAAAACATATCTAAATAAAAATCCCTTCCCCACCCCTTTTCATGTCTACTCATCATTGGTTTTATTCTCTAATATATTTGTAGACATTTTAATTTATTAAATTAAATTTCATACACATATATATGTATTCACATGTATGTATACATACATGTATGTGTATACGAATATATGTATATATGTATACATATACACACATACATATATAAAATTGATTCTTTTACAATTGCCAGTGACAATTTTATTGACAGAAATAAATGAGGCTCAATTCAAATCAATAAATTAATTCAATGATTATTTCTGGAACACACATATATGTATAAATATATATTTTTGCATATGCATGTATATATACACACATATTACACATATAAATTGAATATGTGTGTATGTATGTATGCATGCATGTGTATATGCAATTTCTTGAGTGGCTATCAAGCCAAACACTAAGAAGACTACAGAAATGAATGAGGTATGCCCCAATTCTCCATAATTTGATATGATAAACTATTAAATGCAAATGCATATAAACCTTTTTCAGGGTAGGTATTGGGGGAGGTAGATAGGAAAGACATTAAATAAAGAACATATTAACTGAGTAGGTTTGATTAACCATTGCCATACACTGTAATCCCATGGAAAGTCAGTTGACAAACATTTATTAATTACTCACTATATTCCAAGTATAGTGCCTGCTCTTATGAAGTATGAGGAAATGTGAAGCGGTATAGGTAGATTGTTGATAAATGGGGCAGAGTTAGGGTATTGGCTCTGCTGCAGGCCAGAGAGAAAATACAGATCAAACCATTTCATTTTTCCTAATAAATTCTTCAGTGGTTCCCTAGTTCTTCCATAACAGGGATTCTTTAACTTTTTTTTTGGTTCATGGGATCCTTTGGCAGTCTGGTGAAATGCAGGAACCACTTCTCAAAAAATGTTTTGAAATACATATAAAATACACAGGATTACAGAGAAAACTAGTTATATTAAAATACAGTCATCAAAGTATTTTTTAAAAATTCATATACTTGAGGTTAAGAATACCTGATCTAGGGGGCAGCTAGGTGGTGCAGTAGATAAAGCACTGGCCCTGGATTCAGGAGTACCTGAGTTCAAATCTGGCCTCAGACATTTCACACTTACTAGCTGTATGACCCTGGGCAAGTCACTTAACCCTCATTGTCCCGCAAAGAAAAAAAAAAAGAATATCTGATCTA
Organism: Dromiciops gliroides; assembly: GCF_019393635.1. Taxonomy (NCBI): domain Eukaryota; kingdom Metazoa; phylum Chordata; class Mammalia; order Microbiotheria; family Microbiotheriidae; genus Dromiciops; species Dromiciops gliroides. The sequence continues at coordinate 408,350,246 of NC_057861.1, forward strand.
GGATAAATTAAAAACTCTTCTATTTGGCATTTAAAACACTCCAAAATCTAGCTCCCATCTACCTTTCCAGACATAATTGATATTATATGCTGTCACACACCCTTAGTTCCATTCAAACTGACCTCCTACCTACTCCCCTTAATAGCATCATATACTCCAACCCATTGTCATTGCTTCCTTTGAAACATAGTTCATACTCTACAAGGTCTTTACTGATTCCTCTACTTTGGGATGATCATTGAATGAATTTCACGAATTCTATGACCTTGAAGGAGGGGAAAATGTGTGTGTGTGTGTGTGTGTGTGTGTGTGTGTGTGTGTATTGTATATGTGTATACATACCAACACACACATTTTTCCCTAACCTATAACTAAAATTTAGCATTTCCTTTAATTGTCAATATAGGCAACAAACATGATTCATTTAAATGTCCATAGGCTTCCAGAGGAGGAAGAAGTCCATGTCACAGAAAAGGTACCCTTTTGAAACTGCTATTTCATCTAAACTTTGTATTTACTTGTCTGTAAACACACATTGGATGTCTCTGGTAGAATATAAGCTCCTAGAACTCAGAGACTGTAATTATTTGGGCAGCTTCCATAATATTGGGTTAAGGAAGGAGATTAACAGCCTCTTTCAGAAAAAACAAAACAGGTTTTATTGATGGGAACAAATTTAAAACACAATTAATGTTAATAAAAATAGGGATAAAGAAAAAAGGAATAGGAGAAGGAAAATTATACAACCTGCAATCACATCGCTCAGACTCAGCAGTCCCATCTCTCTCTCTCTCTCTCTCTCTCTCTCTCTCTCTCTCTCTCTCTCTCTCTCTCTCCAGAATGAAAGTCTCTTCCCTTCTCCTTCCCAGAAAACCTCCCTCCCAACAGGAAAAACCGGGCCATCCACACTCAGCCCCAAGCTAATTGGCTGGCAGCCCTGATTGAATTAACCTGAATTAACAGGCTGCTATAAAACTGCCAGCCTTCCCAAAAGGTCACCTGACTCCCCTCATAAGGCTTCTAGTCATGGTAATTTGGCCAGGCCCATGTAAACGTGAACACGTGGTGATGACGTGAGCTAAAATGCCACAGTGACGTCCACAGCCAGTGTGTGGAGCATCATGATGGAGTGGGGGTGGTGGTGCCTGTGGTCAGCTGGGGCTTCTAATTTTAGCCAAAGATGGGGTCATAGAAACCTCAAATCACAATTAGTTCTTTTTGTTTGTTTGTTTGTTTTTGTTATGGTGGGGCAATGAAGGTTAAGTGACTTGCCCAGGGTCACATAGCTAGTAAGTGTCAAGTGTCTGAGGCTGGATTTGAACTCAGGTCCTCCTGAATCCAGGGCCGGTTCTTTATCCACTGCACCACCTAGCTGCCCCCACAATTAGTTCTTTACATGCTTTAATCCTTGCATTTCTACTATCTAATAAAGAATCATGCATATGTGCTTGTCAAATACTTTGTTTAATTGAATAAGAACACCTGGCTCCTAGAAGAAAGCTGTTCCAGGGTAATATAAATGGGATATTAAACATTACATATCCAGTAATTTCATTAGGGTCTTAACACACCCCCCATTCCAATCAATTAAATCAAATAAACAAATATTTATTAGGTATCTTCAATGCGCATGGGACTGTGATAAGTTCAATTAGGGATAAAGCAAAGAATGAGATAACTAGTCCTCAAGGAACTTACAGTTTAGTTGAGGAGACAAAATCTTTAAAAGTTAAAATAACTAAAAATTTAGCTAAAGATTTAACAGTTCAAAGCAACAACAGAGCAGATGTCACAAGGGAGTGCATGATTAATGACTACATTAATTTCACAGATATTAATGACTATAGTTATTCTGAGAAAGGAGAAATAATTTCAGGTTGGGATGATCAGAAGAAATTTGTGAAGAAAGTGGACTTGGGCCTGACACTTTAAGAAAGGAGATAATTTGTACAGGTAGAGTAGATGGGAGATCATTTTAGGTCAGTTGGTGTGTATTCTACTGAGAGGATTAAAGCTAATCCTAATATTAGCTGAAATAAAACAAATTTGCATGTGAGATGTACAAATAATTGCATATATAACATGTATAAATAAAAATTACAGGTGATCTAAGAAGTTATTAAGGGGAACAGATCATTTCCAACAACAAGTATGTGCAGGAAGTAACATAGAATACATTGTCAAGGTTATGTATGATCAGAAAAAGAGATAGCTAGGCTCATACAGCAATAATGAGAGATAACAAATGGACAGTCCCAGAGGAGGAATCCTACCCACAAAACATTAAAAGACTGATGCAAGGTTTTCATAGTATTAGATTGACCTACTTTGGAGGTGAGGAAGTTGGTTTAAGAATTGTATTGGATAAGAAAGTGTAGATGGGCTGTTATCTAGGTGTTTTTAACAGTGAAGGGAGTATTCCATCAAAATATCAAAGGGATATAATAATAAGGGATTGCAGCCCTGTCTACATGTCTATTCTTGGTCAATCTTGTGTGCTGGCTCACGTGAGAAAATAATGGGCCTTGCCAACACCCAAAGACTCCAAATCAAAGGGGATTGATTTGGACTGATTGGATTGACTGAGATTGACTGACTTCACTGATTAACTCACTTAAAGTTAATTTAGTTGAAGCCACACTTGCCTGGCCCTCAGGAGGGTGTGTTCTCATAGACTGTGGACTCTGACCTCAACACAGGACCACCCTCAAGTCCAGTGAACCAGTGGATTTGGGTGATGCTAGCCAATTAGCTTGAAGCAGTGTGGAAGGACCACCTCTCCTTAGGACACAGAGGAAACTTCCAGGTGCAGTTCATCTCTAGAACAGGCTGGTTGGGGAGAAATTGAGGAAGAACCAGTGAGGCTAGAACTAGGCTAGATAGGCCTTTTCTTAACTTTCTGACCCAGGTGTTCTCTTTTTTCTAATAAATGCTTAATGCCCCAAAATTCGTGCTAAAGCTTCTAATTTATAAGTAAACCCTAGCTAGCTTTCTCTACACTTGGGACAGGAATAAGACTACCACACATTTAATTTTAAACATCATACTCAGAACCAAAGGACTTGAAATCATTGGATTGATGAAGTAACCTCATTGCTCTAGCCATAAAGGCAAAATCTTGTGATCTTTAGAAATCTAGAAATCAGGAGTTTCTTGTGCAGACAATTGGCAGCAGGGAGGGGTTTCTGTAGTGGAGAGCTTGGCCACTTACAAGCAAGAAACACAATGCCTGATTGGGATTTCCAGAAGACAAGGAATTATTTGGGCACTGGAAAACCAAAAGAAAATATAAAATGCCAATTAGGCAATCTTGCAAAATGCTTGATTTTTGGATGGTTTTAAGTTTCAATTTTCTGGGAGAGTATAACAGTAATTTTAAATTACTAAGTTCACTTTTAAGTCGTTTTTAATACATATTTTTGAGAGTCTTTTTTGTTTAGCATTCCTTTTGCATGGAGGTTATAAATGACCTGATTCATATGGTACACTGAGTAGCCTTCTCTTTTCTCAATTTTCAAGTGATGGTGTATTTGAGGCAAACTTATACTTTAAGTAATTTTTCACCTCTGGGGGAGGATAATGAGCTGAAGTACATCAGAAAAAGTGCCTATTTTTACAAACCAACTTTTCTCAGAACTGCATCTAGCCAGTGTGAGCAGAGTCCAATGGACCAGGAGAGGGCATGTCACTTCAGGCCCTCGAATTCTTCTTGTTAGGAAAGCCAGTTTCAATAGTGAAACAAATTTAGTGATATATTCCCCCAAGTCTTATAATACTCCCCCAAAAGCAATTTGACAACTGGGTGGGATTTGGGAATATTTTTGTATAATTAGCAGCACTGATTTCTTTCATTAGCACAGTTAATCAAGAGTTGTTGAATTTATGAAGAACTCATTTAATAAGCAAGGTGCTATGAATGAAGAACAACAACTTTCCTATGTTCAAGAAAATTACATTCTACTCCAAGGTTTCAAATTACATACAGAGAAATAAGCATAGAGTATATGCAAAAGCATAATTGCTAGATGTTAAAGTAAACAGGGTTTTAATTTGCAAAAAGCACAGGTTCTATAGAAAGTTGTGATAAAATCTTGCTTGTTTAAGGAAACCTCCTTTTAGAGTAAATGGTTGACTAAAGCTCAGAGCTACTTCTCAAAGGGCACCTCTGAAATTATAGAGATCATTTGATCCAATCCAAGGCCTCCAACTCACAGACTGCCTAAGACATAACCATATATATTTGTTTCAAAGGTTTTATATTTCTTTTCTCTTTTTCTAGTGGTCTTGCAAAGAGAGAGACAGAGAGAGAGATATTAGAGGAAGAGAAATTTTTGATAATTTTAATTTGATAATTAAAAAATTAAAATAAAAAACCCAAAATGACTGTTTTCTTGTATTAAAAGAAGATTTTAATTTTATCATAATAAATTTAACTATTGAAAAATACAACAAGAATGACAAAAACTTAATGATTCTGTTCATTCTAATGAGAGGAATCTGTCAATTTTCAGAATTAATCATTCTTTGGACAATATTAATTCTTCTTTTTTGAATCTGAAGGGAGACATGAACTATTCCAGGAGATATCTATCACAGTCTATTTTTCATCCCCCAGGCTTACTGATGTCAGAGTTATTGTGTGCATATGTCTCAACAGTGGTGGGTTGGTTCCAGACAATTGATTTTAGTAAACATCATTTAAGTATCATTTAAAGTATCATTTAAATATTTAAATATCATTTATTTTTGTTTTTTGTCATTATTGTCCTACTTATGATTGAGAATAAAACTTTGTGAAAGTTGGAGAGTAATATGGGAAATAATTAAACATGAATTTTAACTTGTATATATGTATGTAGGCTAGCCTTTCTTGGGAACAACTTTTCAATGGATAAGAGAAATCTAAATTTTCATGCCTTAAGAACGTAAGATGATAATTAAAAGAAATTATGTGGGGAAAATAAGGGAATAAACATTTATATATGTACATTGTGTATAATATAATATATATACTTATACATATATTTATTTATACCTTCTATCTGCCAGCTACTGTGCTAAGTATTTACAAATGTTGTCCTATTTGATCCTCACAACAGCCCTGTGAGGTACATGCCGTTATCCTTATTTTTCATTTGAGGTAATTGAGGCAACCAAGTGTTAAGTGACTTGCACAGGATCACATAGCTAATAAGTATCTGAGCAGAATTTGAACTTAGTCTTCCTAACTCCAGTTGTGGCAGCTGATCCATGGTACTACTTTGCTGCTTTAATAATAAGAAATAGATTATGTAAATAATAGTCTAGTAGTTTTTTGAACTGATATAAACCAGCATTAAGAGGTGACATGATTTCATGAGTAGATAAGAATCAGAGAAATTTGGGTGAGAGTTTGTTTTAAAAAAAACAAATTCCCTCACTGTCCACGTCCCAAAAATATGTTTCAATCTGAACCATGAATTCATCACCTTACTGTCTAGAATTATAGTTGGTCATTATGTTGTTCAGAATTCTTAAGTCTTTCAAAGTTTCTAGTCTTTATAATGTTGTTGTTATTGTGAGGAAATGGGGAATGGTCTCCTCTCAATAAGAATACAATAGTCACCATTCAAATTACACTCCTCAGGCCCAGTTTGAGGAAAAAGGTTTCCCCTCTTCCTCCTCCTGCAAACAAAATCACATGGTTCAGGTAAGTCCTGAGCTGGTCTCAATTAGGTCTGCTCCTGAGCTATGTCCATATAAGGGAGGATTGAAGAATTGACCCTCTATCATTCCCCCTGCCCCCCACATTGACTAAGAACCTAAAGAATAATTATAGAAATTATGGTTAGGAATACTGTGTTTTGGTTAGCTAGTTTTTGCACATAGATTGTAACCTTTGACTAATCAGACCAGTGATGAAAAGGGGAAGGGTCCATTCACATTAGGGACTAGGGTTTAAAACAGGGCCTGCCAGCCCCCATTCTTTGCACCCACCAGCTGCACATTGGGTTGCCCATTCTCATGAGAATGACAATAAATGAGCCTTTGACACATCACCACTGCTGAGTTCCAAAGAATTATTGAGCAGGAGTCCTTTTCCTCAGTCATTTTATAAATTATTCTCCTTGTTCTTTTCACCTCACTCTGTATCAGTTCATACAAGTTTTCCCAGGTTTCTTGTTTACTATATCTTTTTAATAATTTTATAGTCCATTTATATTCATATACTTAATTTGATCAGCCATTCACCAAATGACAAAAACCTCATTAGTTGCCAGTTGTTTGCCACTGCACATACACAAAAAATGAACTGCTGTAACTATTTTTATACATATGGGGCTTTTCTTCATTCTTTGATCTCTTTAGGGTATATACCAAGCATACACAGTTTAATAACTTTGAGGACATAGCTCTAGATTGCTTTGCTGAATAGCTGTACTATTTCATAGCTCCACCAACAGTGCATTGGCGTGTCTATTTTGATGCAATCCCTCCAACATGTGTCATTGTTGTTTTTTGCTAACTTTGTTAATCTGATGGGTGTGAGGTAGAAACACAGAATGTGCATTTCTCTAATGATTAGTGATTTGGAGCATTTTTTCATTTGGTTAATGATAGCTCAAATTTTTTCTTCCTTCCTTCCTTCCTTCCTTCCTTCCTTCCTTCCTTCCTTCCTTCCTTCCTTCCTTCCTTCCTTCCTTCCTTTCTTTCTTTCTTTCTTTCTTTCTTTCTTTCTTTCTTTCTTTCTTTCTTTCTTTCTTTCTTTCTTTCTTTCTGGGTAATGAGGGATAAGTAACTGCCCAAGGTCATACAGCTAGTAAGTGCCAAGTGTCTGAGGCTGGATTTGAACTCAGGTCCTCCTGAATCCAGAGTCAGTGCTCTTTATCCATTGCATCACCTGGCTGCCCCCTCAAATTTATTTCTTTGAAAACTGCCCTTTCATATCTTTTTAGTATTTATCAATTCGGTAATGGCTTTTATATTATTATTATGTTTAAAAAAGACACATAACCAAGTGATACAAGTTTATTTTAATATCCAAATTTGTTTATATGTGTGTTTATGTGTGAGTGTGTTATAGAGAGATGAAGACAGAGACAAAGAGAAAGGAGGTGTGTGTTTATATGTGCATATGCATATATCCTTGAAGAAAAGTGAAAAGAATAAGCCTTTATACAGTGCCTGGTATGTGCTAGGCACTGTGCTGAGCACTTCAGAAGTATTATCTTATTTGATCCTTACAGCAGCCCTACCAGGTAATGATGAGAAGGTATAGAGGCATAGCAATATAAAGCTATGATTTCACTGATTAAATCATGAAATTTCCATGAAAGCATATAACATTTTTCATAGATTTCATATGTATTTCATACAATATCTCATTTGTATATGAAAATTTCATATATGTATGAAATCACAAAAGCCTTACTGTATTTTAAGCTACCAAGAGAGATAAGTTATAGGCATAATAATAGATTTAGATGATGCAGAAGTAAATGTAGATGTAGATGCAGGTGCAGATGCTGTTGTAGAAGCAGATGTAGTTGTAGAAGTATATAGATAAATAGGGATAAGGACTGAAAACTTCTGGCTAGTGAAAAAGTGCCTGTACCATGTAATTCATCAACAGCTTCTCTACAACTTATGAGTACCCAGAAATAATTAACCCAGTTTCTGTGATCAATTCCAGAGCTTTATCCACTATACCCCAGCTGCCTAAATGTCTCTATCTCTCTTTCAAGAATTGTGCATTTTTGAAAAGTTCAATTTGATTGAAAATTCAAGTATTATATACTTAGCTCTAAGAATGGAAAAACAAAAATAGAATAGTCTTTGCCTTCAAAAAACATAACTTACTGATTTGGGAAGAAGAGATATGATGTGTACACAGAGTAGAAAAAGTACAGGATGATTTGAGAAGGAAAAGAGCACTGACACTTGATCAGTATTGGGTTAGGCTCTGAGGAGGAGGTGGCACTAGAGCAGAAACTACAGGAAACCTTGGGATTCTGAAAGGCAGCATTGAGAAGGAAATAAATGTGCCCCAGGAGTGGGGTGTATCTGTGCACAAAACCAAAGAAGAGGAGGACAGAACATCAATTTCAGGAACCAGTGTGACTGGAATGAGTCCATGAAAAACAATAATGTGAAACAAGATTGGAAAGGATAGAAGAGAATCAGGCTGGGAATGGATGCCTTTAAATGCCTGCGACTGGCCTGATGATCAGTGGCAAGGGTTCAGGAAGTGGTGGATAACATGGTAAAGGAGCCAGAGCAGGAGAACATGCAGAAGATACAGGGAGTCATGTTCTGTGTCCTGCCATCTTGCTGTGAGGATTTCCAGGCCTCCAGGAAGCAGGTTCATCAGTGCATTATACATTACCATGCACCACTGGCCCAGGTACAGGTCCCTGTGACTAGAAAACTGGAGAAGTTCCAGAATGACCTGGCTCTATGCACCATGCAATATAATGGCAAAGCCAAAGATTTGATAGATGCTAGGAGCAAAGTACAACATTTGAAAAGGCACCTAGAGTTCTGTGTGACAAATTTAGTTGAACACATGCACATGCATGGTCATGCCGACCATATCCAAAAAGATGAACGATTCCCTGTTATCTTTTGCAAAATAGAATCATAGTCATTAGTCATCAGAGTTAGGAGAATGGATATATTCTTTTGTACTTTTTTGTATGGAAGTTTGTACCTTTCAGTAAAAGTTTAAGAATGAAGGATTTGAGACTGGTTGTGACTTTAAGGATACCCTGATAGGAATATGGAATCCAGCCCCTGGACTCTGTTGATTCCACTATATTTTAGCCCATAGGTTGAGGAATGGAAGGAATTGGTCCTCAGATATGGGTTAGTGGTACCATGGAGAGCTAACAGTGCCCAGACTCATTCTGTCAGTTGTACTTGTTTAAGCCCTTAATGGCTTTCAGCTAGTTCAAAGATATACAACTCTTGGAAGGCAGAATAGACTCTTGGTTTATGAATATTAGCAGTTCCCTACTTATGGGAAAAGAGAAACACAGTTGATCTATTCTTTCTGGCAAAGGAAGTTGAGACATAAAGGAGAGTGTGGAAAGAGAGGGTTATTTGGATTGGAACTCTGAGTAGTTTCCTAGTGATCTTCCCTTTGACAAAGACAGTGCTCATGTCAGTTTTCAACCTGGACACTAAGCAAGAGCATAAAAGGGAAATCTCCCACAAAGCACGAGAAAAACGATTCCTTCACACTCGATTACCATTTTTCCATCATATTGAAAGGCAGGAAGTTACCACAGGGACAACCCTTCAGATAAAGTACTTTCCAAGATTAACATGCAACAGATTTAGGCCCAAAGGAAGCCTCTATTTGTCTTCAGAACAGCCTTAAGCCTCTTGCTTGAGGAATAATAGATGACTGGTTTGGGGAAAAGTTAGTTTTCCCTGAGGCTGAAAGGTTATAATGCCTCACTCTGATACTGCTGATTTGTCCTCTTTAACCAAAAAGTTTTATTGAAAAGACCCTCTGAGAGCACTAAAGGGTAGGAACACTTCTTAAACTTTTCTGGAGGGTAGGTAGGTTGCAATGGAGAACTTTTGCTTCTCCAGAATAGAGGGGTATTGTCACCCATTACCCAATTGCCATTGTTGGTAAAAGGTTTATTTTTGAGCAAGATGTTAGTTTATAGGATTGTGTTGGAAAGAATGCTATTACCTTTAAACTGACTTCTAATTGGATGCAATTAACATAGACTTTCTGCTCTATTTCAAGGCCATGGTATATTTTGGTAGTAGTTTGATTAAAAAATACAGTTTGATATTTTTTTATTTCAAAAAAAAATTACTGGGTGACCAGAAGACCTTTCTAGTCTATACCCCTGTAAAGACTAACTTTTGGTTTAAGTATCAAATGAACTTTTGACCAGCTACTTCTTGTAGCTCAATGACATAGGTTGTTTCTTGGCTCTCATGATAGAATGACACATTCATTCAATTTGTTGTTGTCACTTTGCTATCACTTTCTAGGTTTGGGTTTATGAAGTTAACATTAAGACAATTATATTTCTTGGACCATTATCTGCGATTATGATATACCACTATATGCCTCAAGAATTGCTTCCAAAATAGTGATTCTGAGATTGTTAATTTGCTTATAGGTATATCTAATTGAGAAACTGAATTTAGCATACTTTCCCACTCATTTGTGTTTTCTTTTAAAACAAAAATAGAACTCTATTAAAACAGCTAAGCATAACTATCATTCAGTATTAGCATAAACATTATCCTTTAATAGGAAATCCAATTAGAGCAAGATTTAAAGATATGCTAACACCCAGTGTCAATTTGATACCTTTCCCAATAATTGCCATTGTTTATTATATAACCTTGTTCCTATATCCAGTCTTAAGGAGAACTAACTCCCATCTAACATGCTGAGATTCTTTTTGACTTATTGTCAAAAGCTCAGTATGTTCACAGCTCCTGGTGTGCTTCTGTGTTTTAGCAACTTTACCAGAGGACAAAAATCATTGAAGTAGTTTATTTCTCCTATAGACTTTAATTCCCTTCCTTGCAATAGAATTCTATCTGACTGTTTAGAAGTCTCTGGATAAAAAGTTTCATCCTTAGTATATTCTATGCTTTCATCACTTAAAAGTAGAAACATAAAAAAAGGGAACAAAGAGTCACTCAGTAGGAAAATGTTAATTTTATGGACGCAGTCCTGTAGTCATCTCTTTCCCCATCTGTGTGGTCATATACCACTCATGCATGTCTTTTCTCTTATCAGTATAATTGTATATGTATATGTAAATGTATGTGTATATGCATGTGTATGTGTATATGTACATAAAATTTGCCTATATATCACTTCTCCACCTCTTTTTCTTAATTATTCTTGTCTTTTCTGCTCTAGTATTTGCCTTTCATCTATATCTAGTGAACTTTTTTTTCAATCAACTCTAACCCACAAAATGAGGTAAAATGTTCATTCTCTTAAGGGTTTGAAGTATCAATTGTAACTTATGTCAGAACTTTTTTAAAAATTCATTTGGGAGGGGCAGCTATGTGGCATAGTAGATAAAGCACTGGCTCTGGATTCAGGAGTACCTGAGTTCAAATCCAGCCTCAGATGCTTGACACTTACTAGCTGTGTGACCCTAGGCAAGTCACTTAACCCTCATTGCCCCGCAAAAAAAAAAAAAAAAACCTCCCCCCCCCCAAAAAAAAAAAAACTTTGAAAAATTCATCTGGGCAGAGCATTACTTTTTAATCAGTCTGTTCCTGGATGGGTCTGGGCTGCACCTGAGATCCTCTCTCAGCCAGATCAGCAGGTGATCCCAATTGCTGTCTTTGGCTGGAAAATAGTCTCACTCTGTTCTTAAGTGAGTAAGGCTGCTCTGGTGGGTTTTTTGTGGCATTATTTAGGAGTGAGTGGACAGGTTTATTGGGAGTTTGTGGGAGTCACAGCCTCTCCTCCACCATCTTGGTTCTGCCCTATCAAAAGACAACTTTAAGGAGGCTTCTTAGTTGTCAATTGATGTGAAGTAACAGTACATGTGGTACTTAATAAAGCTACTGTATTCTTGGGCTACATTCCTAGTATGGTACCAAGACCAAATGAGGTGATAATATCATAATGCCTTCTTTCATCAGATCATATTTTAAAATGTCTCATTGACAAGCTGGAGCAAGTTTATGAGAAGGTAGTCAGTATGGCAAGTAGATTGTCATGTTCCATATAGGAGTTATTCTCTTAGAGTGGAAGAGATTTAGGGGAAAGTGATAAGAATACATTAAAAAAACATACAAGAAAAAAAACCCCAGTATGGATTGCCTTCAAGTCCCAGTTCTGTCATTTAGCTAAGAGGCAATAAAATGTAGGATTGTATTTGGAGTAAGAAGACATGAGTTTTAATCTTCTATGTGCTGTATCTGCCATGATATAAGGTGTGTGATACTGAACAAATCGTCTCTGCTTGTGTTTATTAGTTCTCTCATGTACACAACAACAAAATAGAATCCCACCTCTTTTAGTTCTAAATTCTTATAACCAAATGATGATGCCTTCTGGACATTGGTTCCTTCACCTGCAGAACAAGTAGGTTGGACAAGATGATCTGTAAGATAATTCTAACATTCCATGTTTCAATGCAACATTTGAAGAGCCATCATATGAAAGAAAGTTTAAACCTACTAAGTGTGGCTCCAGATGGAAGAAATGAGAATGATAGAAGTTACATGGAGGTAGATTTAGACTCTGTATAAAGGAGGGTTTTCTTAACAACTAAAGCTAACCCAAGGTTGTATCAACATCCCACAAAACAGTGAGCACCACATTACCACAGGCATCCAAGCAGGGGTTAGCACATGACTAGTTGGGGATGTCAGAAAGGGGATTCAGCACCAACTTACTTAGGCTGAATGACCATCAAAGAGCTATCTAACTCTTAATATATAGGCCTATAATTAATCATCCATCTTCAAATTGCCGTGAATAACAGAAATTATGAAGATCAACTAAGGGGGAATTTGGATGCATCCATTTTTGAAGTTTAGTACCTACTTAATTTACATTTTCTAGTATAATATGTACTTTAATAGTATAATAATGTCATGTATATTGCCAAAACTGAAAGTGATTCATTATTCTAAATTATTTTGCTGAATGTCCAAATACAATTTAATTTTAAAGAGCTTTCTAAATATATTACAATGATTCATTAGTTAGCTTTTGACTTTAATAGTACATTATATACCTGTGGTATATAATGGTGATGGAATATTATTATGCTATAAGAAATGACAAACAGGATGACTTCAGAAAGCCCTGGAAAGACATGTATGAAATTATATATTGCGAAGTAAGCAGAACCAAGAGAACATTCTACACAGACAGCAATATTGTTTGATGAAGAACTGTGAATGACAACTATTCAGAATACAATGATCCAAGACAATCCCAAAGGACTATTGATGAAACATACTATCCACCTCCAAAGAAAGAACTGATATTGATGGAACAGACTGGAGCATGCTATTTTTCACTTTCTTTCATGTTTTTCTTTTAATCAGCTTTTCTTGTACAAAATGACAAATATGGTAACGTTTTACATAATCATTACATATTTGATTGCTGCCTCAGAGAGGTGGGAGGGGAGGGAGGGAAAGAGGAATAAAAATTGGAACCCAAAACTATAAAAAAAATGTTTATCATTAAAAAAAAAGTTCAGGTATTCCCCACATCAATGCTGATTGTAATCCTTTTACAATTATTTATCCTGTTTGATTTTTCCGTATTTTCCCACAAATCCTACAGTCATATAACTTTCTCTTATTTTTTTCTGGCATCTTGGTGCAATGGGGGGATATAGGTATAATATCACTCAAAATATTGACTAATGATAGTATTTAATGATAATATTTTAATTGAACTTAATTAAAATAAATATTAAAAATATTTTTCATTCCATGTATACTCCAAATTGTTCTGTCATCATTTTTTTTTTAATCTGTCTGCACCTGTGATTTCATTGGTATGGGGAACTTCCAGATGAAATTCCTCTAATGATACACATTGATAATGACTTCTCTGTATCTTATAGTCTTGGGGGGCTTCCAGGGGTCAAGTAACTTGCCAGTGGTCACATAGCTATACTGGGTCTCAAAAAGAACTTGAACTTGATCCTCTATCCCTTACACCAGACTGCTTTCATGTTTCTTTTTCTTTTTTATTTTTCATTGGGGGCTGGTGGAGATGAAATTAATATAAAATAAATTCATGTCAATTAAAATAGAATTATGAAATTATAATCAGCTCAAAATGATCTGTAATAACATTTTATGCAAGGAAATTTAAATGGTGAAACTGGATTATAGCTCTCTTATTTTACTCTCTACCTAAAAACCAAGTTTCAAGATATATACTAGGATGCATGTTAAATCTTTCATGATCTACTTACTGAATATTCTATGTAGACTAACAATCTGTCAAAAAAAATTATCTTCTTGCTAACTAACTAAGGCATAGACTGAAAAAGGTTATATGGTCAAACAAGTACAATTGTATTCATTTTCTTTAAAATTAATTTCCTTAGGAACTAGATTTAAACAGAAGGTAAGATTGCTATTCTGTATTACCAGGTTTAGGAAAACAGGGTACCTTGATCTTTCATGCTCTTGCTACTAACCTATTCTTGACATTGATTCCTCATTCAAAATCTTAGAAAATATGAAGGAAGTTTTGCTTTTCAATTTTATAGAAAGATCACAATTTAAAAGTTATGTCAGCATAATTTTTCGAAGTAAGTGAAATATATTCACTTAATTGTTTTTAAGGGAAGGGGTAGGTAAATAATGCAGTTAGACATAAGAGGCCAATTAAGGCCATATAGCATTTTTCTCTTATCAGTTTTTGCACAGTTAGCTATGTATGGCCTCGAATTTGGATGGTATCAAATGTCTTCTTCATTCAGATTTTTGAATTTTTACTTGAGGAGAGTAAGTTTGTATTTAAATATCCCAATTTTCTGTTTAGTACTTCTCATAAATTATTAATTGATAAAAAGGGATAAGTACCATTTTATCTTGGTTTTTGGTTTTGTGAGTGAGATTTTTCTCATTACTTACTTCTGTACATGATTTAAGTCATTCCTAATAGATGATAATAAATTAAGACAAGTTGTAAATGCTTGAAATCAGAATGTGCTCTCATACATTAAATTACCCTCCTTTACAAGTTTGTGGTTAGGATGGACCAATCAGGATGAAGGTTAGACTCCCCAAATAGCTATTCTGGTGTTTCTATGAACCATTCAGAACTGGTAAAATAATATGTAAAGCAATATCCTGATTAAGGCATCTAGAACCCATCAAATGGCCTAAATGTGGCATAAATATGTGATGGTTTTCCACAGATGTCCCTTTCTAACTCCATAAATGGGTTTTCTACTTCCACATCTGAGAGAAGACATTGCAATTTTGTATGCTTTGAGTTATATTACTTAGTAATGATGATATTGAGGACTAATTGATGGGAGGACATGGCTATATATTTGTTTATTGCAGAAATATCTAACTGTATTCATAATTCTTTAATCTTGGGGACTATATGTGTATAAATATCCCTATTTCCTGAGAGTTGAGGTTTTTGGGTACTAAACCTGAGACTAGATTTTTGTGAGACAGGATCCCTCTCTCAATAAACGTATCTTCTTTGGCTGGGAGACTTTGGTTTTTTCTTTGTCTAACATGGGAACTTAGAAATTTTTGAAATGATAGGTAAGAGTAAAAGCTTGCTTGTATCCAAGGAACAGGACAATAGAGATTGACAGTTCATCCATCTACTTTTCATCATCCTTGTTTTTTGATCATCTCCTTTGTGGATCACTGGAAGAATAATCAAAGGTCAGGATGAGTTTCCTTTATATTTTCTGCTGGAAGAAATTTTATGACTGCCTTGTTCATAGTTAATCAAGAGAGATTTAGAATAGCAACATTTGAATGATAACAAATAAGCAAGTATGTGGAAAATCTATTATTTTCATAACCCTAACTGAACATACAATTACCTTTATATATTTTTGCTTATATTTAATTAACTGTGTACATGTGATTCCCCTCCCAACCCTACCTCTATGAAAATGTAAGTTCCTTGAATGAAAGAATCACTTTGTTGTCACTGTATCCCCTAAGCTTGGTATATGGAATCAACAACTTCAATGTAACCACCACCATCAACATCATCACCAGCTAACATTTGTCCTTCACAACCATCCTTTGAGCTAAGTTCTATTACAGTCTCCATTTGGGAAACTAAGATTCAAAATTTAAATGACTTGTCAGAGTCATGTTGCAAGGAACTATCTAACAAAGGATATATTCCTTGTCTTACTGATTCAGTCTGTGCACTATACCTACTATACCTCTCTTGGAGAGAGAGTGAGACTGGTAACTTTGCATAGCCCTACCTCAGTTAAATACAATTCACTTGCATATCAAGACATCACCCTCCTGATGTAATTTGTCTTTGAGAATGAAAAAAAGCAACCTTATAAGTAGTAGTAGCAGCTGCCCCCTAGAGAACTAGCTGGCCAGTTTCAGTTGAGCACTTCAGGCTATTTCCTCCCTCCTATTCCTGTTCCCCACCCCTCCTCTTCTCCCTCTATCTGTGTAGGGCATCATATCCTTACGTGTGTTTTTTAAATGCTCTATGCTTTGCAAATTATCTTGGGGTTTGAGAGATGGGTTTTTTCTTCACTATTTATTCTATCCTTTCAAAAACATTTTTATTTAAAGTTTTGAGTTCCAAATTCTATCCCTCCCTCCTTCCCTCCTATTCCTTCCCCCTTTCTTGGAAGGTAAGCAATCAAATATAGGTTATACATGTGTAATTATATAGAACAATTCCTTAATAGTGATTTTGGATAAGAAGACTCAAAATTTTAAAAGATGAAAGAAAGCAAAAAATAGCATGCTTCAGTCTGTATCTAATCAATATCAATTCTTTCTCTGGGAGGCAAATAGTCCTTTGGGATTGTCTTGGATTATCATATTGTTGAGAATAGCTAAATCATTCACAGTTCTTCATAAAAAAACATTGTTGTTACTGTATACAATGTTCTCCTGCTTCTGTTCTCTTCACGATACATCAGTTCATGTCTTTCCAGTTTTTCTGAAATCATCCTGCTTGCCATTTTTATAGCATAATAATATGCCATTATAATCTTATACCACAGCTTCTTTAGTTATATAATTGATGGGTATCCCTTTGATTTCTAATTCTTAGCCACAACACAAAGAGCTGCTATAACTATTTTGAAAGGTCATTTTCCTTTTTTGGTTATCTTTGGGGTATAAACCTAGCTATTTTATTGTTGGAACAAAGGGTATGCACAGTTTTATAGTACATATTTCCAAACTTTGGGCATAGTTGCAAATTGTTCCCCTGAATGGTTGGATCAGCTCACAACTCCACCAATAGTGCATTAGTGTCCCAGTTTTCCCACATCCCTTCCAACATCCAACATTTTCCTTTTTTGTCATATTAGCCACTCTGATAGGTATGAGGTGGTACCTCAGAATTGTTTTAATTTGCATTTCTCTGATCAATAATAATTTAGAGAATTTTTTCACACGACTATAGATAACTTTGATTTCTTTGTCTGAAAAATGCCTGTTCATATCCTTTGACCAGTCATCAATTGGGAGAGTGACATATTTTTTTTTTTTTTTGGTGGGGCAATGGGGGTTAAGTGACTTGCCCAGGGTCACACAGCTAGTAAGTGTCAAGTGTCCGAGGCCGGATTTGAACTCAGGTACTCCTGAATCCAGGGCCAGTGCTTTATCCACTGCACCACCTAGCTGCCCCGACATTTTTTTTTTTATAAATTTGACTCAGTTCTCTATATAGTTGAGAAATGAGGCCTTTATCAGAGATATTTGTTGTAAAATTCCCCCCCGGTTTTCTGCTTTCCTTATAATTTTGGTTACATTGGTTTTATTTGTACAAAACCTTTTTAATTTTATATAATCAAAATTATCTATTTTATATTTTATAATGATTTCTTTCTTTATCGTCTTTGGTCCTAAGATTCATTCCTTAATCTATAAATCTGACAGATAAACTACTGCATGCTCTCTTACTTTGGTTATGGTATCACCCTTTATGTGTAAAGCATGTGCCCATTTTCACCTTATCTTGGCACAGGGTATGCGATGTTTTTCTATACCTAGTTTCTGCCATACTGTTTTCCAGCTTTCCCAGCAGTTTTTTGTCAAATAATGAGCTTTTATTCCAAAAGCTTGGATATTTGGATTTATTAAACACTGAATTACTATGATCATTTACTATAATGTAATTTGTACCTAATCCATTCTATTGACCTACCACTCTATTTCTCAGCCAGTACTAGATTGTTTTGATAATTATTACTTTATAATACAGTTGGACACCAGGTACAGCTAGTCAACTTTCTTTCAAATTTTTTTCAATGATTCCCATGATATCCTTGAACTTTTATTCTTCCTGATGACTTTTTTTCTAGATTTATAAAGCAATTTTTGGTAGTTTTAATTGGTATGGCACTGAATATATAGGTTAATTTAAATAGAATTGTCATATATATTATATTGGCAGGTAGACTCCCAAGTATTTTATATTGTATACAATTATTCTAAATGGAATTTCTCTTTCTACTTCTTGCTGCTAGACTTTGTTGGTAATATATAGAAATGCTGATTATTTACGTGGGTTTATTTTGTATCCAGCAACTTTGCTAAAGTTGTTAATAATTTTAAGTAATTTTTTACTTAAATTCAATCCACAGCAAGGTGTTTGAGGGGTAACATTTGGACATTTTTTTTTCTTGCTATAGCATTGAGGTAAATATTCTTCATAAAAGTTAATCTAATGTTAATTTGTTAAATGTAACTGGGGAGCTTCAAGTCATTGTCTACATAAAATGGGAAGAAGACATCCAGTGAGGAGCTCAAAACAATGTCACAAGAAAGTGATAACCTAAGCCCTTTGAATGCTCTAGAACACAAAAGGGAGATCATTGGTCATAGTGCCAGGGGGAGTCTCAGGGAAAAGAGGAGCACTAGCTTACCAGAGCTTGGAGCCACCATGGAGTGGGGGCCCTCCTCACAGTTCCAGGGCAGAAAATAGTGCTAATGGTTGTTCACAGACCAGAACATGGGCTAAGAGAATAGTAAACACACCTCTCCTTAGATCATACCATCTTGGAAGAATTGAAAATTTACAGAGACACAGAACTAGCCCTGAAAACAGCTGCACAAAACCCCTGAAGTTTGGGACAGTGTACCATCCACCCTGGAAGTAGAACCCTATTTTAACAAAGTGCAAAAAGTCAAGAGATAGGCTGGGGCAAATGAGAAAACAACAGAAAAAGTTCTGACCATAGAAATATACTATGGTGACAAGGAAGATTAGAACACACCCTCAAGAAGAAGATAATAAAGTCAAATCTCATACATCCAAAGCCTCCAAGAAAAATACAAGTTGGCTTCAGGGCTGAAAAAGGACTTGGAAAATAAAGTAAGAGAGGTAGAGGAAAAAATGGAAAGAGAAATGAGAGTGATGCAAGAAAACCATAAAAAAGAGTTAACAGCTTAGTAAAGGAAACACAAAAAATTACTAAAGAAAATATTACCTTAAAAAACAGACTTGGCCAAATGGCAAAAGACATACAAAAAGCCAATGAAGAGAAGAATGCCTTAAAAATAAGGATTAGCCAATTGGAAAAAGAGACCTAAGAACTCAGTGAAGAAAAAAAAAACTCCTTAAAAAGTAGAATTGCTGAAATGGAAAAGGAGACACAAAAACTCACTGAAGAAAATGATTCCTTTAAAATTAGAATTGAGCAAATGAAAGCTAATGACTTTTTACAAGAAATCAAGAAACAACAAAACAAAACAAAAAGAATGAAAAATAGAAGACAATATGAACTATTTCATTGGAAAAACATTTGACCTAGAAAATAGATCCATACGAAATAATTATAAAATAGTTGCACAGGGGCAACTAGGTGGCGCAGTGGATCAAGTACCAGCCCTAGATTAAGGAACACCTGAGTTTAAATCTAGTCTCAGACACTTGACACTTACTAGCTATGTGACCCTGGGCAAGTCACTTAACCCTAATTGCCTAAAAAATAAAATAAAATAAAATAGTTGGACTGCCTGAAAGCCATGATCAAAAAAAGAGCCTAGACATCATCTTTCAAGAAATTCTCCAAGCAAACTGCCCTAATAAGGTGATAAGAGGGGAGAGGGTGGGTGATGAAGAGGCATACTGAAGGAGGTGAGAGTCAGAAGCAAAATGCTTTTGAGGAGGGATGGTGTGAAATGAAAGTGAAAATAGAATAAACTGGGGTTGGGAATAGGATAGAGGGACATAGTAAGTATAAAATACGTTTTTTTAAAAGTGCACAATAGTAAGTGTAAAAAACTTGAAGGAAGTTTCTCTGATAAAGGCTTCATTTGTTAAACATATAGAGAATGGAGTCAAATTTATAGAAACAATTGATAAGTGATCAAAAGATATGAATAGTTTTCAGATGAGGTAATCAAAGCTATCTATAGCCAAAGTAAAAAAAAAAAAAAAAAGCTCTAACTCACTATTGACTAGAGAGATGCAAATCAAAACAATTCTGGGATACTATCTCATCCATATTAGATTGGCTAATAGAACAGAAGAGGAAAATGACAAATATTGGAGGGAATTTGGGGAAAAATGAGACATTAATGTGCTGTTGGTGGAGTTGTAAAGTGATTCAATCATTCTGTAGAGCAATTTGGAACTATGCTCAAAAGGGCTATAAAACTATGCATATTCTTTGACCTAGCAATGCTACTACTAGATCTGTATCCAAAAAGAAATTAAAAAAAAAAACAAAGAGGAAAAGGACCTATAGGTACAAAATATTTATAGCAGCTCTGCTGGTAGCAAGGAATTGGAAATTGACAGGATGCCCATCAATTGGAGAATGGATGAACAAATAGTGGTATATGATTACAATGGAATCCTATTGTGCTATAAGAAATGATGAGCAGGATGCTCTAAGAAAAATCTGAAAAGATGTACATGAGCTGATGCAAAGTGAAATGTACTTGTGTCCAAAGTAACACCAACATTATGGAATGATCAGCTGTGAATGGCTTAGCTATTTTCAGCAATACAATGATCCAAGGCAACTTTGAAGGACTAATGATGAAGAATGTTATCCATCCATCCCCAGAAAAAAATTGATAGGTTTTAACTTCATTTTTCTTGAGGTTTTCTGTCTGTTTTCTTTCAAAACATGACTTACATGGAAATGTAAAAAAAAAAACAAAAAACGAATTCACCTTTCAGTTCTGCCATTACACTTCCTCCTCCTTCCTCCATTGAAGAAAAGTAGCAAAATAATTGAAGACCCTTCTTTTTGTTAATTGATATATCTGTTCAACTGAGGGGTAAGTAAAATATTATATTTTTTCCTTTATTTCCATCTCTATTGAAAATAGTCCTCAAATGTGTGATTTCCCCTCCCTGTATTAGTAAATAAAATACATACAACAAATTTTCATTGATTATCCTAAATCATATAGGGTTTTGGCATCATTATTCTAAATTCCCATGACTATTATATAGTATTGGTTATGTTAAAGGCGTAGGAGGTCCTCCTCCTCCTTCCCCTTCTCCTCCTCCTCCTTATCTTTCCCTTTCTCTTTCTCCTCCTTCTTCTAATATTTTAAATAAAAACTTGTCAAAATGACTATAGCAATTCATTCAAGAAATTATTCATCATACCCAAGTTGAATTTATTCCAGGGATCCAAAATGGTTTAACAAACAGCATGTTAGAATATTGATATTGAGGACTCACTACATCCCAAAGCAACCTCTTTCACTTTGGAAAGCTCAAAATGTTAAGCAGTTTTCTCTCCAATCAAGCTAAATCATGAGCTTTATTTTGTCCATTATTTCTGGTTCTTCTTTCTGGGAGCAAACGGAGTAAATCTGTTCTCTTTTTCATATAACCTACTTGAAGAAAGGCATCATATCCCATCAACCACTACCCCCAAACTTTCAGCCTAAACTTTCCTAGTTTTGTCCATAGATCCTCCCATAGTTTGATCTCCAGATCTTTCATCATCCAAAAAGCTCTCCCCTAGATACTCCTTAGATTCCCAATGCCCTTCCTAAACTGTGGCCCTCTATTCAATTCAATGAAACAAACATTAATCAATTCAAATAATTAACAATTATTTATAATAAAAGCCATTAATCACAACCCACTATCAGCACTAGAAAAGAATTGAGGAAATTGTTTTGAAAAGGTGCTCAAAGAGACTGATATAAAGACAAAGGGCACAAATAAAATGTATTTTTAAAATTTAAGTTAAATTTTAAATGAAATTATATATTTCACTAAAGAAGAATTTATAAAGGTACTTGATTTTGAGGAATAAATAAACATACTATATCTCAAATAGTCATTTAAAAACTTTCTTGGGTGATAATTGAATGTGGCTGATAAATTGAAATTATTTGTATTTTATGTATATTTGTAAGACTGAATATTAAAATATTTACAAAGTGATTCCATGGTTTTGGATGCAAATGTGCAAAAGCTACACAGTTCACATGTTAAAAATTATACTTTCTCTCGCTTTGCCCCAACTCCAGCGGATGCTGCCTCCACTTCACCCCGGCCTACCTCCGAACCCCCCCCCCCCCCCCCCCCCCCCCCCCCCGCCAGTCCGTGATCGGGGCCTCGGAGGCTGCTGGTGCTGAGGACTCTGACGTGTTGGGGGCACTGTCCCTGGCTGGGTCCGGACCGCGCGCTGAGCTCTTCAGCCTGATCAGTGTAACCTTAAGAGTTAAGGTTTTGAGTACGAGGCTTAATCCGTGCCTCATGGTGTCATTGGTCCTCTTCAAGAAGGAAAGATAGACAACAACAACAACAACATATAACCTGGGTCTAAAAGCCCATTTGCATGGGATTCTCCTCACTGTTGGACACTGCTTATTCAATGCTTCATGCCTGTATGAAGGTTAGAGTTGGTGAGAGTTTGAGGAATCAAGAGGTCCTGGTCTTTTGGGAGAGGGTAGAAGGGAGAAGAACAATGAAGAAAATTATCTCACGTAAATGGAGGGAGCAAAGAGGAATTTATCCCACAGGAACGGAGTCGGGAGTAGATGGCACTTGAATCTCACTCTCAACTGAACTAGTTAAAGGAGAGATTACACAAACATGATTACAGAAATATATCTTACCCAAAAGAGAAACAGGAAGGAAGTGGATAAAGGGAAAAGGGGGGAATGAGGGAGAGTAGATTAAGGGAGACACTAATCAGAAGTAAAACAAACTCAAAGTGGGGGCAAGGGGAAAAATATTATTTTTAAAATTTTTTGTTGTTTAATATACATATAATATATTCATTAATGTACACACAAAAACCCACATCACATATCAGAAGTCCACAATTTAATAAACTAACCTCATCTTTGTTCCTTATATATTGAAATGTTTGCTGATAATTGTTAAGTTGATAATAAAAAAAAGGAAAGGTCTGAAAAAAAATTATACTTTCTACTATAAAGGGAATCTAAAGTTTCCTTTCATTTTGATTAGTTGGTTCTTTGACTATACTCAAATAGAAGTAATAACCCAAATAGATGTGTGTCAGGTTTATAAATCAAACTTGCTTGCCTAACCCACCATCTTTTAGACTGTAGGCAAAAATAGTGGGTTGATCAAATAGGATCTTGGCAGTCACTTGTTTATTTTCAAATTAAGGAGAAGTAGGAGATGGGGACAAACTGAAGTAAGAAATTTTGATGAACTCTACTCTTCTGGTATTAATCAGACCAACTCTAGGACTTAGTTTATCTACCACGTGGTGAAAGAAAAAAATCTTTTTTCACTATAATCTTCATCAAAGTTTTCAGGCATAGGAAAATGGGAAGTGAGTGGAGCTAGGAAGGTCCACTCACCACCAGTCATCAGAGGCCCTAGTTAATGGTTATAGTTTTCTTGCATAGCAATCAAACAAACCATGGTCATCTCTGATGTCCATTTTGTGCAAGGAATGACCAACAATGCATGCTCACAGGCTCACTGGCATCTTTTTGACAAAGTAGTAAGAGAAATCAATGTGTAGGTGAGAAGAAATCGAAGTCACTTTTGGTAGATTTTTTTTTCTATTTGAAAGTTTGTAACAGATTCCCAAATCCAAATATAATTTATAAGTCAAAATTGGAGGATGCCTTTAAGTCTTCTTCCCAGTGGAAGAATCCTGAACTACCTTATATCTGGAATCTAGGAAAAAGAAATCTTTATATCTACTTGAAATAAGTGGGTAAACATCTCTATTTACATTCACAGCTATACATAACTAGTAGAATAATCATGGGAAAGGGAAAGGAAATAGAAACTGGGACTTTGAATTTCATCAGAACAGGGGTGTCCCAGCTAGGAACTTCTACTAATGAATAATAATAATAATAATACCAATAATAATAACAACACCAATAATAATATGATGCTTCCTTTGAGCCAGGCAATTTAGAATTATTATCTCATTTGATTTTCACAATAACCAAAAAGATAGATGCTAATATTATTCCCATTTTACAACTGAGGAAACTGAGGCAGACAAATGTTAAGTGACTTGGCCAAGGTCACAGAGCTGAGGCTGCATCTGAACTCAGGTCTTTCTTACTCTAAGCCCAGCACTTTATCCACTGCTCCATCTAGCTATCCAACTAGGTTGTAAGCACTTCCTCTGCATCTTAATAGTATTAGAGAGTTACATAGAAGACTGAGAGGTAAAGCATCTTTGTCAGAGTCACACAGTCATTATGTATAGGTGGGATTTGAACTCAGGTACCCCTGGCTCCAAGGCCAGCTATCTGTCTCCTTTATCATACTGTCTCTATTATGCATCCTGAGCCAACTTTCTAATACAAAGGACAGAGATGTGCCGCAGTATTTGCTTCACACATAACAGATGCTTAATAAACATTTGTTGACTTAAGGAATCCCACTTATAAGAAGAGAGACCTATGAGACAGAAATAAACATTAAAAGCATATAAAATATACAGTGTGTTTGAACTATGCCTGAACCTATAGACATATGTGGACTTTATATGTATGCATGTGCCTGTAGAATCTTTTCCATTTTACTTAAGTCCTTTTGACTTGTGTTAAAGTTAATTGATTCCAGTTACATTCTTGGCCCACCAAAGTGTCTAATCTAATTCAAATGAAAATTTCCATACTACATAGTGCTGGCCATGTAGAATGCCTCCTAAACCTGGTCTTTAGCTGATGGAGCTCTATCACCTCCAACCGTGTCCTTGTATTTATAATAGCATAATCATCGTAGCATGTGTTGACATGCCTGCTACTTCAGCATAAATCAAGGAGGAGAAAAGTGTTTCTCCTCGTGTGACAGGGATGTTCTTATTCACCCTGTGACCATGTTTCCAAGTCTATGTGGGACTTTAAAAGTCTTGAGCAAACAATAGCAAGAGATATTCCTTAGGTCCAAATTGAAACTCCAAAGCCCTAGTTTATAGTTTATCTCTGCTATTTTTAAGTTCAAGGTCATGTGTCCTGTGGTAACAAGGCAGAGATCCAACCCTACCCCCAGCCAACACTCAAAAAACTTTTGGACTTCATCCAGTAAGTAAATGACACATAGCAGCTGGTAAAGAAATGAAAAACTGTGGCACTAGCCGAACTGGGAGATGGATTAGTCAGAAATTGGCTTGGCCCATAAGTAACCTTTGAAACCAGTTCTCAGCATGCCTGATGCACAGCATGTAACCAGAGGCAGCAAATCTCAAAAGACAGGGAGAGGAATCACTGCCCATGCAGAGGGAGTATGTGTGGACTGCCACACATAACCCTCCTCCCCACACTTAGCACATGAGTGGGAGGTACATTATCACTTCTAAAAGGAAGTAAAATTTTCCACTGCACCTGGCTAAAGGGGTTGTCTATAACAGTGTAACAACAAAGTAGAACAGTCCCCTTGAGAAAGGCCTAATGTTGGATGGAATAGCTGGAATCATGCCATAAGCTATCATTCTCTGACCACTCTGGAAGCCAATATACCACAGTAATTGATAAATGTGAAATTTTAATAACAAGATTGACATCTACCAAGCAAAAGAGCAATTCTTTCAAAAGAAGGTGAAAGAAAAGACCTTGATGTTGGGCATGGGGAGGGGCAAGGAAAGTAATAATGTTTTTAATATCCAATGGTCTCTAAGTACCAGAAAAATCTGAGTTCCAGTTTAGGGATTTGCCTGGCTAATGTGTCTCTAATTCCTCTAACATGTGCCATCCCAACTTAAAGACATTAAACATTTCAATCAAGAAAGTTCTAAGGAAAATTTGCTCACTAAATGCTTAGAAATTGAAAAGCTCCATAGTTTAATTGTGTCCTTCCTAGTAATCAATGTGCAAAAAGTCTTTCAGCAGAAAATTATGATTATTTATATCAAGATAACAGTTCTATGGGCGGTTAGGTGGCACAGTGGATAAAGCACCAGCCCTGGATTCAGGAGGACCTGAGTTCAAATCTGGCCTCAGACACTTGACACTTACTAGCTATGTGACCCTGGGCAAGTCACTTAACCCTCATTGCCCTGCCAGAAAAAAAAGAACATTAAGATAGTAGTTCCACAAAATAGACATATTCATAATTGTTCTCTAAAATTCAATCTAGAACTGTCCCATGAATTACAAGGAGTAATAAACAATAGTAAAACCTAACTCTGATGAATTGCTTCCTTCTTGTTCCCTATTCAGGGACAATGGTTTTCTCTGTGGTTATGCACTAAGAAACCTAGGCCCTAGTTGGCCCTTATTATAGTTACAGTACTTGGTTATTGTTAGTTACAGTAGGTCCAAACATTTAAGAACATCTAAGAACCATACTTCTTAGATACCAAAGAAGATATTGCAGTGGATTGAATGTTGGGCCATGATCCAAGAAGGCCTTAATTCAAATCCAGCCACAGGCAATTATTAGCTATGTGACCCAGGGAAGTAATTTAACATAGTCTGCTCTGTTATCCTTGAACTGTAAATGGGAATAATAATAGCACCTACTTTCCAGGGTTTCTATGAGAATTAAATGATATAATATTTGTAAAAACACTTAGCACAGTGCCTGGTACATAATAGTCACTTATTAAATGCTTCTTTCTTTAAATGCCCCTTTATGTTTTTCCTTTCTCTATTAGAATGTAAGCTACAGACAATTGTTTTCTTGTATTCATATCCCCAGAGATTAGCACAGTGCCCACTAAGAGCTTAACACATGCTTTATCTATTTATCTCATTTGAGATGTAGATTAGTTTTTTTTTCTTTTCTTTTTTTTTCCTTGGAAGAAACTAGCATTATGACAGCAACTTCTTTAGCAGAGATTTAAGGTTTAAACTCACATATACAGTAGTCTAATGAATTTGGCATCATGTAATCTATTTGCATATATTCTCATGTTCCTCTTAGCCAACTGCACTTAGACAATGCTTTAAAATATTTATACATTGTGTTTTTATATCACCTTCACTTTAAAATAGATTCTTCTCCCTTCTACTGCCATCCCTTCTTCATTCCCCAATGAGCCATCCTTTATAATAAGAAAAAAAGTAAATTAAAAGGACAAGAAAAAAGACCAGCAAAATCAGACAACTTGTTAACTGAGTCTGAGAGTACAGGAAATATTTACTACAGCTCTTGTCCCCCAATTCTGCACAGATGGGAGAGATGGGAAATTTTCTTAGCTCTTCTCTTGGCCAAACCTTGGTTCCTGTAATTGCAAATAAGTAATGTCTTTTTAAACTCATAAATCCTTCTGAATCCCAATTCAGCAAAGTAGGATACTGGAAGAAGGATTTCTTTGTTAGAAAAATTTAAAAAGAATGGTTGGTGTCCTTAAGACATTTTTGAGAAAATAAGGATTAAAAAGAACCCTGCCTGAATTATTTGTGTTGAAACTTTGAACAATTTTCCTTCAGAATAAAAGCATTTGCAAGACCTAGGTTGCTATGGTAGAGTTTTCATTTTTTTTTTTTAGATTCTCATACTAATAAATTGACTAAGGACCAAAAAAATCGTGTCTCCTTTTTTCTTTCCCCTTATAGTCCATTAAACTGTTAGAACAGATGGCAGCTATTACTTTGTTCTGTGGATTTCCTATGTTTCATTCTGATAAACAAACCAGAAGCCTGAAAAACATAGATTATCTTAGCACAAATGAGACAAATGAATGGGTCCAATGGCAAGTAGTAATCCCTCTGGTGCATCCACCTCATCTCCCTTAAACCCCCTATTAAATCCTACTGTTTCTGCTACTCTAATGATGACTTGAAAGGCTAGAGGTCTGCTTTTAACTTCATTAAGATTTCCCTACAATCTCTCATAATCTATTATAGCCCACTATATAAACACCAACTAAAAGCTTAGTCCTACTATAATCTAGGAAAATGGGATGGTTACACTAATTTCTGTAATTGTTCAGCTAAGCTGAGCTTTATCTCTGGCAGAGCGGAATTTTTTTTTTAAAGGAGGAAAATACAACAAATGTCAGTGGCAGTCCTTGGAGTGGATAGATCACAAATTGTGGCCATACAGAAGTTTCATCAATTTAACACTTTTTTTTCCAGATGTGTTATTTTACTGATGTGGGAATTCCTGACAAAGAAATCCCTCCTGCCACTCCCAGCAGTGTAGATCCTATAGCTTAGTCTTGAAGAAATGCCTGGGGACTCTTAGAAACTAAATGTTTTATCCAGGAACACATACTTAGAATGTATCATAGATGAGACTTGAACCAGGGTCTTCTTGAGACTCTATCTACTATGTCACACTACCTCTCATATTTAAGATTAGGATCAGAAAATTGAAAATACCATCTTATTTTCTATTAATGAAAAATGACTTTCTAAGATGTTTTTTTTCTCTATCTCATTGCTTCTTTATACTCTCCAAATTTTCAGACACATTTTAAATTCAGATATTATATTGTGTATTACACAAAGAGTTTTGCCATCAAGGTGATGTTGTTTTCGGGAGCATCTAGGTGGTGCAGTAGATAAAACAGTGGCCCTGGATTCAGGAAGACTTGAGTTCAAATCTGGTCCCAGACACTTGATACTTACTAGCTGTGTGACCCTGGGGCAAGTCACTTAACCTTCATTGCCACAAAAAAAAAAAAAAAGATGATGTTGGATGGATTGGAAAGAACATGGTTAACAACATTATTGGAAAGACCAAGAATTTTGAAATACTTAAGAACTCTAATCAGAAAAATAACCACCCATGATTCCAGAGACCTGATAATAAATTATGCTTTTGTTGTTCAATTGTTTCACTAGTTTCTCACTCTTTGTGACCTCTCTGGGGACCATTTTTTAATTGAGGAGTGTTAGCTAAGAGGCTCGCCTCAATATTGGGGCAAGGAAGGAGACCAGCAGCCTCCCTCAAAACAGAAGAGGATTTATTTTAACAAGAACGAACTTAAAAAAAAAAAACCACAAACAGGATCAGTAGGATCAAGGGAAAGGAAATAAAATGGGGAAAGGGACATTATACAACCTTAAAAGATACCACTGCCCAGGAATCATCTGAGAATATACAGCAGACCTCCTGTCATTCCAGCGTCCCGCTAGAATGCCCGATTCTCCTCCCCCAATCACAGAAAAACCCCACACAGCCCCAGCCAATGGGATGGCCACTCTGACAGTCACATGACTGCCCTCACTAGGCTTCCAATCATTATAATTTTGCCAGGCCCAGGTAAGCGTCGGCGAGTGGTGATGACATGAGCTGCCAGGCCATGGGAACGGCTACCACCAGTGGGTGGAGCACCCTGTGGTTTGTGGAGCCCCAGGCCAGTGCTCGCTAAGGCATAAAAACCTCAAATAACAATTAATTCTTTACACCTCATTGGAATTTTCTTGGCAAAATTACTGGAGTGATTTGTCATTTCCTTCTCTAGCTCCTTTTATAGATGAGGAAACTGATGCAAATAGGGTTAAGTGATTTGAGTGAGGTCACACAATTAGTAACGTCTGAGGCCAGATATGAACTCAGGAAGATTAATCTTCCTGACTTCTGGTCCAGAACTCTATCCACTCTGCCACCTAGGTACTCATGATGTATGCTAACCACTTCCCCACTTCCTAAGAAAGAGGTGATGGAGCCAAGATGCAGAATGAGACATACATTTTTTTGGACATGACCAATATGGAAATTTGTTTTGTTTGAGACTATGCATATTTTTTACAAAAATTCTATTTGCTTTTAATTTTTTTTTAATTTTAAGTAGAGTAGGATTGGGTAGAAAAGAAAAAAAAAGGCATATAATTTATATATGATAATATATGTATATAAGAATGCACACACATATTTATATATGTACATACACACATATACACACACACATATATATATATATACATAAATATATAAAAGAATGAAGACTATAGCATGTTTTCCACTATTTTAGATGATTCCATCTATTAAGTGAGACAAAGTCTGAGGCTGGGACATTTCATTTAAAATAAAAACACAGCTTATTCTGTACCACTGGTCTCTAATCATCTTATCTAGTAAATAATTTTAAGGCTTTTACATACATGTTTGTATGTGAAAACTTACATAGTCCCAGTAAAGGAAGGCCTCAGTGTATTGCCTCACTAGGGAGTGATTTTTATTTTTGTCAAACTAAAACATTAAACAAACAAAAAATACAAAAATATCTCAGTCCTGTGTAGTCCCCACTCAATTCAGGAATTATGGCAGAGTAGTGAGAAAGGAGAATAAGAATGCTAAGAATTAGATGTCTTTTGGGCTGACAATGATGTTAATTTAATTGTAGGTTCCCTAAATGTGAGTTCTTTCTCATTGACACCATATCAGCATTTATATTCTCACACTAAATGAAACCAAAAGATGTAAGGAAGTTCCAAAGATAACTTATGCACTAGTTAATAAAAGAGCCAGAGATACTGGAGTAATCTGGGGAAGATTCATGGACAAAGTAGCACCTGAGCTAGGCTGTAGGAAAAGAACAGTTTCAACAAGTTAGGATAAGAAGAAATAACAAATTCCTTTACCCAGTTAATATGACTTGCTTTTTAAGAAGGCCTTTTAAGAACAGACTTTAAACTTTGTAAGTACTGTCAGTCTTTACTATTCTGCTAAGTAGTTCTTCTGCCTTTTTCCCCTTTTTTTCTTTCTGCAATTTTGTGTTACAAGGGATAGCTATCTGAGCAAAGAAGGGAAAGAGATATATTCAGAAATGAAGGTGATAACAACAACAATTTATTTAGCATTTACTATGTGCCAAATACTGGGTTCAGCATCTATAATTAATATTTCATTTGTTTATCACAACAACCTTGGAAAGTTATTATTATTATATTATTATCCCCATTTTACAGAGGTTAAGTGACCAGGGTTACACAACTAGTGATTGTCTGAGGTTGGACTTGAACTCAGGTTTTCTTGACTCCAAGCCCAGCATTCCACACTATACCACCTATCTACTCATTATAAATAAAAACCAAAAGCTATCAATAAAAAATAATGAAAAAAGAATAGAGGTTAAATAAAGAGAACATTTTTTAAATGTTACGTATATATGTAGTACACAGTGAATAGAGTGCTGAAACTAGAGTCAGGAAGACTTGATTTCAAATTCTGCATCACCCATTTATTGGATGTGAATCTGGGTGAATTCCTTGACTTTTCTAATTCTGAGTTTCTTCATATGTATAAAACAGATCTCACCCAATTGTTGTGAGAAATAACTAGGTAATATGTTTTGCAAATCTTAAAAGCACTATATAACTGCTAACTATCGCTATTATTTTAAAAGCTTCAGGAAAGAGATAAGAAAATACACCTTATTTCAACATGGTCAATATGTAGGTTTGTGATGTTTAAAATCTATATTGTGTGATTGCCTTAAATTAGAAGCTTCAGCACCAGTCTTTGGGCATTAAACATTTATTAAAGCATACAGATATTTACAAGGAGTTCAGAAAGTTAAGAAAAAGAAGTCCTACCTAGCCTAGAGTTCCAGCCTGGTTGGGTTCTTCCTCAAGTCCTCCTCCACAAGCCTGCTTTAATCAGGAACTCTCTAGCAAGGTGATTGTGGAAGCTTTTTATAGGTCTGGAACAGAGGCGGTCCTTACACACTGCTTCAAGCTGATTGGTTGGCATCATCCAAATCCATTGGTTTTGAAAGTGTTCTCAAGTTGAGTTCACAGTCTAGCTTCTGAGAACAATACCTTCTTAAGGGATAGCCAGGTGTGATTACAATCCAGTTAACTTGAAGTAGGCTAATCAGCAGTCAATCACTCTCACTTGATTCAATCAGTCTAGATTAATCTCCAGGTGGGTCTTTGAATATCTGCTAAATCCCATTATTTCATCACAGGTTGGTCTTGAACTATTTTCTTTCTTTCTTTTTTAATTTTTGCTCAAGGGAAGGCTTTCTGGGTAATGGAGGGAGAAGAGGCATGTTCAAAAATCAGGGTGATAGGGGCAGCTAGGTGGCATGGGGCAGCAAGGTGACACAGTGGATAGAGCACCGGCCCTAGATTCAGGAGGACCTGAGTTCAAATCTGCCCTCAGACACTAAATGTGTGACCCTGGGCAAGTCACTTAACCCCAATTGCCTCACCAAAACAAACAAACAAAACCCCCAAACAAACAAAAAAATCAGGGTGATGAAACCAAAGACAGCAATTTTAAAAAGCAGAAAAGAAGACTAAGCCATAAGGTTCAGAATTTCAGTCTATCCTTGGAGACAAGAAAAAAAAAACATTTGGGAAGGATTTAAGGAGAATACAAACAAGAACTATACATTATAAGAAAGTGTCAAGCAGTTGGAGTCTGCATCTCTGTAAAGGACAACTACATAGATAAAGCAAAGATAGCTTTTTCTGATCAATCTAATGTATTATTTGTATCTTTTAAGGCTTGGTCCCACTTAGCATTCTCATTCTTATTCTCTGTCTCTGTCTCTGTATCTCTGTCTCTGTCTCTCTCTCTTTTGGGCTTTATCATTGCCCATCATTCTTAGCTTAGTGTTCATTGGTGCCATTGGCCTACAATACACAGAAAGCCTCCCCTCACTTCTCTGCCATGTCTTATCTAGCTTTGTGCAGCAACCCTGACAGTGACTAATGAGCTCCATCACTTCCAAAACAGAGGACTCATCTTCCTCCCTCTTCTAAGTAACCACTGAGGGGACCCAAATTGCAGCTTAATCTCTAAGATGTCATAAGGAGGACCCTGAATTTTGTATGCCTCGGGACATAAAACCCCAAATCTAATCCTGTCAGTTTAATACTATGAGCAAAACAACATTTTATAGGAGGTTTGACCTTATTGTGTCCTGCCTGTCAAAGTTGTCTTCAGAGGAACTTAATTTAGGCTGAACAATATCCCAGAGAGGCTAAGGCTGGAATCTCTAAATAAATTTTGAAATATGATTTAGTCTTCAACTCTGTAACATAAAACTAGATGGTCAAGGTACATTTAAAGCAAACCCATATTCTTTATTCTTGTATCTTGCCCCTGTCTGTAGAAAAATAAGTGGAATTTTGGGATTTATAGATTATTTATCCACTAAGAACTTTTGACACTGTGTCCCTAAACCCAAAAGGGCAATGGAAAATTCTTTCTTTCTTTTTGTAATTCTGTGGAACCAGTAAAAAGGAAAAGCAATGCCCAAATAATGAATGTGTTAACTCAGTACTATTCCCAGTCACACTCTAAGGTACCTGACCTGCATATACATGGGAAGATTCTGCTCCCTGAGGCCAGCTCATTTGATCACTAGTTCAACATCTGAAACATAGATTCAAAACTAGACATTTACCATAATGGTGGTGGTGGTGGTGGTGGTGATCATAGCAAGTTCACCACTTCTAAAGGGTTTGGAAAAATTTGTAATGCATATTGTCTTAGAATAAGTGTTCTTAACTTTTTTATGTATCTTTGGCCTATATGAGATTCTGGTGAAGCTGTGGTTCCCTTCACAGAACAATGTTTGTTTTATTTCATAATTGAAAGAAATGTTAAAATTAAAATAAAGGTTAGTGAAAATAGAGATGTAATTTTTTCCAAGTTCATGTTTTGAGATTTTCAAAATTTAATTCCCTAAATCAATAAGAACCAGTCCTCCAGTAGAGATGCCCTTTCTTACAAATGAACCCACAAGATTGCTGTTGTACTGGGTAATTTGACTAAGCACCAATTAAACCAGTTTTTATAACAAAATCGATCCTATTAGAACCAATGCCTTATGTAGACATTGTAGGAAGAGCTGTATATTACAGTTAAGCCAACATGTTTAATTCTTATGTGCACAGTCCAATGTTCAAAGCCAATGAAGGCACATTCAATTCTTAAACACCCTTTCACCATGTTAGCCTGCTAATTGTCATCATAATATTTAGATTTAGGGAGAACCCAAATGATTCAACTATCATATCACCTTTCTCTTGAGATTCAGACTTGGTTCTACAGTTGTCTGATACACACCACTTGCATGTCCCCTAGGTATCTTAAACTTAACAGGACTAAAACAAAATTTGTTGTCTTTCTTTTTTGATTTCTACTAATTGCTCAGTTTATGTTGAGGGTACCACTATTCTCCTGGTCACCTGTAGTTCCAAATTGGAAATCAACCTTGACTCTTCACTCTCATACACCTTCCATATTCATTCAGTTGACAAGTTTTCTCTATTCAGTCTATTCAATGTCCCTCACATCTTCCCCCCTTCACACCATGAAAACTCAAATCTAGTCTCTCATCAGCTATCACTTGGACTATTGTTTGCTAATTGGTCTCACTGTATCAACAACCCTCCCCCAACTCCAATCCATTCTCCACACATCTGCCAAGGGACTTTTTCTAAACTACAGAACTCTTGATCATGTCAGTCATTGGCTTAAGAAGCTTCAATGGTTGTCCAATACATTTATGTAGAAAGATCCTTCATTCAGCATTAAAAGTTCTTTAAAATTTTTTTTCTGGTTTATCTTTCCAGTCTGGTTACATATCATTCCTGTTCATGTATGGTTCCATCTAGTCAAATTGATCTACTTGATGATGCTTCTTATATGAGACATCCCATGTCTAGGCTCTATGTCCTTGGCAAAGCTGTCCACATACCTAGTATGCTCTCAATCAATCATTGATTAAATACCTACTATGTACAAGTAAATAAAAAGTAACTTAGGGAAATGGGGAGGCAGGCACTAACTGCTAAAGGGTTGAAGAAAGGTTTCAATCAAAAGCTGAGCTTTGAAGATAACTAGACATCTAAGAGAAAGATGTGGCACTAGACCGACATTTACTTAATAAGACAAAAAATAGCATTGTAGGTACTATTATATTAAAGCAAATAATATGCCACAATGCATATATAAACCAAGATCATGCTCTTACTTTAATGTACTCAACAGTGATGGTACATACTTATGGGACCCTGACATAGAAGCACATGAGGGAGGAAAATTAATATCCTTTGATGGTATCTCAGAACTCTAGAATGTAGGCTTCAGTGTTATTGGTTCATTCAAGAACATTTACACCATGCAAAATTTGTTGTCTGCTCATTGATTGACTGTTGACCTTCATCACTCTTCAGCAGGAGAAATCCTCTTCTATTCTTTACTAGAATACAACTGTTGAAGCGTTTGAAATTTACTATTATCCTTCAAATGGTGGTTGGAAGGTATTAGCTCTTTATATGAATAGTAGCTCAAACTACCTATCTCTTTACTCCTGAAAATAATGCTTTTGAAAACACCTTTTGTTTTTCCTCTTAAAACTAGAGGTGGCAGAAGAAAGCCCTTGTGAAAAGCTGCATCTTTCTTCAATTCCAGGTGGTGTAGAAAGATAAAAGCTATCTCAGGCATTCTTGACCAATGAAAATAGTTCTTTCTCCAACTCATCAAGAAATACTCAGCTGGGGGCAGCTAGGTGGCACAGTGGATAGAGCACCAGTCCTGGAGTCAGGAGTACCTGAGTTCAAATCCAGCCTCAGACACTTAACACTTACTAGCTGTGTGACCCTGGGCAAATCACTTAACCCCAATTGCCTCACTAAAAACAAAAACAAAACAAGAAATACTCAGCTGAAGCTTTCTTTCAGTTGACTGCTTCTATCTGTCTTAGCTCCTGCACTATAACTTTTCAGTCTAATTGAGTCTTCACAGTTTGGTTCTCCTTTACTTGTTAGTATAGCTGCTGTTATTGCTGTGGAGTCTTGCCTTTTCTATATATGTTCAATGACTTAAGTAAGAGTCTTTGTCTCTCAATAACTTACCTTTCACTTAAAAAGTCACAAGTCCCCAAACTTCCCCCAACAAATTAATAGTCCTATAAAAAGCATACTTCACTGCCTAACTTCATGCTGTATTCTGTCTAACTTCATGCTGTATTTAATCTCATAGCAGTGGAAGATTCTGTTGGAACAGGCTCTTGAGTTCACCTCAATGAAGGTCTATTTTTTTGTTCTGCTGAATTGTGGCCACTGCACATATTGAACATTGCCTTAAAGCTATGTTAGAACTGACCATTACCAGGCCTCAGCCTTACCTTACCTTACCTTACCTTAGCCTTGAGGTTGGTGGTAGGGTCATTCTTTCTAGAGTCCAGATATTTTTATTAAAATGTTAGGCTTTGCTAAGGGTATGGTGGCATGTTCAATATTGGTACATAAACAACGTCCCTTGAAAATGTTCAAAGAAAAGAATCAGTGGGACTGTGGGGAACTAATATTAAAAAGACATTGCAATAAAAAAGCATACTTCAGTCTCCATATGTTTATGTAATTTTCCATTTTGATAATCTTACCCACTTTAGTCACAAAACATTTATATGCAAATTAGAGCAGATCCCCACCATGACTCAGTTTTGAAGTGTCCAACAAGATACTTACTCCATCTATCTGATGCTGTTGAAATTGTGTTCCATCACACTCACATTTTTCTACTTCTTTTTTCATAAATAAAAGTTCTCTGTCTGCCTAACATTCACATGTTCTCACACAAATGAGGCACCAACCCACACTACTAACAAGGAGAGCTAAGCAAATCTATACCAGAGATCATTTTCTCTCCAAACTCTCAAAATCCTTTGAGAGTTGCTTTTATACACATATTTTAACAGTTTATTTTAAAATTTATTTTAAAATTATTTTCCTACTTACAATAGACATCAAAATTTTATCCATAACTTCAGAAATATCTTATATTTTTGGGCAATCAATAAAAATCTCTTCTCTTACAGGAAAGCACTTTTTCTCCCCATTACACTATTAATTCCTCTTTATGAAAGGAACCTTAAAGAGTCCATACCTTACAATTAAGAAGCGACTAGACATTCAAGAGGTAGATGTGACATGGGAATGCTTTCCAGACATGGGGGACAGCCTGAGAAAAGGTGTGTTGTAGTTAGGAGATGGAATATCATGTATAAAAAAATCACAAATAGGCCAGTTGGATTGGAAAAGAGATAATGGAAAGGTGAATTGGCACCACATGGTGAACAGGTTTAAATACTAAGGGAAGGATAGAATAGAAGCAATGAAAGCTTTCAAGCAAAAGAATGGCATAAGCAGAGTTGTAATTTAGAAAGATTAATTTTCCAGTTACACAGAAAAGAGATTTGAAAGGAAAGAGGTTTGAGCCAAGACATTTAACCAAGAAGTTATTGCAATAGTACAGGCATGAGGTGATGAGGGTCTGAATTAGGATGTTTTACATGCAGTAGAGAAAAGGAGAAAGAGGAGGAAACTGGAGTGTAGGTAGAATTGGCAAGATTTGGCAATTAGTTTGATATGAGGGAAGAGTAAGGAAATGTCAAGGATAACTCTAAAAATGCACATTTTCATGACTGGAAGGATTGTAGTGTCCTTGATGAAAACAGGGAAATTTAGAGGATTAATTAAGGGATGGGAGAGAGATGAGTTTCATCTTAGTTATAATGAATTTGACAAGCCCACAGAATATCCATTTCAAGTATCTAATGGGCAGTTGGACATATGGGAAAGAAAGCTCAGAAGAAAGAATAGGTCTGGATGTATATTCTTAGGCAATATCTGTGTAAAGATAATAACCAAACTAATGAGAATTGATAAGATCACTCCCCCAAAAATATAGAAAGAGAAGAGAGTGCCCAAGATAGTGTTAAATTCAAATAGAAATAGGGGTCAATAAACCATACATAAGGATCTCTGAAGAAACATATTGAATTAGAAAATCTCATATTAACATAATCTATGTTTTATTGTATTTTTATTTATTTTGGTAAATACTGGCCAATTACATTTAATGTTTCTAGCTGCATTCAGTGATGTTGCCCTGTAGCCTGTATCCCACCAGCTGGGTGGTTGACACTTTGTACCTCAGACAAAGCCTTGAGGTACATGCAATGATAGGAGCTAATAAATGGACAATAATTCAGCAAAGTAGACTGAACAAGAGCAGGTGGATAAGTAGAGGGAGAATCAAGAGAAAGCAGGATCATGAAAGCCCAGAAAGGAGAAGGTAACTAAAAGGAGAGGAAGGTCAACACTGTTAAATGCTGCATAGCCATGTATACTTTGATTGTTGTCCTTCATTCTCAAAGATGTCCAAAATGACATCACTATTTTAGAGTCAAGTTATACTGTGTCCAATTGTTGCTGATCAGACAAATATGAGCTCAGAATGCTCTACCATGGGTCTGGCACAAATAGTTCATGTAAACATTTGGGTTGGATTCTCTAAAGTTGTACATCTTGCATTTCTTTTGAGCTACTTCAATTCTGCTTTGCTCACAGAGCACAGCACCTTCACTGATGAGGGCACACCATGCTGGCTAGTCCTGTGCCAGGGTTTCCCATGAAAAAAGTTCAGAGATTGTAGATTGTTCCCTGAAAATACTGGTCCAACATGTAGTAGTAGCCAAAAATGACCCCAAAATGCTGTTTGCCATCAACAGGAATATTGGAAATAAAATAAAAAATCATATACATACCCATGCCTGGAAGAGAGTAGAAACTTCTAGTCTTTGATTCTCTGAACACTAATGATCTAATTGGAGAGATAAGAGACCAAAGAGACAAAATCTCTATTCTAATAATAGAAATTATTTAAATCTGTATAATCATGAAAAGCATGTACATTATCACTGAGACAAGGTGATATCTTTTGAAGCTTTATTTAATTTAAATAAAAGAAAGCTCTATTGCACCCAAAAAGAAATAAACTTAGGTTTCCAATTGAACTCAGAAAGTCCTAGAAGCTTCAAATATAATTGAATTTAAAAGGCACTTCCTCAAATTTTTGAATGATAGAGATATGAGAGAAACTGAAAAAAACAAAACAAAACAAAATCTAACATTTAAGATCGATATCTGGGAGGACAACCATATTCCCCCACATCAATTCCCCAGAAGCTTGTTGAGAACAGAATGCCAGGGTCTGACTTGTTCCTATATATACACACATTTTCTCAGACAAATCTAAAAGTGGGCATTTCGATCTGGAAAATCTACAGAACCTGAACAAAATGTACATTTCTTAATGGGCAGACACCATTTTGCTACTGATTATACATGGAAGATACTTGGGCCTCCAGAATATGAAATTTAACCAAAAACATCATTCCCTGGAATTGTGTGAAAAGTTGAAGCCCATAATGTCCCTTGTGTTTCTGTTTATGCAGGCTTTCTCATTCACAATTTTTGGATAGTTGGTTGTCAAGCAGTGGGCATCAGAACACAAAGAAAACAATAATGGTGTGATGAGAAGTCCATGCTGCAGGCCTCTATTTATAAGAGAAGTCTGCACTATATTTGACAAGCAGTACCCACCATATCAATTTGAAGCATTTTCCATTTCCATAGGAAGTTCTAGATGTGTACAATTAGACTAGATGAGGGAAAATTGCAATTTCTTTTTTTAAAACCATTTTGACATCTTTTTTATAGATGGCCTACATATCCCAATATATCCTTCCCATAACATCCATTATAAGAATTAAAAGGGAAGGAACAAAGCAATTTAGAGAAACTAACCAACATATAAAACAAAACTGATATTATATGTGGTGTTACTCACTCTCCCATGTTTCTGCAAAGAGAGGAGGGAGGCACATTTTCAACACTCTTTTATGAGATCATAGCATTATAGCATTGTTTCATTTCAATGTTGTTCTTCTATTTACATTATTGTAGTCATACAAATGTCATTTTCTTGGTTCCACTTAGCTTTCTTTTAGATCAGTTCATCATATAAGTTTTCCTGTGGTTCTCTGTACTTATCATATTCCTTATGTCTTACATCACCATTATGTTCCAGTCCATTAACATAGTACAACTTATTTAGTCATTCCCTAAGAAATGGATGACTACTTTGTTTCCAATTCTTTATTAATTACCAAAAATGGAACTCTACATCTCCAAGTATAAACTTTTTAGTTTGAATCACAACTGACTGAAAGTAAGTTTCATGGGATGGATCTAGTACAGTAATTCAACTTCATTATATATGTAAATTTATTAATATCACTGTTTTGAGGACTAGTAAAGAATTGGAAACAAAGTAACAACCTGTTAATTAGTGAATCAAGAAAAAAATTCTGGATTGGAAATGTAATGTTGTTAGAAATGAATATGAAGAATTAAAAATAAATTATGGAAAGATTTGTATGGAAAGCTTGTGATACAGAATAAAACAAGGAGATAAACACAAAGACCCCACTTAATGGGATAAGGAATCATTATTTGGCAAAAAAAAGGTCTTATGAAAATGGCAGAATGAAGTAAATTACATGTAAACCAAAACTTCCCATCTTATACAAACATGAGTTCCAAATAGATATATGATTTAGATGTAAAAGATCACACCATAAACAAATTAGAGAAACCTGGAAATAATACCTAACAGATTCATGTTTAGCAGAAAAATTAATGTCCAAGCAAAAGATAGAGAAGATCACAGAAGCTACAGTGGATAATTCTGATTACCTAAAACTAAAAAAAAGTTTTTATAAAAACCAATTGAGTACAACTAATATTAAAGGGGCAACAATTAACTGAAAAAAAAAACATTTTTACAACAAGTTTCTCTGAAAAAGTTCTCTTTTCCAAGAGAGCAAATGAACTGACTTATGCTTATAAGAATAAGACCCATTCCCCTGTTGATAAAATGACCTATAAATATGAACAGATAGTTCACAAGAGAAGAAACCCAAGTTATCTATAGGTATATGACAAAATGCTCCAAATCACTACTAATTAAAGAAATACAAATTAAAGCAATTCTCAGATTCTACCTCATACCCATTAGACTTGCGAAGATAATGGACAAGGAAAAATGATGTTTATTGAGAGGAATATGGGACAAAAAGAATCAATAAATGCACAGTTCTTGAACCTATGAATGGAAACAACCATTCTGGAAAGCAATTTTGAATTATACACAAAAATTTACTAAACAGTACAGGTAATTTGACTCAATTATACCAGTTCTAGGCCTTTAACCAAAGGTGATGAAAGAAATAGGGGGTGGAA
This sequence comes from Dromiciops gliroides, assembly GCF_019393635.1. Taxonomy (NCBI): domain Eukaryota; kingdom Metazoa; phylum Chordata; class Mammalia; order Microbiotheria; family Microbiotheriidae; genus Dromiciops; species Dromiciops gliroides. The sequence goes on from NC_057861.1 coordinate 408,391,334, forward strand.
GAGTTCCTATATGTACAAAAACACTTATAACAGTTCTTTTGTGTTAGTTCAAAAACACAAAAACACGAAACTAAAAAGGTACTCATAAATTGAGAAATGGCTGAATAAGTTGTGATATTTCAATGCAATGGGTTATTACTGTCATGGAAGAAATGAGGAAATATGATTTCAAAAAGGCATGGAAAGAATTACATGAACTGATAGATAATGAAATAAGTAGAATCAGAAGGATGAAACAATAGTATTATAAAACAATCAATTTTAAAGACTTTTATGGATTGATAAAGAATGAAAAGAACAGGGGATTAATTTATACAATAGTAGCAAATTTGTAAAGACAAACAATTTTGAAAGCTGTTAAGAACTTTAGTGATCATCTAGGAGTCTAAAAAAATTATGATGACACATGCTATTTACCTCCTGACAGAGGAGTGATGGGCTCAGGATGCAAAGTGGTACACACACACACACACACACACACACACACACACACACACACACATATATGTGCACGCATTCGTAAGCAGGTATACAAAAAAGATAATTTTTTTGACTGTGAACATTTGTTACAAGGAATTTTCTTTTCTCCTTCTCTCTCTCCTCACAGTAGGTAGGAGTGAGAATGAATAGATTTCTAATATTTTTTAAAAGAGTTCTTGGGAGGTTCTATAGATATGGAAAGTTTCATGTACTTTCAGATGAAATTGTTAGTTTTGCTTAATTATTATTGTTACAAGCAATCTCTTAGAGGTCATCTGTAAATGTAACAGAAAAATAAAACATAAAAATAGCAAAAAGAAGATACAGCAAATACACACAATAACTATAACAGTAAAAATAGAAAGAAAAAGAAAATAAAACTAAACATTGTAATTAAAACGACCAATAAGAAACTTACACTTGGAGAAGAGTGGGGTTTCCTTTCCTATGGGTTAGATAAGATGGACTCTGAGGTCTCTTCCAATACTCAAATTTTATAATTCTGTGAAGGGTTAATAAAATATGCCTCTATGTGTATATCTCTGTATCTGTCTGTCTCTGTCTCTCTATCTCTCTCTCTCTTCACTGTCTCTGTCTCTCTGTGTCTATCTGTCCCTCTTCTCTCAAGCAATGGCTTTCTTTTTCTAGGAGCAAAAGGGAAAATATTTCAGAAATAAATACAATAACAAAAGTCATCAATAATTTTTAAAGTCATAGAACTAACAGAGATAAATGATCATTCATTTCAACTAAAAAGAACAAGATTTATTAAGCCATCAAATCTTAAAGTGGATATACAAAGATTTAAAAATGGTATAGTTCCTTCCCTTGCAATCTTATAATTTAGCACCTTCAGAAGGGTCTCAGAGGGAAAATTCTTACCATAGGAGCACTTTTATTTGTTTTGATTCTTCTTGTATTGTCATATACCCCTATGTCCACAACCTTTGAATAAGTCATGGATATTCACATATCTCTTTGATTTTCTTTTTCAGAGCATGCTATATAGGAGGGGGAGAAAAATAGAGAGTGAGATAAAAACACATGGGAAGTATGAAATTGGAATTGTAGAATTATAAATTATGAACAAATACCAACCAAAATAAAGATATTAAAAGCCTAAACTGATATTAATTATATTGTTATACAACAGCAAAAACTGAGGAGAAAATTGCATACCTTGATACATAGGTAAAGTAATATTTGACCAACTGATTCCAATGTTTGTCATATTCCTTTAATAACATTGCCATGTGTATTAACTGATTGTGGTAAAATTTAAGTTACAGAACATTTTCCTAGGAGTCAATAACCCTGATTTCAAGTCCTGTATACCTATTACTCAGCAGCAATTTGACCTTCACCATATTAGCTTAAACTTATTATGCCTCAGTTTCCTCATTTATAAAGTGAGAAGATTAGTTCACTAGATGGATGCTCTGACAGTCTATGATTCAGGGACACAGTCTAGCTCATTTAGCATTTTGAATTTATCTCATAATATATTAAGTGAGTCATAAATCAAATAGATGTATATAAGCCAAATATGTTTGGTATCATTATGGAATGTGTCCAGCACAGAGTCCAAATGAAAGACAGATTCCCTATGGATGGGCTCCAGATGCTCCTGTTTACAGATGGCATTGTGCTGATTGCATCGAGTGCCGGAATATTGCAGAGCATTCTAAATGAGAACAATAATCACTCATCAAAATTCAATATAACCATCCATCCAAAAGAAAAAAAAATAAAGTGAATAAAGACAGACCTCACTATCAGATACAGCTGATCAACAGTGCATAGAGCTGGCTCAATAGTGTGTGTACGTGCATGTGTTAATGTCTGTGCAATATATATATATAATTGATCACAAGCTTCTTCCAATAAAGTCGCATCTTTTCAACACACCAATCTTTTTTCAGAATTGCTAAATGTCTACAGACAATGAAATACAACAGTCTCAAAATAATCAGAAATATAAGTATCCTGATAGGCAATGCAAATATTTATGGTAGATACACATAGGCTGCAATATATTATCAATATTATCTTGAAACCAGTAAGTGAGTGATATCCAAAGGATTTAGCATGAGAAAAAAAGGTGGTCCAAAGCATGTGTAGGGAATGAGGGCTAACAAATGGAGAACCCATGTGTCTCTTAGTCATATAATCTTAAAAAATAAATTTTAAAGTCATTAGTGCATTGCATGGATTGCCTGTGGAAAATTTATGTGAAGAAAAAAAAAACATAGATTGGAATCTGAATATCATGGATTTGGAGTTGGAAGGGACATAGAGTCGAACCCCCTCACTGTAGAGATGAGGAAAGTGAGTTTATAGATGGGTGGTAATCTGCACTGGAAGAAGAACCCCATCAAAAACATCACAGATCCACTGAAGTCCTGTTATTAATAATACATATACATATAATACTACATAATATATATAGAAAAGAAACAAGCAATAGTGAAATTTGGAGACTTCTGGAAGCCACATGAAGACATCAGTTACCTTACAATGATTTTGTGATTATTCAATGTCTTGATTTCATAATTTTCTTTATTTAATCAGTTCTAAAGTCAGTGCTTCTGTCATAGGATAGACAAGATAATTAAGTTCTATAATGTTAAATAACAAATGTTATACTTAGTTCCAAGCTATTTCAAATTGCATTTAATTATGACCTGAAAAGTTATTGACACTGATAGGTAGAGTATAAAAATAATTCAGTGAAAATCTTAGTGATCTTTCACTGATGAACAACATTAATGTGAAATTATGACAACATCATTTAAAAATCATTTCAATAAGGAATTTCAGAAGAGGACAGAGACAAGCAGAGCAGATTAGTAGTTACCACCTTCAATTTGATGTATTCTTTTAAAAAGTAAACAATATTCTGTTTCACGTAAAATCCTATTTTGTTCTTTGCATATTGAAATGTTCATGCTTGTTAATGTTTTTTAAGATCATAATATAAAGGGAAAAAAGAGAATACATTGTAGGAAGCTTATAGCATCTGCCTCCCTTTGAATTCTAGCAAGATGTGGATCAGAATTCTCTAGAGAAGCTTAGAGCATATCCGGCCATCAGTGTACCACATGTTTGCTCAACTAGAGAACACTGACAGTTCACATGGCATAAGTCAAATGTCAAATAGATTATGATATAGAAGTGGAAATACTACAAATAATATTTTAGGGCTATGGGTAATATTTCTAAATATGCTTAAAACCAGTCAATGAAAAAGAATTCATTAAAGGCGTAATCTGTGCCAATAACAATTTCTGAAAATAAATTGACAAATATAAAAAGTCTTTGCTGTCAAGAAGAGTACAGTCAATCAGGAAATCAATATTAATAATAATAGAAAGGATAAAAATAATAACATTTATATATTGCTTTAAGTTTGGAAAATTGCTTTACAAATATTATCTCATGTTTTCCTAACAACAATCCTTAAAAGGGAAGTGATATTATTTTCCCCATTTTACAAATAAGGAAACTGAGATAGAGGTTAAGTGAGTCATCCAGGATAACATGCATAGTATCTCAGACCAGCTGTGAACTCAGGTTTTCCTGAGTCTAATTTGAATGCTCTATCTAAAATCTATACAAAGATAATACACAGCAAATGGGGATGGAGGAGGGGAGGAGGAGGCACTTGCAACTAGAGGCATCAAGAAAGGCATGTGTAAGGCATAAAAAGAATGCCTGTCAGGCTAGACATGATTGATAGAGGGGATAACCTGAGAGGTGACATCACAGATCCTTGATTTTAAAATAATTCACTACCCTTCTATGTCTAACTAGCATGATTCGCCAGAGCTAGCTCAGTGTTTGGGAGGCTCTGAGAGAAAGTGTGGGAGAGAAGAGGTATTAGATTGACTATCAAATTGAAGGTCTGCAGAGCCATTGTGCTGACCTCATTTTTGTATGCCTATGAAACCTGGACAGTGTACCAGTGCCATTCCCAGAGACTGAATCACTTCCATTTGAATTGTCAGGAAGATTCTGAAGATCACCTAATAAGACAAGTTACTGAAGACTGAGGTCCTCTCTTGAACTAAACTGCCAAGCATTCAAACTTTACTGCAGAGGGCACAACTCCAATGGGCTGGCCACAGTGTTCGAATGCTAAATATATGCTTACCTAAAAGACTATTTTATGGAAAAATCACTTAAGTCAGGTGCTCACATGGTGGTCAGAAGAAGTACAATAACACTCTTAAGGTCTCTCTGAAGAACTCTGGAATTGATTGTGTGACATGGGAGACACTGGCAAAAGACCACCCAGCATGGTGTGTCCTACTTAGAGAAGGCGCTGTGCTTCATAAGCAAAGCCAAATTGAAGTAGCTCAAAAGAAATGTAATATGTGCAGGAGAATGCACCCCAAATAGTCACATGGACTATTTGTGCTCAACATGTGGTAGAGTATTCTGAGCTCATATTGGTCTGATCAGGCAAAGTTGGGCACACCTCAACTTGACTCTAACATAGTGATGATGTCATTTTGGTCCTCTTTGAGAACAAAGGACAACAACCAACCATTTGTTACCAGAGCTATAATTAGTCTGTGGTGAAGAGGGCTTCACTCCAGAGCAGTGACATCTGGAGAGAAAGGAAGTTTCTCCTTGGAAATTGCTTCATTAGGAAGGTATACTTCCTACTAGGAGAGACTACCTATCCCATATCAATGGTCTTTCACAGTTATGAGACAATGTGTGCCATAACCACCCTGTGAAATACCTCCCAGCTCTATCTTTCCCTCAATCCTTATGGGAGTGTGGACCCTAATTCCTTTTCTTCTGACATACCCTTGCCACCAGACAGTACTCTGGATCAATACCACTACCACCCCCAACTGGGTTTGCCCTAGGTGAAAAAATTTAAATCTAAAGAAAGATGAAGACATGTTACTTATTCTTTTCCCTATTTTTATTCTCTCTATTTCACTTTTGGTCAGCAATCTTATGATACTAAGATTTAGAGCTAAAATGACAGGAATGATGATAATAATAATGTTAACCATTAAAGAAATAGTCTGTAATTTACATAGCATCTTAAGGCTCACAAAACATGTTTCATGTCAAACTTTTCAGGTCAACTAGTTTGCTGCTGTTTACATGGTAGGAAACTGAGACAGATTAAATGACATGTCCAAGGTCATAAGGGTAATAAATTCCAAAGTCAAAATTCTACCCTAAATTCTCACACCCAAAATTAAGTGCTGTTTGGATTGGTGTTCAGTGAAAAGGAAGAAAAATAAATCAATTAAAACTATTTAGTTATTTATTGCTAAAACCATAAGAAATTTTAATTAAATCATCAAAAATTAATTATGCTACAAAAATACACTGTGCTAGTACAAGGTACTGTGTTAAGAACTATATATTCCTTAGGAAGGCTAAATCAAAACTAGTAAAGGTCTTTGTTTTTATAAGGATGCAGATACTTGTTTTGATAATCCATGCAAACACATGTTTATCTGGCCTCAGACACTTCCTAGCTCTGTGACCCTGGGCAAGTTATTAAAAACTCACTTTTTTTTACCTGTAAAATGGAGGTAATAATAGCACCCATATCCCAGGGTTGTTGTAAGGATCAAATGAGACAATAAATGTAAAGGGCCTTGCAAACCTTTAAGTGATATATGAATTTTAACTAGTATCATCATCATTACAAATAATCAAAATAAAAAAAGTTAGATTAAATACCTACTTCAAAAATTCAAGAAGCTTTAATTTCATCCAAATGAGTATTCCCTCCATGAATACATAATACTGTCCCTTTGACACAGTTGATAGTCTTCAAGAACTGCTGTGATGGAAACATTCTTCACTCCATGGGCAGGCAACCTTGTATTGAGCTTCTCCAAACTTACTAAGCTAGTCTTCAGACAATTATCAAACAGAGCATCTCTTGAGTTATACTCCAAGGGGCGGCTAGGTGGCGCAGTGGATAAAGCACCAGCCCTGGATTCAGGAGTACCTGAGTTCAAATCCGTCCTCAGACACTTGACACTTACTAGCTGTGTGACCCTGGGCAAGTCACTTAACCCCCATTGCCCCGCAAAAAAAAAAAAAAAAAAAAAAGAATGTTCAGGTGAGTTATACTCCAAGCCTTTCCATTTAGATAACCTCAGGTTCACTGTCACATCATGATGAAACATAAGAATAGAACTGTATAGGAAGAATTAGACACTGAAACATGGTCAGAATCTTTACAAAAATGAAGAATTCACTCTAAATAGCTATTTATCTATTTTAACTAATAAATATTTCCCTGGGCTTTCAATTATTTTCCCCCCTAACTCTTCTCAAATTTCCTTGAAATTGTGTAATATCTTTTGGTTCTAAAAAAAAAATGCTCTAATATGTAATTCTCAGTGCTATGTCTTCAAAGACAAATAGAGGGGAATACAATAATGAATAATGTATTAGGTAATAAACTTATGATTTGTTCTGCAGTATTTTTATTAAATCTTTGTCCATACTGGTTGCATATCTACAATTTATATTTGCTTTTCATAAAGCAGTTTATCTATACAAACATACATATTCATATGCATATTTTTAATCGGACTCATGATTTCATCCATGTAGGGAGCTCCTTCAGAGGAACTTCTTTCACAAGTGTAGATCAGCACTTTCCCCAAAACTTAGTCTTTGAGAGTTACCTGGGACACTGAGCATTTACATTACTTGACCAAAGTAGGTGTCAGTTGTAGGACTTGAACCCAAGTCTTGATGCTGAATTTTTAAAACTTGTTCAGCCATGCTACCTCTCCTAGATATGGATATATGTGTCATAAACAGGAATATATGCAAGTTTGTGTGTGTGTGCATGTATAATGTTAAAGTACCATGACATCTGATGCAGGCCCACCTGGGACATTAGTAAAGGACTTAAAATAGGATTTTTTCATGTGTCCTGGACCCTTTTGCCATATCTTTTGAAGGTTATAGACTCCTTCTTAGAACGGTGTTTTCAAATGATTAAATTAAAATATATAGGATTACAAAAACAAACAATTATGTTGAAGTAAATATGCATTTTTTTCTTTTTTGAGTTCATGGACCCACTGAAATCTGTGCAGGGGTTTCTAAGGGGTCCATGGTTGCCAAGTTAAGAACCTTTGGCTTATCTGTTTGAAGTGGAAAAGAATTGAAAATTGAAGAGATGTCCATCAATTGGGGAATGGTTGAAAAAGTTGTGGTATATGTATGTATTGGAATACTACTGTGTTATAAGAAATGATGGAAAAAAAAAGAAAGAAATGATGAGCAAATAGATTTCAGAAAAACCTGAAAAGACTTGCATGAATTGATGATGAGTGAAGAGAGCAGAACCAAGAGAACATTATACCCAGTAATAGCTACATTGTATGATGATCAACTGTGATAGAATTAGCTCTTCTGAGCTATACAATGATCCAAGACAATTTCAAAAGACTCATGATGGAAAATGCTCTCTACATCCAGAAAAATAACTTTGGAGTCTGAATATAGATTGAAGCATATTACTTTCACTTTTGTTGTTGTTGTTGTTGTTATTTTGTTTCTTCTTTCTTGTGGTTTTTCCCTTTTGTTCTGATTCTTTTCTTACAAGATGAATAATGTGGGAATAGTTTAAAATTATTTGCTGTATAACCTATATTAGATTGCTTGCTGTCTTGTCTTTATATGTAATTGGTAAAATATAATAAAAAAGAGCCTTTGGCTTAAAAGATGCTTTCAAAGTCACAATCGCTATTGACCTCATTGGTAGTAATTGCCATTACCCATTAGCCCTTCATTGTACTGATAATTCTGAAAATGAAGAGATTCACATTGCTACCCAATACATGAGACATCCTTCAGAAACATGCAAAATACAAAGTAACACACATACACAAACACAGAAAGAATGTCACTCGAATAACAAGGATCTCACCTAGCTCTCTTACTTCTATTCCCTGTCAGCAAAGTCAGCACTATGAACAGCTTCCTAGATATAGGGGGTAATTTAAGAGTACCATCCTGGAGACCAGGGGTATCTATGATTCTTTTAGACAATGATATAAAAACACAGGCAAAATGTTGGTATATAATTGATGGATTTTTGATCTCATGTGAAACTTAGGGTCATTAAAGAAGTCTTGTAATTTCCCAAAGGCAATCTAGTCTACTTTCCTTTTCCTGTTCTCCAGGCAAAATTCATGGTCCATCTGTACTGTCAGAGATATGCATACTTATGGACAAGCTCTATGGATTTTCTATATAAATACATGTCATAATATAGGAAATAGATTGTCTTCATCCAATTAATCACTCTTGTGTAGATGGTTCAGTTAAAACTCTTATGAAGGATTTTCAGATATCTTTCAGGATATTTACACATAAAACTATAGTGTCTAGATCACATGCAGTAACACAGGTACTGGATTTTTCATCAGTCAAACCAGTTTTCAAATATTATATTCATTTCTGGATACCATATTTTAAGAGAGATATTGACAAACTATGAAAGACAACCAGATATAGTAGATAATGTGTTGGCAGTAGAGTAAGTCACTTAACTTCTCGGGATAGCTACTCTTCTCTCTAAGACTATAAGTTAAAGATAGGGTGCCATCTAACATCATTGGAGGAAGTTTCCAAATTGAACTAGAGTACATACATAGAAAATGTGTATGTACTTTTGTCTGTAGGATTATGTACATGCAGAGTAGCACTTAGAAAACACCCCATATAAAGAACACAAGGGGTAACTAAGGGGATTTCACCTAGTAGAGGGTGGATACACTAGCAGCTTTCCAAAATTTGGAAGATTGTCATTCTGAAGAGGGAACAAACTTTTTCTTTATGGCTCTGCAAAACAAAACAAGGATCAGTGCATTGAATTTATAAGGAAGACTATTCCACATGAATATAAAAAAGAACTCTCTAACAATTAGAGTTGCCCAACAATAGAGTGGATAGGAATTCCTTAGACAGGAATGAATTTCTGTTAGACACTCTAAGTTTAATCAACATTTGAAATGACCATCTGTCAGGGTTAGAGTCCAGAGCGTTTGGTTTAAATGAGTCCTAATGTCTCTCTGAATTCTCAATTCTATGATGTTCCAATGGATCCTTAATCTCATTGATATGGGTATTCTCTCTATGAGTACAGATATCTTTCCAGGTGACTTGTGTCCCTTTTTTCCATAAATCTTTACACAAGATCCATACAATAAAATTCTTTAAAATTTTCCCCTCGGGGCAGCTAGATGGCACAGTGGTTAAAGTGCTGGCCCTGGATTCAGGAGTACCTGAGTTCAAATCTGACCTCAGACACTTGACACTTACTAGCTGTGTGACCCTGGGCAAGTCACTTAACCCCCATTGCCCGGCCAAAAAGAAAAAAAAAAACACAAAAAACAAAAGTTTCCCCTCCATAGGTTTCAGTGGATCCCTTACATTGACTATACACTAACCTTGAATTATACCACATAACCAGATCACTTCCTATTCCTCAATGATTTCCTTTAAAGCATTTCTTTAGCAAAAATGTTTATTGGAAATAGGCTTCAGCCTAAATGAGGCCACTATACATGAAATCCTAATAATGTGGGGCTTCGGGTTTTTTTGTTTGTGTGTGTGTGTGCATGTTATTTTTTTAAATCTTTTCAAGCTTAGGAGCAAATGAGTAAAACTAGAGCTCATTCTAAGTCCAAGTCACTGCCCCACTAAAGTCCAGCCTGATGCTGAACACAGCACACCTAGCCTTGACAACCACTTTTCAATTCATTATAAAAACAGTTTTCCTTATGCTGAGTTTCCCAAAGAGTCAAACTGTTCTTAAAATGAGCACTTCTAGAATCCTCCTCTTCTTATTTTCCTTTCATTTCAGCAGTCAGATGTTTGTCATAATTTTAAATCTGCCTAAGCCCTGGAGTTTATTGTTCATAGTTCCATTTTCTTCTGACTGCACCAAACAGGAGGCATAATTTATGAAATCATTTGTAACATCTTTAATGGGGCCATCACAGGTTGCTCTGTATCTTTTTTTTAAAAGATTTATAAAAATGTACCAGTTCTGATGGTATTTGGAAGCGTATAAAACTAAAATAACCATATATTGAGCTAGCTAACAGAGAAAAGGGGAAGAAGTAGGTCAAGAATTAATAACACACTCAACAAACATTTATTAAGCACCCACTATATGCTACGCATTGCTCTTGGTACTGGGAATACAAAGGGAAAAAAGAAAGAAAGGAAGGAAGGAAGGAACAAAAAGAAATAATCCTTGGTCTCAAGGAACTTACATGTATAGGTTGTTGACAAATAGTGAAAATGGTGGAAGATTAGAAGAATGAGTTCCCCTCCATTCACAGCATCTCTAACGTTATTGTTTATCCTTCATACTCAAAGAAGACCAATGACATCACAATGTTGGGGTCAAGGTTATATATAGTTTATTTGCCTGTGGCTGATCAGTCCAACACATCCTCAAAAGACTCTATCAATGTTCAAGCACAAATAGTCCACTTGAACATTTGGGATGGAAATATCTCTAAATTTCCTTAACTCCTAACTCTTACTCATGCCATATATCCAATCTATTGTCAAATCTTATTATTTCTACTTTTACAACATCTCTTATCTCTCCACTCACACAGCCACAATCATATATCAGGCCTCAATCACCCCTTGCCATTAGTTTTCTAATCAGTCTTCCTGCCCCAAGTTTCTGCCTACTAGAACCCATCATCCACATAGCTGCCAACAAGATTTTTTCTAAAGCATAGGTCTAATCATCAATAAACTCACAGGCTCCCTAATTACCACCAGGAAATCAGATTTCAAAATCCAAAAGGGAACTTAGCTCAAAAGACTTGAGAGTCTTTCAGGAATAAAGAGCTGTCAGTAAAATTACAAATCATTCCAAGAAGGGAGAAAAGAAACATTCAGGATGGAAATAAACATTTGTTAAGTACCTACTATATGCCAGTAATTATACCAAGCACTTTACAAATATTATCTCTTTTGATCCACAAAATAACCCTGGGGGATAGGGGCTATTATTATCTCTTTTTTACAATTTAAGATACTCAGACAGGCTGAGATTAAGTAATTTGCTTAGAGTCACACAGCTAGTCAGTAGATCTAAGACTGGATTTGAATTCAAGTCTTACTGACTAAGCCCACTGCTCTATCTACTGAGCTAACTAGCTGCTACTAGCAATAAGAATTTAGATACATAGGCAACTCTTATTTTTAAAGGACACCTAGAAGCTTAAGTTTCTAAAGAGTATACATTCAAAAGAGAATAGCATAGCTAAGCCTCCAAAGTACAAAAGCATAACAGAGCGCTTTAATAATAAAAAGACTAGTCTGAGTTAAGGCATGTGGGAATTGCTACAAACAACAAAAAGGGTGAATTTTTAAATTTAGTTTTGAGGTGAGGGGGTTCAAGAGATGGATGAACAGATAGGACTCATCTTTTGCCTGAATGGGAAGATAATAATGAAGGAAAGAGAAAAAGCAAAATTAAAGAACTCTCATTCTCCTCTTTTCCCTTCTAAAATTAAAAATGTCTTTAGATTTGAGATGACACAAATGAATATTGAAACTCAAGATATAAGAGAAGGTAATAAGAATGCATAGAGTTACCCTTAGTGAGATCAAGTTACTAGGACTAGTGCTCACCTTCCTGAGTATTGAAAGAACTTGTAGATGTAATCACTTACCCTGGGTTGATTACCTTTTTTTGAGCAATTTTTGTGAATGTAAGAGATGTCATGAGACTGGAAATAAGTCATCATCATCCTGATTTCATAAAAGAGAATAATGTATATAATTCAGACTGTAGATATATTAATGGAACAAAGTGAGGAAAGGAATTTAGAGAATGCTCAGTTCAATTATCTCCTTTACAGATAGAGTAATGAGAGCCTAGAAGAAGTTAAGTAATCAGACCTAGTATTTGGATCTGGATCTTCACACCACACAATTTAGCACTTAATCAAATACTCTCATTCCTGTTTCATCGTTGTTCACTTTATGTAATCAAAAGCTTTATTAATTACTTGAATGTATTATGTGGGTGATTAATTCTCTAATACAAAGTATCACACTGAGTTCCTATTAATTGTTCAATAAGAGCCTGTTAGTTGGTTAAAATAAATATGAAAGTGGCACAATGTAAAACAAATTAATGAGTTAAAAATAAAAAGTCATTTGTAACATAAAAATATGTCTTTTTCAATTGCTATGGCTTTCCTCTGCTATTGAATTTTTACATAAATTGGATTTATTATTAGTGAGAAAAAAAATCTATGATTTTCCTGATTCTCCTGAACCTTGATGAGGAAGTTGGAAAGGTTAGTCAACTAAATGTATTCCACTAGAAATTCATATCATATAAACTTATTTGAGCCCTTATTTTTGTACAATATTTTATTAATCTCTATCATATTAGCCATTAAGTCTATGTAGAGAAAAAGAGAAAGAGGTTTTATACTATCCTTCCCTTTATAAAAGCAGTTTTATCTTTAAACCAGCCTCTACTTCAGTGTATGTAGAACAGGCATAGCCTCATCCCTGTGTCTAAGTGGTTCCTCTGACCCATAGACCTTTTTTTGTGTGTGTGTGAGGCAATTGGGGTTAAGTGACTTGCCCGGGGTCACACAGCTAGTAAGTGTCAACTGTCTGAGGCTGGATTTGAACTCAGGTCCTCCTAAATCCAGGGCCAGTGCTCTATCCACTGTACCACCTAGCTGCCCCTAAGTGGTTCCTTCATCTCACTCCATAATACGTTATGATCACCAATCACAGTTCTCTTCTCACCGTGATGAGTTTGTAACATGCTACAAACCCATATCTGAGAATTACAGACTATTTCTTTCTCTCATTGTAAGAAACATCATTATTTCATAGCCAGTAACAGTTGATCATGTATTCTAATTGCACTTATTTTACTTCTATATATTTTCTGACTAGAAATTATTTGTAGACAAAACTCACCTAATTGTCAGGTTTCCTATGTGAGAACCACCTTCTTCATGCCATAATTTATAATATTAATAAAAACTGTGCTGATATGTACCTTAAAATGGGAGACTGTTGAGTTTCTTCTTCAATCTTTCCCTATATCTATACTATTTAAAAACAAAATTCTTTATTTTACCTTGCTGTCTTTTCAAGTTTATCTCATACCTTTCATCCCATCAATGCTAAATTCTCTTTTTAAAACAGTCTTCATTTACTACTTCCTCTTGCTCACTACCCACTTATTCTTCAATCCTTTTCACTCTGGTTTCAAACTATACTGCTCAAGTGAAACTACTCTGTCAAAAGTTATCAAAGAACCCTTAATTACTATATTGAATGCTCTTTTCTCAGTCCTCATTAGCCTTTATCTTTCCGAAGTTTTCAATAACTCTTTTTCCTGAATATTTTCCTCTCAGTGTCTGTGATATGTCTCTTCTGATACTCCTCCTAGGTATCTGACATTTTCTCAATCTCTTTTGCTGGATCATCATTCATCTCCTGCCCCCTAACACTGGTGTCCCTTGAGGTTCTGCCCAGGGCATGCTTTTCTTCTCTTTAGTGATCTCATCTGTAAATATAGGTTCAAAAATTACCTCCTAAATATATATTCTCCTCTAATGTGTCTTCCAACTTCTAGCCCCAAATCTTCATTTGCCGGCTAGACATCTCCACTTGGATGTTGCTTCTTTTTCTCAAAATCTTCCAATTTCTTCTGCAGCTATTACCATCATTATTACCATCATCTCTGCCCTCTTACTCAAAACTTTGGTGTCATCTTTGATTCTTCCTTCTTGCTCTTTCACCTTCTATCATATCTAATAACTTGCTAAATAAATCCTGCCAAGTCCTTTTGATTCTGCCTCTACAAGATCTCTCATCTCCATCACTTTCTCTCCACTCACATGGATTCTGCCCTTCTCTGAACTTCTCTGGTTTTGTTGAGGGCATCACCATTCTTCCAGTTACCCAGATTTGCACCCTCACTGTCATCCGTGACTCCTAATGAGTGGCCAAATCTTGACATTTCTATCTCTCTACCATATATCATAGCTCTACCTTCTCTCTACTTACATGGATACATTATCCTAATTCAGGTTCTTAATGCTTCTCCCCTGAACTATTGCAAACACCTGGGTTCTTTTTCTCAAGCCTCTCTCATTTAAGCCCATCCTCCACATAGAAGCCTAAATGATTTTCCTAAATCACAGATGCGACCATATCACTCCATTACTCAATGAACTCCAGTGGCTCACTATTACTTCTGTGGAGTGAAACACCTCTGATTAGCATTTAAACTTTTCTGCTAACTTACTTTGGTCTGCCTTTCCAGATTTATTATACATAACTTTCCATGCACTCTTTAGTGCACTTGTTGGCATTATTGTTTTTCCCCACATGACAACACTCTATCTCATCTCCATACTTTTTCATAAGCTGTCCCCCACAACCAGAATGCATGTCATCCTTATCTTCCCTTTTAGAATTGTTATTTTCCTTCAAAGCTCAACTCAAGTCTCTCTTTCTACTTATTGTCCTTCCTGATCTCCACAGCTACTAATGTTTCCAGCTTGTCCCTTCTCCAGTTCAACATTCGAAGAACATAATTTTGCCAAGATACAGTTATGACATATCACTCTGTGATGAAAACCCTTCTATCTCTGTGATCCCTTTAAGGGTAATTTGTCACCAGTTGGTAACTTCTCCTTTGTTCTCACAGGTTGCATGATACCTTGATCCTAAAAAATCTCCTCCATCTTGGATTTCTGCCTGTTAACATGGCTGGCCTTTCCCTGCTACTTACTGCTTACCATGTCAAGCAACTAAAAGCTATACCTTATGAAACCGTACAAGATATCATAAGTACCATTAAAACTTAGAAGGGGGGGTCAATGAGGACTGAAGCAGTCAAAGAATATTGCATAGAAGACATAGAAGTCGAGTACAAGTTCTTGGGCATATCCTCTGAGTTCCTTTTGGCAGTCTACTGAAGCTCCAGATTCATTCTCAGAAAAAAACGTTTTTAAATGCACAAAATAAAATTCACCTGACTGCAGAGGAAACAAACTATATTGGAAGACATTTTTAAAAGCTTATGGTTTCCCCCCCTAAAATCTTGTTCAAAATCCCTGTTCCAAACGTTCCCTTGCAATTGGGAAGCCTTCAAGTAGGGGTAGTGGCACGTCTCAAGGTGGGAGATAATTCAACACAGCTGGAGAGATTTGGAGACATGGGAGCAAGGTTAATTGTTGCATATGTAGGAGAATTGTAGGAAATAAGGTTAAATAGGTAGGGTGGAAGCATATTAAAAAGAACCTTGAGAGTTAGGCAGAAAAAAATTACACTTGATGTCATAGGAAAAAGGGATTAAAATTCTTTGAACAAGAGACAGACATAATGAAAGCACCAGTAAGGAAGATTAATTCAGCAATGAAATGAAGAATAAATGCCTCTCATGACACTTAAATTCTGCTTTATATTATGGTTATTTCTGTACTTGTCTCATCTGTTCCCCACCCATTATTCATAGGTGTATTTTAAAGCTAAAGTCATTATATTTCATTATGAAAGAAACATAATTTTTGTGACATTGGATATTTCAATGTAGAATCACAGAAAAACACAATTTCAGAGCAGAAGGGATTTAAATGGATATCCAATCCAAATTATACCTAAAAACATTTTTTACATCATATCTTACAAGTAGTCATCATCTAGTCATTGCTCCATGACCTCCAAAGAAAAACAATTCACTGTCTCTCAAAGCAAACCCATTTACTTTAGAATAGATCTAATTGTTAGGAAATTTCTTAAATCAAGCAGAAAATTACTTCTTTGTAGTTTTACTTGTCATTCCTATTTTTGTTCTTTGGAGCTAAGAAGAACAATTTTAATATTTACTCTATGAAATAGTTTTTTCTTCATTAGGTTAAACACTCCCACTTCTTTTAATGGATCAAATAGCAAACATCTATGGCCTTTTCCCATGATGACTGACTTCCTTTGGACAATTTTTAGTTTATTAGTCCTACAGTGTGGTATCCAGAGCTAAATAAAACACTTCATATATGGCCCTATCAGGACAGAGTACAGCAGGATTATCATCTTATTTCTGGACACCATGCTATTCTTAAAGCAGCTTGAGATTTCTTTAGTTTTCTTGGCTGCCATATTGTTTGCTCATAATAAACTTTTAGTTGTATAAAAGTACTAGGGTTTTCTTTTTCAGATGAACTGATCTAGGTAGTGGATGGTGGGTGTTTCCATCTTATGCTACTGAAGTTTGAACTTCAATATAATATTTTATATTTATCACTGTCTTTATATACAGGTTAAAATATTAAACCTAACTAAATACAATACATTTATTACAGTGCCATACTTTCTACTGATGAGATTAACTCTAAGTGGAATAATAGATTATAGGATAAATAATGGTTTCACAGAATTTTTGACATGTACAAGAATCAAACAAAGTTTTAGAAGATGAACTTACAATGTAGTGAAAGCATCACCATTGACAGAATGTAGCCATTTATAGACAACAGTTCAGTTAGCACAAATGAAGACTTTTCATTATTCTTAAATCTGCCTTATTCATGGCCCCATATTTATTCCAAATGAAAATCATTAGATTCTAAAAATGGTTATGATTTGAAAATATTCACATATGTTACAAGTAGTATGTGTATAGAACATGGATTGAATAGAACATGGATTTGGAGTCAGGAGACCTTTGCTTGAATCCTGCCTCAGACATTTAACAACCATGTAATCCTGGGCAAGTCCCAAGTATCCAATGATATTATACATATGCACACACACACACACACACACACACACACACATGCACACACTCATACTCACACTGCTTTTCAAACACTAAAGTACTACATAAATGCTAATTATTATTATTATTGTTATTAACCTCACAGAGCCAGTTTTCTTATCTGTAAAGCACCTCTCACAGGTTTGTAGTGAGGATCAATTAAGATCATTTATGTAAAGAAAACTTTAAAGTACTATATAAATGAAAGCTTCTAAGTTCAAATCTGGCAATAGGTACTTACTAGCTATTTGCTCCTGGAAACATTACTCAATCTCTCTTAGCATCAACTGTAAAAAAATGGGGATAATAATAACACCTACTTCCCAGGGCTATTGTGAGGCTCAAATAACAGTATCTGGAAAGTGTTTAAAACAGTGCCTGGTACATTGTAGTTACTTTATATGTGCTTGTTCCTTAATCCCTTCCTTATAACTTTCTCATCTGCTACCCACATAAATATATGTGACTGGTTCTGTCCCAAGATTTCTCTTCAACCTCATCCCTACCTGAAGCCTTTTTGATAGTATGGCATGAAGATGGCCTGGAACAGCATGGTGGGTCTGGATAGGACTAGATAGAACTGGATAATATTATCACTGATCTGAAACCAAGAAGCCATGAATGGAAAATGGCATGCTATGTTGGAAGCAGAAGATGGAATGCAGGGTTATGGTATGATGATGGCTGGAGAACAGCATGGTTGGTCAACTACTGCTAAATATTGGTAGTTATGTCTTAGTAAATTCAAGCCTTCCATTTCAAAATACAGGGAAAGAGAATGGCCAGGAGATCAACTTGTTTTTAAGACTTCTCCACTTTCTATTCACTAGTCTTTGAAGGAATAGGGATCCTTTATAGCCATCAGACTATATATTTATTGTGTATTTTTCCAATTCTACCCACTTGCTTTATAATGATTTTATGCAGCTATTTTTTGTATGTAAAAATTCAATTCTAATAAAAAAAAACTAAACACCTGGGATACAGAGCTTTAAAAAACATGCACATGTAGTATACTTTCTATACTCAGAAGTTACAATCTACTGGGGCAGGAGGGAAGAAGGGAGAGAGAATATGACATTTAAATCGTTAAGTAGATACCGATTAACTTTAGGAGGGAAAAGACATTAACAATTGGCATGATCAGAAAAAAGTCTTGTGTAGAAAATGTCATTTGAACTGAAACTTGAAGAAAACTAGGGACACTAAGAAGGTAAAATGAGGAGAAAACATATTCCAAGTATAAGAGAGGGCTTGAGCTACAGATCAGAGTGGGAGAACGAATCCTGAGGCTGGGGCACAGTCATTAGGTCAGTTTAGCTGGAAGTAATATGAAATTTATGGAAAGGTATGTGAAGGGCTATAAAGATCAAGCTAAAAAGTTGGTTTTGTTTTTAATTTACTCAAAGAAGTTTTATGGAAGCACTAGAGATTTTTGAGCAGAGAAGTAACATGGTCAGACTTGCATTTTAGGAAGGAGAATTTGGGCAGCTTTGTAAAGGAAAAAGAATTAAATGTCTGAACAGCCATACCAGAACAAAGATATGATAGGTAATATCTATCACAGTGTGTGGACTAACAGTTTTGTGGAAGAATGAGATAGACAAGAGAGAATTTGAAGCAAGGAGTGCTAGTTAAAACAGACAGTTGCAATAAGCCAGGTATAATATGATGAAAGTCTAGATTAGGGTTGTGGCAGTGGCAATGAAGAGGAAAGAATCAATTTGAGAATCAAAAGTATCTAGCAAATGGTCAGATACAGGAGGAAAAGAGAAGGATAAGATGAAGGCAATCAGAAGTTTATAGCCTCAGTGACTGGGTGAATGTCAGTGGTATTGATGGGTACAGGAAAAGGAATATGGAGCAAAGAAAATGAGCATAAGTTTGAGATGACAATAAGACACCCAAGTAGAGAAAGCCAGCAGTCAATCTGAAGCATGAAACTGGACCTCAGATTAGAGGATATGCATGGAGACATTATCAATAATAATAAATATTTATATGAACTTTGTTTGAAAAGCATTTTAAATATTTTCTTTCACTTGAAACTATTATTATCCCCTTTTACAGAGGAGCAAGATGAGTCTGAGAGAGCTTAGTTATTTACTTAAGGTCACATAGCTAGTAGTAAGTATTTGAGGCAGGATGTGAATCCAAGTCTTCTCTCTCTAAGACTAGTGCTCTAAATTTGGAATTATGCCCAAAGGGCGATAAAGCTGTGCATACCCTTTGACCCAGCAATA
Source organism: Dromiciops gliroides (assembly GCF_019393635.1). NCBI lineage: Eukaryota > Metazoa > Chordata > Mammalia > Microbiotheria > Microbiotheriidae > Dromiciops > Dromiciops gliroides. Next base: position 408,410,903 of record NC_057861.1, read on the forward strand.
CCACTTTTGGGTCTTTTTCCCAAAGAAATCATGGAAAGGGGAAAGGGACCCACATGCACAAAAATATTTATAGCTGCTCTTTACGTGGTGGCAAGGAATTGGAAGTTGAGGGGGTGCCCATCAATTGGGGAATGGCTGGACAAGTTGTGGTATATGAATATAATGGAATACTATTGTGCTGTAGGAAATGATGAGCAGGAGGAGTTCAGAGAAACCTGGAGGGTCTTGTGTGAGCTGATGATGAGTGAGATGAGCAGAACCAGAAGAACATTGTACACAGTATCATCAACATTGAGTGTTAATCTACTGTGATGGACTATATTCTTCTCACCGATGCAATGGCACAGAAGAGTTCCAGGGAACTTGTGAAGGAAGAGGATCTCCAAATCCAAGAAAAAAAAAAAAAAGAACTGCGGAGTATAGATGCTGAATGAACCATACTATTTCTTTTGTTTTTGATGCTGTTGTTTTTTTCTATTTTGAGGTTTCTCATCATTGCTCTGATTTTTTCTCTTATAACATGACTAATGCAGAAATATGTTTAATGTTATTATGTGTGTATATATATATATACATATATATATCTATATATATATATATAGATATATATATATATAACCTATATCAGATTACCTGCTCTCTAGGGGAGGGGGGAGGGAAGGGAGGGAGGGAGAAAAATCTGAAATTGTAAAGCTTGTATAAACAAAAGTTGAGAACTATCTTTACATGTAACAGAAAAAAAATAAAATACTTTATTAATTAAAAAAAAGACTAGTGTTATATACATTTTGCCACCAACTTATCAGTCAAGAATAGTTGAAAGCATAAAAGTGAGATAATTTCTAAGTGAAATATATATATGTATACACACTCACACACACACACACACACACACACACACACACACACATATATATATACATGCACATACACATACACATACACACACATATGAGACAAAGAAAGAGACAGAGACAGAGAGAAGGATAGAGACACAATAAGGTCCATATTTATGGGTCCAAGGCAGGTGATCATCTAAGGAAATGTTTTAAAAATAGTGAGACGGGAGAAGAATCAGAATATTGTGCTATTATGGAAACCAGGGGGAAAAAAAACAGTTTTGAATGTGAGCAATGCAGTGTCTTTTTTTTTTTTAATTTTGAATGATAATGGCCCCTACATTTAAATATCACTCAGTTACCTTTCTTTTGTCCCTTGAATGTCAAACTGGGCAACTTTTCCCAGGCTAATGGTACAGACACCAATTTAGGAACATAGTGGCTTACTGCAAGAGCATCTTTATAGCAGCTCCATTTTCTTAAAATAGTTTAGCAAATTTCCTGCTGACAGCACTGAAATAATGCAAGAGATTGAAGCATTTTCAATAGCATATTTTTAATGTCTTGCTAAAAGGTAATAAATATAGGATGTAAGGACAAGAGCATGGCTGAAAATACAGAAACATTTGAGTAGATAGGAGGGGGTGTGCTGAGAGACCTTTTGTCAAATGATTTCTGTCTTCTCGATAAAACAGAAGCCAAGGTCAGATGAGGAGAGTAAGTCAGCAGTGGAGGGGTGGAGTTAAGAGATTGGGAAAAGTGGAGAAAGTTTTAAATAAAATGCTTGCTTTGGGGACTGGGATAGAGAACTAAAGAAAAATGAAAGAAAAGAATTTTGTGTCAGCAACAAGGACCCAGTCAAGTGATTAAATAACATGAATTTGTACCTAATCTTAATGTCCCACATGCATCTGAGGAAATATATGGTGCTATTTTGTAACATGAGGGCCTTGTACCATTATAAACCACAGCCATAATACAAACAAAATGATGTTATGATACTCTTCAAGACATTTGAAAATTGCTATGAAAACTGGAGTCTCTGTGTGTCTTAATATTATAAGACTGTTGGCATTGTCCCCCAGTCACACTTTTCCCTTTCATATGAGTAAATTAGATACCCTAGAACTGATGTAATACCTTTCAGAAATGGGGAAAAATGATCTAGAAAGCATTTTACTGACAGCAGGAAAAAATACTCAAGTTAACATGGGATGATAAAAGTACATGTCTGATTTATCTCACTTATGAGATCAGCCACCAATAAAATGTATTATATTCTTTCTCAGAGGTCAATATGTGAATCCTCAAATGGGTTTAGAGATTGACTAGTCCAGCTCCTTCTTAATGTCTCTTCTACAAGTCTATTCTCCGTCATTCAACCATGAATTGAACATTCCTACTGATAGTGAAATTACTTCCTCATGAAGCAGTTCAATGCATATGCAAATCAAATATAGTCACACTGTTACTGTGATCTGATATATGTGGATAATCCTTCCAACAGAAATGGCTAGATAACACTCAAGCCATTTCTTCTAATCTTCTGTGAGTTTAATTAATGCCATTTCATAATTCCTTCAATAAAGGTACAATTGAGTCAATCAATGAAAAAAAAAACATTTATTGTGCATTCACTATGAAACCAAGCACAAGCACTGGTCTCTATTAGCCTATGATCTCTCAATGGGCATCAATGGATGATATAAAGAGCTTAAATAACTATTTTTGGGACCAAAAATAGATGGGAGTGAACTGGAAGACTGTTCTTATCTAACACTAACAGAAGTGACCTTATCCCCTCAAAACTCAACATGTACAAGATAGAACTCATTTCCTCTTAAAATCCACCCATTTCCTAAACTTCCCCATTTCTGTTGAAGGTATCACCATTCTTCCAGTCACCTGTTTGTATTCTTACCATATCATTAAATCTTTACTTTTCTTCATTTCTCACATGAATGGAAAAAACCCATACATTTATTAGGCAGCACTATACTAAGTGTTGGGGAAGTAAAATCAAAAGTTAATACAATCATCCTCACAGAACTACATTCTATTGGGTGAAACATTAAATTCTATTAGGGATTTTGGAGTATTTTGGTTTTGAAAAATTACTTTTCATTTTTTAGTCAGAAAGAATCAAACAGCACAGGATGAACAGACATAGGTGATTTATAATTATATTTCCCCAAAACACAGCCCTTTTATGAGTTTGCCTATATCTGTCCAGGGGAGCATTGCCATTCCAGTCACCCAGGTCTGAAATTTGGGGCTTTACCTTTCCACCCCATACATTCAATTAGTTGCTAAATTTTGTCATTTCTACCTCACATCTGCCTTCCTCTTTCTATTCACTCTAGCATCACATATACTCACCACTTTTTTGGACTATTGAAATTATCCACCTTCTTGGTCTCCCTACTTCAAGGCTCTCCCCTATCAAATCTATGTTCCATACAACTCCCCAAACTGATATGTGTACAGCACAGAACAAACTATGTTACTTCTCTGCTCAAAAAACTCCAGTACTTTCCTATTTACACTCAACAATCTCTTCCATTAGACATTTAAAGTCCTTCATGGTTCCAACCTACCTCCAAGTTGTATTAGACATTTGTCCTCTTTATGCACCAGTCAAAGCAAACTATCTTTCTTGCTGTTTCTCACACATTACATTCTTTCTCTCATCTCCATGACTTTGCAAATGCTAGCTCTTATGCCTTAAATGATCTCCTCCTTCTCTACTGCCTTTTAAAATTCCTAATTTTCTTCTAAGTTCAGTTTATATGATTCCTGTATGAGAACATTCATACTCTGCCAGCAGCTCCTAACCAAGCCTAAGACTATGGGAATCACCAAACCCTGGTGATAATATTGATCAGAAAACATCGCTAGAGAAACTAAGAGCTAGTATTGGAACTTGTTATGCCCAGAAACCATGTCAGGGAAGATAAGGACTTTGTTCAGGACCTTCCCCATGCTGGATGAGACGATGGGTGGGGAAGCAAGCTGCATCTGGGAAGCTAAAGTCAATCAGGACCCAGAGTTAACTTTATACTATCATATGCCACTCTTTTTTCTTTTCTTTTCTTTCTTTCTTTTTTTGGTAGGGCAATGAGGGTTAAGTGACTTGCCTAGGTTCACACAGCTAGTAAGCCTCAAGTGTCTGAGGCCAGATTTGAACTCAGGTCCTCCTGACCCCAGGGACTGTGCTCTAACCATTGAACCACCTAGCTGCTCCCACCTTGCTGCTTTAAGACAGCTATCACATCTTTCCCTAAACCTACTTTTCCTAAGACTAAGTTTCTTCAACTGATCTCTGCATAAGATGGTCTCCAATACTCCCACCCTGCTGGTCACCCTTTTCTGGACATTCTCCAACTTCCATCAAAGTCCTTAGTAAAATATGATACTAAGAACTAAAGAAAATGCTCTAGATGTGCTTTGAACCAAATAATAAGAGTCAAACAAAAATATCACCTGCCTAGTTCTGGACCTTATACCTTACTTTATGTAGTCTAATATTAAATTAACTAAAGTGTAACTCATTGAATTTGTAGCTGGACTCCCCTGATCTTTGTTTTATATGATCTGTTCATTATTCATTTATCTATTAATTTCAGCCTATAGGAAGATTATTTTTAAAAATTTGGAGAACATTATATTTATTACCATTAAATTTTTATCTTTTTAGATTTGACTTGTCAAACAACAACATCATGTAGTACGCTGACCTCCCCAGGGTTATATGTAATAAGTGGATGGCTTAAAGTCCAAAGCTTATTCCATTGTTCTATGCTACATTCAAGTCTCTCAATTCCCATCATTCCACCTGCTTCCTTTTATACTATTCACAAATATCAATCATGGAATGACACAAAGTTCACTTTCCTTGATCTATTTTTATGTCTTGAGGCTTTCCACACTGTTCATCCTAGGCTCCTCCATGAGCTTTTCCAATACAGCATTATGCCTTGCCTCCCCATTGCCCTCTGCCCCCCACCATTCTTCTCCCTCTTCAATAAATGACTTTGGTCACTTCCTTGGGATAGTAACAAACACATGCAAAGAATTTAAAGTATCATTTGAGTAGCAACCCCAGGACCCCAAGTACTTTTAGACAGGACAGAGGACAGATCTTGGCAGAGGATTCTTTCTTAGCTAAAGTTCTGTAGGACATAGAGATCTATCTATCCAAGTCGGACCCTTTCTTCTTTTTTTCATGTAGTTGTTGTTGTTGTTCAGTCATTTCAGTTGTGTCTGACTCTTCATGACCCTACTTGGGATTTTCCTGGCAAAGATACTAGAGTAGTTTGCCATTTCCTTCTCTGGCTCATTTTGCAGATGAAGAAACTGAGGCCAACAGGGTTAGGTGACTTTCTTAGGGTCACAGCTAGTATCTGAGGCAGAATTTGAACTCAGGTCTTCCTGACACAAGGTCCAGTGCTCTATCGTCTGTACCACCCAGCTGCCCAGTAGCTGAGAACAGATTTCGGCAGAGGTTCCTTTCTCTTAGCTAAAGTTCTGTAAAACACAGTGATCTACCCCAGTCTTACCCTTTCGTCTTTTTATCATCCTCACTGCTAAAGCCAGAAGTGATTTGGACTTATCACTTAAGCAGGCACAACATACCAGGAACAGGTTTAGCTCTAGGGACATGTCAAAATGAGACAGAGTCAAAGTGTCACTCATGAGCCACAAAACATGACACAGCTAAAGAAAAGACTATGGAAAGAGCAGTGATCTGGGAGGACAGAGTAAAATCTTTGTTCTGCCCCTGAATACTGACCACTAAAAAAAAAAAAATCTCTCTATCTCTGACATAATGCACCCATCCCTTTTCCCTTAGCCTTTAGCTCTATTTTCTCCCCTTGTCCAAATTTGTTTCTTTTGTGCCAATCCTCATTTCCTCACTCCACTTATTCTTGTCTACTATATAAAAGATGAATGGAGACTTGACAATGGCAGAATTGAATTAAAACAGATGCAAAGCAGCCTCTCCTCTCATTTATTTTAAAAGAAGGTTGTCCCATGAGGAAATGTCAAGACCCTTATAAATATGCTCTTTTTTCTTTCCTTCCTTCTTTTTTTCCATATAAATATTTTATTATTTTCCAATTACATTTAGAGATAGTTTTCAACATTTGTTTTTAAAATATTTCTGGTTTTAATTTTTTCTCCCTCCCTCCCCTCCCTCCCCCCTCCCCAAGACAGCAAGTAATCTGATATAGGTTATATATGTACAATTACAGTAAACATATTTTTGCATTAGTCATGCTATGAGAGAAGAATCAGAGCAAAAAGGAAAAATTCAAAAACAACAACAACAAAACAATAGAAATAATATGGTTAGATCTGCATCCAGATTCAACAGTTCTTTTTTTTCTCTGAATTTTTAGAGCATTTTCCATCATGAGTCCTTTGGAACTATCTTGGACCATTGTATTGCTGAGAAGAATCAAGTCTATCACAGTTGATCAAAACATAGTGTAGATGATACTGTGTACAATGTTCTTCTGGTTCTGCTCATCTCACTCATCATTAGTTCATGCAAGTCCTTCCAGGTTTCTCTGAACTCCTCCTGCTCATTGTTTCTTACAACACAATAGAATTCCATTACATTCATATATCACAACTTGTTCAGCCATTCCCCAGTTGATGGGCAGCCCCTCAATTTCCAATTCCTTGCCACCACAAAAAAGAGCAGCTATAAATATTTTTGTACATGTGGGCCCTTTTCCCTTTTTTATGATCTCTTTGGGAAAAAGACCTAATAGTGGTATTGCTGGGTCAAAGGGTATGCAAAGCCTTATAGCCCTTGGGGCATAGTTCCAAACTGCTCTCCAGAATGGTTGGATCAGCTCACAGCTCCACCAACAATGCATTAGTGTTCCAATTTTTCCACAGCTTCTCCAACATTTATTATTTTCCTTTTTTGTCATTTTAGCCAATCTGATAGGTGTCAGATGGTACCTCAGAGTTGTTTCAATTTGCTTCTCTCTAATCAATAGTGATTTAGAGCATTTTTTCATATGGGAATAGATAGCTTTGATTTCTTCATCAGAAAACTGCCTGTTCATATCCTTTGACCATTTCTCAATTGGGGAATGACTTGGATTCTTATAAATTTGATTTAATTCTTGATATATTTTAGAAATGAGACCTTTATTAGAAGTACTGGCTATAAAAATTGTTTCCCAGCTTTCTGGATCCCTTCTAATTTTGGATGCATTGCTTCTGTTTGTACAAAACCTTTTTAATTTAATGTAATCAAAATCATCCATTTTGCATTTCATAATATTCTCTATCTCTTGTTTTGTCATAAACTGTTCTCCTTCCCAAAGATCTGAGAGGTAAATTATTCCTTCCTCTCCTAATTTACCTATTGTATCACCTTTTATGTCTAAATTATGTACCCATTTTTACCTTATTTTAGTATAAGGTGCAAGATGTTGGTCTATGCCTAGTTTCTGCCATACTCTCTTCCAGTTTTCTCAGCAGTTTTTGTCAAATACTGAGTTCCTGTCCTGGAAGCTGGAGTCTTTGGGTTTATCAAATACTGCATTACTAAAGTCATTTACAACTGTGTCTCCTGTGCCTAACCTATTCCATTGATTCTCCACTCTATTTCTTAGCCAGTACCAGATAGTTTTGATGACTGCTGCTTTATAGTAAAGCTTCAGATTTGGTACAGCTAGCCCACCTTCCTGTGAATTTTTTTCATTAATAAATGTGCTCTTAATGAAACTACAGAGGAATGGGGAATAAAGCAAAAGAACCTAGTCTTTCCTCTTGGGGACTTATGAGAGTGAAGATGAAGGATGGATTGGAAAGTGGAGAGATGAAGTAAAGCTCTGTTACAAGGCTAATTGTGTAAGTGAGAGATATGACAGTTTCTACTATGGTGGTAACAGTATGAATAGAGAGGAGAGATGTGATGGAAGAGGATGGAAGAAGAAGAAGGAAGAAGGAGAAGGAGAATAATGATACAACCAAACTGGCCAGCCTTCTTCATTAGCCACTTATTTTGACACTTGTGACCTACCTTATGATTGAAGATGCTACTGATAAATGAATTTCTACATGTAGAAAAGAGGCTAAGTGATACATAAAGCAATTGTCCTTATGGACATATACAGAAACTTCAAGTGTAACCTCCATTTTGAAAGATAACTTTCCTGGATGAAAAAAAAAGTTTGTTTCAGATATGGTTTATCATAAACTTTTTTTTTTTGGTTTGCACATTGAGTTAGTTTATTTGAAGCATAGCTACTTATAACCCTCATAGTTTTCATGATAAAATTCGAGGTTTTTTTATATACTTTGTGACTTTTGCAAAAAGGTTTGTTCTCCACTCTAAGAAAATGGTAGCTTCTTCTAAGACTTATTATATTTCCCACCCTGAGAAGACAATTATCTCCCAAGGTAATTGAATGTATATCATCCTTAGGTTAATTACAGGACACACCTGCCAAAGGTTTAATTCTCAGGGAATAGCCTCCTATATCTGAAACTGCTTATAGTCTTAAATGCACACCAAAGTCAAATTGATTAAAACACCAAATTCCAAGAATTTAGACTATGAAAGAACATGGCCATGTATGCCCTGATAAACTAGCAACCCTAAATTTTCTAAATCAATTGAAAAATAAAACTACCAATGAGGAATGACATCAGAAAAAAGAGCTTTTTTCTCTATATATGCATGAGCAATCTAGTCTCAAATTGTTTTATTTTCAAAGACATCCTGTGACTCTCACATGAATACTAGCATGTAAACAGAGTGTTGAAGGCTGGAATGAAATAAGGATCTCTATAATCTTGAAGGAGTATGCTCCTCATCTAAATGATGCAAGGGGACCCTCAGAGCTTCCATTTTCCCTGCACTCACTATCCATCTGCCATCTAGCTGACCATAATTGATCTAGAATATATGAGTTGTATATTAGGTATCACTTTTACCCTTTCAGTGGAACAAAGTTACCATTAAAATATCCATTTAGAAAGCATTTGCTAATAAATGTGGGGAATTGGTAGGTGAGAATGATCAATTATCCAACCTTTGAAATTAATGCAGGACACTCATATTTACATAACAATTTCAAGTTAGCAAAGTACATTACCAATTTTATATTATTTGAGCCTCAACATAACCCTATGAAGTAGGTAGTATAGAAATTATGGTATCTCTGATAAAGGCCTAATTTCTCAAATATATAGAGAACTGAGTCAAATTTATAAAAATGCAAGTCATTCCCCAATTGATAAATGGTCAAAGGATATGATTGGGCAGTTTTCAGACAAAGAAATCATAGCTATCTATAATCATATGAAAAAATGTTCTAGATCACTACTGACCAGAGAAATGAAAATTAAAAGAACTCTGAGGTATTACCTCACACCTATCATAGTGGCAAATATAACAAAAAAGGAAAATATCAGATATTGGAGGGGATGTGAGAAAACCAGGATGTGAAAAGTTACAACCATTCTGGAGAGCAATTTGGAACTATGCCCAAATGGCTATAGAACTGTGCATACCCTTTGATCCAGCAATACCACTGCTAGGTTTTTATACCAAATACATCCCCCAAAAGAGAAAAAAAGACCTATTTGCACAAAAATTTTTATAGCAGATCCTTTTGTAGTGGCTAAGAATTGGACATCAAAGAGATGCCCATCAATTGGGGAATGGCTAAATAAGTTCTGGTATATGATGGTGATGGAATATTATTGTGTTATAAGAAATGACAAGGGGCAGATAGGTGGCACAGTGGATAGAGCACCGACCCTGGAGTCAGGAGGACCTGAGTTCAAATCCGGCCTCAGACATTTGACACTTACTCGTTGTGTGACCCTGGGCAAGTCACTTAACCCCAATTGCCTCACCAAAAAACAAAACAAAAACAAAAAACAAAAATAAGAAATGACAAGCAGGATGATTTCAGAATGTTGTAGAAAGACTTGTGTGAACTGATGAATAGTGAAGTATGCAGAAACAAGAGAACTTTGTGCACAGTGACAGCAATATTGTTTGATGAAAACTGTGAATGACTTAACTATTCTCAGCAATACAATGATCCAAGACATTCCCAAAGGACTAATGATGAAGCATACTATCCACCTCCAGAGAAAGAACTGATATTGATTGAACACACATTGATGCATGCTATTTTTCACTTCCTTTCACTTTTTTCTTTTATCCTAGTTTTCTTATACAAAATTACTAATATGGAAATATTTTACATTATTGCACATGTATAATCTATATCTGATTGCTTACAGTCTCAGGGAGGGGGGAAGGAAAGGAAGTTAGGAGGGGTAAAATTTAGGACTCAAAACTTTAAATAAAAATATTCATTATTTTAAAAAAGAAATTATGATCCTCTTATCACAAATGTGGAAATACAGGCTTAGAGAGTTAAAGTAATTTACCAACAGACACACAGTTTATACCTTTTAGAGACAGGATTTGAGCCTGAGTCTTCCTAATGTAATTTAGTACTCCATCCACTGCAATGCATTCCCTTTCAGACTGTGTGACAGAAGTTGTAGAGATAAACATTTTATAGGACTTGGTAACTGATTATTTAAGAGAAGTGCAAGAGAGAGAAGAGACAAAGATAAACCCAAGGTTGCAAATATGGGTGAGTGGAGGAACATTGGTACCCACTGTCAAAACAGGAAATCAGAAATAGAAGGCTTGGGAGAAAATTAATAACTCAGTTTTGTACATGTTTAACTTTTGCAGTTAGTGAGTGATGCAGATTTGAGATGACCTTTTGGCAGATACTATTTAAGGCTAAGAAGAAAGGTCAGATCAGAAGATAGAGATTTCAGACTCATTTGTATATGGATCCATGAATCCAAGGAGATGAATTATTATAGAAAACAAAGAATATCTAAAAAAGAAGAAGAAACGTCCCAGAACACAATCATGGGGAACACAACAGCAGGATAAGAAAGAGGTGTTTGTGAAAGGGAAAGAGAAATAGGAAAAGAGATGAGAGGAAAAACAGAAGTGTGTTAGATCAGAAGCCATGGGAGGAGTGGGTGGTCAACAGTGTCAAAAACTGTAGAGAAGTTAAAGATGAGAACTAAGTAAATAAGTTTGGATTTATTGATAGAAAAGTTAACTGTAACTTTGGAAGAAGCTATTTCTATAGAATGGTGGTGAGAGAAGTCATATTATAATGAACTAAATATAGAGTGAGGGGTGAAAAAGTGGAAATCACTATAAATATTTTTTTCAGAAATTTTGTCATTGTAAGGCAGAGGAGAAATGAGACAACATTGTGATGAGATAAGATTAAATTTAATTTTATAAGCAGTTAAAAAGTGCTTATTATGTTTGAAGGAATGAAGATATAAAGACCAAACAAAGAGTCCCTACCCTCAAGGACCTAACCTTCTACTAATGGGGGAGGGTAAATCGTATTTAGGCAGATAAACAAATGAAATATAATTTTAGAAGGGAGAGAGTACTAACAACTAATGGTTTAGGGAAAAAAACAACTTTTTGTTGTTGCTTTTTTTGATTTGAGTGCCCCTAGCTTGCCCAGCCTGGAAATGCAGCATGGAGTCTCTATGTATCATTGCAGTGGGTTGGAGCAGAAGTCTCTTTGAAGGCCTTGGTCTCTAAGCCACTCATTGTATCAAGACTGCAGAAAGTAGTCAATAGATTTTCAAGAACATTCATCAAGGAACTAGGAGCTAACAAGAATGATTCCTTATGAAGCTAGCCATTGAGTGAATTTAGATTAAAGGCAGCTGCAAGGATCCACTCTTATCAATAGTACTTGTGAAGGGGCAGCTAGGTGGTGCAGTGGATAGAGCACTGGCCCTGGATTCAGGAGGACCTGAGTTCAAATCTGTCCTCAGACACTTGATACTTGCTAGATGTGTGACCCTGGACAAGTCACTTAACCCCAATTGCCTCACAAAAAAAAAATAGTACTTGTGAAAGTAGCAGTAAAGTAGGTGAAAGTTTTCTCTAGCACATTCCCACATTCCCTTTGTCAACCTTGTAAAATATCATTTCCCTTCAGGTAGGTAGTGTTCTTTGCTTCCCCTTGGTTTCCTGAGGACCATTCACTATGACACCATAGAATTTGCCCACCTCAATAGTACTTCATGCTCTAGAATTTTTGATTCCTAATTCCCTCACTGAAGTTTACTTGTGCTGTCTCCCATTCCACAAGGACTTGTTTGCTGCTGATAGGTTACTTGCCACTGGGAAAATGAGATATTTGCATTTTAAAATGGGATTCATAGAACCAGTTCCTTAATTTAAAAGAATAATTATGATGATAAAAATTCCAGATACAACAGTAAGGCAATGGAGGAGAGGTTTTGGAGCAAAGATACCCTTTGTTGGCCATTATTCATGAAAAATAGGTATCCATCTATTGTATCAATATTCTAGCACCAGCCATGCTAAGGGGAAATTCTGATTCCAGGGTCTACCTTTAATAGATGATTGGCATTTCCTTTGTCATGTCCAGAGCCTTGCAGTTAAGTAGGTAGCCTATGGCTTCATCTCCTAACCCCTAAATGGTCTCACATGAACTGGTTTCAAACCTGGGAGCTGACCTCAAGGCTACTGTGGGGACCAATTTTTAATTGGGGAGTGCTAGCTAAGCTGCTCACCGCAATATTGGGGCAAGGAAGGAGACTGGCAGCCTCCCTCAAAACAGAACAAGATTTATTTTAACAAGAACAAACTTAAAAAAAAAACACAAGCAGGATCAGTAGGATCAAGGGAAAGGAAATAAAATGGGGAAAGGGAAATTATAATACCTGAAAAAATACCACTTCCCAGGAATCAGCTGAAAATACGCAGCAGAATGCCTGTTGTTTTCCAGCTTCCACCTAGAATGTTCAATTCTCCTCCCCCAAACCTAGAAACACCCCCACACAGCTCCAGCCAATGGGATGGCTGCTCTGACAGTCACATGACTGCCCTCACTAGGCTTCCAATCATTATAATTTTGCCAGGCCCTTGTAGGCGTCAGCGAGTGGTGATGACATGAGGTGCCAGAGCCCTGGCAATGGCTACAACCAGTGGGTGGAGCCCCAGGCCAGTGTGTGCCAAGGCATAAAAACCTCAAATAACAATTAATTCTTTACACTACCAATTTCTATATTTAACTCATTGTCCACTCCTATAGTGCAACTTGGTAAATCGCCTAGTACAATTATGGTATGATTCATTTCTAATTCCTCAACATGTGGATTATTGAATACCCAGTTTCCATAAATACACTCAGTATACCAAATACATATAAAGTACAGGACATCCTTTATTTCACCTGCAGAAAGCAAATAAAAGACACCAAAAAACCCCTAACAAGATTCAGAAATACATAAAAAATGAGGCAGGTAGATGGTACAGTGGATAGAGTACAGGCCCTGGATTCAGGAGGACCTGAGTTCAAATCCAGCCTCAGACACTTGACACTTACTAGCTATGTCACCGGGGACAAGTCACTTAACCCTCATTGCCCTGCTCCCTTCTCCCCCCAAAAAAGAAATATATTAAAAAAACCCCCTCAATTAGCCATTCAGTTCCCCCTGAAAAGGAACTGAACTTCGGGTTCCTATTAAGGCAATGCTTTGACATTCTACTGCATCTTCTTTTTCCCAAAGACTCCCATCCCTTCTCCCTCCAAGATTATAAAAGCAGCTAGGTCACACAGTGGATAGAGAACTGGGCCTAGAGTTAAGAAGACCTGAATTCAAATCCAGCCTTACATACTTACTAGCTGTGTGACCTTGGGCAAGTCACTCAACTTTTGTATGCCTCAGTTTTTTCATGTGAAAAATGAGGATAATAACAGCACCTACCCATCAGGGTTGTGAGGATCACATGAGATATGTTAAGTACTTAGCACAGTGCTTGGCACATAGTAGATACTATATAAATGCTATATAGTAGTAGCATGGCTGTGTTTTGGAGGATACTGAACAAGCATTTACCTTCTCAGCATAGCTTCCCTGTTTGAGGAACTATGACTTGGTCTCCTCACCCCTAAATGGGCTCACATGAACTGGTTTCAAACCTAGTAGCTGACCTCAAGGTTACCAATTTCTATATTTAACTCATTGTCCAAACCTATAGTGCAACTTGGTAAATCTCTTGGTACACTTACTTTGCTCTCCAAGCGGAAAAATCCTCTTCTTTCTCTATGGAATATAGTCTAACAGTAACTCCCCTCCTATGTCTAGAAAATAGACTTCCTAGGCTCTTGAACTCAGTAATCCTTTAGTTTGTGGTTATCCAAGAAGTAAATCATTCTAGGGTTTAGTAGGCAAGTTCTTGTGTACTTCTGTCACCTGCTTTTGCAGGAAATCTCTCAGTGTCTTGGATGCTATCAGCCTTTGAGTTCAGAGATTCCATACCCAGGTCCCTGGTCAACTTCTGCTCAGAAAGGCAAATAGAAAAGAAGGAGTTTTGTGATTTTCCCCTTTCATTCTAATTTTTATTTCACAATGTGGAGATTTGTTTAACATGAATGTACATGTATAATCTATATCAGATTGCTTGCTATCTAAGGGAGAGGAGAAAAATTTGGAATGCAAAATCTTATAAAAATGAATGTTGAAAACTACCTTTTACATGTAATTAGAAAAAATAAAATACTGTTAAATTATTAAAAATATTTGCCAGGAACTTGGGGTACAGGAATGCTCCTCTCAAGCCAAATGCTTCTAAGGTTAATGGTCATTAATTATTCCTGAGGGTGGGGTGGAAGAGAAGAGAAGAGTGAGGAACTGCTTATTAACTTAGATCTCTCTGCCCAAACCTGCAACCCAGAACAATACTAGATTCAGGTCTGTCTGCTGAAGGTGAAAGGGAAGCCTGAACAAGAGAGCACAGCCAGCTGTTCTTCTATAGACCATAGGAAGAAGTGACTAATTCTCAGTTAATAATCACCAGCAGAAAGCCCCAGTATCTGAAAATCAGTAAAGAACCAGTAAGCATGTTCATACTCCAATTGAGCTGCTACTTAGATGCCTCCAAACCAAAGGGTCCACACTCTGTAATGCTGTTAGCTTAACTGGAGAACTCATGAAGTAAATCAAGGACCTTGATACTTCTGAGACATTTTACCACTTCACTGTAACACTTGCTCATTGGTGTGTTTTATAAGCAATAATTACTCCTCAGCCTGGCTATGTATGGTAAGTTAGCCTTAAAATCCCAGTCTTGCAGATGGGGCAATGTTGCATGGAAAATAATTGGCAGCACTGGGAATAGAACGCTTTAATTCCTGATAACCAGCTCTGAGCTGTGTCCACAGGGAATGCTTAGTGATTATAAATAGAGGACAAAGAGGACAGGTTGAACAAATGACCTCTATTGCTTGTCACTTATTTTAATACTTCTACATTCAGTCCTTTCCCCAGAGGATATGGTTTCCTTACTAAAAATATATTCTCCACAAGATCTGTGTGGTTCTACAAAATATCAGACAAGAGTAGGAATGTACCAAGGGACAGTACCATTTTGCTAGTAACTAATCCACTTATCTATTCTGTCTGTGGAGGATAAGATAATCTTGATTCTAATATTTTCAGTAAGCACTTTTCATACCAAATGTAGTTAGAAAGGAAGCTTTTTTTTTAACCCACTGAGGTTAATCAATAGAGAATCTAGCAGTCCCATTTTTATATTTGTTAGAAATAGTCCTGTAACACTTTTGTACAGGCAAAAGCTAAATAAATACTTAAGTATTTACTGCCCCAATATTTTATACTAAGTAAAGCCCCAAGTCTTCTGTGTTAAGTATCATGAGACTCAGAAATAATCAGTGTCAGCAAATGTACAGCATCTCCTAAACTCACAGCTGGAGCATGATGATATTACCACTGCCTATTCAATATGCCTCCACTAAGTTTTCCTTTGATGCCTCATTGTGAGATGGAGGTGACCCTAGATTCTCAAAAAACTATTCCAGTGGACGAACACCAGCTCTGGAAGATTCTGCCATGCTGAAAAGGCTTCAATATGGCCCTAGCAACAGAGTGTGTATGTTTTCCAAGTAGTAATCTAGCTCCTACAGAGAAGCACGTTACCAGGAGGCTAGCCACCTGAATTGCATTGACCATAGGAACCTATGAAACAAAGAAAAACACAAAATGACTCTCCTCATGCAGCCCACTTCCACTTCAAAAGGGACAGTTGGAAAGTGGCAGAAAAAGGTGGCAGAGGGAGCTAAGAATCAGTTTTTAGACCAACTATAAACTATAGTTTGAGTGTTAGTACTTAAAATGTCTTGAGATCTTTGTCCAGTGACCAATGAATATACATACTTCTGGAGGAGCCAAGTCATATTAATTTAACATTCTCTCTAGAAATGAAAGCAGAAGGAAAAAAGTTTCAGCAAAATGGAAGAACAGCTCACATGAATAGAAAGGAATAGGTGGGATAAATTTTATTACTTGCCTAAAGACAAGAAATAAATACATCATGGGATATTTATTCATCATGCTTTGAAAAGTTAGTGGTGAATGTTTGCAAAATGACCATTATGAAAATAATCGCAAGTTTTTAAAATCATTTATTTATTTTTATTTTTTGCATGTCAATGGGGGTTAAGTGACCGTCACACAGCTAGTAAGTGTCAAGTGTCTGAGGCTGGATTTGAACTCAGGTACTCCTGAATCCAGGGCCAGTGCTTTATCCACTGTGCCACCTAGCCGCCCCCAAAAATAATTGCAGTTTACACAAATCCTGAAGATGAAGTAGTAGAGAAATTCTGTGAAAAAATTGTTAATATTCTAAATTAGATCAATATATATTTTGATACTTGGTGACGTCAGAACAAAAATTGGAAAATGAGAATAAGGAGAAATGTCGGAATACATATCTCAGATAAAAAAAATTATGGATTTTATAGAAACCTTACATTTCTATATCATGAACACTTTATTTGGAAAAAGAATTGGTAGGTGCTAGATATAGGGAGCACCAAGTTACATCATAAATGCTGAATAATGGAAATGATTTTATTTTATATATTAACAGACAGGAGAGAAATGTTATTGATGTGTTGTCTCTAACAATTATTTGTGTATACTCATATCACTGACATAATTAAAATAAGAATTAGGAAAAGACATGAATGAAAAACAAACAGTTTAAACTCGAACTATTTTAAACAACTGGAAATTTAATCATGGGAAACAGACACTAGAAGTAACAAATACCAACTACAAACATTTTTCTGTTTCAGCAATGCGAATTAATTGCCATTACAATAAAGAATAACAGACCCCAGAAAGCACATTAGTCAGCAAAAATCTGACTTACTTTCCAGAAAAAGAGATATGACTACAAAACACCAACACCTGGTTAGATTGTAAACTCAGACATTTAAAAAATCTGAATGATTATGAGCAGTATTGTCTCATAAAGCAGAGAGTAGCAGTGGAGAATAAAAACAGTTTAAAGAAAGGTTCTCCAGAGACCTAACTACACAAAGTCATCCCAAAGGCATTCAGGAATGAGATACCAGGAATACTACAAACAGAATAAAAAATGGAAATGATTCAGAATAAAAAAATTATAACAAACTTTTCTCCATCAAGGGCAGTGATACTGAAATACCTGAATCCTAATTTCATAGTCCCAGAAGTCCTTAAAGAAGAGATAGAACTGAAACTAAAGGGAACAAAGATTGAAAGAATAGACCAAGTAAGTGGACCAGGAATACAAGGTATCTCAAAAGTCATAGTAGTTTTAAGCTTTAAACTTCACTAAGACTTTTGGGACACCCTGTATGTAAAGGAAATCTATGTCAGAGGTAACTGAATTGTGAGGATATTGAGGACCTGATATTAATGTTAGTGTTGTTGTTGCTTGTCCTTTATTCTCAAAGAGACCCATCACATTGGGGTGGCATCATGTGTTGCAGTGAATTGGATTTAAGTGAGGGAGGCCTGTGCAAAGTCACAGACCTTACTCTCACCTCCAGAGCCATCTGGTCCAGTGGTATTTTATATATCAGGACAGCTGGAGATGGTCCCAGATGTTTAAAGCAACTGGGGTTAAGTGACTTGCCCAGGGACATACAGCTAGTAAGTATCTGAGGTCAGACAAATTCTCTGAGCCTCAGATTCCTCATCAGTAAAATGAGAATAATAATTCTTGAAGTATGTACATTATGGGGTTAATGTTAAGAGGGTGTTTTGTAAATCTTAAAATGCTATACAAATGGGAATTTAGATTATTTATATGTACTACCACTGCCCAAATATAGCCTCCCCCGCCCACGACGATCTGCCTGTATTATTGTGATAGCTTCATAACAGGTTTTCCCACTTCAATTCTCAACCATCTCCATTCATCCTTCACACTATTGCCAGATGAGGATTCTTTACATACAAATCTCATGATGGGATCCATTCCTTTACTCAAAACATGCCAGTGACTACTGCTTGCTCAATAAAGGTTACAGTCTCTAGACTTCCATTCAAACTAGCATCATCCTGTCCCTTCAGACAATTCTCATACTATAACCCTCCATATATTATATTTTACAATACAACCAAACCAAATTTCTGACCATCCAGTCCTTTGCTGCCTCTAGGTTTGCTATCAAATTATTGTTCTCCCCCTCATCTTCTCCACATATTGAAATTTTCCTCCCTCTCCCACCCCCAATTTCTTAAGACTCGGCTCAAATGCTGTCTTTCATGAGCTAGTCAGGAGAGACCTTTATCTGACTTGAATGTCCTGGTGCCCTTGTACCTTTCATGCTGTAACTTGGGCGGAGGGGGGAAGCTGAAATCATAGGGGACCGGCAAAGAGTCATATAGAACAGGTCACGAGAAACATCTTATTTTCATTTTTGACAGATATAACTTGGCAAATTAGAGGAATGCCTTACACATAGGGTCATGGATTTTGGGGTTTGAAGGGATTTTAGAAGTTCTCTAAATATTGGAGGGCGTATAGGAAAAATGAGACATTAATGCACTGTTGGTGGAGTTGTAAACTGATTCAACCTTTCTGTAGAGCAATTTGGAACTATGACCAAAGGGCTATAAAACCATGAATATTCTTTGACCTACATCCATATACAAAAAGAGATAAAAGACAAAAAAGCAAAAGGATCTACAGGTACAAAAATATAACAGCTATTTTCTGGTGGCAAAGAATTGAAAATTGAAGGGATGCCTATCAATTGGGGAATGGATGAACAAATTGTGTTATGTAATTATGATGGAATACTATTGTGCTATAAGAAATGATGGGCAGGATGCTCTTAGAAAAACCTGGAAAGACTTACATGACCTGATACAAAGTGGAGCATACTGTGTACAAAATAACAGCAATGTTGTGAGATGATCAGCTGTGAATGACTTAGCTACTTAGCAATGCAGTGATCCAGGACAATTCTGAAGGATTTATGATGAGGAATGTTATCTATCCCCAGAGAGGGAACTGATGGTGTCTGGATGCAGATTGAAGCATAATTTAATTTAATTTAATTTCTCTTGAGTTTTTTTTTTGTCTGTTTTCTTTCACAACATGACTGGTGTGGAGATGTTTTGCATAACTACATATGTATAGCCTATATCAAATTGTCTGCCTTCTTAAAGGTGGGGGCAGAGAAGGGGAGAAGAGAGATAATTTAGAACTCAAAGGTTTTAAAAATGGATGTTAAAGTTTTTTTACACATAATTGGGAGAAAATAAAATAATAAATAAATGAAAAATAACTAGCTGTGAATTTTTCATGTCTCTCTGATAGACTGTAATTGTGCCTTATTTAATCTTTGCCACCTCCTCCTCAGTGCTCTGGGCATGATAGCCACATTATTAGCTGGCATTTATATAACATTTTAAGTTTGCAAAAGTTCTTTCCCAATATTATTTTATTTGATCCTCACAACAGCCCTAGCAGGTAGAAGCTATTATTGTCCTTGTTTTCAAGGCACACAGACAGAAAATTACTTTCCCAGGGTCACCCAGCTTGTAACTGTTAGAGTTTGGAATTGAACTCAGGTCTTCTCAACTCCAGGCTCAACACTATATCCACTCTATCTACTCTGTGTCACTACAAATGTGAAAGGATAACATAACAATGATGGATGGAATTACACCAAAAAAAAAAAATATATATATATATATATATATATATATATATGGATGCTATAACAGTAGGGGAAATGAAAAAAAAAAAGAAACTTTCCTATGGTGGTAAGGGATTAATCATATTGCTATTTGACCAAAATTGACAAAAATATTTTGTTTATATGCTGAGAAAATATAACAAATGCAGCTCAACAACAGCATCAAGAGTAAGGCCATCAAAACATTTGCATTAGCAGCACAAATATTTTCACTTGGTATCTTGTACAGATGGCAAAGCCACTGTATGTAACAACAGTGATAGATTGGTTTTGGTTTGTTTTGTTTTTTAGAGAGAGCTGGGGCCTCAGTGAAAAGTAAAGGAAGAAAACATTTCTGAAAATACTATAAGTTATTAAAAATAAAGAGGTTAGAAGAACAAAGTCAGTTCCCAAATTAATTTATATGTTGTGTCCCAAGTTAAACAAAAACACTGACATGAATTGATTACTGCTTTCAAGAAGGTTTGCTTGGTAAATTATACATTGAGACAATTTTCTATGTGGCCAAAACCAGTTACAACTGTAGCTCAAAAGCGAACACCTTTTCCAATTAATTTTATAGTTTGATGTTGAAACTTGTTTTTATTCCCAAGACAAAAAATAATAAGAAAGAAGAATTTTAATTGTATAGTTTCCTACACTGACATTAAAGATAACTATGGGGGGGAAGAAACAATTAACACACTATAATGGGTGCATTCCCCCTACCCTACTCTTTCATTTGAGAATACCCACACATTCTCTGCCTTCTTTAAATTCAACCACATAGGAAGTTGGGGAGGTAAGCCCTACTTCTAAACATGTTTGTGGCTCATGAGCCTTTAGCTTATTGACTGCTTTCAGCCACATGGTGGATTCTCACTGAAGTACTTTTTGATGCTTTAGAGTGTTGTGAAAGAAATTGAAAGGTCGCTTGGTGGTCCCTCTGCCCTGTGACAGCAGCAAGAAGGCAGGGTGCTCCATATGATAAAAGGAGAGGCATTCTCCAGCTAGCTTATTGGCTACAACACTCCAGCTAACAAGATGTGATAGCAAGAAGGGGCAGAGAAAGGCACATTCTTAGGGTCAGCGGTTGGTGTGGGAGAAAGGACACCCTGTTACGTTGATAACAAAGGATTCTAGTTCTATTTCCTACCTGGGTGACCTTGGGCACTTCACATCTGCAGACTTCAAATAAAAGGAAAGGTTGTAAAATGAAGGGTTGGACTAGATGACTTCTAATGGCCCATCTCGCTCCAAATCCTATGATAACTTGTGAAAATTGCACAGTCATTTAGAAAGTTCTTTTAGCAATCTTGAAATGTACTTAATTATTTGTTTTAATTTTGTTTTTTAATTTATGAAATAAAACAAGCATTTCCATAACATAATACAATAAAAAGGATGATTGCACATGAAACTGCAAATCTACTATGAACTACTTGCTATTCCTTTCAAATATATAACAAAATGATCATGTCAATTTTCCCCTCCTCCCAACCAAAAGTATGGCTATCATTAGACCCAACCAGGTGTATGTATGTATGTATGCATGTATGTATGCATGTACATACATATGTATGTGTGTAGATGTCTTGAATGAGTCAATATGCATACATATGAATATACACATACACATACACATACATATACATGTGCATACACATACACATATGTGCATGTATGCACACATACATACAAAAATGTGTGTGTATAAAATTATTCCAGACATACTTCTATTTATCAATTCTTTCTTTGGAGGTAGTACGTTTCTTCATATGTTTTATATAGTAAATTTGGTTATTTATAATATTCAAAATAACTTATTCACTAAAAGTTGTTCTTAAAACAATATTGCTATTGCTGCAAAGTTCTCTTCATTTTGCCTATTTTGGTCTTCATTATTTCATAAAGTCCTTCCATGCTTTTCTTTTTTTTTTTTTTAAGTGAGGCAATTGGGGTTAAGTGACTTGCCCAGGGTCACACAGCTAGTTAAATGTTAAGTGTCTGAGGCCGGATTTGAACTCAGGTACTCCTGACTCCAGGGCCGGTGCTCTATCCACTGCGCCACCTACCTGCCCCCCCCCATGCTTTTCTAAAACACTGAACTCATCATTTCTTATAGCATAGTAGTATTCTATCACAATCATATACAACTTATTCGGAAATGTACTTAATTAACAAGTTGTGTTAGGATGTGAATTATAATATGGAAATTTTGAACCAATTTCAAAAAGCATGACTTAGTCATATGTACATTGGCACACTATTGGAAGTTCTATAATTTTACTTAGGTATCAGTTATCTGGCTGATGATGATGATGACAATGAGCAGCTACACTGTCACCAGTATCATAAAATCCTAAGGGAACCACACCATTTAGGGCTATCTTGTTTTTTCTTTCATTTTGTAGAATACCGTGTTTATACATAAATAATCACCTCTTAGTTAACCACTGTCAATTAGCATCTCCATATTTAGCTTCCTTGATCTGGTTGTTGTAAAACAGACATAGTCTGTTACTAGAACCACCTTCAAAACCTTTCCAGCATGGGAGAACTTTCTAGAACTCATGTTCCTTTAGAATAGACTTTGAGAATCCTAAGTCACTTCGAAGTCAAGATGAGGCATTGGACTAGAATTTTGTAGGGGTCAGCAACACATATTTTTGTGTAATTGTAGTGTCCTGGTTTTATGGGAAAATTGATTGCTTAACCTAGAAACAGACCAGTGGTGGTGGAGAGAGGAAGAAGAGATTCCAACATATAGTCCCCAATTCTCTCTTTTCAGTACCACAACAGTTAAAGATCTAGAATATAGCTTAGCAAGCTCCCCACTATAGATGTCTTTCTCTGAAGGCATTGTCTCCTATGAAATATATGGTTCCTGAATTGCTGTAAGTCGAATGAAGGAAGAACATTAGCTATCATTCCTCTGTATGAATTACCCAAAAAAGCCCTTCCATCATAGGATAGGTACTTCTCTCAAAAAGAGGGAAGATTGGTCCTTCAATAAGTTGTCCTGGTAGAAATACCTATTACCTGCTTTTGTTGTGGCTAATGGAAACATGCCTCCTTTTCAAATAGCTAATGCTCTCCAGTGGTCCACATGAATCAAGGAAATTCACAGTGTGAAGCTTAAAATTCTAACTGTGATGTTTAAGATCTAATGAATGGTTGCCTTAAATTAGAAGCTTTAGCACCAGTTTTTGGACATTAGGAATTTATTAAAGTATATTAGGGGTTAGCATAGAGAATGAGAAAAAAGCTGCCTTCACCTAGCTATCTAAGAGAGAGAATCTCCTCAGTTCCACTGGAACTGGAAGAGGGCAGTCCACACACACACACACACACACACACACACACACACACACACACACACACAAACACACAGCTCCAAGCTAATTGGCTGGTCCATTGATTGACATGACCCACAGGTGGTAGACATAACTTTCAGATGCTAATCTGACCCTCGAAACCCCAGAAAGGTCAGCCCATGCTTTCTCCTCCGGGTGCAGCTGCCTTGGTTCTCACAATGTCTTTCTCAAGAGGGTGGTAGCGCTCTGATTCTCACAACAGGTAGAAGGGGTCTTAGATGTCATCTAATATAATTCTTTTGCATATAAGGAAACTGAGGCCCAGAGAAATTATGCAACCTGCCTAGCTAAACACAGCTAATTAGTAGTAGAGTTAGAACTAGCACCAAGACCTTTTGACTCACAGATCAGTAGTTCTTTCAATCTAACATGTCATATATAACAATGATATTACTTTACTTAATTTTAATTCCTTGTCTCTGGGATTTATTGCACCCAAAACAAGGTTGTATTTTAGTCTTAAATTTTACCATCATCCTATCCTCATAATCCTTATATGCTTGAGTTGGATATAAATAAATGACAACAGTGATTTTTGCTTTCCTTTTGGTTTCTAATTAACAGCATGCCAATTCTGTAGAAATAGTAGAATTTCTACTCATTACTAATGAGAGCTCATGCTAGTTCTCTTTGCCTATATGAACTGTAGAAAAATTTTTGTAAAATATAGCAATTTTGTGAGCACCCAGTGGAGTCTCCCTTTGACCTTCCCTCCACCTATTCACCAATTATTTCTCTTTCTTACAACTCCCTGCTTCTATCTCACAATAATCCTGGGTCATTATAGGCTTTAAAGACCAGCATCATTTTGCTAGGTGCCAATCTTTCTTTCAGGCTCTTCTTATGGAAACATAATTTCCTACCATTCCTTTTTCCAAGTTAGTTTTACAGCCTATTCCAATATTGGTTGATTCTATTTTTCTGAATAAATTATCCTGAACTTTTTGTTGTAAGGACTGTCAGCTTACATGTTACTTTTACAATATAGGACACCATTTTTTTACATGACTCACAAGAAATAAAATAATTATACTATATTTATTTACAAATTAATCAGTCTTATATAATGGCTACAGACCTATTTTCAGACCAAAAGTTTCACATAAAAGTACAACTATTACAAGATCACATGCAGTATAATTATGATTAATCATTAGGTGCCAGTTCCTCAAGCAAAAATAAAAGAACCTTTAAAGAAAAAGGATTTAAAAAAATAATTATAATGAAATTAAATTTGTCAAGAGCAGAAGTTATAATTGGTTGTCAGCACCATGAATACTAACCCATAAGACTACTAGCAGAAACCCAAACATATTGATCAGTGTCTCTCAATACAAGCAAGATCATTTTCAAGTTTTGGGGGATAGTTAAATCCTTTTCTTTTGCACCTAGTTCTTGCCCTGGGGAGAAGGGGGTGGGAAGGCAACAAAGATGACAATTATATATAATTCATAAGGGTATTTTAATGTTGGACATAAGTGTGAACTAATCCATTTCACTTTAGACGAAATGTCTTAAACGCCCATACACTCCATGGGACCCTATACTCAGCAATTTATTTATTTATTTATTTATTTATTTATTTATTTATTTATTTTCAGGGCAATGGGGGTTAAGTGACTTGCCCAGGGTCACACAGCTAGTAAGTGTCAAGTGTCTGAGGCCGGATTTGAACTCAGGTACTCCTGAATCCAGGGCCAGTGCTTTATCCACTGCACCACCTAGCCACCCCATATACTCAGTAATTTAAATCAGCCTTGTTTCCAGACTCCTAATTTGCCATGGTTCCCATGCAACTGGATTAGTGAATTCAGTTATATTAAGCTTCTCAGACCTTTAATCTCTCCTTGTTCTGTCTTTTCTGGGAGTTGGGGCCAATTTGGGAATAACTTGCTCCAAAGAAGCAAGGATAAATAGCTGTCAAATTCCATTATCCTAAAATAAGAGTTATCTTGTCTAAACCCCTTCTTTTTATTGACAAGAAGCTAAGGCCCAGAGGAGTTAAGTAATTTACTTGAGATCCCACAGGTAGTAAGCAGCAGAAGCCAGATTTTAATAAACATTTGTTAGTCAGTCAGTAAACATTTGTTAATTTCCTAGTATATGCCGAGTACTATGTCAAGTACTGGTCCCACCCGGGGCCAATGGACTCCAAATGCACACTTGAAGCTTTAAATGAATGTTGTTGCAGAGGTTCCTGCTTCTTTTTCCTATGAGTTATACAGCTACAAAGGTGCAACCTAAACTCTTTGGGCATTTAAGATAAATGTACGTCAAGGAGTGGAAAGAATCCTGGATTTAGAATCTGAGAATTTGTATTCCATCCTAGGTCAGCCACCTGTGTGACCCAAGAGCAAGTGATTTAATTTCTCAGAGCTTCAGTTCATTCATCTGTGAAGTACAGAGGTTCTCTTTTTTCTTCAAAGTTACGATCTTATAACTTCTGAGATTTCATTCAACTCTAAATCTTTGGTCTTATGTTAAGAAATATTCAAGCTCTGTGACTTGCATTGGTAAAGTACTGTATCCCACTGAAAATCTGATTTATACTTAGTATTTCATCTTTTAAGAACTCCTATTTGGTAATTAAATACTTTGGTGAAAAATAGACACCCCTGTCCTACAATGAGAACACAAATTCCATCATTTCATTCAAGGTGATTAAAATAACATTAATAATTCTCAAGATCATTCTTTTCTCCAATAGAGTAAAAGTACAGCTCTGATTATATCATAAGATACACAATAATTTAATGTTACTAACATGACTATCTGGAGATTAGATGGCAAATATGTGGTTGTTTGTCTTTTGCTCTCGAAGAGGACCATGACATTGGGGTGACAGCATGACTTGCAGTGAATTGGGTTTAACTGAGGGAGGTCTATGCAAGGTCACCAACCTCACTCTCTCTTTCAGAGCCATCTGGGTTCAGTGGCAAGATATCCATCAGGACAACTGGAGATAGCTCCAGATGTTTTTTTTTTCTTCTGTTTTTTTTTTAAGTGAGGCAATTAGGGTTAAGTGACTTGCCCAGGGTCACACAGCTAGTAAGTGTGTAAAGTGTTTGAGGCTGGATTTGAACTCAGGTCCTTCTGAATCCAGGGCCAGTGCTCTATCCACTGCACCACCTAGCTGCCCCTAGCTCCAGATGCTTTAAGGCAACTGGGGTTAAGTAACTTGCCCAGGGTCACACAGCTAGTAAGTGTCTAAGGTGAGATTTTGAATTCAGATTCTCCCAACTTCAGGGCCAAAGCTCTATCCACTGTGCCACTTACCTGCCACCAGATGGCAAATATATTATAAATCCATAAGAATAAAAGATTAAGTGTTTCAAAAAATTTGGTGGGGAAGAAGGAAGGTAAAAAAAAAAAAAACAATGAAAACCTCATACCCATGGTGGGTACACACAGAAATAAATAAAAATTGGTCTAAATGTATCATGTAGCATTTTGATTTCCCACCCTGAATTGGGCTGTTGTTTTAAATATGGCTCAATTTACCTTAAAAACTGGATATAGCTAGTAATGTATATAGCTAGCATCCTTCCAGGATTTATAAATAAATAATGGCATGTACTTTCTTTGAACCCTTCTAATAAAATGTGCTGTGTAACTGTAAAATAAGACATGGTGCTGGGTCTGGAGTCAGAAAGACTCACCTTCCTGAGTTCAAATATGACCTAAGATACTTGGCTGTGTGACCCTGGGCATGTCACTTAACCCTGATTGCCCCAGTTTCCTCATCTGCAAAATGAGCTGGAGAAGGAAAATAGCAAACCGCTCCAGTATCTCTGCCAAGGAAACCCCAAATGGGGTCATGAAGAGTTAGATGTGATAAAAATGACTGAAAAACAACAAAAAACTTTAAGCATGAGTATTATATCTCCTTGAATAGATTTGAGATTGTTAACTGAATATCCTTAGCAAATACAAAATAGGCACAGGTGTTTTGTTCTAACTGCTTTAATGTGAAGGCAATACCTGGTACTTAGGAATGGGGTTGGCAGGTCTAGGCTTTCCATGACTGATATTTGCAGTAAGTTTCTAAGACTTGTTCTTTCAGAATCCAGCTAGAGAGGGTTTCCCCACATGATGTGCATCTGAGATGAGCAGTTTCTTAAGCGGAAGAAAAATCATGCATTTTATAGAATGATTAAGGTTAACTAGAAATTGTTTAGAAAACTTGAGCCAACAGCTGAGCATTATCCAGTGTTACTAGCTGAAAGGGAATCCCCTTTTCAAAGTATTTCAGTTGAGGTACATTTATGGTTGATTTGTTCCAGGAGCTCTACTCAACATAAAAGTATCCTCCAGCTGAATTAAACCGAACAGGCAAAGGCAAGATAAAAAAAGATATAATGAAACAGAACTATATGAGATTTCTTATTAATTACATTTTACCAAAATATAAATTAACGTCAAAACAGAGATGCTACAGAAAAGATGTGTGTGTATTTGGGAGGGTAGGATCTGGGGACAGGGATCTGGATCTATGATTTCATCAGGGCAGGTAACTCCCAGTGGAGAAATTCATTTCACCAATGCATAACAGCACCTCACTTAAAATTTATGGCCTTAAAAAAAAATTTCTGGCCTTAGGTCATAGGGTCCTTACCCCTGATGTCGGGGGTCACACAGACAGCAGATTAAAGAGGTAGGACTTGAACCAAGATCTTTTTAACTCAAGGCTAGCTTGAGTTAAATAATACTGCCATCTATATGCATTAGAATGTATGTGTGTGTGTGTGTGTGTGTGTGTGTGTGTGTGTGTGTGTGTGTGATTGAAAGAGAAAGATACAGAAACGGAGAAACAGAAAGACAAACACAAAAAGAGAGAATATTAAATTATATATAGGTGGATATGCCTTCTATGAAGGCCTTGCTAATTTTAAAATTGAAATTTATGTATTTATAAAAAACTATATACTTCTTTTTTTTTTTTTTTTTAGTGAGGCAATTGGGGTTAAGTGACTTGCCCAGGGTCACACAGCTAGTAAGTGTTAAGTGTATGAGGCTGGATTTGAACTCAGGTACTCCTGACTCCAGAGCCAGTGCTCTATCTACTGCGCCACCTAGCTGCCCCTATATACTTCTTTTTTTAAAAAAACCTGTTAAATGCATAGTAACCTATCTCAAAACAAACACAAAAGCAAAATAATTTAATCATACAATAATTTATTGATTATCCACATGCAGATTATTAACTGGCTCCCTCCAAAATCTTTGAAATATTTAATTGGATAATTCTCAGAGCAAAGCAGAATACAGATAATATGCAGGTTTCCAGTAATTATTTCCTCCTACTCCTTATGGCTCGATACCAAATAATGTGTTCCTATTCACAACACTTGATCCTACTATCCCCTTTCTGATAGAATATATTCCTTTGTCTGGGGTCTGCCACCTCTAATTTCAACATGTTCCCTGATTTCATCCCTTTACACTACTGATAGTGAATTGGGAAGAGCTCAATAAAGCTACTCCTGGTGATGATGGGAAATGCAGTGATTTTGATATTGATTTGAAAATAGGCCTCAATTGAAAAGTGCCAGTAAAAGTGCTTAAAGGTTAGGGAGTGATAGGATGGAGGAGCCAGTCTTAACTGTGATTTACTATATTATCCATTGCTAGTGGTCACCTCCATCAGCACAGAGTTGACCATACTGACTTCCATGAAGAAAGTGTAATAATTGTTTTATGTGGTAAAAGGTTCAGACACCTATAAGCAAAATATATATGAAGTAATGCGAAGTAACCACATTATACTTTGAAAAAAGTCTTAAGCCTGAGTCCTAATAGAACCCTATAGCACTTATATAGAGCATTATGGTTTATAAAGTGGTTTACACATGTTATCTCAATTAATCATCACAATAACACTGTAAAGTAGGTGCTATTTCTATCATCATTTTACAGACAAGGAAACTGAGGCAAACAGGCTAAACGATTAGCTCAGAGTCAATAGGCTAGTAAGGGTAGCAAGGTGTCTCAGTTGGACAGAGTATCAGGTATCAAGTCAGGAAGACCTGAATTCAAATCTGACCACAGATACTTAACTAGCTATGTGACTCCGGGCAAGTCACTTAGCCCTGTTTGGCTCAGTTGTTCATTTATAAAATGAGCTGGAGAAGGAAATGGCAAACTACTCCAGTATTTTTGCCAAGAAAACTTCAAGTGGGGTCATAAAGAGTTGGACGCTACTGAACAACATTTAGCTAGGAGGTGTCTGGGTCTACATTTGAACTCAGGTCTTCCTGATTCTAGGTCTAGCACTTTGTCCACTGTACCACCAGCTGTTTCTATAAATGTATAGGTATAGCTATATTCATATAGATATGTGCACATACATGTATATGTGCATACATGCATGCATGTACACATGCAAAAGACAACACAATGGATAGAGATCCTTGGAGACAGAAAGATAAGGTTTTGAATCTTGCCTCTAACAAATCCTATCTTTGTGGTCCTGAACAAGTGACTTAAATTTTGTATTCTATGGTAACTCTCACGGACTATCAATTAGAGCCAGGTTTTTGATTTGCTTCACTGGAGGGAATTTCTACCTTAAGATCTCTCAACACAAAAGAAATCACAGGTTTGTGCTACTACAATCCCCCATCCCAAATGTATGTATGTTTTTGTTGAGGCATAAGAAAAGAGCAAAATATGTCTTTGTCCAGGATAAACCTAGGTGTCTCATTGATTAAAATTCCAAATAATGACATTTTAGTCAAAGAGCAAAATATCTAAGGCATCCCTTTCCTCAAAAGAATGTCATTTTTAATTCAGCTTTTCTATTGGCTGGAGAAGAAATAATCAGAAGAATTAACTTTTTAGAGTGAGACCAATGAATACACCTTTATGCTTACTTCTAATGTTTGGCTTCTTGCCTCTGTTATCCCTATTTTCTGTATAACCCTTCTGCTCTCAGCCTACTCTCCAATTATCAATTCAGGTGCTAGGAGAAATTAACAAAAACTCTCTTATGTTACTAGCCTTTCTCTAAGTTTTAGTTTCCTCAACTGCAAAATTAGGGAACCAAACTAGATAATGACTACAGTCCCTTGCAGTTCTAAATTTGCATAACCCTATGACATAGATACACCTTGCTAATGGTGGATAAACAACAGTGCTGCAGAGAGACAACTTTTTAAAAGCTTTCATAAGAAACCGTCCTTACAAAATGTAGACTGTTAGATATCTATTGAAGGTCAAGATGTACATGCACACAACAGTCAAAAGAAAGTTTTTCATACAGCTAAAAAAAAACCCCACAAGCTTGCATTTTCCTAAGTTCAGAACATCTTTTCAGAATTTGAACCTAGAACTAGAAAAATAGTGTGGCTAGCTAATTTTTGAAGCCAAGATTAATGACTATTCTTTATGAGCAATGCTGTGGTATGTATATCAGAACTATGGCTAAAAGAAAATTAGTTATTCTTTTATTTTTGCAATCTGAAGAAAAGGGTGCTCATATAATGAAAGGCCCTGGAACAATGTGAAGTGTTCATTTAAAGTGCTTTAGAAGGCTTTTCACTGCATTTTCATTAAGAAAATCAAACTGCTAAGTTACCTAATAATGTTAAAAGTCCTTTGCAAGAAACCAAAGGGTGGTTACTTTTATGCTTGCTTCGGTTTTTGAAAACCAGCTGATCTTTTTTGTGCAGGTGTTTTTCTTGCTGAGTAAGTCTTTGCTTTCCCCATCAATGGGATGAAATAGAATGTGCTTTATTGTGCAAAAAAAAAAAAAAAAAAGGAAAAACAAACCAAAGAATTCTCTTTTCCTCCATCTGCATGTACCAACTAAAAATTCTCATTATTTTATCACTTTGGGAGACTTCTTTTCACACTCCCAAATCTAGCAGTGATTCTATTGTGTCGACACAAAAATGACTCAACATTTATATACAATAGCATTTGGCAAAACCAATTTTATATGCGAACTATTATAAAAAAATAGCAACCATGCCATGTTGCAAAAGCACTCTACAGAAATTATATAGGAAGGCATCATATAAAGAATGGTAAAAAATGAAATGGTTTAAACTTTGTGCTTTTAGGAATAGGATGAAATGAAAAAGTACAAAATTTATTTGAAAAAGGAAAGTTAGCTTTTAAATTTCTGCTACTATAAAGAATTCTCCAAAGATTTTTCAAAAAGACAATGTATATGAATGTCGTTGAATTTTACTGTTGTTAATATGATATTTAAATCGCTATATAGCGGCTAATAAAAAAAAATCAGTCTATAACAGTATGATCTTCTAAATCAGAAATATGCCCCTAATGAAATACTATGATCATGAACAACCTTCCTCTTCACTCCAAATTGTGTATCTCTTTTTTCCCCTACAGGCCTTCCTATCAGTCTTTCCATTAGCCCTTGAACAACAGAGAAGGTGGGCCCCTGAAGTTGTCTTGTTGAACTAGGAAATAGCAAACAAGGCAAAAGATAAAATTTTAGGTTGTAAGGACCAGTCAAGTACTGTTAAACATTGCTTATAACCAACTTTTACTCACCTTTAAAAATAAGCAATATGCATGTCAAATGTTCGCCATGCTTTGATTTGACATATTTGTCACCTTCTTTGTACTGCCAATACTATTGTTATTCATCCTTTGTACTTGAAGAGGACCAAAATGATATCATGATGTTGGAGTAAAGGTACAATGTGTTTGACCATGGCTGATCAGTCCTATATGAGCTCAGAAGGCTCTACCACAGGTCAGGCACAAATAGTGTGTTTGAACATTTGGAATAGAGATATCTCTAGATTTGAGCATCTTGTGTTTCCTTTGTGATACTGCAATTCTGCTTTGCTCATAGAGCACAGCACCTTCTTTCATGCAGACACACCAGGCTAGACAGTCCTGTGCCAGTGTCTCTCATGTCTCATAATCAATGCTAAGGTTCTCCAGAGATACCTTGAGAATGTCCTTTCTTCTTCTGACCTCTGAGTGAGGAGTTGCTTTGTGAGAGTTCTCTGTAAAACAGTCTTTTAGGTAAATGTGAGTTTGGCATTCAGGCTACATGGTAGCCCATCAGAGTTGTGCTCTCTGCACTAGAGGTAGAAACCTTGGCAGTTCAGCTCAAGAGAGGGCCTCACTGTCCAGTAACTTTTCTTGCTAGGTAATCTTCAGAATCTTCCTAAGACAATGTAAATGGAAAAGGCTTAATTTTCTGGCATGGCTTTGATATACTGTACAGGTTTCACAGGCATACGATAATGAAGTCACTACAACAGCTCTCTAGAACTTCAGTTTGGAAGACAGTCTAATACTTCTTCAAACACCTAGGCTAACTAGGCAGCATAGTGGATAGAGTTCCAAGTCTGGAGTCAGGAAGACCCACCTTCCTGAGTTCAAATCTGGCCTCGGACACTAGCCATGTGACCCTGTGCAAGTCATCCAATTCTGTTTGCCTCAGTTTCCTCATCTGTGAAATGAGCTGGAGAAGGAAACAGCAAAACACTCCATTATTTCTACCAAGAAAACCCCAAATAGAGTCACAAAGAGTTGGACATAACTGAAATGAATGAACTAATCCCTCTTCTCTCCCACACTTTCTTTTGGAGTCTTCCAAACACCAAGTTAGCTCTGGCAATGTGCGCGGTAGATAAGTTCACTTACCTTGACAGTACGCTTTCCAGGAAAGTAATGTACACAGATGCTGAGGTTGATGTCAATAGTATTGGGCATTGACAGAACAGTAAAGTATGTAAATTTTGTCAGAAATATCCCTTCTCTTCCATTTATGTACCTTTCCTGTATTCCCCCTATACAATGCTCAATTCCTCCCTGCACTTAGTAGATATTTTTTAAATGCTGGTTGAATTGAATTCATTAGTAGATTAGGTTGAGAAGCTCAGATTTATTTTATTCTAGAAGCACATGGAAGCCACTGATGTTTTGTAAGCAGGAGAGTGACAGACCATAACATTAGCAAGATTTGTTGGCATCTGTAGAAAAACTCATAATCATTGAATTTCAGATTTGGAAGGAACCTCAGGGCTACCTAACTCACCCCATTCCTGAAGCAAGAATCACTTAACACCTTCCTCATCATTTGGTCATATGAACAGCAAGGCTAAGGTCTTTCTGGAGCAAAGGCTGATTCTTTATTCTCTATACCATGCTGCTGCTCATCTTTATTTTCTTATTTAAGCTGAAATCTGTAATTTCCATCTACTGTTAATGAGAAGTATTTCAGTGGCTAGGTGGGCACCTAAGGCCACAGGGACTAGCATTCTACACCAATCTCTGTTCCTTTATCTGTCCTTTCCTTTGCCTTATGTTCATTGAACTGAAGTGGCCTGGCTTATCAATAGGGGAAGTGGGGTCTACAAATCTCACATCTATTGGCTCTTCAACCCGACATGGCTTCTCTAAGGAAAATGGCTATTTGTAGAATTGCTAATTACAGAAATGGTTATGGGATCAAGGTCCAGGGTTGTCCTCAGCAGGGAAAGAACATTTAAAAGGTCCATTTATGTACATCCATGTACAAACATGAATCAGATATAGAGCAGGGAGTTTATTACCATGCATAGAAGGGAAGGCTAATAAGGGTTACAACAGAATCCTGTGCCTTATCACTACTATAACAAGCTGGGTGGCTAATACATAAGACTTGTTACAACATGGTGTTTGCAAGCCTGGTAATTGGCCATTTTACATATCACCTTTGCACAGGGATTTTCCAATTTATTAGCCAAGCAAGAGCCAAATGGGATCTATTATTCTGGGAACTTCCCTTTCTAATGCCAATGTTTTTATTGTCTAAAACCTGATTCTGCTAATAATACTGAAACTACACCTACTTCAGTAGACATTGCCCTTGTCACCACTGTTTACAAGCCTTCCAGTACTAAATCTAGGAATGTTATAGACAGCAAAGAAAGGATTTTTTTGTATGCTTAAGTTTCTAGAGGCTATCTGCAACATGATGGGTATGGAGAGGAATTAAGCATAGACCATTTACATTAACCCTCAATTAGACTCTGTAGTTTCTATCCACTGTTGCTTATTCTGCCTTCTAGATCCAAGCAAAGCCCCCTTGATAGTCCCTTCTCTCATAACTATCCACTAGATTCTTGTTGACTACCTACAAACATTTCCATATCTCCCTTGTCCAACAAAACAAACCCACTCGTTTTTCCATGCCAGCCCCTCAAATTACTCCCTTCTCATTCCTCTTTTTAAGTTCAAAGTCTTAGACAACCTGTCTTGATTCATTGTCTCCTCTTATGTATCTCATCCCCTCCTAACTCTCTTCTCAAACCTTTATGAATCTGATCCCTCTTACTCACCCGAAACTATTCTCTTCCAGATTTCCTATCAAATATAATGACCTTTAAAAGTATTCATTCCTCTTAGTTTCTTTGAACCTTTTGATGCCTTTGGCTACACCCTTATGCTGGTTGCTCTCTCTTCCCTGGGGGAAAATGGCACTGATTCCTCTGATGCTCTTGCTGATTGTCTGACCTTTTCTTCTCAATTTCTTGTCTAAATCATCCTCTATTCCTTATCCTCTCTGAGTGGGTGGTACATCCAAGGTTCAATCCCAGACCTTCTTTTTCACTCTCTGCACTTAGCGATTTCAACTTCTTGGAAGCAATTATCACCTTCATGCAAAATATTTCCATATCTACATATTTGGCCCTCATCTCTCTCTTAATTATATTATTTTTTAAAATGGACCATCTTGGGAGAGAATTGGTTTGTCCTTAGTAGAGGTATTCAAATAGAATTTTTGTTCAAGGTCGATCAACCAGTAGACCAAACTATGTATACTTAGTAAACAAATAGTAACATTTAAATAATCATCATTATCAGAGATGTTAATAATCACCTATTTTCCAATAATGCTATACAAATTGAATTAAACTGACCAGTAAAATTTAGTAGGACCACAATAAAAAGTTCCCAATAAAAAGCCAGTCATAAATGAGATGGGTGTACACATACATGGATGTGTGTATGTACATACATATGCATATATTTATATACATAGAAGCATAAAGAATTCAATAAACATATAATTACATGTTTATATGTATACTGCTGGGAAGATAGATACATTTGGTAAGCATAAAGCACTTTATAAAGCTTATTTTATTTTTATTTTTCTTTACTAGTTATATATACACATATGTGTATTTATATGTGTGTGTGTACACACACACACAATTGCACATTCACTTTAAAATTTTGCTGGTCTGATTTACATGTGTGTACACACATACACACACACAAAATTGCACATTCACTTTATAATTTTGCTGGTCTGATTTATTCTCCCTTCAACAAAAAGTTAGACTAAATGGTCTTCGAGTGACTCCAGAACTCTGATTCTATAATCTTAAAATACTATCTCTAAAAATCTTGACCAAAACCAACATATAAATCATTATCCGTGGATTGGTGGTTACATCACCCTATCTTCAAACCTTTTTTCCAGAATTCCATTTAAGGAAGGCTTCCAGACAAACCATCTCTTCATTCTCCACCAAGATGCACCCCTCCAGATTTCATCATGTCCCTGGAACCTCATCATACTGCAAGATCAACTCTGGAACTTACACCTTGTCATTCCCTTGGCCCTTCCCTCCTTCTGCGAGTGGGAGTGGACAATGGAGAGATGCTCTATTTTTTTTTTGGGGGGGGGGTGAGGCAATTGGGGTTAAGTGACTTGCCCAGGGTCACATAGCTAGTGTCAAGTGTCTGAGGCTGGATTTGAACTCAGGTACTCCTGAATCCAGGGCCAGTGCTCTATCCACTGCACCATCTAGCTGCCCCTGAGAGATGCTCTATTAAAAGAGGGCACTCAAACCAACCATCAACCATCTCTTAACTTCCTACTGGGCTACACTCTTCTTGACTCACCCCTCCACTTTTTAGCTTCCTTTTCTATGTTGTTTTCACCATTAGATTGTGAGATCCTTGAGGTCAAGGACTCTCTTTTGTCTTTCTTTGTATCCTGTGTTTAGCTCAGTCCCCAGCAAATGGTGCTTAACAAATGTTTATTGATTAATTTAACTAACTACTGCCTAGGGCCCATGGTCAAGTGTATGCTTGATGGCTACCTTGTCTAGGTATACTCAGTTAACCTTACTTCTTGCTGAGTTTCCAAACCAATTTCATTTTGAGGAGGTCTGTTGAATTAAACAAATAATTGGCAGTAGGAAGAGATAATTCTTTGTCAAATCATTCCAGGATGCCTGAGTTTAGAAGTTTAGTTAACCAGAGTCCCATGAGAACTTGAGTAGCTCTTCACTGTCATTATTATTCTCTTTGGGACTAATATGCTATTGAAAGCTGAATCTTTGTTCTGCTGGACACAAAGAAAACTCATTTATGTTTGCATCTCACTCTCATCCTTTCCCCTCTCCCCCACTCTTTTGTGCTGAAATAAATAGGACCTTTTATTTTGGATAAATAAAATTTAAAATATAAGTTTCAGAGAGAAGGTGCCAATCTTTACTGGTAGAGGGAATTTTCCTTATCTAAGACTTCTATATACCAATAAAATCATAGGTCAGTTGTTTATCCCACTTCCTAATATAGTATTGGCTGCCAAATTACAGATTTAAACTAAATTTAAAAATTCATAGCATTGACTCATATTGAATCTCTGTAATCCAATAAAACTGATATTTTTTATAGATGCTATTATTTACCCAGAACTTCCCTATTTTGTAATTGTGGAGTTGGATTTTGAGCCTAAGTGTAGGAGGATTTTACATCTATTCCTATTCAATTTCCTCTTATTAGAATATACCTATAGTTCTACCCTCCTGAGTTCTTCTTGGATTCTGACTCTACCACCTAGTGTCATCTGCAAATTTGACAAGTATTCCATCCATGCCTTTGCATAAGTTATTAACAACAACAAAAAGACAAAATAAAAGTTATAGGGTCAAGTATAAATACCTTGGGTACTTCACTAAATATATCCTTACAAACTGATGTTGACTCAACAATGACTACTCTTCTGGATCTTTCATTCAACCATTTCTAAATCCACTTAACTCTGTTTATAACCCTCCACCTTGTCCTCAAGGACAGCATGAGTCTTTCTTAAATGTTTTATCTTAAATCTCAGCACACTGCATATAGCAATTTCCTGATTTGAAGCCAAATTCCTTATCATTCTATTAAAAAATAAAATAATATTAATCTGGTATTTCATGTTCTTGATACACTCATCAACTATTAGTGGTCATGATTTTCCTTTCTAAGAGCTCACAAAATTTCCTTTTAAAAATGTGTTCTAGAATTTCTCAAGCATAAAAGCCAAGATTAACAATCTTTATTTTGCAGAGGCAACTCTTTTTTTTTTTTTAAATCAGGACATTTGCCTTTTTTCCAGTCCTGTATCAAACTTCTAGCCTGTTCTCCCAGGTCTTTCAATTGGTGACAGTATATCAGCAATCACACCGGCCACTTTCAGTGCCTAAGGAAGTAGGTGGTCCAGGCCTAGTGAAACAAACTCTTTCAGTGCAGCTGGATCCCACCTGATCATATTCTCATTTATTCTGGTTTTGACTTCCCTAAATGCTATCTTTATTATCTTTTGAAGTCCAAAGATCAGTCTCCTTGGAAGATTTTTTCTTTTTCTCTCTCCGTTAATTCTTATCCAAATGTTCTCTATCTTAGGTTCACAGATTTCCATATATGAACATACCTTCTTAATATACAATGCCACTGCACTTTTTCACACCTATTAAGTAGGTACTTACTGCTTGTTGACTTGATCTCACTATCTGCTACAGAATGGAAGAGTTTAAGATGGGGGTGCTTAATTTGTCAAGTAAATTTTATTAAACAATTGGAATACGTGGATACCAGATTAAATTTAGGCATTTAGTCAGTCAATAAACATTTATTACACAGTTACTATATGTCAGTCATTGTGCTAAGAGCTAGGGATACAAAGAGAGGTAAAAGAGAGTCACTGCTCTCAGGGAGTTCACAATCTAATACAAATAAGCTATATACAGAACAGACTGGAGGCAATCAACAGAGGAAGGGCACTAAAATTAAGGGGGTCAGGAACAGCTTCCTGTAGAAGGTGAGATTCTAGCTAGAAGTTGAAAGAAGCCATGGAAGTCAGGAGGAGGGAGAACATTCTAGGTATGGGGGACAGCAAGAGAAAATGCCCAGAACCAAGAGCTGGAGGGACTTGTCTTGTTTAAGGAACAGCAAGAAGGGCAGTGTCACTGGATGGAAAAGTACATGGCAGGGGGTAGGGGTAGGGGGTGGTTAGGGATAAGATGTAAGAAGACTGGAAAGGTGGGGAAGGGGAGCAGGCTATAAAGCACTTTGAATGTCAAACACAGCATTGGTTCTGGTAGTGAGAGGGAGCCACTGGATTTTACTGAGTAGGAAAGTATCATGGTCAGACCTGTACTTTATGATCACTTTGGCAGCTGAGAGGAAGATGATCTGAATTGGAGAAAAACATATGGTAGGAAATCACTGAGAAAAACAAACAAAAACCAGGAAAATAAAATTATGACATATTAGCAATGAGAATAAGCTATACTAAAAAATGAGTAACATGTATATTTGCATTAACCTAACATGTTTCTATTTAGGTAAACACCCATATATATGTTTAGACATGTGAAGAGGTGATTTCTAATGTTATCCACAAATATGATTGCAATTCTTACTGTTTAATTCAGCTGAAGCACAAGTTCTGATCTAGTCTTTTGCTTCTTTATGAATCTTTGTTATACATGCAGCAAATTGATTTGTTTTCTTAGTTATAAGCCTGTTAAATTTTATGAGCAAGGCCTGTCTATCCACATGTAAGATAATGTTTAACTGTTATATTACAATTATATGTGTGATTATGTGTATATATACATATACATGAATGTATGTGTGCATGTGTATATGTATATGTGCATTATGTGTATGTGTTGTTTTTCTATGCCATCCTGGCTATTCTCTTCCCTTTGAGTTTCATGACTGTATTACCCCTTAGTTCTCCTCCTACCTCTCTGGCCACTCCTGTCTCCTTCTCTATATCTTTATCTGTGTCATGTCCACTAACTGTGGATATGTCCCTAGGCTTTACTCTTTGCTATCTTCTTTCTATGCTTGTTCTTTGGTGATCTCATGAGCTCCCACAGATTCAACTACCTCTATGTAGATGATTCCCAGAGATATATGTCTCTTTCCAGAGCTATAGCATCACATCACAAACTCTATAGACATTTATTTCAAACTGGATGGCCTGTAGGCATTTATCAATACTAAACTCATACTTCCACTCTCCCATCCCCACTACAAACCTGCCCCCTTTCTAAACTTCCCTGTTACTGTGGAGGACATCTTGTCGCCTGCTTAATTTTAAAATCCTATTCTCGTTCTAAAAATCCTAATTCTAGTCCAAAAAATTTCGATTACTAAGTATAGGATGGGGAATACATAAAGCAGGTTATGTTAAAGAACAGCAACGATGTTTTAGGATTGGAGAGACATAGTCATTGCTATAATCATAAGCAGAAAACTAATATAGCAATTTTAACCCCAAAGAATAAAACATGTTCATATTCAAATATGCCCTGGATTTATAACATCTCTACCAACAATCAAAGCTGTGTACTCTTAGGAATTAATCTATCATTGGATTCGGAGGTACAAAGGACATCTTATTATCACCTAGCTCAATCACCAGCTTTTATTATTGATTATACTGATGCTCAGAGAAGTTGTGCTTTGACCATGGTCATACTGGTAACAATAAAGAACAAGATTTTCAATCCATATCTTCTGACTCCAAATTTAGTACTCTCCTCTCTCATTACTTCAGTAGTAATACCGTGTTAAGTCACAGCATCCTAGAATTCAATTCTAATGTCAATTTTGCAAAACTCTTCATTTGCTCTACATCTGGAATAACGAGCATTCTTGTATTTTTTCTGTAACTGTTGTTTTAATATATCAAAGAAAATGTGTTTAATCTTGAGATGCTCCTAATGCTCTATTAATGAGAAAAAAACCTAAAAAAACAATTTAAGGAGATGCCCAAATGAAAACACCATCTGCCAGGATTTACATAATGTTCTCCAAATCTCAGATACATCTTTAAAAAACACTAGTCTCTAGGTTCAGATTTCTGTATGTGCATAGAAATAGATCACAGAAATTGGTAGAGATTCTGGAAAGCCACTTAGTCTAACACAAGTATGAAGAGTAACTAACCCCTTCTAAAGCACTGCCATCCAGCTAGGTATTGATATCCCAAAGAGGTCAGACAGAAAACTGCCATATATACCAAAACATTCACAGAAGCACTTTTTTGGTGGTAGTTAGCAACTGGAACAAAGGATATATACTCTTCTTTTGTAATGACAAAAATAATTGTGATTTATGAATGCAATATTACTGTGCCATAAGAAAGGATGAATTCAAAGGTGCATGGGTAAGACTTATATACTGATACAGATTAACAAGAATCAGAAAAAACAACATACACAGAAACTGATTACAATGTAAATGAAAAGGGATAAAAAAGGCTTGACAAGAGAATTGAGAAAATATATTCCTTCCTTCTGAGTATATTACAGTGAATATACTGTCAGACTTCAGTTGATACACTGTTTAAGTTTGCTAGACTGCTTTATCTTTTGCTTATTCTTTGTCATTGTGTATGGGAAGGAGTGATATAATCAGATATGTGATATAAAAATAATATCCATAATTTTTTTTAAAACACCCCTTAGCCAAGACCCTCACTGAGAAGGAATCCTATCTGCTGAGGTAGCCCAATCTGCTCTTGGATAGTTCTTTGAGGAAGTTCTGCTACATTATCATTGTTCCTAGTTCTACCCTCAGCAGTCAAGTAGGTAACCAACCGACTCCTCTTCTACTTAATGATCTTCAAACATTTGTTAAGCTATCATGCTTTCTTTTTCTGGCTAAATATACCCACTTTTCTAATCATCATATGGCATTATCTCAAGTCAATGTCCTTCCTAAAATGTGGTATCCAGAACTGAATACAGTATTCCAGATGTGGTCTGACCAGGACAGAATACTTATAAAAAAAATATGCTTGGTAGAGCTATCTCAGCACTTCACTTAAAATCTTTCTGATTGTGTCAGCAGTATATTTCTCTGTGAAAAGGAATAGTACTGAAACTTCTTCCTAGGTTTTATATAACCTAGCTGTTCCCAGTCTGGATCAATCCAGATACATAACACTGCAATATCTATTTGTAGCAGTATATGAAATGCTCATAGCTACTACCATTTTTCTTTATGATTCCACATTATGACTACCAATCAGAAAAGATTTGGACTGGTTCTAAGACTTAAAAGAGAGAAGGAAAACACTTTGAATGATAAAGCATTTAAGCATTTAGTGACAAGCATAGAGTGAAGTGCTGAAGATACAAATAGAAAAAAGGTTACAGTCCCTGATCTTGAGGATCTCATACTCTACTTGGGGGGGAAGACTCAAAACTCAGTATGTCCAAACCAAAATTCACTATCTTAAACCAAATCCTTCCCTTCTGAATGTTCTCTGTCAAGGTGCCCACCCACTTGTTACATAGGTTCACAACCCCTGTGCCAAACTCAACTTTTCTCTCACTCTATGTATGGTAAATTAATAAGTTGTCAAATCATATTTTCCCTTCTCTACGATATCTCTTGAATTTTCTTTCTCCCCATTCATAGAGCCACTCACTTCAGGCTTTTGTCACCTTTTGCCTGGCCTATTGCAACAGGCTTGGTTTAGTTGCCTCAAGTCTCTCCCCACTCCAAATACATCTTCAACTCAGCTACCAGTGATTTTCCTGATATGTTGGTGAAACCCAATCATCTCTTGCTGAATAAACTTCAGTGGCTCCCTTTTAGCTTCGTATCACATATATTATCCTTTGTTTTGCATTTAAGGCTCTTCAAAAACTGGTCCTATTAACTCCAATTTTACATTCTACTTCCTTCCACAAACTGTAGAATCCATACATACTGCACAACACTCCTGTCTCTGTGCCTTTGTCCTGGCTGTTGCATCTTTAATTCTCTTTCCCCCAACCCTCTGCTTCCTTTATCAACTCAAGCACCAACTCTTCTGGGAGGCCTTGCCAAGTCCCTTTGCTTGTGCTATGCTCTCTGTTACCTTCCCTATACTCTGCATTCATCTTGTATATACTAATTTTTATATATGGTCTCCCCCATTAGAAGGTAAGCTTCTTGGGCAAAGTCTAGCTTTTGCCTTTTCTTTGTATTGCCAGAGGTGAGCACAATTCCTGGAGCACAGCAAACACTTAAAAAATGCTTGTTAATTGATTGATTTAAAAAAGGAGCCTAATTAATTCCAGAGAGGTACAACACCAGAAGGTTGGCAACCAGGTGATTTGAGCTGCTGCGGCCAAATAAAGTTATCAACTAAGAAATGGAGTATCCAATGTAACGATTGGAATAATGCCACCTGCTGGAGACTTACTGTAGAAGAGTTCCGCCCATGAAGTGAAGGTCTTTGAGGGCAAGACCAGGAGTCTTTTCTTTGGCGTCAGGAAGTGACTCAGACTAGTGGGAGGAGGAAGGAAGAGACTGGTGCTCGCTCTCGCGCTTTTTTCTTTTGGACTCTGGTGGAGAGCAGAGCTAGAAATGTGCTCTCCCTTTAATAGATAGAAATCTAGGCCTTTCTCTCTCTTTACCAGAATTCTTATTCTCCTTAATAAATGCTTAAAAGTCTAACTCTTGCTAAAGCTTATAATTTATTGGCGACCACTCATTGGATATTTTAGACAGACTAGCTAGAATTTTAGCCCTTAACACCAATAGGTTTTAGTGAATGGAGTCTCCCACTGATGAAATCAAAGACAATCTTAAATTAAAATTTTCAATGACGTTACCTTAAGAAACACAGTAAGAATTAGTTCTAAAATTTATTCCAGGTCTTTTCATTATAATTATTTTACATTCAATGAAGTCTAAGTATATCAAAAGTCTTTATAATAGTTATGATCTGTTTTCTTCTGGTCTGTTCATTAGAAACTGAACCAACTGAAGCAAAAGTTCATCATTGAAGCCTTTAACATCACCATTTTCAATAACTTCAAAAAGAGGCCTGCTTTCTGTCCCCCAACATATATTCTTTCGGGGGTTATTCTGATTAGCCTGTGCAGTAAGTGCCAAAGTATTTAACTGATAACAAAAGAAGGCAAAATATTTTCCATCTGTGACCACGCCCTGGGAGACAAATGGACGGGTAACATCAGCTTCACTCCAGAATCCTGTAGAAAGAAGTTATATTTAAGTTTACATAAATATAATTTTTTAATAGGAACATTTACCATACATATTAGAGAGAAAACACAAAGACACTAATCCACAAAGTACTCAAATGCTCATAATTGTTTCCCATTCTTACCACAACTATTCCTGTATACCACTATGACTTCATCTTTTTCAAACTATTGCTCACAATGGAACTAAACTTGGGGGAGAGCTTTTAATCT
Source organism: Dromiciops gliroides (assembly GCF_019393635.1). NCBI lineage: Eukaryota > Metazoa > Chordata > Mammalia > Microbiotheria > Microbiotheriidae > Dromiciops > Dromiciops gliroides. The sequence continues at coordinate 408,454,732 of NC_057861.1, forward strand.
CTCTAGGCATCCATTTCTTCATTTTTATAATGAGAAAGCTAAATGACTTCTAATAAAGTTGCCTTTTACTCCAAATTGGATTCAGTATCATCCTGTCAACTCAAGAACTTTCATTCCCAAGATAACCTTATGAATTCTCTAAAATGATGTAGACTCAGGGCTGAAAGCACTCGATAGGTATTTTCATCCAACCCCATTATTTTGAATATGAGGAGACTAACACCCAAGGAATGTAAGTAATTTGTTCAAGGTCAAAAGCCAGGATTAGACACAAATTTTCAGGCTTCTTAATTCAGTGTCCTTTCCACTGCACCAACTGCAATCTTTCCTATCACTAGTTATTACACTTTGAGCATGTCTCTACTTCTCCATCCTTTCCTACACCATCACTTGGTCCTCATCTCCCAACTCCCATCTTTTTCTTTCCATTCATCTGAAAATTTAAGTGACATTTATATTTTATCTTTCCCATACTATCCTGCATCTTCACCATTCCACTGAAACTATCTTCAGAAAATAATAAAATATTTCAACTTGTCTTCTTGGACAATCTAAACTGTCTCTTCATTTGATCTGATTTGACTCCAGCAAAATCACACCTTTGAGCAAGAGGCCCCAACTATAATTTCTGTGATACTGTCCTCATACATCTTCACAAAGAAATATCCCAGCATACTACCATAACTGAAATAGATTTCAAAAGGGCCATTTGGTCAGTTTCTTGATTCAAGGCACATCTAAACTTGAGGCATTTTAACAGAAACTGTTATGGGAGGCAAGAGAAGTAGATATGGCCTCAGATGAATCACTGGCAAGTTTTCATCATGTATATTGTATGTGTGAGCATACACACATATACATTACAAATGTGCATACACACATAATTACAAGTAAACCATAATAAAGGAAATTTCAAGTAAAGATAAAAGATGTTTATATTAGACACTAGAACCACCATGCTTGTTGCTAAATGATTAAAAGTTGAATTGTTTTTGTGAAATATACTCTGATTTCTTAGCTTCTTAAAAGCTCAACAGGGTTTGGTTTGGTTTTTTGCTGGCTCTTCTCTTCCTGAATTCTGTGGAAAGACAGAAGCTTCTAACTCTGAGAAACATTTTATCTCCCCAGCATTTTCCTAAGTTGTAAAAAGTTGCACTAGTCAAGGCATATATACCGTGACATAACTTTGTCACAACAACCACTTCCCAAAGCTGCTGAATGCGTTGTGAGGGATAATGAGCCAAAAAAGACCGATTATGACTTCATCCACCTACAGACTGGCCAATCAGTGGCCCCCCCCACCCCCACCCCAAGACCAAAAGTGAGACTTTGCTTTTGCTGCTTACATATCTTCTGGTATGTAGATATATGATATAAGCAGAGTACCCCCTCACCACCATTTTCCTTTTTGCAAAGAACAGTGGATCTGAGTCCCTCACCCTTGCAAAATGGGGATTATTTATCTACAAGTTTATTTGTATTAAGTACTATTTAACTACACAATGAAAACAAGCACAAAAGAGAAAGCACAATAGTTCTTACCATCAAAATGAAAATCATTACACTATAACCACAGGACCTCAAGGTATCCTAACATAAAAACTGTAATGATCTTAAATAATCAAAGCTTATGCTTCCATTGTTTCTAAATGTTAAAAATCTGTCAATCTCTTCTCAAGAAAACTAAGTCCAATTAAATTACTCGATTCTTAAAATGGCAGCTGGTAGAGCTGTGAACTGATCCAACCATTGTGGAGAGCAATTTGGAATTATGCCCAAAGGGCTATAAAGCTGTGCATATCTTTTGACGCAGCAATACCACTTTTGGGTCTTTTTCCCAAAGAGATCATAAAAAAGGGAAAAGGGCCCACATGTACAAAAATATTTATAGCTGCTCTTTTTTGTGGTGGCAAGGAATTGGAAATTGAGGGGCTGCCCATCAACTGGGGAATGGCTGAACAAGTTGTGATATATGAATGTAATGGAATTTTATTGTGTTGTAAGAAACAATGAGCAGGAGGAGTTCAGAGAAACCTGGAAGGACTTGCATGAACTAATGATGAGTGAGATGAGCAGAACCAGAAGAACATTGTACACAGTATCATCAACATTATGTGTTGATCAACTGTGATAGACTAGATTCTTCTCATCAATATAATAGTACAAGAAAGTTCCAAATGACTCATGATGGAAAACGCTGTCCACATCCAGAAAAAAAAAAAAAAAGAACTGTGGAATATGGATGCTGATTGAACCATGCTATTTTGTTTTTGGTGCTGTTGTTGTTCTTTTTTGAGGTTTTTCCTTTTTTGCTCTGATTCTTCTTTTATAACATGACTAATGCAGAAATACATTTAATGTTATTATACATATATAACCTATATCGGATTACCTGCTGTCTTGGGGAGGGGAGGGAGGCAGAAAAATTTGAAATTAGAAATCTTATAAAAACAAATGTTGAAAACTATCTCTACATGTAACTGGAAAATAATAAAATACTTTTATAATTTAAAAAAATGGCAAGGATATAATTCAAACATATATCAAACTACAAAATCAATCTTACCTTGATACATAGCTTGTGCGCCAGTCCAAGCAAAAAGACTGGCAATGGCATTGGCTCGATAACCAACTTCTATCTGATCAGAACGATTGTCCTTCAAGAGTCTCTCCCTTCTTATTTTGTCAGGTAACAAATGGAATTGAGTGTGGCCATAACAGCACGGATCTGCTAATCTTGTCCCTGAATTCCAAAGCAAATTAAAAAAAGGAAAAAAAAATCAAATGCCAAAACGTAACACATGAGAATTTCTGCATATTTTAAAATTATTTTTATTTAAATTACCTTTCTTTTCTACAAGCAAAGTTCTCTGTACACAAAACATAGCCTCTCCCCCCAAATATAAGCACAAAATCACAATATGTTAGCCAAAATAAACTCAAATGAAATAGTAGCAAATAAGAGGACAGGAATAAGACTTTAACATTCTACTTCAAGTTTATGTATTGCTTAATCAACTAACGGGGGCTCCATTTTCTACATGCATTATTTTCTTCTGCACTGTTGATTCTATCAGTAATTAATACTAAGTCATGAGCTCAAGAACTATCACTAATCATAGTAAAATCAGTATTTGGGGAAGGAAAAAACTAAAACAGACAGACTACATACCTTTACAGTTGGGAGGAAAGCACTTTGTTAATCAAAATGTTCTGAAAATAGGAGTAATTATAAATGCCAATATTTGAAATTGTGACCCTGTAAATTGTTAGCGCATGTCTCTTCTTGGTTTTCTTACCTGTTTCTTGAACAAGAATATGTCTGCATCTCTAACATGGATAGTTAATACAGGTATACCTCGTTTTACTACACTTTGTAGATAATGCACTTTTAAAAAAACAAATTGAAGGTTTATAGCAACTCTGCATCCAGCAAGTCTATCGCTGTCATTTTTCCAACAGCATATGCGCATAGTACATGTGTCATATTTTGATAATTCTCACAATATTTCAAATTTTTTCATTATTTTATCTGTCACGGTGATCTGTGATCAGTGTGATCTTTGATGTTATTACTGTGATTTTTGGGGGGGGGGGGGTGCCACAATCGGCATCCATATAAGACTGCTAAGTTAATAGATAAATGTTTTGTGTGTTCTGACTGCTCCATTAACTGACTGGTTGTTCCCTGTATCTCTCCTTCTCCTCAGGCCTCCTTATTCCCTGAGACAAAATAATGTTGAAGAATTTATATAAACTTAGCAACAAGGTTTGACAGGACTGACTATTGACAAATAGCACTGCATACCACAGAGAAATCTTTTGTGAAGAGTCAATAAAGATAGCAAACTTTGTTGTTATCTTATTTTAAGAAATTGCCAGTCACTCCAAACTTCAGCAGTTATCACACTGATAGGTCAGCAGCCATTAACATCAAGGAAAGAACCTCCCCCAGCAAAAAGATTATGACTCACTGAAAGCTCAGGTGATGGTTAGCATTTTTGAGCAATAGCTATTTTTAAATTAAGATATACACATTTTTTTAGAAATAATACTAATGCGCGCTTAACAGACTACAACATAGTATAAACAAAATTTTTATATGCACTGAGAAATCAAAAAATTCTTGTCATTTCATCACTTCATTGTGATATTTACTTTATTGAGGTGGTCTGAAACCAAACCCACAATATCTCCGAGGTATGCCTATATAAGAATTACAATGCCTGTAGAATGTCTGCATGATATTGTTTTTAGATTCAAACTTTGGGGCACCAACAATTAATTTCTCTCTCTCTCTCTCTCTCTCTCTCTCTCTCTCTCTCTCTCTCTCTCTCTCTCTCTCTCTCACACACACACACACACACACCTTTAAATACACATATAGTTACATTACCTTTAAAAGAAAAACTCACCTATAAATATGTTATTTTCATACTGTCGTTTGAATAATGGAAGTTTGTCTGGTTTACAATTCAAAACAGGAATTTCTACTGGAACAGAGTAATCTAATGGCACGAACTTAAGGAAAAAAGTCACAAGTATTAAATTTTAACAATAGCAATAACATATATCCTTTTATTACTACCTACCAAAATTTAAATGAACAAATTAATCACTAAAATAGATGTATTAAGTGAAAATCCTGAAATGCAATTTGAAAAAAATAATTTGTTTAACAGCATATAAAAACAAAGACAAGTTTGTGAGTTTGCTTGTTTTTCCTCAGAACTGCAAATATGATACATATCCCAGTTCAAAGCTGTATAAAAACATACTGCTTTGGATAAAGGGATTTTCTCCTATAGTTTAAAACTATAACTATAAAACTGCAACCCCCCAAAAAATATAACAGGAAAAGAAAGGTAACCAAGAAACTTATTCCCAAACTGACATTACTAGGTTAACCATATAGGAATATTTGTAAATTGAACAGAAAATCAGATATAAAAGGCTCATAATCCTAATTTACCATTATTATATAACTAGACAAATTATTTGTTCTGTTTTTTCAATAATTAATGGAATAGTCATATAGGTCATAGTTTGGAAGAATAAAGAAGGAAAGGAAAATTCTTACCTCTGAAAGTTGTTTCGGTATACGAATCTGGCTATGTGGTTTATCATCTATTTGGTATCGTAATGCATCAACTCTACCTCGACGATGACCTTTTGGAATAATTTCTTCACCACACCACCAATAAAAGTGAACTGGACGTTTAAAATCTAACAAAAAAAAGTATATAATTTCATCTAGTGAACTTAACTGTTTTGGTTTTTATACCACAGACCACTAATTTTAACATTAAATGCTTAATTAATTAAACATTAAGTACCTGAAGCAAATCAGATATCCCAATCCAAAATTAATTTTTTTTACCAATATTTTTAAGTGTGCTCAAAGTATTAGGTTTGAGGCTAGTGATTTAACATTAAATTATTCTGATTTAAATATACTGTTACAGAAAAGGATCCCTGGTGAGAACTCAAAACCTCTGAGCCTCAACTTCTTCATTTGCAAAATAAATATAATGCCTGCAGCTGCTTGCCTTATAGGGCTGTCATGAGAAAAATGATTTGTTAACTTTAAGGTTCTATATAAATGTGAAGTATTTTTATAATAGTTATTCTTTACCAGACTCAGGGGTAGAGTATGTCTCTCCTATATTCTTCATCTTATACCCTTCAATTTACTCTGGGATTTAGTTCCCTTGAGTTTTTACTCTTGAATTTTCAATCTCTCCCTTCCTTTCCCTCTGTCTATAAAAATGCACCATTTCTTTATTCTTGAATTCAGATCATCCTCTGGTTCTTCTTTATCTGTTTGTAAGCTCCTTGTCTTGAACAGCTCTTCTTCCTGTTCCACGAATTTGGGTGTCTTCCACAGCACTGTCCTAGGCTTTTTTTGTGCGTGTGTCTTAGGCTTTTTATACTCTTTATTTTTTTTCATGATATCTCATCTACTCTCTGGGTTTCAATTATCATGAATCTCTGTGCATTTGTCTAGGACAGCACTCATGCTTCCCCACCTCTCCACCTTCTCTGTTGTCTCAGAATAACAGTCTTATTCTTCAGCACTAAACTCAAAGCACCAACTACTGCACATATCCTTCCCAGATGCCCCAAATGAATATGTTCTCTTTCACCTCCACTTTTTCCTACTTCTTCAGACCACATCACTACTAGCTGCCATCATACTTATCTGAGAACATTAACCCTCCTAACTCCAAGCAGAATATAAGCTCCTTAAGAAAAGGGATGACCCATATTTTATCTTTGTATGTACACTATCTAATATAGTGTCTTATACATAGTACTTTTAAGGAATGTTTATTGAATGATTATATCTTGGGAGAGTGTCAGGAAAGATGAAAGAGAAGAATTAAAGAATGCTAAAAGAAAGAGCTAAGTCTACTAATGTAGACATTGACATTAAGGAGGAAATGAGGAAGATAGAATAGCAAAGTGGCTTGGAATTAAGAAGTAGGAGACGAACCCAAAGAATGTCCCAGATGGCAAGAAAATAGAAGACATGGCCAAATGTGCCAAATGTGGCAGAAAACTCCAGGCATGATGACTGGAAAAAGGCTGTTTGACTTGGTAATTAGGTTGTCAGCTTCACCTTTGAAAGGCCCATTCCAGTACTGTAATGGAAATAGAAAACAGATTATAAAGCATTAAGGAATAAGGAGATGGGCAGAAATAAAAGTAGAAATTGTAGACAGATGACATGAAATCAGAGGAACTTAACTTCTTCCTTTGTAAAGGAAGAAAATTGAAAATGAAAGGGAAGTAAGCTTGAACTAGCTTTGTGATTTTAGGTAAGTCACTAAACCAATCTTGTTTGCCTCAATTTTCTCATCTGTAAAATGAGCTGGAGAAAGAAATGATGACCCACTTCAGTATCTTTGGCAAGAAAACTTCAAATGGGGTCATGAAGAGCCAGGCCTGATGGAAAAATGACTAGACAGCTTAAAAAGATATTCCCTTAGTCAAGGGAAAGATTTTTTTTTAAACATATGAATGACCTATAAGCTTCCATGAAGAGAGAAATTAAAAAAATCAAGAGAAATGAAAAAATCAAGGGCCTAGAAATGAAAGAAAAAGATAATTAAATGGTGAGCAAAGAACAGACTTCATGCCTTAATTTTCTGCTGAGAATATGGGAGCGGGGTACTGAAGCTTTGGAATAACAAGCACAGGATATGTGGCAGGATTGTTGAGCAGCAAGGAGGGTACAGGTGAGATTACCGAGTATAAATTTATAATGGATGAAATGAGGGGTTTTGTGACTTTTCCCAGTAGCACTTGGCAATATCAGCAGAGGACCAAAGAAGGCAGATGAGGTGTACCTAAGGTTGAGCAGTCGGAGGACAAACTACAGTTTCAGTAGAAATTAAGGAGTAGGAGAGATGGTAGAAAAGAAAATAGTTGCAAGGGGAATTTATGAGATCAAGATCTCAGGAATACAGCAGCTGTAATGTATACACTTGTTAAGTGTTGATGGAGGGGACACTGAACACTACCTATGAGGCAGGGCAATGTAAAAAGCCTGAGAAGTCAGGTTTTAGATTTCTATTTACTACAGTACAGTTAAACTCGACATGTGGAATCACCATACTTTAAAAGTTAGAAAGGGCTTTTAGAGATGATCTAGCCACTTACTTTATTTTTTAGAGCATTTATAGCTTGATAGATTACTGACAAGACATTTTTACTCCAAGTCTGCTCCCTTGCCCTGTACCAATTGTGTGAATTCTCATTCAGATAAAAGTCAAATGGGTGTGTGTGTATTAAGCCTTAGTTTTTTTCATTTTCAAAAGGGAAGTGATATCAATAACTTCGATTTGGTAAGAATGTAATCATTTATAAAAGGCTTGATACTTAAGGGTAGGGAAGGTTTCCTTTGAATACAGTATATTATAATTTTGTTATAGCATTCCTCTTGATAAAACCCAAAATACATTTGATCAAGGCCCCTTTTAAACACACACACACGCACACACACATATATGTATGTAATTTATCATTTACTTTTAACATTCTTTTTACATTTTGAGTTCCGAATTCTACAAATGCTTAATTTAAAGTTGACTTGTGTAGGCCTGTTTGCCCCTGTGACTCTCACAGTACTTTGTCCTACTTCTGGTACAATTTTCATAGGCTATAATATCCGTATTTCTCATCTACTCTCCACTGGAACGGAAATGCCAAGGGTCACTTAGCTATTTATTGGCTGGACTAAGTTTATTTAAACGTAGGGATGTGCTTTCAATACCTTTAAAAGTAATCCTTCTGACTCTTCACAACCAGGATAGTGATTCCATTTTACCAAATAATCACAGAATGAATGGTAGAGGTAGAAACGTTTTAGATCTAAAAAAAGACCAACTGCCTCATTTCACCTGAGAAAACTAAGGCCACGGGTAGAGTGATGTGTCAGAAAAACCTGAGTTCAAGTTCAACCTCAGAAGTTTCCTAGTTGTGTAACTCTGGCTGGGCAAAACACTTAACATTTTGATTGCTTCAACTTCCTCATCTGTAAAATGGGGATAATTAAAGTGCCTACCTCACATGGCTTACTATATGCCAGGCACTAAAAGTGCTAATCTCTTGTGTCTTTTGATGCTCACATCAGGAAGCATAGTATCCCACAGCTGGTGTCTGAGGCAGGATTTGAACTCTGGTCTTCCTGACTCCAGGCCCTGCCCTGTATCCATCACACTACTTAATGCTTCGAAAACTTTACTGTGCTAAATGAATGCTATTATAATAATTACTATTATTTTTCCAAGGCCATTCTGCTTCTAAGTGCCAAGGCCTTGGACCTTACAGTCTGTACCCTGAGATGTGCCTGAACAGCACAAATACCAGCCAGGTGCCCCAGTGAGACAGTACTGGGCCTGGAATCAGGAAGACCAGAGTTCAAATCTACCCAATTACTTGGATATGTGACCAGGGGAAGTTGTTTAAACCGTTTGTCCCAGTTTCTTCCCAGGTTGGTTTGTGAGGATCAAATGAAATATTTGTAAACCTGTATCTAAATGTTAGCTACTATTATTGTTTTTATTATTACTATTATTGAATATCCTAACCTAGTTTTATGGGAGACCTCTTGGAGAAGCACACCCCTTGCGTGGCATAATAGCACCAAAAGGTGATTTACATTCAGAATCTACTGGTTGCAATTTCTGAAGCTACCTTGGTGTGAGTGAATTAAAGGTCAATTTCCTTGTCTACAGGAGGGAAAGGGGAGGAGGCGGAGAGAAGACGACTGTATAGTGGGTGGCTAAAGGCAAAGAGAAAAGTATGTGTCTGGGAGCGATGTCTGGGGGAAGGAACCAGGAAGAAAGTTAGAAAGGAGAGACCCTAAAGATAAAAGAGAGAAGATGGGGGGTTGGGGGAGGAGTTTCAGTGGGGGAAGAGGAAAATTGGGAGGTAGGCACTGGGGCAGGAGGGAAAGGCCTTTGTGGGAGCAGGAAGGTAAATCAGGTTAGGGAGAGAGAAAAGGTTGGGGGGAGGGGAGACCCTAGGGAAAGCAAGGAAGTTGGGGGGAGATCCTGGGGTCAGAAGGAAGGAGAGAAGGGCAGGGGCTGGAAGGGGGGGGGGTCAGCCCTGGAGGTAGGAAGGAAGGAAGGCCTAGAGGGGGGCGGGGCCGGCTTGTCCGGGGTCCGCCGGGCAGGGCCCAGCCTCGGATACTCACCTAGGGCAGCAGCGGCCAGGCTGGGGTTGTGGGGAGTCAGCAGCCCGGTCAGGGAGGTTACGAGCTGATGAAGGAAGGGCGAGGCTACGAACTCCTGCTGCTGGTAGAGCGGGGCGCGCTTCTTGCGCTTCAGGTGGAAGTGTTCCTGCAGGAGGCAGTCGCACACGGCCGAGCGCAGCGGGGCCAGGTCGGGCGGGCCGCCGGGCTCGCCGGGGGCCGGGGGCCGGGGCAGGGGGAGACCATTCAGGTAGGCGGTCTTGGTGAAGCTCTGGTACCAGCGGTCGGCATGGAGGGCGAAGGTCTGCGGGTACACGACGTACTTGAGGCGCTGCAGCTTCGTGAGCACGCGCAGCTTCGCTTCCACCGAGGGCGCATTGTGCGCCTTCTGATGCCACCGGTCTACCCGACGCAGCCGGGCCGCCTGGCTCTTCGCCGTCAGCGAGGCCACTATCGGTGGGTACCGCGCCGCCGAGGCCGCGGGAGCGACGACCTCGGCCGCGGGAGCGGCGACCTCGGCCGCGGTGTGCAGCCGCAGCGCTCGGCCGCACGGCAGCAACTTAACCCTAATGGAGGCCGCCATATTTGTCCCGAGCTGAGGGAGAGGACGGAGGTGCAAGGCCGATGATTGGACCAGCTTGCACGTAGACGCCAGGAAACGAGTCGACCAATAGGAAAGCGAAATCACGGCCGTAACCGGGGCCGTGCGTAAGGGCGTAGTATAAGGGGTTAACCCGCGAAATGACGTTGCTTACTCGCAGCCAATGAAACTTTTCTCTTAGTTTGGTTCTTCCTGGAGCGGGAGTTTTGGAACGGAAAAATCTGAGTCCTTGGAAAATCAGTTATAGCGTCCCTCACCTTTCTTTGTAATGGGGCTCAAATGTTAAACTGTGAAATGCTGCCCTTTAGAATGCAATGGGGAATAAGGCCAAATACCTTCCTCCTATCAAGTGTTTGAAAAAAATCGGCCCCCCCCCAAACAAACAAACGAACAAAAAACCCTTTTATTTTGTGCCTTTGAAGTTTTCAAATAACTCTCTAGTCAACCTTTGCCTAACATTCCAGGGCTGCTTGATATCTATCTTGCAATATATAGTTCATAGGACCATGGATTTAGAGCTGAAATAGAGCTCAAAGGTCATCTAGTACAGGTGCTCAATTTTTAAATTTCTGGTCAAAGACCTCTGGAAATCTGGTGAAACCCATGGACCCCTTCTTAATGATTTTAAATGCATAAAATGAAATTTTTAAAAATAGGGAACCAATTCTCCTGAAACACAGTTAGAAAAATATATTTTTAAAGAGTACACGGACCCTAGATTAATATCCCCTGAAGTAGTCTAACCACATCTTTTTACTGAGAAAAAGAAACTGGAGTCGACAAGTGAAGCAACTTGCCTGTGGTCAGGCAGACAGTAAGAGGCGAGTCCAGGACATGAACCACCTGGATCACCTGAAACTAAATTCATTGCTCTTTCCACTGAATCTGGAGCTGGAAGGGATTTAACACATGATCTCTAGTTCAATACCCTCATTTTACATATAAGGAAACTCCCATGAGATTTTAAGTGACTGGCAAAATACATGTAAAGAATAAATTTCAGGGGGGAGTTTTTTTTAAATTTTCTTTAAAGCATTGTCATTGGGTATATTAATTAATTAAAGTAAAGCCTCAGTATGGTTAAATGAAAAGAGCTCAGGATTCTGAGTCCTATATCAAGTCTGAAAATAAATGACCAGAGTCACAGGGTTTATACAGCCACTGTTAACTCTAAAAATACCAAAGAACTCACACAGGTTATCACAACCATAATTAACTGAAAAAATATAATCACAATAAGATTTAACTATAAGATATAAAATAAAAACAAAGCAGAAGCAAAGAGCTAACAAAATGGAGGAAACTTGAAATACAAAAATGACTGGTAACTCAAAAGGCAATAGAAAGCTTTATGGAATAAGTAGACCTCAGCCTTCTTGTACTTGATAACTTGCATGTAAGAATTGACATAAGGGGCAGCTAGGTGGATAGAGTACCAGCCCTGGATTCAGAAGGACCTAAATTCAAATCCGGCCTCAGACACTTGACACTAGCTGTGTGACTCTGGGCAAGTCACTTAACCCCAATTGCCTCACCAAACCCCCTCTCCCACAAAAACAAAACAAAAAATAGAATTGACATAAGTCAAATCTGAAGACAAATGACCAAAAAGTCAGAGGTATGCAACCACTGTTAATGCTAAAAATACCAAAGAGCTCATACAGGTTATCACAATTACAGTTAACTCTAAGAAATAAAACAAAATAAAAACAAGCAAAAAAATAGGGCCAAGAGTGGTCATGAGCAAAAGGCTTTCTTTGTTCCATTGGAGGAGGGAAACTAGACACGTGTTGGGGCCTCCTCTAGCGGGAGACCTGCTTTAATGTGGCCAGATCTCTACATACAACAGTGGTTATGCAATGAGCTGTAACCTTGACAATGAGACAAGCTTGATTCATAGCAGGGCTTCATGACCAGAACGTGGGTCCTGAAGGGCCTTGTCTGAGCTCAGGGACCACCTAGGACTGGTATAGAAACAATTCTGGGATTTTGCTGCAGCTGAGTTTATCCAGAGGGTGAGTGTAAAGTTATGCCAAGCTATGGGTACAGCTTGCTTGCTGGGCCTTTGCTCTGGAAAAGAGGGTATGTTTTAATAGTAAAATGAGAGAGGTGGTCTTGGAATGGAGATCCTGACACCTAAAACTGGGATTTAAGTCCCTTTCCTCAGATCCTTACTTCTTTTGCAACTGAGAATAAGTCTATCGCCTCTTTGGGCCTCAGTATCCTTTGAAGCATCAGGATGGGTTCATGATTGTTATCTGCATCCTTAACCGTTATGTGTCAGTGTACACCATAGATCAAATATGGCTCTCCTTCTCTATGTATACCCTTTTCGTGCTCTTCTCAGTTCCCATGGGTTCAATTTACCATTTTAGCTAACTCTCAAATCCTTTTTGTATGTCTTATTGGTCTCTCAAATCCAAAACTTATAAACAAGTCCAAATCAACTCCTCTTTCTCCTAAACTGATCCTCTCTTCCTTATTTTTGTGAAGTGTATCCAGGTTCATAAGCTCAGTGGTGCCCAACCCCCATCCCTGAAATTATTTTGTATTTGCTTTATCTGTGCATAAGTTGTTCCTCTCTCCTCTCCCCAGTAAAATGTAAGTTCTTTGAGGGCAGGGGCTGTTTTCCTTTTTTGCCTTAGTATCCCCAGGGTCTTGATTCTTTGTTCTCTCTCAACCCTCATATCTTTGTGACAAGTCCTGCATTTCTAATATCCATTCCCTTCTCTCTACTGATATCATTTGGGCCCTAATTCATATCCTCACAATGTCTTCATTCTACTATTGCAATAACCTCCCAATGGGACTTTCATTCATCAAACTCAGTTCTCCAATTCATCCTCCACATTGCTGCCAATGTGAAATTTGTAAAGCAAGTATCTGATTGTGGCATTTCTCTGTTCAAGAACTTCAGTGACCTCCAGAGTAAAATAAAAACTCTTATATGTATTATCCAAAGCTAGTCTACCTTCAGCCTATTTTTCCAGGTTGACCATGCATTGCTTCTTTTCACACACTATATATTCTAATCTCATAAATATTTATCAAGCACCTACTGTGCCGGGCACTGTTTTAAGTGCTGGGGATACAATAATAAAGAGTACCTGCTCTCAAAGCACTTACAATGTAAAGGGGGAGACAACACAAAAGGAGGCAGAAAGGGGGCTGAGGAGGAAGAGATGGGACATCAGGGGGTAATCTGCATGGAGGCATCTTGTTCAGAAGTCTTAAAACCAGGCAAAGCAGCTGTTAGAAAGTGGAGTGAACCAGGAAGTTCAGGTTCTTCCTTCTATAAAGGAAGGCATTGGGAGGAGTTTGGTACTCTGCCTTTCAATAAGGGGAAAGGAGGCTGAGGGAGTAGATGTCAATCAGGGCTTAAGTTAGCAGTAGGTTGTGAATTTAGAAGTGAAAAATTCATTCTCAGAGGGGCATCTTGTTCTGTGAACTTGAAAACAGGCAGAGCAGCAGATGCAAAGTGCAGTGAGCCAAATTAGCCTGCTTTCCTATATATGACATTCCACCTCTGTGGCTTGCACAAAATAGTATTCCTTTTTGGAACACTTTCTCCTTCCTCACTTTTGCCTCTCATAAACCTAATTTTCTTCAAGGCTCAACTTAAGTACTATCTCCTATAAAAGGTCGGTTCTAATTACCCCCAATTTTAGTGATACCCTACTTCCATCCCCAAAATTATTTTGTATTTATTCTATAGTTTCTTATCTGTTCACAAGTTGTTCCTCTCTCCTCTCCCCAGTAGAATGTAAGTTCTATGAAGGTAGAGGCAGTCTTACTCTTATATTCTTAGTTCCTAGCACAATGTCATCCACACAGCGAGGCTTAGTGAAAACATTTGTTGAAATGAACTGAGTGCAAAATTCATCACAATACATTGGTTTGTTTTTTTTGTTTGTTTTGTTTTTGCGGGGCAATGAAGGTTAAGCGACTTACCCAGGGTCACACATCTAGTAAGTGTCAAGTGTCTGAGGCCAGATTTGAACTCAGGTCTTCCTGAATCCAGGGCTAGTGTTTTATCCACTGCACCACCTAGCTGCCCCCCATCACAATACACTGGAAAAGAGCCCTTGATTTAAAGTTAAAGGGACTGAATACAAATCCCTCTCCTTGTTGCCTTTGTTATCATAGGTAAATCACTCAACCTCTTCTCATCTATAAAATGAGAGAGTGGAAGAAGATATCTAATGTTCCTCTAAACTCTAAAACTATTGTCTTTCTAAATAAGATTAAAATCCTCACTCTCCCTACATGATTAACTCTTTTAAGTCATAGATCTCTCTCTGATAAAATCCCTTACACAGCTTCTCTCATACAGGTAAGATGGTTGGTAAGATGATGCAGCCTACTTCATGTCCACCATGGGCTCTCCATTGCTTTTTAGCAATGCTCCAATTTAATTTCTTTAGAGAAGTGGTATTTCATGATTCATAGCCACATAATATAGATATATAATATCATTGGAGGGGCAAGTAGCTGGCACAATGGATAGTATACCAGGCTTGGAGTCAGGAAGTCCTAAATTCAAATACAGCCTCAGATTGGCTGTATGACCCTGGGGAAGTAAGTCACTTAATCCTGCCTCAGTTTCCTCATCTGTAAAATGAACTAGACAAGGAAGTGGCAAGCCACTCCAGTATCTTTGCCAAGAAAACCCCTACTGGGGTCATGAAGTGTTGACATGATTGATCAACAAGTAACCAATAAGCTATAGAATATAATTTGTGAAAATCTGCCTTCTCCTGTCTCAAACCTTCAATAGAAGTATCTTGTGATATATTATGTACACTATTATCATAAACTTTTTTTGTGGAGCTGGGAAAGTAGGTATATGAGTAGGTAGTTATTTTAGAACAATAATAATAATAATGCACTTTTTGTTGTTTTTATGAGTGTTTGATATCATCCCTTCTTTCAGTTAGATCCCTCACAACCTTCAAAATGTAGTCACCTCTGAAATGTATATCCTATTTAACCAAGTACACATACTTGAGCTAGTCCAGCTATTCTTCCAATCTTAATTTTCTTTAGTGTTATTTCTACTTTATCATGCCACTCCTTGGAGACTATAATGTTAAAGAGTTCAAAAGTGTGACTCCACTGTCATCAATAGTGAAAGTAAATCAGACAACATAAAGAAAAATTGCACACTAAGTAGATTCACCAATTAAAAGTATATATAATGTTACTAACTGTGTGACCCCAGGCAAGTCACTTAGCCCCAGTTGCCTCACAAAAAAAAAAAAAAGTTACAAACTCTTTTATAAAAACCAGTCCATTTCTAACTCCTCTCTTTGGCCTTGTCCATGTTTTTGTCACAGTAGCTGGAACCTTTAAAGCTTTCAGATGAGGAGCAATGAAATCAATAAATATTAAATTGCTATTACAATAATAATAGCACATTTTTATAATGGAACTGTGTTTTAAGGTTTACAAAACAATTTCCTTATAACTTTACTTAAATATAGATAGTATAAATGGGGAAGTCCCCCATCAGTGTAGCCTTTGGCACAGGTCATGTCTACCTATCCTCTCTGAGTTGACTAATTCACCCAACCTCAGCCTAGCAGATCTGGGTTCACAGAACAGGACCACAACCACATGGTTATAATTCAAGCTCAAGATCTGGGGGTAGTTCTCTCATGAAAGAATATGTTTACCACCATAGTTCCTGAGCCCCCACGGGTACGTTTTCTGTCTGTACATAATCAATCGCAATAATTCCACTAGAAATAATCAACACAAAGCAATACAGTAGTAATCAATAGACCAGAGTTAACTTTTATTCCTATGTTATACACTCCCACTAATGTGCACAGTATCCTTGGGGTAGAATGGGCACATGCCTGTAGAAAATTATCAGGGAGACACATGATTGAGAATAACCTGCATTGTTGTAACAACTAACAAATAACTGTAAGCCCTTTGCGAGTCTTTGATCCCTTCATGTAGAATCTGCATCACATTAGTCACTTCTCTAATGTTTCCCATCAGGCCTTCCCTGTTCTCCTGCTGGGTAAATCAAACTGATGAAGCACTGACAAGTTGTTTAAACTTACAATTATTATTAAAAGGGCCCTGAGAAAATGTTATACTATCAAAACGATAAGCAGTTCCCTTAAACCACCAAAATCAGATTGACTTTCTGGGCATTGCAGACCAGTCCATCAAACTTTTCTCTCAAAAGGATGCCGAATTTTCCAATCAGTTTCTTCTAACAGCAACGTATGCTCACAGCAAAACTCCTGAATTTGGATCTTTGGACAAGTATCTCACCAGCCAGCTTTTCTCTCAACAAAATATTGGTTTATTGAATCAAATTTGACCTATTCTCACAGTAAACTTTATTATTTTCCCCTCTCTTACAAGGAGGGGAAGCACTGGGCATTTCTCTTTTAAATTTACAGATGACACTTTTCCATTGAGCTTCTGCCTTCCTCCAGACAATCAGCAGAGCAACTGCCTTCTTGTTTACTGGCTCTGCTCTTGAAAGTTCACATAGCTCTTACTTTATTAATTTCTGTCCTGCTGAATTCTTTGCTACTCCCAGTGGCTTAAATTAGATTCTTATAGTTCTCAGTGACTCATCTTTCCCTTATGAGATAAAACTCAAAAATATCTATGTTTTATTGGTTATGAAATCAACAGCCTGCATTAAGTCATTCCATAGTCTCCATAGAGTTATTTGATTAATTACTTTGAGTTTTTGCCTCTCAAACTATAAAAATAGTCACAAGAAAATGAGATAAACAAGCAGATAGATGAATAAATAAATATCTATAATTCCCTGCAAATAAAAAAGACAGCTGGAAAACTATGCAAAATCTCACACATTTAAGTGTTCAACTGCATTGTACTACTTACCTTTCATGCTATTCCTCTTTAAACATGTATGACTCTACAATGTTGTTTTAATTCTTTCAGCTGTACGTATGCCCTCTGCTTAAATAAGTCCATCTTCACTTGTATGTTCCTAGAGATCAGAGATCAGACTTCTATAATTCTTAAAATTATCAGCATATCGTATGTAATAACAGTTCTTGATTTGTTCTAGATTTTTCCACACAAACAATTACCACAGCATTTCCTTGTTCTCTTAGGTTTTCAAAAGTATTTTTAGCAGTCATAGCATCCACAAGACATACTTAGGTGACAAGTATTGTGAAAGAAAGTTTAAATGCTAAAAAAAAATGGACTCCTTCAGGAAGAATTGTTATTTCAATAGTATTTATTATGATTTTTTAAAAAAATTCCTAATCAGGTTATGTTAAAATTATATTACTTTTTCCTTCCCTCCCCACCCTACCCCCTAAAAGCCTAATCAAACTTTTTCCTATAATAACTAGAAAAATCTTTTTATAAGTATATTGGAATAGAGCAAATCTGTCTATTTA
This sequence comes from Dromiciops gliroides, assembly GCF_019393635.1. NCBI lineage: Eukaryota > Metazoa > Chordata > Mammalia > Microbiotheria > Microbiotheriidae > Dromiciops > Dromiciops gliroides. Next base: position 408,472,442 of record NC_057861.1, read on the forward strand.
AGCCTGTTTTTCCCCCTCTTCATAAGCCGTAATTCTCTCAAGCTTTCCTGTTCTCATTTGCAAAGGATTAGAGAAATCAGGATTTTATTGAAATGTATTACCAGTTGGCAAGTAAAATTGAACTAAGAACATATCATAAGGCATTATTAGGGAAAGGACAATTATTTTCAAATACTATTTTTTAAATTTTTTTCCAATTTACATGTCAAGTTAGTTTTCAACATTCATTTTTGTAAGATTTTGAATTCCATTTTTTCTCCTTCCTCCCTCCTGAAACCAGTAAGTAATCTGATATAGGTTATACATTATAATCATGTTAAACATATTTCCACCTTAGTTATGTTGTGAGAGAAGAATCAGAACAAAAGAGAAAAAACATAAGAAAGAAGAAACACAAACAACAACAAAAGTGAAAATAGTATCTCTCCATCTGCATTCAGATTCCATAGTTCTTTTTCTGGATGTGAAGAGCATTTTCCATCATGAGTCTTTTGGAATTGTCTTGGATCACTGTATTGCTGAGAAAAGCTAAGGGAAGGAAAATGTATTAAACTAAAAAAAATAAGATCTCTGAATACAATAATGGAATTATAAGAAAATATACTATATTCAGTTTCAATCTTGCATACCCTTTAGGTATATAAGGCTAACCTAACCAGGTATCTGAACACTGATTCTGTTTTGAATAGTTCTATCTTGCTCCAACTTCATTTGCCTTTTGTCACCTCACTCCACTGTTCCACCATGAGTAGTCGAGTATAAAAGGTCCGGTGTGAAAAACTTTATGAGAAACAAAAAACAACAAAAAAAAGAGAGGGCAAGACAAATTCCCCTTCCTTTTCATCTTTTTCCTTGGCAATAAATGCAGACTTGTCCTGTTTCTCATCCTGGAGGCCTCATCCTGCTCTTTGATCCCGAGTCCACTACCCTATTTCTGTGAGAGAATATACCAATCCCTAATTAGGTTGTGGGTTAAAAAAGAAAACCAATTGGTTGATTCCATAAGACCCAACAAGAAGCCACAGGACCAAGAATTTCAACTCATTATATCTCATTTCACTAACCATCTCTCCCCAATTCTGCTAGTCCCCACTCTAGTTACAGGAAATACAACCAGTGACTTGATAATGAAAAAGAGTGTAGCTCCCATCCTTGGCAAATAGAAAGATTAAAGGTCAGTGGGAAGAGAATTGTACTTCCATCTTAATTTGGATTTCTAAATGTATTTTCCTCAAAGAAGACAGCACTTTGACATGATGGTTAAGTTCTACTCTAACAGCACTGAAAGGAGGCACTGTTGTTTACTCAAGGCTGGCTATTGGCCAGATGGATATGGTAGCAGGAGAGGGGCAATGAAATCTAAGATTCTACTGAAAGCATTGTCAAAATGACTGGCCAGGTTACATTAGCCCACAGAAAGCCTATTTAGCTCATAATGTACCAAAAATGTACCACTGAATTAGTAAAACTATAACTTTTTGTTGATGTTTTTCAAATTTGCTGTCTCTAGCTCAGTGTTGCCACTTGAGTTCCAAACAAAAATATTGAACTGTATCCTTCTTATTTCCACTTGGAATTTAAACCCAGCATGTCCCAAAATGAACCAGTTATCTTGCTTCAACAATTTGCTGGTCATCCTAACTTCCCTCTATTTATCAATAGGACCTCCCAGTCCTGAGGTCTCCTAATTGTGGAGTTACCTTTGTACATATTCATTGTTTTTTTCCCCTTGTCTCCTGTATATCCAATTGCTAAATCCTATTGTTCCTGACTTTGCAATATCAATAATACCAGTCTCCTTCTGTCCACTAAAACTGTCACAGCCCTGCTGAAAGCCCTGATTAATTTTCATCAGCACAGCTACAGTCTCTTTGTTCCACAAATGACCTTCCAGGCTCCACCATTCTAATCCATTGTGCACATGACTGCTAGACTTAATCTGCCTAAATCAACACTTTGATCACAGCACCCTCTTATTCCAAAACCAGGAAAATTAAATACTTAATTTTGAGAGGTTAATAACTTAATTTTTAAAAAGACATAATCGATGTCCTTCCAACATGCCTTTGATGTCTTCTCTTGTCCTTTCTTATGTTCTATTCTTTTGGAAAATTGCCTTTTGCCCAGAACTACATGTCAAATTTTCATCTACTCTTCTAGTCCTTCCCCGAACTCTTCTCCCTAAGCCCAAAGTAATCCCTTCTTTCTTGGATCTATGGTCATCTTTTGTTCTTCATTTATCTCACTTCCCACTATATATAGTTACTTGTGAATATGTCTTCTCTCCCTTACTAAATTATAAGCTCCATGAGGGCAGGGTCCTTTAAAGTTGACTCTATGTTGATTCTTCTATCACTCAAAGGACTTAGTTCAGTATCTTAAACACAGCAGACACTCAAAAAATTGTTCAATGAATAAATGAATATTGTTCATTTTAAAGTGGAAAATTGCTGTACTTCTGTAATGTTAAAATCCTTCATGCTACAAATAATGCACGTCTTTTATGACACATTTCTTTAATGTTTTTAATATGTATGAGCATATTTTTAGTCATTATTTTAATTTATTTACCTTTAAGCTACTATTCTTCCACTAAAGTTTTAGTGTGATGTGTCTTTATAACACAGAAATAGCCCTGGAAATTTGAAGCTTATACGATTAGCGCATAATCTTTAGCAAATGGTAAATTGTAATAGCAGAATGAAAGACAAGTATACTAGTGAGTAACTGTGTTACATGAGAAAAGGTGCCAAGTGCAAAGGAGAGTTCCCTGCAAATGCCTATAAGAAATCCTATTCTTTCTAGGAAAATGTAAGCTCCTCCAGGGCAGGGAAAGATTCATTCTTAAGTTTGTCTCCCTAGTTCCTCACACATTGCCATGCATATAAGCAGACACTTAATAAATGTTTGTTGAATCAGTTATTACTTAGTAGTAATAAAACTTAAAATTTTATATTTGGTAAATAGCTTCCTATTATATCAGGGTTATTTTAAAGCAGCAGCATCTCTGAAAATACTTTTTAATGCTTAAAGGATCTGTGATTTCATTAGTGTGACCACTCCCTCAAGTGATGTAGACCAAAATCTTTCTACAACTTTTTGTAGACATCTATGTATGTTTCTGTGGCACAAAGTTTTTTTTTTTAATTTTGTATGTAATCTGGTATTGAGTCTCTCTAAACTTATTTTGACTGGTCCTCAAATGTCAGATCTATGGCTTTTCATCAGACCCATATCCTCTAAAATTGCTTAACAACACCACCAACAAAGGTGATGATGATTATACCTAAACACCAGCAATTTGGAATAAATTTTACAATGTATATGAAAAATATGAGGCTACCAAAATTCTTTCATTGAAACCATAAGTTTTTACTGTTTATGTAGTCCAAAAATAGGCTCAAAGTGCCCAGTAAACTTCTTTGTATTTCAGTGCTGGTTTAAATTTCTTTTCTTTTCTCTACTTTGTTTCTTTTCATTATCATTGTGACTTCTTCCTGACTCTCTTCCATTCCAATAGAAACCTTTCTCATAATAAATAACTATACACAAATAAAACAAATCAATACAATGATTCTGTATGAAAATGTATGGTTCTTTTGACTGCATGAGTCTACCACCATACCTCTGAAGGATGTGTGCATGAACATCAGTCTTCTGAAATCATGATTGGTCTCTGCATTGAAAAATGATTTCAAATGTCTTTCATTGTTTTCCCTTTACATTATCATTTCCCATTACAGTATGTGTTCATAATGTAAATTCTTTTCTTGGTCCTGCTTACTTGACCCTGCATCAGTTTATATGACTTCCCAAGTTTCTCTGAATTCTTTATATACATCATGTCATATAGGATAATAAAACTTAATTCATTCATATGTAAGTTTGTTAAGCTATTTCCCAATACATGGGAAGCCACTTTCCTTCTAGTATTTTTCCTCTTCTTTAAAAAGTATTACTAAAGACATTTTTGTATATATGACTCCTTTCATCTGACCTTTTATAATATTGATGTGTATTCCTAGCATTGATATCACTGGAACAAAGGGCATATAAAATGCTATGATTTTCTGATATAATTCAAAATTGTTCTAAAATGCAAACATCTTTTCACAGGACATGGTCAAGCCTTGTAAGACCAACTTTGTGCTATTTTCTTGTTAAACATGATTGTTTTCATGCCACATTCTGATTCTACAGTTTTAGGACTTGTACTCTAGAGATTCTTTGATAATTCATTTTGCGATATAGCTTTTTGCTTTGAGTGGAAGTTAGATGAGAAGAGATATGCTGTTGAGTTGCTTTTAGTGACTTTTTTTATTAAGTAGCATCTCTCTCATCACTCAATACATACATATATCTCTCTCATCACTCAATACATATATTATACACGCACACACACATATATATATTTAAAGTAAGCAGCACAGAATCAGAAGTATAACTTTCAAGTATTCATTTTGATTGGTTTCATTAAAAAATGCAGCTAGAAGTACACTCATGAAACATCAGGTCTTAATATTTTCTATTCTGTACCAGAGACATTTGTTTGAGGCAAGTGTCAGTGTTTCAGATTTGAAGGAAAAATATCAATTCAGGATTGTTGGACTTAAAAATTAAACCTCTTTGTCATCTCATGCTCAATTAACTAGAATTTTATAGTAACTAGAACTTTCACACATTAAAACAATCAGTATTGATAGTGATGACTTTAAGACATTGAAAGATTCTTACACATTAGCTACGTCATATGAGAAAGATTATGAGAAGAATTAGATTTGTACATGTTATTGTGTTCTAGTTCATTGAAAAGTGGTATTCTGTTGGAATCTATGGTAATTTTCAATGATACTAAATTTTTATTTCATTGGAAATACAAAATGCAGTAAGGCACACTACCTAGTTGGGAAGACATAAAGCTGTTCTGCATAATTTTTTAAATTTTCAAGAGAATAATAGAAGCATTGCCACAAGATAGCACATAAATTCCCAGATGACACATGCAGACATTAATTACTATAGGACTTTAGAGAAGGGAAAGATCCATTTGGTTTTGGGAATTGAATTGAATACAGTTATTCAGGAAAAGACTTTATGTATTAACAGGAGAATCTCTCGTGTATGTAGGTCCAGGTGTGATAAGAATACTATCATATGTGGTTTTCAGGAATATTTTAGTCCTCCCCTTCCCCCTTCTCTAAGAGAAACTTTAATTCCTGGCAAGATGGGAAGCAGGAAGTTGAGACTAGAGGCCACACCACTCTATACTCATCAGAGTGAGGGTATCAGACTAAAAGCATATATATGTTTTTCTTCAAATATTTTTCATCTAGTGTATATAACCAGATTCCATCTAATTTGTGATTGCTTTATCATTCTGGATGGGAAGCAGGCCCCTTTTCTCACTAAATGGCAGCTTCACAATGGACATACATGGAGAATAGCAAATAAACCAATTTATCCAAATCTTAGAAAAACAGAAATCAGAGAAGGTATGCATTGAAGAACATATTCCAAATTATACAGAATAAAACTGTTATCCTATTGGGAACAAGGCAACTTAGCTCAACCAAGAGAAATCATCTTGATTCTCATGCAAGGGTGAGTTTCTAGAGTAGCAAACTGGGGATAGGGACATGATAGAGATTGCCTAATTGTCTCACATATTCCTAGAGTCTTTTCATTCAGGAACCTGAAATGGGGTTGGCCTCTTCCATCTTCTCTCTCAAAGCTGGAAGCTTACTTAAGACTCAAAGATAACTTGAAACTTGACTAGTACCAAAGAGTCCACCAGCCCTAAATCCCAAAGTGGGACCCAGGGGAATTTAGAGAATCTTGTAAAGGACTAGTGAAGGCTGAAGCTCTCTCACCAACTCCTCCTCACCCCTCAGACAGGGTAGGGCATGCATCTCCAGGGCATTCTCTCATTTGATCCTCATAACAACCTTATGAAATGTGTGTAGCACCCTCTTTACAAATAAACTAAAATTGAGAGATGTTGTAGCTGATATTCAAACTCAAGTCTTCTAATTTTGACATCATGTGTCCATGATGTCAGTGTAGGATTTAGATAGACAAGGAGGAAATAGGGTGGGGGGTATCAATTGGAGGCCAAGAGGAAAAAGTAATAAATGCAAAAGCTTATCAGCAAGAAGTAGGGGGTACTTAGGGAACAGCAAATAAACCAGAGCTGAAGTACTGGTATCTGGAAGGAGAAGAAGAAAACCAAAATGATCTTGGGACCAGATTGTGAATGAATGTGGAATATATCCTCTGGAAAATAGGGAGGTTCTGGAAATATATATATATTTTTTTGGTGAGGCCATTGGGGTTAAGTGACTTTCCCAGGGTCACACAGCTAGTAAGTATCAAGTGTCTGAGGTGGTATTTGAACTCAGGTCCTCCTGAATCCAGAGCCAATGCTCTATCCACTGCACCACCTAGCTGCCCCAGTTCTGGAAATATTAAAGACTCTTGAGATAATAAAAGCATTATGCAGAGTTCAACTCTATTCCAAACTGGATATAATTAAATGGAATCATCTCAGTTTTTCATACCAGTGGTCAGTGGGAGTATAGATATGTGATACAAAAAATCAGCAATATTTGGTTTTAAATTAAATGTTTATGTTTGTTACGATTGTATTCAAGTGGGTCTGCAGATTGCAGAATTCATGGCACTATGGTTCATACTAAATAATGAAACCACAATGAAGATGGTAGGTTCTTTTAACTCCACTTTGTACAAAACAAAACAGTATGGCATGTATATAGGTATTGAACAGCTACTGGTTCCTTTTTTCTCTTTGACACAGATGCACTCTTCTGGACACAGGAGGGAAAAGTCTTTTCTACTCAGTTTGTAATCTCTGGCCACAATTATTCACTGTGATCTGAGCAGCTTAACTGTGCATAACAAATAAAAGGCATACCTCAGAGATATTGCAGGTTTGGTTCCAGTTCACTGCAATAAAGTAAATATTATAATAAAGCAGGTCACTAATGTTTTTGGTTTTTCAGTTCATATAAAAGCTATTTTTGCCCTTACTGTATTCTGTTAAGTATGAAATAGTAATATGTCTAAAAATGTGCATACTTAAAATAAAAATACTTTATTGCTGTAAAAATGCTAACCATCATCTGAACCTTCAGGAAGGTTTTTTTTTTTTTTTTCTGCCAGAGGGTCTTATCTCAGTGTTGATGACTGCTGACTGACCAAAGTGTTGTTTACTGAAGGCTGAGGTGGCTGTGGCAATTTCTTAAGACAACAATGAAGTTTGCCACATTAGTTGACTCTTTTTTCCACTTAAACACTTAGGATCTTTTGTAGGGTAATTAATTGTCCTAATATCAATATTGTTCTGTCTTAGGGAAAAACAATTCCTGGGAGAGAGGCAGAGATTGCTGGTTGGTGGAGCAGTCAGAACACACATTTATTAATTAAGTTCACTGTCTTATATGGGCATACTTCATAGCATCCCAAAACAATTACAATAGTAATATCAAAGATTACTGATCACAGATCACCTTAACAAATATAATAAGAAAAAATATTTTAAATATTGCAAGAATTACCAAAATATGACACAGAGACACAATGTGAACACATGCTATTGGAAAAAAATAGAGCTGATAGGCTTACTTGATACAGGGTTGCCACAAAACTTCAATTTTTAAAAACACAATTATCTGTGAAGTGCAATAATGTAGAGCACAATAAAATGAGGTGTACCCATATATGTTATGAATCACAGCATTTTCTTGGTCCCTCTATATTGCCTTTGTCCTGTTTATATGTCCTATCTCTCATCATGCCTTTGCCAGTGTGCATTCCAATACATCACTGGGTACTATTATGATATCACATGCATTATGTGAGCAAGTAGCTGATTTTCCTCCTTAATTTATCCCCAACTTAAATAAAAGACTCCCTCTCCTACATATGTGGTGCCAGTAGCTTAGGCAAACCAGAGAGGGCTGCCTTGTGCATAGTGAGCCACCATTCGAGTTAAGAAGATGTGCGTTCAATTCTCATATTTCACACACCAACTATATGAATGTGGCTAAATTCCTATGCTCCAAGGAACTTTTTGAGGCTATAAATTATCGGTGAATTGACAAACTGCCACAGTGAAAGGAGTTTCCAAACAAGAAATCCAAATATCAATGAAATGATAGTCCAGACTGAAATTGGTGACAAAATAAAAACTTCATAGGCTAATCAGAGCTGTAATAAGTATAAGGCAGGCGGAGTCCTTGTTTTGGAGGATGCTGAGGGGGCAGAGAAAATTGATAAATTCTCTTTATTATTCTAAGCATGCCATTCCATTAAAATAGGAGCAGAGAAATAGCATATTCTAACCTCAGGTGCAAAATTAGCTGGCTCTGAGGCAGAGCATTGTGACCTGCATCTGTCTGTATGTTTCACTTGCATGTTAGCTCATTTCCGTTTTTCTTCTGCACCATAACATTTCCAGCATAGATCAAAGGGAGACTCTTCTCAATCTGAAACTATTATTACAATAATAGAAAAGGAACTGGCATACTTATTTTCTTGCTATAATTATGCCACATTTTCCAATTGCCATTTTTCAATTGTCAAATGATTACTTCCCCTGTTTAAGATACTGCCTACTGCCTGCTTCTTGAGTAACCAATAATTCACTCAGAAGAACATTTAAAAGGATCACAAAAGCCCTGAAAGTTCTGCTCTCATTTAGTACTGGCTTATCCCCTCTTACTATTGGCAAGAATCATGGCCATTTTATTCCTGGTAGAGATGGAGGTGGAAATCTAGAGGAATAAATGCAGGGGAGGGAAAGTATTATAGATTTTGTTCTTGCAGTCCAGTAGGATTTAGAATAAAGGGCTCAGGACTAGGAGATAATTTGAGTCCCAAGCCTCTAACTAAATCTTACCTAAATCTCTTGACACTTTGGGTTTCAATTTCCTCAATTGTGAAATACAGGGACTAGACTATATCTTTTAAGATCACTTTTAACTCTGTTATCTTATGAATCTATTACCATATTGCCTATTACTATTAATGAGAATTATAAGTGTTTATTGGAAGAAAAATACCCATGTCATATCAGAAGATTTTTGCTCTGTTAAAACATGAATTCTTAGCCTGGGATCCATAACTTTTTTTTCTTTTTAAGAAATATTTGATGATAGTATTTCAATAACAGTGCTTTCCTTTTTAATCTTATATATTTTATTTTATGTATTTAAAAAGCCCTTAGACTGAGAAAAGGTCCTTAGGCTTTACCACATTTCCAAAGGGGTCCATGACACTAGAAGGTTTAAGAGTCCATATTATAGAGTTTAGCTACTCTCTCACTGTTAACCCTCAGCCTTGAATGTAGTAAAGTAATAAATATTTGATGACTCCACCTTCAGAGTTTGAATTTATACCCCTGAGGACAGGGGTTCAGATTTTCCTACAATTCTTATGCCATACCAAAATGATTATATCCTCAAACACACTGCGATATATCATACCACATCATAAACATGCAGCAAATTTGGCTTTTATCAGCTAAACAGTGTCAGTCTATGGCTTGGGGTATACTGAGCTTGAGGACAGCATTCGAGACATTCAGACAGGTTTTCTGTGGGCCTAGAGCAAAGTTGAAGCTTCTAATAAATTTATGTTGACTCTTAGACTAAGTGGTATAGATTAGAATTAGGAATTTGCTGCTTAAAGAACAGCATTTTATATATTTTCCCTCTAAATTAAGAATGGTAGATGTCAGTAACTCACCAACCATGAAAAGGCTCTTGAACCTTTGTTTCTCTAGATGATAAAGGAGAATAACAAAAGAAATAAATTGAAAAACATAATGGGTCCTTTTCCTAGCTCTGTCACTAACTTAAGGACTGGATCCCTAGGATCCAGATGCTGGGTTCTTTTTAAGGAGTCACTTGCCTTCTCTGAGGCACATTTTCCTTACTTGAAAAATGAAGGAGGTGACAATAGGAGACTAAATGACTTTCAAGGACTATTCCTGTACAAAACAAACAAACAAAAACAAAACCAAAAAATACCAAACCCCAAAACAAACAAACAAACAAAAAACTCAATCTGTGGGGAAAAAATATTTGGAAAGGTGGGTAGAAATAGAACATCTTAGGCAATAAGTGGGAAAAAAGACATTTTGTAAAACAAGGGGTTCAGACTAGATGGCTGCTGGGGTCCCTTCTACCTCTAGATATGTGATAATATGATGTTAAGAATATGTCGTCAATAATCATTCTCCCCCTAAAAGTGAAGAAAAGATATGCCACTAGATGTCACTGTGAAACTACTAATATACACTCAAATACCAGAATTCATGAAAGTCTGGCTTTTGAGGCATTTTGAGTTTCGTAAAACCCCTACGACCCTTTTAAAGTGTTTGGGGTTTCACAAAGCTTTTGCAAATTTTGGGAAAATATTTGCTTGAATTCACACCCATGTGTATTTGCATGAAAATTAAATTAAAGACAAATGTGACTCACTACCTAAGGGGGATCTTGTGGTGGTCAAACACAGAACAAGGTCACAGACAATCACGTTGTGTTTGTAGAGTTTTATTATTCAGGAAAATAGCTTTCAATAAACTATTATTTGCCTTAGACAAGTTATGACAATAAAGAGAAACTCAAAGTATTAAACAGAATACTTTTAAATTATCTCAAATGTTCTTACTCCAAAATAGCAATTTAGAAATTGGAACATTAACTTCTTAGTATGTTATCTCATTACTAAATGATACTTTTTCTGGTGGAAATGTCTGATGTGACAGAGTAATGCAGATAGAAACCTACCCATTACTTCCTCCTATGTATCTCTTGTCAATGTCCTGCTATAAGTCCTTCACAGGGGATTGATCTAACATAGTTGGTATCTTTCCTTTAAACATTTTAATGTTGTGGGGAGGCAAATAGGATATACCAGCTATCTACTGGTAATCTAACTGTAAGAACAGTTCATCTCTTTCTTTAATCATACTTGTCCTTATTAATCTCTTTCATGCCTCTTCTCCTCTGCAATTCTTAATTTGTAATATGTTAACAGCCTCTTCTCCTCAGTCTTGGATTGCCTGCTGCTGCATCACTCTATTGCCAACTTTAATTATTTAAAGACTGGCATTCTCAAAAATATAGCATCACCAGAAGAATATTGATATTAAAATAGGGACCTCTGTTTCAGGGAAAATATGTAGAATCATGAAAAGCACTATACAGTTTCCCAAAACCAATTGAATTTGCTCCCCTCCTATTCAATTCTAGGACCCGTTGATTGTTCATCTCTACTGTTTGTCTAAGTTCTTTACACTGGTGAAACAGCTTCATGGAATGTTCATCCAGCTGCATACCACAATATGAAAAATAGGCAATTTTCTTCTACTCAGTGGCATTTTTCCCTGTGTGGATAGTTGAAACAAATTATTGGCAGTGGTTATGGATCTCATAAATGAGACTTTGTAGTGATCCAGGCAATCTGCTTAATACCAACCTCAAACTGGGAATCCTTTTTTCCATTTGGACTCTGTGCTGGACATTTTCCATTACCTTTTTTTTTTTTTTTTTTTGGTGAGGCAATTGGGGTTAAGTGACTTGCCCAAGGTCACACAGCTAGTAAGTGTTAAGTGTCTGAGGCCGGATTTGAACTCAGGTACTCCTGAATCCAGGTCCGGTGCTCTATCCACTGCGCCACCTAGCTGCCCCCCTCCATTACCTTTTGATGAGCAAATATCTTCTTTTTTATCTCTTGTTTGATATTAGTAATTACCCAGTCTATTAAAATTATGTTTGTTTTGATACCTTTCAAGTAATCTGTTTGATTTTAACATACTTGAGAGATCCCTTGTTAGAGCAGAGGCTGTAAGATAACATTTTCCTATAGCCAGATCATTTTTTCTTTTTAATAATAATAATAATAAATGCAGTGTGATTTGATTAAACTCTAAGCGTTTCAGTTGCTATATGAGTCTAAAGATGTACTTTGCTGCAGATTATCATAAGCTAAAGACTATTTCATTCCCTTATCAAGGATTTCTTCAATACATGCATAGATTATTTGCATGAAAATCTTTGTAGTGATATAATATAGTTATATGGAGAGATACTTTCTGATATTTTCTCATTTGTCTTTTTATCTTCAATCTGCATTGTTTGTTAGTGTTTTTCCTACTAAGTCTTAACTATTCCCCCTTGCCCCCCAAATATCTTGAAACAATCTCTCACTGTCTTCAAAAATTTTGTTGTCTCCAGCATGAACTTTTCCTGTGCATCCTTGGTTTAATCTAACAGATTTTCCCGTATTTGTTGGTTTTGTTTTTATACTATTTCTTTAGTACCTCATGCAACATATTGGGGACTATAATATTAGAATCCATATGTGGTGGTTACATTGTTATTTCTGGAAGGGATACTTTGTTGTAGTAATCTGGACAGATCTTTCACATTTTTCAGCTGTTTGTTGTACTCCTAGTTTCAACACTCAAGTGAAATGTTCTTGGGATCATCTGGAAGAATTGTGCTTTTCACCAAGCTTTCTGTAACTTGTTTTTTTTTTTCCCTTCTACTGATTATTACTATCTTATGCTATGATACTGATTATAATATTCTACAATTCTCCTCCATCAGATTTTAAGACAAATTTATTTTCTAAACCAGTATAAAGTCTTTATTGCTACATGTCACTGCTTGACAAAGAGATCAAATATATATATATATATAGACTAAGTATTTCTTAAGCTTTGTTCCTTTATCAGTTTCCACTTTTATTTTTTCAAGTTCTTTAATTAAACCAGTTTAGAATTGCTTTAATTTTGATTGCCATATTTTCATCCCACTTTTATTCTTTTTTTCTAACTTGATTTTGATCTTTGCTCTAATAAATCAGTAGTCTAACTGTACAAAAACAGTTGCTTTGGAAATGATTTATACATACATGTATATAATATAAAATTTTATGTATTAAAACATTAAGTTAAAAATTAAAATGTACATAAATGTAAAATTTCTTTTCAGACAGAAACTATTTTGGTCTGTAGTCCATATATAAGAATACAGGGCCCCCAAAATCTTTAGTGAGTGCATTTTATGCTACTAGAACTTAAAACTGCTCGGAGGGGGTAGCTAGGTAGCACAGTGGATAAAGCACCAGCCCTGGAGTCAGGAGTACCTGAGTTCAAATCTGGCCTCAGACACTTGACACTTACTAGCTGTGTGACCCTGGGCAAGTCACTTAACCCTCGTTGCCCTGAAGAAAAAAAAAACTGCTCTGAGGTTTTTGAAGCAACCTATATTATGAAATAGGATAAAGATGATGTACTTCCTTCCCTTAGCAAAGATGACTTTCATATGTGTAGATTATTTTCATAAATGTCTTCATAATGATTTGAAAATAGTTATGTGGATAGATACTTTCTGATTTTTCCTGAATTGCCTTTTTCTGTAGCTATGTTGTCTGTGGTCTGTGGTCATAACACATATTAGGAAATATGGTCTCACTGAAAAGAAATAAACACATGTATTTCACTATATAGGATCAACATATACATAAACACAGTTGCAAATAAATGAAAGATTAAAATAATCAATACAGTAGCTAGGAATTTTCCTCAAACTATTTGCTAGCTAGTATAATAACATTCTAAATTGAGATCATTAATATTTTGCCATTTTCCATTTATAGGATACTCTTTTTTACCCAGAAGGAAGGAATGAAGGAACAAAGGAACAAAGGAAGAAAAGAAATATTTATTAAGCAGCTATTATGTACTAGACACTGTGCTAAGTACTTTACAAGCATCATCTCATTTGATCCTTGCAGGAGCCCTGAGAGGTAGATACTAGTGTTATCCCTATTTTATAGGTGAGGAAACTGAGGCAGGCAGGAATTTAGTTACTTGCCTAGGTTCACACAACTAATAAGTGTCTAAGGCCAAATTTGAACTCTGATCTTCCTGATGCTAAGGTCTGTCATCTATATGCTGTTCCACCTAGCTAGGAATAGACTGTTTTCTAACTGATTTTCCAGTGATTTCATAGATTTGAATTAATTCATTTTTGGTCTCTGCTCCTCCATTCTATGAATAGGCCATTTATTAAATAATATGCTGAAAGCAGGGATCAATCTGTTACCATAGCATAGATAGCCCACACTGGAGCTGAACCAAAATGCACAGCCATGTTAACACTATGCATTAACCAATAGTTTCCTACCATTTGTGGGGATGGTGGGGAATGCCCTTGATGGTGTGAACCCATTATTTTTCAACCAGGATTTGCTGTGGAAGATGGGTCCCTTTTTCCTATTTCTTGAACACACACACACACACACACACACACACACACACACACACACAACCAAGAACCAAACCAAATAAGACTTTGTCTTCCCACCTTCACTTAGGGCTCTGAAAAGAGACAGCCCATCATTTCGACCTGAACCTATATACCCTATAATCTATGACTGGTTCACTTAGCTGGTGATAATGAAACCTAGGTTTCTATTTTTATTTATCCAAATGATGATGTTTCTAGGGATTTCAAAGGGCTTTCAACATTACTTCATTTCCCTCCCTGGGGTGCATTTATGTCTCAGGTTCATCAGGGAAACTGAATGAGGAATTCTTCAACACTGAGTTGTTGAGCTTACGATGTACTGTTTTTCCCTAATGTCTATTATCCCAGACTTATCAGCCTTTCCACAAGTAATCATCTCTGTCCTAGCTCACAATTTTCTTCCCTGACATTGTTTGGCTGTGGCTCAATTCCCATTTTCTCAGCACTGATAATTTCATGATTTATACCTCACTGATCCTTGACAATGGCCTTGCTCATATTAACAAAATTATTATGGTAGTGTATATAAGAAACACCAGTCAGGTGAGCTAATGTGAGCTATCAAGCCATTTGAATAACTGATTAAGTCAGATTCCCTCAGGGTCTGGCTACTCTCTGATTTGGAATTAGTTAGTCCTAGAAGTTGCATGGAATCCTTTGGTTAGTTTCTACAACACTTTCATGTATCCAAGTATTCTACTGGTATTTGCTAGATTATCTATCAAGAAATCCATATCAAGAGTGACGTTATGATATAGAGCATTTCCCAAAAGTCTTAGTGCAGTTTTGAGCCTCAATAGCTTTAAATTTTAATAGACTTTTGGAACATTGTTATTTTAATTAAAAAAATCAGTATAATGCTTTGTTTCTTTCATCAATACAAATGATGCCTACTCTGATGCTTACTATCTGTGTGACCTTGGGCAAGTCACATAGCCTCTTCTGCAACTCAGTTTCCTCAACTGTTGGACCAGATGGCTTTTGAGGTTCTTTCCAGCTCTACAGCTTTGAACCCTTTGATTGTCTCTGAAAGAGATATCATGTTGAATTTTATAAGGTGGAGGTCAGAAAGTGAGTTTCTCCAAACTCATAATTTATTTCCACATTCCTGCTTCCCTCACAAAGGGAAAGTTAGAGATTAATCTCATTAAGACTCAGGGAATTCTTGGGAAAAGAGTGACAGATGCTAAAGGATCTCACATTTCCTTGCTTCTATTGGAGAAGGGCAGAGAAGTATTAATTGCTGGCTAAAAATCCACAAATCTTCCTCTGGAGCTCTAGTGGGAGGAGAACAAAATCTCAATAGCTGTATGGGAAGACTCCATTCCCCTGCCTACTAAGGAAGTCTAGAGGAATCATTCAAAGACCATGAGGAATCAGACTCAATATACTACTATTGAGAGTTTCAGTTAACACATTACTGCCAGCATGGTATAGCAGAAAGTATATTGGATTTGGAATCAGGGTCAAACTCTGGTTCTGTTACTTATTGCTTATGTGACTTTGGGCAAGTTCCTTAACCTCCCTGGGCCTCAGTTTCTTTGTCTGCAAAACAGAAGGCAGACTTCATGATCTTTAATTGTCAATACAAATATCGGTGGTTCACATATTAATTCCTTTGTTATTTAATGTCATCTTGAATACTTCATACCAAAATGTTACTTTTGCTTTAAGAACATCACTAATATGTTTCAGCTTTGGAATATTAACTCATAGTTGAGATATAGGTTGGATTCCATTTCATCTCATCTAAGTGCATTGGTCAAAACAGAAATGTGATCAACTTTGAACACTGATAGATGAGAGAAATTGGGAGGTCATTTTAATTGGCTTTCTTACATATACCACCCATGGTTAAGAAAAAAATCCTTCCTTCTGCTCATTACATATTACAAATTAGGCTAACAAGGATTTCTTAAACAATTTTTACATACGTGTGACTTCTGTGAACTTGAGTTTTTAGGAAGAAGGAGGAGGAGGAGGAGAGGAGGGAGAAGAGGGAGAGGAAGGAGAAGAACAAGAACAGATCTGGCATCACCTTTACCTGGCAAGGCATTAGTGGCTTTGGACAAGGGTATTTTCCTACAATTGATAACAAGGCTGAGCTTATCCTTTGGTTCACTGAATAGGTTTGGATCATCCAGTGGATTTGTAATGGCTAATAGATCTTAATGAGAGGTTGCTAGTTCAAGTTTCAATCTGATTGTTAAGGCATTTAAGTTGTTGCCATATGTTGGTTCATCACAATTGAAATCTCACTAGAGAAGCTGATTGGATGGCCAGAGACTTGCTCTTGCCATGTCAACACTGGAGAAGGTATTGAGCCACTGCAGGGGAATGCATGTTGCTGATATCTGTGATACACCCATTCTGTGAATAAACACACAATTCCCATTTCAGCTCCCCCATCTCCACACAGTCAGGCTGCCAAATCTTCACCTTTCACCAGCACTTAATTCACTATCAAAATATTTTTCCAGGATGGGAAAAGGACCAACTTCCAGGCAAGAAAGGAAAGAAAATGAGTGAGCCCAGTTAATGACTTCCAGATAAGCATTAGCTTGTTTTCCTAATGGCCTACTGGGCTCTGCTGAGTTACCCATGCAACCAGCTAAATAGACCACTATGGGAGACCTATCTAAGAATCCCAGAATTTAACTGGTTCCTCTTTTCCTTTCCCCTCATCTACAGTCAAAAAAGCAAAGAAAATGGAGCAAGAAGAATCAAAGAAGAGAAAAAACATCAAAAATTTACCTTGACCAAAGGAAATATGAAAATAACTTGACTAAATCATCATGCAACAGATTTGCTGAGCCTGGAGAAGCAATAAAATGTATTCTCTAATGACCAAATATGTAGCTTTATTTGTTCTTCTGGAGAACTTTTCTGCCCTCAGCAACAGTCTGGAGAAAGACATGAATGTGATAAAGAGAAAAGTCAGACCTTTTTAATTCATTCAATATAAGGCAAAGCAAAGGTTGAGAATTCCAAATAGGCTTGCATCACTCAATCTTCCCTGGGCCATTTTCCTGCCATAATTATCTCAGACACATCTCAACAGTGTAGCCACTAATATAAAACCTCTGCTAAACAAAATGTAAACATTAAACAAACAGTAATAATGGTCTTTAGTTTACCACAGCACACTGACCACATCAAAAGAGAATGAGTAGGTGGTTTCCAGAATACTGTCAAAGGACTGAAAACAATCTCTTGCTGAAAATAACACTAAGTCTGGGGAGAGAAAAAAAGAAAAAGGAAAAAAAATAATCCTGGTCTCTAAGTAATCAGCTAATAGAAATAATACAATTTTTTTTTTTTTGCAGGCAATGGGGGTTAACTGACTTGCCCAGGGTCACACAGCTAGTAAGTGTCAAGTGTCTGAGGCCGGATCCGAACTCAGGTACTCCTGAATCCAGGGCCGGTGCTTTAAGAACTGCACCATCTAGCTACCCCTAATACAATTTTTTAAAAGAAACATAGTCAGCCAAAAGAAAAGTTTTAGGAGGACTTTCTGTTATATTCTGTGGTGCCTAAAGGTTTGTACAAGAAGGGGGGAAAAAAGCAGTAATGTGGCAGGAATCTTTGGTGTCAGGCCTATTTTACCTATGATCCCATGTGAACCTCACCTGTATCAGACAAACCATTTGTAAAAATTTTATCATTGTTTCATTTTTCTTCTCTTATATAATATGCCATTATATATCTTTAAAAACAAATTTAGATTTAATGTTGGAAAGGACCTTAGAGGGTATCTAGTACAACTTCTTTATTTGATAGGAGAGGAAACTGAGGTATGGAATTCAAAAGTGACTGGTCCAAAATCACAAAAGTAATAAGGACAAAATTTGAACCCATGTCCTCTGTGTAATGAAAGTCTCTTACCTCTAAGAACCTACTGAATAATTTAATCTTTGTGAAGTTGTTTTCCCAGAAACTAAAAAGAAGCAATTCCAATGTATTATTATGTTGTGTGGCCTCAAATCCTTTAATTCAGGAATAACAACTCTTGATATAGGGTCATTAACAACTTTTGAAAAAGAAAATTCCTCATTTAGAACTAAAGCTTTTCCAAGTTTCCAGTATCAGTAAACATGAATTTCTTAAGAATTATTTGCATTTCAATTTTTGTAGATTTTATTTCATTGCATAATTTGAATAAAATCTGTTGGCATTTCTTCATTTAAAAAATAGCAGAATGCTAAGTTTCATTTCAAATTACTCCTAAAAAACCAAATGTTGCATGCAAGGAATCCTTAACAAAGAGTTTTTACTAAGTGTAAAAAGAACAGTCAAAATATAATAAAGTCACTAATTCTTACAAGAAATTTACCTCACTGTGTTTTATTGGAAATTTTACTTTTCAAATTCATTGTTGCTACTTGGATAGGTTTGCATATTTATGGTTTGAATTCTGACAAAAATGACTGATCTTTTCAGTGCCGTGTAGTAGTAATAGTAGTAGGCCTCCACCAGTCGCAAACAACCATGGATCAGCGTTTTGAAGAGCCACAGGCCACAGTGTGGCTGTGCAGTCTGATAAGGGAGCTGAAGCTCCTGAGTGACTTATAAGGGGTAACTGCCGCATCCCGTGTTGTATCTACCCCATGAGGAATAGCTGTAGTGTCCTCTCCAGGGTGCTGGCCTGGGTGGATCGATATGGAAAACAAGCTGTTGCTCATGCAGCAGGTTTTCCCTCTCCGTGACATTGGTGGATCCAAAGGAGAGGCAGAGCCAATACAGTTTGGCACCAGTGCTGCCGCAGGAGTTGCCAGAGGGATGTGATGGCCAACATCCAACTGCCTAAGGGACTCCGACTCCTGATTTTTCCTCGGGGCTAACTCCCAAAGCCTTTCCCATATATGGGTATAGCCACAAGGCAGGGGAGGTTTAAAATCAGGGTTCCTTCCCCTTGGTGGGTTGCCTGCCAAGGCTGAGCCCCACCTGCCCGAAGCGACTGGTTTTAAGGCACCAGTGACTTGCCTTCGCCCCTTCTCCTGTTAGTGGAAACAGTTCCGCCACGAGAAGGCCAGGAGTTGGGCTTGGGTTGTTAGAGGCTATTTGAGACGTACGCTATTGGAGCATTTTATAGAGAGTGGGAGCTTATCCCCACTCCCACCCTCACCCCCGCATGGCAAACCTTTGTCATGTGCAGTGTAGACACAGCTTAAAGATGTGCACATTGCATTTTGGAGAAGCCTCCTTTTAGGCAAAAGGAATACAGATTAGGAAAATGCCATGGTTTTATACTTTTCTTTCTCTCTCTCTCCTTTTGTGGTAGTTGGTAAATCTTAATATTGATGTGAACTACCAAATTTTGAGTGAAAATCCTAAGAATAGCTACAATCCTAATGTAAAAGACTTGGTATTTTGGCTTCAGCTTCTAGAGTCACATTTAATGACTGTGCTAGGTGGGGAAATTGGACAGATGTTTAATTTTTAAATGATTCTACAGTGACCTTTCATTTCGGAATGCACATAGTAAGAAAGTACAAAGAAATATGTAACTGGAATTTTCTGCATTCAACATTTTTGAGAAAGAAACAAACTATAAGTAACAAAGCTGATGTATGAGGCTCAATACAAAGAACAGTTTTTAGGGTATGTTGTTGGGTCGGGACAAATTCTGCTTTATCTCTTATGCCTTTTATATTAATATGAGAATAGAACAAAAATAAGATTTTTATAATGAAACCCAGAAGACATTGAAAAATATGGGAGTGCTTTATCAAACTCTTAAAAGAGATTAGCTTGTATTTAGTCTAATTTTCGCGTTAAATATATACTTGTCTACCCAATTAAGTTCATTAAGTATTTATTAACTCCTACTAAGGGCCAGACACTGTGCTAGACTCTAGAAATACAAAGACAAACCTAACTTCAAGGAATTTATATTATTTTGTGCATGTGTGCTTTTAATTCTTTGAAAATTTCTCATTTATGTGTGAGGATTATGATAATGTTCAACTAACCAAATACCCATCAGTCACAGTTGTTCATCCCCCAATCACTCTGGATAAATAAGGATTTCTTGTGCTTATTCCCCCCCCCCTTTTAAGATTTGATATAGAAACACTAACAAATATACCTTGCAATATATTTTCATTAGTAATATATGGTAATCTATAAAGAATTAATTGTTATTTGAGGTTTTTATGCCTTGGCGCACACTGGCCTGGGGCTCGGCAAACCGAATGGTGCTCCACCCACTGGTTATAGCCATTGCCAGGGCCTATGTGGGCCTGGCAAAATTATAATGATTGGAAGGCTACTGAGGGCAGTCATGTGACTGTCAGAGCGGCCATCCCATTGGCTGGGGCTGTGTGGGGTGTTTCTAGGTTTGGGGGAGGAGAAATGGGCATTCTAGGTGGAAGCTGGAAAGCGACAGGCATTCTGCTGAGTATTTTCAGCTGATTCTTGGGCAGTGGTATTTTTTCAGGTATTATAATTTCCCTTTCCCCATTTTATTTCCTTTCCCTTGATCCTACTGATCCTGTTTATATATTTTTTTTAAAGTTCGTTCTTGTTAAAATAAATCTTGTTCTGTTTTGAAGGAGGCTGCCGGTCTCCTTCCTTGCCCCAATATTGTGGCGAGCCGCTTAGCTAGCACTCCCCAATTAAAAATTGGTCCCCACAAATCTAAGGAGATAACACAAGCCAAACAGATTAAAAATGGTTATGATATTGAGTACTTCAATGTAGAATAACAACTTCTTATGTTCCTCATATCCCTTGTGTCCGTACTCTTGAGGCAACATCTGGGTTCAAAGTTGTTAGGTCAGATACATAACATTTATGCCAAATTCTACCAAGAGACTAAGATAAGACTTTTTTTTTTCTCCCTGGACACATAAAATACAATTTATAAGCATAGAAGAAGACTGTTTGATATAGTGGAAAGAACACTGGCTTTAGCATCAAAAATCCCAGGATCAAATCCTGGGTCTGTTCCTAGCTACCTTTGTAACCTCAAACAAATCATTAAATCTCTCTAGGATTCAGTTTGCTCACCTTTATTGAAAAAAAAAGAAAAGAAAAAAAGAATGAAAAAATGGGCTTGATGGTCTCTCAAATTCCTTCCAGGTAAATCCTATTAATTAATTTACTGTTTGAGAATCCATGTTCTGGGCTAGGTGACAGAATAAAGAGCATAGTAAAATATTATTTTGGTAATGTATGATTTCAAGTCTCCAAAGAATTAAAGTGGGGAGTCACCTCAAAGGTCAGAGAAGAGAGGCATGATAACTATAGGCTGCAACAAAGGCATAATGAAGGAACATGATAGATATTGATAAATACATGTGTACAAAAAAGAAGACAGACTGGTCATCTGGCAAGATTAAGAAATAATTTTGAGGTTGTTTGTATATTTCATTGGTGTCTTCTCAATGAGAAGAGAGCTTAAAGAAGTACCCCAGTACTTGCTATAATTAATAGACTTCCTATAGTGGATAAAGAGCTGGGCTTGGAGTCAAGAAGGCCTGAATTCAAATCTGACCTTAGACACTTACTAGTTTTGTGACCCTGGGCAAGTCACTTAACCCTTGTTTGTCTCAGTTTCTTCAACTGTAAAATGAAGGTAATAATATAACCCTATTTCCTATGCTTCTTGTAAGATTAAAATGAGATAATATTTGTAAAGCACATCACACTATCAGGAGTTTAATAAATACATGTTTCCTTCATTCCTGTAGTGAAAGGAAGATGTAAACATGTTATAATGGGAAGATGTAAACAAGATTCACATAGATGGGCAGTTATGAATGGTTTGTCATTGTCATATTATCATATTGTAAGATGAGTAGGTTTTGTGTTGTATGTTATACCTGTTCATAACATCACATATTTGTATAAGACTTTTAAAACACTATTTTCATTTTACAGATGAGGGAACTGAAGCTAAGAGAATTTAAATGACTACTCCAGGGTCACAAAACGAATGTGTCAGAGGTAGGATTTAAACTGAGAGCTCTCTGCTCATGCTTTTATGAGGAACTACTGGGGAGGATTAGGAGCTTAAGGAAGAAAGGAAGCAAACTCTTTCTCAAGAATTGAATAATAGTACAAGAAGTGGGTTCATCCTATTGGAGCACTGCTGAAATAGTGACAATAATCTGGTAGAAATAAGGGATTAGTGTGTGTGTGTGACTGAGTGGTTTAAAAGTGTAAAGGAAGGTTCAAAATACATATAACACACAATTAATATGGACTGAAGTCCAACAGACTATTCACATTAGTCCTAATCCTTATCTTCCTCATCCCCATCACAATAGAGCCTTGGACTCTGCCCCTGGAACCACTATGGGCTCTGATAGTGAACTCCTGCCTGGAATCAGGCCTCTATAATCACCTCCCAGTTATTTCCAAACTAAGCCATAATTCGTATTTCTAACTCCCCTTTATATTGTTTTCTTATTAGAACTTAAGGTCCTTGAGGGCAGGGAATGTCTTGCTTTCTCCTATTTGTTCCCCACCCCCACCCCCTCTTATTTAGCATGTGCCTAACACATAATAAGCACGTAATTAATGTTTTATCACTTACTCATTCATTCATTGTTTCATTCATATTTTCCATTCTTGACCTGATTCTGCTCTTATTTTCATTGAAATGCTGTCTCTGTTTCCAACCTGTCCAAACTTGGCTGTTTTACATTTGTATCAACACACAATCTAAAAACAGTCCAGATTAAGTATATTCTATATGAACTAAGAGCATATATATTGAATTTCATTGAATTCTATAATGGAAAATGATTAAACTAAGAATCAGTGTTGGGTTAAAATTCCAGCTCTGATACCGACTACCTCTACTGACTGTCTTCTTATGACAACCTTTGTAAACTCCAATATCTTCCTTTGTAAAATAATAATAGTGACTGGCATTGCTATAATATTTTAAATTTTATAAAGTATTTTTATACATGATCACATTTGAGTTTCACAACACCCTTTATTCTTCCTGTGCTCAGATGAAGAAACTGAGACTACGAAAGGTTAAGTGACTTGCCAGTGGCCACAGAACTAGTAAAAGGCAGGATTCAAACCCAGATCTTACTTGTGACTTGAAATCTAGCACTCTTTCTTCTATACCAAGCTCCCTCTCACTATATCATACTTTCTTGTTAGAGAGCCCTTCTCGCTATCATTCAGTCCTCTCTTCATAAGAGTTTCTACCAGTTAATCATAGCCTATTGGTCCCAATTCTCACAAAAAATGTCCTAGATAGTGCTTTACTTTGATCTCCCTTCTCATTCAGCATGGGACTCTCTTGTATTTACCCATGCTGCCTTCCTGGCATTCTCCTTCTTCCCACAAGCCCATTCCCGTTCAAGGTCAGGGGTAGAATCCAAGAACTGGAGAGAAACCCGTACCTCAAGTCTTTTGAGTCACTGACTACTGTTCACAAATACAAAAAGCAGGTTACATATACATGATTTTATTTCATTCTCCCAACAATCTTGTAAAGGAGATAATACAACAATCACTATACCCATTTTATAGTTGAACACATAGAGGTTAAGTGACTTGCCTATGGTAACATAATATTTTTTGTTTTATTTTATTTAAAAATTATTTTTTGAAAAAGTATGCAAAACAAATTCCTCATTGGCCATGTCTATCACCTCTCTTTTGGGAGGTGGGCAGCATGCTTCATCACCTGTTTTCTTGAATCTTAATTGTTCATTACTTAGATCAGAGTCCTTAAATCTTTTATTTTAAGTTCAGCAGGGCATTTAGTAAGATAGTAATGTAAAAACAGTAGTTGCAGAATAGTCTTCCCAATACACACTCCCATAAATACCAAAGGCAGAATAGGTTCAAGTTTAAGACTAAAATGGTGAGACATGCTTGAGAACCCTTGACAGCCAATGCTAGCCCATTTAAGTCCATAGCCATATCTCTTTTCTTTTATCAAGGGTCTTTGAATTTTCTTCCTCCTTCTAGTAACTACTTTTCTGTATCTTTGTCTACCTGAAGTACATTGTTGTCTCAGTGTCTCTCAAAAAGCTGAACTCTATTTACATGTAATGGGAAAAAATAAATAAAATACTTTATTAAAAAAAAAAAAAGCTGAACTCTAGAACTTTGAGATGGGACACTTCCTTTCTGGGCAAATCATTGCTAGGTGCCACAGCCAATGGGAAGAAGAGAAAAAAGAAATCATCTCACCAGGGATCTCCTCCACAGTCTTTTAAAGTTCTTTTTTAATGATGTTATTATTGTATAAGTTGTTCTCCTGTTTCTTTTTCTCACTTCACTCTGTATCAGTTCATAATGGTCTCCCAATATTTTATTTCTTATAGCATTGTAGTATTATATTACATTCATATGCCATAATGTCATAATGCCATGAGCTATTCCTCAACTGATGGGCACCTACTAGTTTCCAGTTCTTTGCTACTACAAAAAGGAGCTGCTATAAATATTTTTACATGTAAGTCCTTTTCTTTTTTGGGGTAGAGACTCTGGATGTTCTCCAAGAATTTATCTTAAGCCATCTTCTTTTCTACTATACTATACTATCTCTATCAGTAATCTCATCATCCACATATTCAAGTGTATCTCTATGCAGGTGATTCTCAGATCTATTTATATGGCTTTAACTTCTCTTCTAGTCTTATATTAACAAATGCCTGTTGAACATCTCAAACTGAATATTCCTCAAACTTCTTAAATTCAACATGCCCAAATCATGTCTAACATGTCCATTGTCTTCCCATCCCCAACACGCCCGTCTTTCAAATTCCCTATTACTGTCCAGGGCACCACCATTCTTCCAGTTACCCAGGCTTTCAGTCTCAGTATCATCCCTATGTACTCATTCAGCCCATTCATGCTCATTCTATACATCCAATCCACTGCCAAAACTTGTCACTTTCTTCATAATGTCTCACATACATCCCCTTCTTTCAGTTCACACAGCTGCCACCCTGGTGCAGGTTCTCATCCCCTTATCTCTGAATTGTTGCAACAGCCATCTGCTTGGCATTCCTACCATATATGTGTGTGTATATGTATGTATATATGTATACACACACGCACATATGTGTATAGACATATAGACATATACCTACCTACATATATATATATATATATATATATATATATTTCTCCCCCTCACCCCCATTCCAGTACATCTTCCACTCAGCTTCCAAAGAGTTCTTCCTGAAGGATAGGTCTGATCATGTCACCTCCATACTCATTAAACTATAATGACTCTTTATTACATCTAGGATCAATATAAAATCCTCTGTTTGGCTTTTAAAATCCTTCCCTACCTAGCTCTTTCCTATACTTTCAGTCTTTTAATACTATACTCTGTAAGGAATTGATTGTGATTTGGGGTTTTAATAACCCTATCTTTGCTTTATTATGGTCAGACTGAAAAAAAAAATGTAAGCTTGGGTGTGTACTTTGGGAGATAATTGAACAAACAAAAGGAACTCTGACTACAAGGAACATTTATTGAAACTAAGTAACTAATAGCTTTCCCATGCCCACATGGGTCTGAAAAGATTATAATGGGGACAGCCCTTGTGGGTGTGCTGATCCAATTGGAGACTCAGCATGGCTAAGAACCACCCCTCCCCTTCCTGTGGGGGAGTCAGATTCAGTTGGTTACAGTTAAAGAGGTGGTTAGAGAGGGTTCTGAGGGAAACAGGGAAGGAAGATAGGGACAGTTAGAGGAGTTGCTGGTGTTTGACCTTCAGACAAAAACAGAAGAGACTACACAGCTAATTTTCCTTAGAGCTACAGATTTTGGGTATGGTGAGTTTGTTTTGTTTTTTGAGGCAAAGCTAGCTCTTTGGAGCTAGCTGGGCTGGAGGCAGGTTCAGGTACCTGGGGCCTTTTTACCCCAGATATTTATACATTGTTTCTAGTTCTATTAATCTCACTTGTGTGATTCAAATATTGTTTTAAATTTGTTCCCATTAATAAACCTGTTTTGTTTTTGAAAGAGACTGTTTCTTTTCTTAACCCAATATTAAGGCGAGCCACCCAATTAACTCTTCTCATACTAAATTTGGCCCTTACAACTCCCATTCCCATACTGAATGACTCAACAACACTGGCCATCTTGTTTTTCCTAACAAAGCACATTCTACCTTCCAACTCTATATATTTTCATTGACTGTCCCCACCCCAGAATATTAGTCTCCCTCCTCACCTCTATTTCCTGGTTTTCTTCAAGACTCAGCTAAAATCTCATTTTCTACAAGAGGCCCTTCTAGCTCCCTGCACTGCTATTATCTTCCCTCTAAGATTACCTCCAATTTACACTGGGAAAAAGTTGTTTGCATAAGCTCCCTGAGGTGGCACAATAGATGGAGTGCCAGACTTGAAGTCAGAAGACTCATCTTTCTGACTTCAGATACTTACTAGCTGTGTGACTCTGGGCAAGTCATTTAATGCTGTTTGCCTCAATTTTCTCATCTATAAAATGAACTAGAGAAGGAAATGGCAAACCACTCCAATATCTTTATCAAGTAAACACAAAATGGGGGTCAAGAAGAGTTGCACACCATTGAAACTAATGAACAACAATGAGGCAGTTAGAGAAAATCTGGTTTAAACAATTATTAGCCATGTGACTCTAGGCAAGTCATTTAATCATTTTCTGTCTGTCTCAGTTTCTTCAGCTGTAGATGGGGATAATAGCAGCATCTACTTCACAGGGGTATTATGAGAATCAAATGAGATAATATTTGTAAAATACTTAGCATACTGCCTGTGTTTGGGGCAAACTGCCTCAGTTTACCCAAATAACTTGAGGAGACCACCAAGTCAAGCAGAGACAGATTTATTACATTCCCACAGGAATGGGCAAACTCAATGCCTGAGTCGCAATAGCTAATATATGCCTTAACCTTTTATAGGAATGTCCCCAGGCACACTAGGGCGAGCTCACAATCTAACATCCAATCCTGTCTCACCCAGGGTGCGTGTTTAGCTCGTGATCAATGTATGGAGACATGCATACGTGTTCCAGGAACAAGGGGGAAAAGGGGAGGGGGAACAAGGTCAAACTGAAGGAAGAGGGAATGGGGGAGTGACAGATGTTTCAGATCTCACAGTTCCCACTAACTCCCCTCCCCCAACCCCCATCTCTAAAGATATTCAACTTGAATAATAGGAAGAGTCACTCAGGTGTTTCAGCATTGTTTTGTAGTCGTATTAATTTTAGAAGGATGACAGGGTTAAAATTTATCTTCGGCTATGTTGGGAAATCAAAGAAATAGAATAAAGAATAAAAGAAAAATCCATTGTTGGGACCCTAGGGTCAAGGGGATTCTGCTCTGAGAAAAAGAGACATGTCACTTAACATCTGGTCTCAACTTAATTGCCACATCCTGTGCCAAGCCCTGTCCTTTCTTCTTGAGTCCCGAGTATTGAATTGGTGGGCAAACTCCCCGACCCACTCAACAGGGACTGAGGTTCTGATGCATGATGGATTCCAGATAAAACTAAAGTGTAGCTGACAAGTGGGGAGACTGAGCAGAAGTAAAAATACTGTTAATTGGCAATAGAACTTAAAGGAGACAGTGAGAATTTGACAAGCAATAGACTTTTAAACTAACTATACTGGGGTGGGACTGGGTATCTTCCAGACCCCATCCTCAGAGTTTAATCTGACTCAAATCCATAATCATCTCATACACCTGGAACTAAGTGAGCAATATACAAGTTATTTTCTTTCCCTCCCCTTCCCTTTTTACATTCGATTTAAGAATGTACATATTTTTGCCTTTCTTTGTATTCCTGGCAGTGCCAGACATATTTTTGTTGTTCAGTAGTTTTGATGGTGTCTGACTCTTCCTGATTCCCATTTGGGGTTTTCTTGTTAAAGATCCTGAAGTAGTTTGCAATTTCCTTCTCCAGTTCATTTTATAGAAGAGAAAACTGGGGCAAATAGGGTTAAGTGACTTGCCCAGAGTCACACAGCTCTCAAGTGTCTGAGGGTAGATTTGAAGTCAGGAAGTTGAGTCTTCCTGACTCCA
Organism: Dromiciops gliroides; assembly: GCF_019393635.1. Lineage (NCBI taxonomy): Eukaryota > Metazoa > Chordata > Mammalia > Microbiotheria > Microbiotheriidae > Dromiciops > Dromiciops gliroides. The sequence continues at coordinate 408,500,784 of NC_057861.1, forward strand.
GACCTGGGACTCTATTCACTGTACCACCTCACTGATTGCCTGATATATAGTAAGCATTTAAAAAATGCTCATCAACTAAATAACTAAAGGCATGATAGTGGTATCATGGATTAAAGTATATTCACAGTTTATTAACATTTGGGGCAAATTTCTAAATTGGTTTTGAGAATGGCCGAACCAATCCACAGCTCTACCAACTATTCATCACTATGTATGTCTTCTACAGCCCCTTCAGTATTTGTCATTTTCCTTTGTGTCATCTTTCCCAATCTGATGGCTGTGAAGTATAACTTCACAATTAATTTAATTTTCTAATTTCTAATAATTTGAATATTATTTATATTTTGGATTTCTTTCTTTGAAAACTTTTTTTTTATCATTTTGGGAATTCTTATAAATTTGAATAAATTCCTTACATATCTTGAAAATGAAATGTTTATCAGAGAAATTTGTTGCAAAGACTTTACCCCCTTAATTATTTTCTTTCAGATTTAAACCAAAATGGCTTTGTCACATGCTACTTACTATTATATCATGCACCCTTTCTTAAGGTCAGCAAGTCTGTGGACTTCCCCAAATGATTTGAACAAAGGAAACATTTTTGGGAGGAAAGGTTTTATTTGGGCTTTTTATTTTGCTATCACATGCCATTACTCCCCCCCACCCCACTTTGCTGACGAACACACACAACCCTTCTTTGTAACAAAGAAGTAATGTTAAGCAACATAAATTAACAAATTGTCCTTGTCTGGAAGTATAAGTTTCCTTCTGCCTTTTTGGTCCACAACTTCTCTTCTAAGAGGTAAGAAGCACATTTGTTCATCAGCAAATTGTTTTTCCAGAAGGCCAGAAGATGTGCAGCATAACTGTTTCCTGTGGCTTTGAAGTTCACCTTTTTTCTTTCATTTGCCCCCTTTTTCCTTCTTCCTTCTCCCACTGGCATGTGTGCTGTCTGGCTGACCTCCTTTCACCACACAAGCTGCTCTGTTCCCCTATATTACAGTCGATCAGACAAATTCAAGCAGCTAACTGGTGGGCACAAACTCATAGCCATCTTTATTCCACTCTGTTTCCTTGAGCAACAGCCCACCCTGCCTATTATGACTCTCAAATAAATGGATAATTGTAGGATGGTGAAGGAACCATTAGTTCCAAAACCATAGCAATTCTGGATAATAGTATTTAATTTCCTGGAAATTAAAATGTGATATTATTTTTACTGATGTGCAATGTCTGTTTTAGGTCAAACTGTCATTCTGAACTGGTAAATGGAAGTGTAACTGTTGTTCAAATTTACACTGCATTCAAGAGAAACTTCAAAATAACCATCTACAGTTTAAATCAAAGATTTAATACTGTTTATCAGGGCTGTAGTTTTCTTCTTTAAAATTTTGTCATTGGAGGCAGCTAGGTGGCGCAGTGTATAGAGCACTGGCCCTGGATTCAGGAGGATCTGAATTCAAATCTGGCCTCATACACTTAACACTAGCTGTGTGACCCTGGGCAAGTTGCTTAACCCCAATTGCCCCGCAAAAAAAAAAAAATTGTCATTGGCACAAAGTAACAATTAAGAATTGGTTTTGATCTTGAAAAACAACTCAGGGCAATGCTAATTATGAATACATCTATGCATATCTATGTAAATATATGTATATGTGCAGGTACATGTAGTATCAGTATGAGTGCAAATACTTTAGACACAAAAATTCCATTCATATTCATGGCATAGGCACATAGGTACTCATTAAATTCATAGAGTAGATACCCCTCCCTGGGATGCATCATTAAATAAAAATGTAAGTTCAAATATTATCTCTGATACTTCCTAGCTTTGAAATCACGGCAAGTTACTTTATCTCTCCAAAGGTCAGTTTCCTTATCTGTCAATTTGGAGTATCCTTTAACTCAGAGAGCTGCAGTGATGCTTGGATATTAGATAATGTGTGTAATGTGCTTTTAAAACTCTAAAGTTATTATAATAACATAACAAAAAACAATAATAATAATATCTCTATGTATACAAAGTACTTTAAAGTTTTTGTATGGTATACATGTCACAAACTTTAAAGTAGGTGTGTATATCTGTATCTATCTATATTTGAGCCTGACAACAACTCTGAATATGCCCATTTTACAGAACTGAGGTTGAATCATTTTACAGAAGAGGTGAGGTAACTTGCCCATAACAATTAGGAAAATTTAGAAGTGGAATTCAAATTTAATTTTTCCTGGCTCCAAGTCCAGCATTGCATCCAATTTCGGTCTAGTACATTACCTGGATCTCTTTCATGGCATTTTGGAAAAGCCACAAACAAAGCTCTGTGTTAGAGGCAAGAAGCTTTCCAGATCTATTGCCTCTATCAATTGACTGTCTTAGTCTATATGGAGAGAAATTGAGAGTAGCAAGTAGTTCCATGTATTAGATCAGAGAGAAGTATATATGTGAATAAATCTAGTAAAAATACCTGGGTCATGGAGTGAAGGAGGATTATTAGGTAGGTATAAGAAGTATGGGAGGAAGACATCAGAGATAAAGGAAGGAGAGAGAAGAGCTGAAGTTCATTTTGCCTATGGACACTCTCACTCCCATGGGTCTTTAGATGATATTATCTACTCACAGACACTTAGATAAGTTTGTTTGTGGAGGAACTTTGAGACTCCATTTCCTTTATTATGGACATTCCTCTTATTTTCATAGCTTCTGCCTTGTCAGGAAAAAAAAATAGCATTTTGGTCTACTTCTTTCAGGTCCTTTGTTCTAAGCCACTTCAACTAGAACCAGTAACATAGGAACTAAGAAGAATGACTATACCTATGATTACATTGGAATTGGGATTTCTCAGGTTAAAGAACACCTTCTACAGATACAGGTTTAACTCCTCTTCTAAAACTTAAAATATTTCCTACAGCCCTGGGAGGTTAAATGATCAGCACCAAAGTGACACAATGTTTCTATATCTACATTTATTTAGTCTTTTTCAGTCATGTCTGACTCTGTGACCCCATTTGGAGTTTTCTTAACAAAAATATCAGAGTGGTTTGCCATTTTCTTTTCTAGCTCATTTTACAAATAAGGAAACTGAGGCCAAGGGGATTAAGTGACTTGCTTAGGGTCACACAGCTAGTAAGTACCTGGGGCCAGAGTGGAACTCAGGAAGGTGAATCTTCCTGACTCCAGGCCCAGCACTGTATCTACTGTACTACCTAGCTACCAATAGATTATACCTACATATCTATGTATCTGTATCTATATCATCTATATCCATATCTATTGACATCATCATTGCACATATTTCTTTTGCTTGATTATACATGTTTGTAATAATGGCTTCATTATTCTTTCATTCTCAATGTAGGGGAAGGGTTAGGAAAAGGTAAGAGGGAGAGAAGATAGGTTTTCAATGACTGAAATGGAAATATTCACATATAGAATAAAATAATCGGGAATACTAAGAAATGCAAGAATATCCACGTTGATTCATATATAATTCTATCACTCACTTTAAAAAAATTAGAACCCTGATAGAGGAAGGTTAGTTGATTCTTTCATATGTTGAATGAAATAACAAAACTATCTCAGGACTAAACATACTCCTGATATTCTTTTCCCTATCATCCATTCCACATTATAATGAGATCTGCTGCAGAACAGAGCAGAAAAGGGATTAAAGTATTATTAACTCCAACATACTTCATTTCTCTATACTAAACAGGCACCAAACTACATCGATCTCTTCTTTGACAATCAAATAGGTCAAGGGACTTTTTCTCCTGGGTGAGCAAATTCGGCTCCTCCCTTCTCCCCCATTTCTACCTCTTTCTTATAGATTGATAATCAAAGCAACATTATGATTGTAACTATGAAGGAAATAGCAATTTACTGTCCTTTGGCTCCACTCAGAATCTTTATAGTTCTTAGCTGTAATTTGACTAAGCTCAAGCTCCTATTCATTGCCCAAACTCACTACTCCAAAATTCCCTTTAATGAAAACCCCATATGCCTCCCATATATTTATGCCAATTTACCCTATATTGTCATTGTTCCTTCTGGAAACCCTATTATATTAACAAATTACGTTTTGTGTTATATTATGCTCACCCCTTTGTAAGTATTTTATATTTATTTTTCTACTAGCTGTTTCCCTGAAAAAACCAACAACACGATTTCCACATATAGCCACAATAAGTTGGTCCATTTTGATTGCATTAACTGATTGGATTGAACAAACATCTCATCTGAGAAATTTATCTAATATTTAATGAATATTTATCTGTCATTTGCTATTTGACTGAAATAACTAATCAATTTAAACAAAATTGCTTGAGTCAACCTGAGACTACTAATGAAAAAGAATAAGATAAGCAAAAGAACATATTGGAACAAATAGTAAAACTAGAACACACCTAGTGAAAAGAGGAGAGAAGAATGGCACTTATTCTGTAAGAGATTAATGATGTTTGTGGGCAATGTAAATTCTACAGGTTTTTGGAAGAGCTTTACCTCCTACTCAATAGCCTAAGCCTTAGACACATTTCTTCTTCTGTTGACATAGCTTGAATTCAGGTACATACTCTTCCATATCTTTATTATTTTTATTGATATTTTTGATATTACATAATATACAATATATGAGATATTCATTCACAAGCATAGGAATTCATCTGAAATGTCTTGATTTCTGGGATACAAGCCAAGGGAGTCTTTGTATAGATATTATGAATGCTCAGGATTTTTCTGAATGCAACAACTTGCTATATAATTCTAATTGATTTTATCTACTCTATAATGCATCCCTAGGTGAATAATGTTCTTCCAGACAACTCTAGAAAGTCATATGATAAAGTTTCACAATTGCTATTAGCTGTGCAAATATTGTTTATTTGAAAGATTTGGTAGCTGACTGAGAGAATGTGCTTCTTCTGTCATCCCGCACTTGGCACCTTTCTTTACCCCAACTGTTTCTGTCATCAATGCTTCAGAAGAACCTTTCACTGCCCAGGAGACTAGGAGTCTTTCAAAAATATATTCACCAATGATTTTGTTGAACCCATCTGCATCCCTTAGTACACATTCAGGATTTGAGGAATTCTCATAAACTACAAAGTATTTTAAATCTTATTTTAAATCTGTTAATTTATTCATTCATTTGTTAGTTTATTTATCTACTTATTTGTAATTCATTTATTTATTTTATATAATATGTTCATTCATCTATTTATTTACCCATCTATCCATTTTTTCATTTATTTATTCATGGTCTTACAAAAATAATATATAATTGACCTTTTGTTGAATAAGGTTGGATTTCTTAAAGATTCCAATAGTGCTGCTTTCATTTATTATGACACAAAATTAATACAGTATGTGGAAATAGAACCAAAAGAGTTAAGAGTTTTGTCACCCAATTTCATTCTTTTTTTTTTTCTTAATCAACTAATGTAACCCCTGTGTTGAATGTCTATCTTGTAGAAACTGTAGATACTGTCATTGTAGTTTTAAAAGTCAAATAGAACCAAATGGAATCTTGAGAGAAGCAATTTGATCTGGCAATTTCCAGGTGACAGTTGAGTAAATGGCTTGCTTTGAAGTGCTTCTCCCTAATGCATAAGGGAGAAGATGTATGTTTTATCTGTAATGACGAATCTGTGGAGAATGCAGAGAAAGGAAAAAGTGATGTGAAACTATTTCTTTTTAGAGCTTTTGCAAGTTATCTGTTATAAAGAAATCAAATAAAGAGAAATCTATGAAGAGTTTGTAGAAGAAATCTCCACCCATATGGGGGATAGAGGGGAAGTTGATGAAGAATACCTATATCCAATTTATGTTATGCAGGAAAGTGGAATGAGGAAGTGAACAATAATTTATTAAGTGCCTAATATGTGTTAGGTACTATTTATACTAAGTACTTTAGAAATGATATATCATTTTATCCTTACAACCCTATAAGGTAAGTGCTGTTATTATCTCTATTGTACAGTTGATTAAACAGTAATATAGAGGCTAACTAACTTGCCCAGAATCAGAAAGCTAGTGTCTGAGGTCAGATTTGAACTCAGGTCCTCCTGACTCTGGAGCCAGTGCTTTATCAAGTGTTTCTAGGTGCTTCAAATACCATCCTCAGCAATGATAAAAGAGATGTTTCATCATTATATTAATGTTGGTCACACAGTGTACACAGACAAAGAGATAGTCACTGAGTTGAATAGGAGGGGGAAGTAGGTTGTATTACTTTTGGGAAAATATGCAGTATTCCTAATGATGCCATATGTCTTCAAACAAAAGTTCATCTTTTTCAAAACAGTATTCATCAAGTGAAGCTATGTAGCTGCAAGCCACAAAATACCAAAGCCTCCAATGTATTAAGATAAAACCTTATCCAAAATGTAATAGGACACATAATTAACTATGATCCAGTTGCAACATGTTATAAATGAAGAATTATACAGAGAATGAATCATAAAGAATAACATCAAAGAGGTCTATGTATGGATGGAAAAAAATGAGACAGTCAAGTGGCAAGAAAGAACACAATACACAGCAAATACCTAATGTGTTCCATTGGTACCCATGCAACATCAACAGGAAACAAGAAAGGTCCCCAGAACTTTGAGTGGACCTCCTGTTGAGGATTTATCACATGAGATAGACAAACATTAGTGATGATAGTTATGGATACATTGGCCTTTGAATGATGTAAAGAAATTCCCACATTCTTGGTATCACAAAATTATTTAATTATCAAAGAAATGTTTAATATAAAGTGGTTATTGGGGTTTGGGACTATAATTTGAAAAATAATCATCAACACCTAATGGGAATGAAATGAGGAACAATTAATATGGTCTGACATCCTTAAGGACCTAGGGTTTGATCCTTAAAAGAAAGGTACCTTTTATTTTTTTGTCATTTCAGTTTTAATTGTTATTGATAGTACATTAAATATCACTTTCATTTATGAACATAACCTTTATTATCCTCCCTTATGAAATAAACCCAAAACTTGTAATAAAAGATATAAAGGAAGAGGGTAAAAAACAATTCAGAAAAACTAACAAACATCAAATGGATCTTGTAATGTACATGATATTCCACATCCATAGTTTCTTTCATCTTTAATTTTTTTATTTCTTCTTTATGACCAGTTAATCATTATAATTACACAGCATTAAGTTTATATTTTTCTTTTTTTCTTTTTATTCATTGTAGTCATCATGCATGTTATTTTCTTAGTTCTGCTTACTTCACTCTGTATCAGTCCATTTAAGTCTTGTCAATGAATCTCTAAATTCTTCATAGTATCATAGCAATAGTCCATTTCATTTATTTAATATAATTTTTAGCCATTCCCCAATCAATTGGCATCTGATTTGTTTTCAGTTTTTTACTGTGGTGCTATTCATATTTTGATATATATGGGGCCTTTCTGCCTGACTATCTTCAGCATATACCCAGCTGTGGGATCTCTCAATCAAATTTTGTGTGTATTTTAATCATTTTTATTTTTTGATTCTCGATTTATTTTAAAAACTAGGTGTTCCCATTTCACTCAGACTGAAAATATAGAGGCTATTCATGGGACCAATATTTGGTAGCCCACTGAAACCCAGAACTCTCAAACTCAAGAGATCCACTAGTCTCAGCCTCCCCATTAGTTGGGATTATAGACATGTGCTATCACACAAGGTGTGGTATTATTTTTTAAAAAATCCAAATCCAAATCCAAATCTCTTTTCAGAATTGGCGAAGATGATAAAATACAGAAATAGTCAATAGGTTAGAATGCTAGAGCAGAAATCTCTAAACTTATTTGATTCTTCACAAACATTTTGCACACACATTTCTAATAGGCATGTATTTATTTGTGAAATACAATTGTTTAATAGTGATTGACTGATTATATATTATGATAGACAAAATATCCATTAAGAAGATGAAATTAAATACTATTTTAAAATATTTTAAATTTATTAATGGTACAAATAGTTTTAAAATTAAATATTAAAAAAGTTAATTCCATCAATCTAACTAGCCAACCAGGTGAATTTCTTTTGTTTAGCTCTTTTTTTATTTTTTACTGAAAGATGCATAGGAGAAGAAATAGCTCATAACAATCAGTGAACATAATAGTTTTTCATAAGAAGTTGTGTTTGTCTCTAGCTATTCACTATATAGTGCTAAAACAGCAAGTAAAAGAAAATTGTTTTTGATTTCTACTAAGCAGAAAGTTTTTCTGGTATTGATGCATCCTTAATTTTTTATTCATGTTTAAATATTTTAGTTGAATTTTTGTATGAGTATGAGAGGCAATTTGACTTAGTGAATAGAGACCTGACCTTTAAGGAAGAGAAACCTGAGTTCCAGAGCTGACCTTTTTGACACATAAAGGATCTGAAACCCTAGGAGAGTGACTCTGACTTACTTTCGTGTGTGTGTGTGTGTGGGGGGGGGTAATGGGGGTTGAGGGACTTGCCCAGGGTCACACAGCTAGTAAATGTCAAGTGCCTGAGGCTGGATTTGAACTCAGGTCTTACTGAATGCAGGGCCGGTGCTTTGTCCACTCTGCCACCTAGCTGCCCCCTCCACCTTACTTTCAATGCTCTAGAAAACTCTCTAGGGCTATAAGTTTGAGAGACATCAAACTGCACTAGGGTAGATAGGTTTCCTATTTTTCTGAACTCCACATGTTCTCTCCTTGCTAACCTCTAAAATACTTTAATAAATGCTTAATGCCTAAACCATTGCTGAAGCTTCTAATTTATAAGTAAATCCTAGCTAGCTTTTCCCACATTGGGGACAGAAAAAAGGAGACCACACATTAGATTTTAAACATCATAGTAGCCTATTCTTTGAGTAGATTCTACCATATTCTTAAAATGATTTGGAAGGCAGAATGGAGAGTATGATGGAGCATAGAGTAATTTTCCCAGTGTAAATTTCCCATGTAAACTGCTGTGTGATTATCCGAGTTATGGTTATTTTATAACTACCCTGAGGGATAAATACCTGGTCTAAGGTAAAGTTGAAAACATGCACACAGGATCAGTTGATCAAGTATCCTTTGATGCCCTTATACCCAGTGGGTCAGGATCCCCAGTTTGGAGACCACTGCTCTAGGTGAAAGGAGTATTTCACACTTTGAAGAGGTACCAGGATCCTGCTTACTGTGATTTTGATGTAGGAGGCAAAAAGGGGTTAATAGAAAACCCCAAGATCCAAGCTCTAATTCAGATATTAGCTCCAAAAGAGAGTTAGACCCTAGTTAATGGATAACTTATGCCAAATTATCATACCCATAGTGATCAGTACCCATAACAGGACCATAATAGGTCAGGTCAAATAACAATGATAAAATGACAAGGGTATAGAAATTCTAAAGAAAACTGATTATGTTTTGAAGCTAGCCATGGGAGTCAGAAAGAGACATGCAGAAAATGCCAAGTTTGTCCCCAGATTCACCTTATGACATGTAAACCCCCAAAACACTTCTCCACTGAAAAAAGGTACCCACCTCAGGGGTTGGCTTAGGACCCCAGGAACTCCAAATTAGGATAAGCCCTCCCTTATAACACCCCTAGATGGAGAATATTATAATGAGTAGGACAGACTCTCCCTTGTACCTTCCCAAGGTAGAGATTATTATAATGAGATTGATAAATCAATTTATCTATACTATAAATATAACCGTCTTTCACTATTGGAGAGAGATACCTTTCCACTATTCTGGTTCTCTCCCTGTGGTCACTCACAGTATTACAATAAAACTTGGGAAACTGAGTCACTGAATCTTGTAATTCATTCAGGATGACTCACATTCAATCTGACTCCAAATTCCATCCCACATCAATTTCTCCGTGTCCTTGGCATAGAAAACTAGAATGACAACCTTTTGAAGATGAGCCCTGAGGGGGGAAAATATCATAAATTTAGAGCTAGAAGGAACCTTAGAAGAAATGCACTAAAACTCCATCATTGGGGCAGCAAGATGGCACAGTGGATAGAGCACCGGCCCTGGATTCAGGAATACCTGAGTTCAAATCCAGCCTCAGACACTTAACACTTACTAGCTATGTGACCCTGGGCAAGTCACTTAACCCCAATTGCCCCGCAAAAAGAACAAAAACAAACAACAACAACAAACCCCATCATTTTACAGAGGGAGAAACTGAAGCCCACACAGGGTGAAGGATTTTCTCATTCACACAGGTAGCAAGTGACATAGGTGGAATTTGAACCCTATTTTCTACACCAAATTCAGTTTGTTTTCCTCTATAATCATGTCCATGCTGCTGAAAAAGCTACAACTAATGAGATAAGCAGAGAACTCTCATGGATTTCTTTCTCATTAAGTGACTGAGTCAAGGAAAAGTGTATGTAGGGAAAGCAAAGAGCCAGGAGAGAGATGGTTCCAACAGAAGAGAGCAGCAAACCATACAATAGTAGCATATGCCATGAGAAGTTAGTACTGCCTGAGTGAGGCCATCACTGAGGGATGGTAGAAATGGAGTAGCTCACATCAAAGGATGGCAGTATAGATGGAAGTAGATCTTATTTTGAATACATCAGTAGCTTTAGGGACTTTGAATGGGGGTGGGTGGGGATGCACTACACTGTTTTCATTATTGATGTTTGATAGCATTTATAGAGCAATTATAGCCTCTTTGCTATAATTGTTTCATTTTGGTATCTTATGACACATGATTATGAGTGGCAAAGGATTAACAACAAAAATAACTAGCATTTATATAAAGCTTTATAAAAATTATCTCATTTTATCCTCAACAACTCAGGAAGGTATTATTATCATTATTTGAGGAAACTGAGGTAGGCAGAGGTTGTATGACATATTTAGGGTCACACACCTAATTCCTTTAGTTATGATTTGAACTCCGCTCCACTGTACTACCTAGCTGCTTCATGTCTAGTAGATTACATTTTTCATATTTTTAGGTGGAAGTCAAAGCCAAGGGAAATCCCTTTCTAGAGGTAATCAGGGGGGCAGCAAGGTGGTGCAATGGATAAAGCACCAGCCTTGGATTCAGGAGGACCTGAGTTCAGATCCAGCCTCAGACACTTGACACTTGCTAGCTGTGTGACCCGGGGCAAGTCACTTAACCCTCATTGTCAAACCAATAAAAGAAAAGAAAAGAAAAAGAGGTATTCAGGACCCCACTTCATACTGTAGAAAGCTCTGATAAAAGGATATGATACTTGAAGTATCACATACTGAAGTGGTAAATATTTTGGTAAGAATAAAATTCATAAAGTTTAAATTTTGAACTTTTTATATAAAGTTATATTGTCACATTGTCATTCAGATAAAAGAAAAGTATAGAAAAAACTGTTTGAAACCAAAGTCAAGCTCATAGTTGTTAAAAATAAATTTAAGTAAAAGAAATTAGTTTATGCTGAATGGAGTATATTTTGAGTTTCCAGGGCAATGGAACATATAGAAATTAAAAGCACATGCTTTGAAATTGATGCCCTGGAAAAATCCCAAGAGGCTATGCTGTGTAACAAAGCTTGCCACAGAAGCTCATATGCCAAAATTTTTTTTTGCAGTGTGAGTTTTGACAACTCACTGCTACCTGAACCAACATATTTGTTGTTATAAGAGTCTAATAATTCACTTAAAACAACAGCCTATAGACTGGTTGCAACACCTTGCCAAAGTAACCCCACTATCATGCCTTTAACCAGAAATTCCAAATTCAAACTATATTTGTTTTACATTTAGGTATGCATAGCCTCTACAATTGTAAGTATATGAATAAACTCAATGTAACTCATTTTCTTATTACTGAATGGAAAGATTAGTGAAGGCTAAATATAAAGTATAAAATCTGACATTTTCACGCTGTAAGCACCTTTTTTTAAAAAAGAGCAAAAAGAAAAGAAAAGAAAGAAAAATGTAAAAGGGAAAAGAAAGCAAAGAAGAAGAAAGGAAAGGGAAAGATAAGAGGAAAAGAAAGTAATTAAAATATATAAATTTAGAAATAATTACAGAAAGAAATTATAAAATTATACAAAAGATATAAAAAGAAAGAAAAGAAGAAAGAAAAAGAAGAGAAAATGAAAGAAAAGAAGAGCAGAAAGGAGAAGAGAGGGGGGAAAGAGAGGAGAGGAAAGGAAAGTGTGGGGGTGAAATTGATAGTAAACAGAAATCAAATGTATGCCAAAATAGCCCTTCGGTTTTTCATTAGTAATGACATAATTTTATAGATGTTAGATAATATATTTTAACAAAACCCCAGCATTATTAAACTCAATAATTCCCTAAGTCTGAATTTCTCTCTAGTCAGATCCTTTCTGGCCACAAGTATAGTATTATAACAAGCAATTTTAAAACTATTAATTTTCAATGATGCTACAATTTGAGGATGAATTTTGATTGACTAGATGATGGCTAAGGTCAACTTTAGCTCTAAATTATTTATCAGGATCTGTTTATGCATAGCTAAGAAAACAAGGCCACCAATTCTTATATTTAGTATGTAACAAATTTATACTTTGATTATAAATTCTAGCCAGTTTATGTCACTAATTATTTATTTTGTTTTGTTCACTTTTAGGGAGCAATGAGTGTTAAGTGACCTGCCCAGGGTCACACAGCTAGTAAGTGTCAAGTGTCTGAGGCCGGATTTGAACTCAGGTCCTCCTGAATCCAGGGCCAGTGCATTATCCATTGTGTCACCTAGCTGTCCCCATATGTCACTATTTATAATGCTGAATTTGGGGGTTGCCATTAGACTAAGAGAAATTTTCCAAAAGAATAGGTCTATTTCTTATAGATACACACTAAGTTAGTCACTCACTTGTGATTATTTACCATAAACTACATTTGTTATACTGTTTGAGGATGTGTTTCAATGATTCTTTAAAATAATACTCCTTTACATATGATTTGTTTGCTCGAAAAGTCTACAATTGAGCTGGGGAAAAACACACATACATCCATACACACACAAGGATAGATAATAGATAGATTCACACATATCTCCTATTTGATTTTTCACATAAATTAAAGAATGTGTGCATATGCATATACACAACTATTTAAAAACATCAAAGTGCTCCGCCTTCCACCCAAAAAGGGGGCAATCAATAAGAGATATAGGAGTTCTGAGACTAGAAAAATCAAAATTAATTGGGATGGTCAAGAAAGGTTTAATGGATTATCTGAAAGTTGAACTGAGCATTAAAGAAAAAATGAAAAAGAACTTCAAAACAACTAAGGATGCTAGTTTCAGCAGGCATGGAAAATGAGGGAACTCTTCCAGTGAACCAAAGGTATTGGTTTATTCTTCAAGAAATCAACAAGTATGTTTGTGCTAAGTATACATTGCTTTCTTCACTGGAAAAAAAAATGACAGGTGAGGAAAAGTCTTTTTACTCTTTGGTTTATTGGAGAGAAGGACATCTTCCTTGATTGGTTGTCAAAAGGAGTTAGATGGGAATCAATGTTGTTGTTGAAATATTTCATCCATACCCAATTCTTTGTGACCACATTTGTGATTTTCTTGTTAAAGATACTGAAATGGTTTAACATTTCCTTTTGCCAGTCATTTTACAGATGAGGAAACTGAGGCAAACACAAGTTAAATGACATGTCCAAGGTCATACAGCTAGGAAGTATTTGAAATTAGAATTTGAACTCAGGTCCTCTTGACTCCAGGCCCAGCCATCTATCTATGACACCACCTAGCTGTCCCCTAGATGGAAGACAGAGAATAAAAAGACTGAGATAGCAGAAATTGTAAGCAACCATGTAGCATGTAACTGCCCATGGATTTGCAGAAACAACAACAATGAACACAAACATAATTGATATCCATGGCATCAGATATCTGTTTATATATCCAGGCACAGAGATTGCTGATAATAAACACTGAGGATCAATAATAGAACTAGAGATATTTTAAAAAGTAGGCAATTATGAACTCATAGATATTTGGTGGGATACGACTCATGATAGCACTATGTCAGTCAAAGGGTATATTTTGTTCAAAGGCAATAAACTAAAACAGAAGGGTTAAAAGTAGCACTTCATATTTAAATTTATATGTATGTCATGTGTATATAATATGTACATGTATGTATATGTATATCATATACTTGCATGTATAAATATATACATATAGATGTACATATGTATGTATGTGACTAGGGTAGAAGATGAGGGGGCAATAATGGTGAACATTTGGTTGAGTATTTTTTTTTTTTTTTTTAGGCAATGGGGGTTAAGTGACTTGCCCAGGGTCACACAGCTAGTAAGTGTCAAGTGTCTGAGGCCAGATTTGAACTCAGGTACTCCTGAATCCAGGGCTGGTGCTTTAACCACTGCGCCATCTAGCTGCCCCTGGTTGATTATTAAAGGAGGAATTAAAGTGATAATATGATACAAATTTGCTACAGAGTAGTATGTACAATTCACAAAGTTTGCATAAATCAATGATGTACAGAGTATACCTAGATTTCAGCAAAGCATATGAGATAGTCCTTCATGGTGCTTTGTAGTAAAGAGGAAGAAATTTGAGCTAGGTGATAGTATAATTAGGTGAGCTTAAAAGTGGTTGAAAGACTGATCCAAAGAGCCATCACTAATGGCTCCCTGTCAGCTTGGAGGGAGGTCTTCCATAAAGTATCTTAGGGAACAATGTTCTGGTCCTGTTTTGTTCAACATTGTTTTAATGAATGATTTGGATGAAGTTATAGATGGAATTCTTATCAGAGTTCCAGATGATGCAAACATGTTGGATGGCAGTCAGGATACAAAAAAAGATCCCAACAAACTAAAAGAGAATCACAGAGCTACACAATCTCAGAGCCAGAAGGGATATAAGGCCACATACTCCAATGTGAACCTGAATGAAAATCTTTTTCAGCATCCTCAAGTGTTTATGTAGCTTCGGATCTTCAGATATTCAACAAGAGGGAGCCTCATCCAGTTTTGAATATCTCTAATCATTAGCAAGTTTTTCCTTATATCAAGACTAAATCTGCCTCTCTGCAACTTTTATATGTTATTCCTAGTACCGCTTCACAAGGATAAGCAGATAAGATCTATGTTCTCTCTTACATGGTAATCCTTCAGTTGCTCAAACAGAATTTTCCTGTGCCTTTAAAGTATCTTCTCTTCTCTAGGTTAAACTATTTTCTTTTGCTTGTTCATATATGGTATAATCTTTAGACTAATATATCAATGTATGGTAAAGTATTATCTGGTCCTAAGATGCTTTTGGAGGTTCATGAGTTTAAAATTATTTTAATAATAACATGAAGATGTTTTAATTTCTAATGTGGTAAATACTGATAGCTAAAGCCTACATAAACAAAAGGTCTTTGGATTCCTCTGTAATTTTTAAGAGTTAAAGGGGAGGGGCAGCTAGGTGGCACAGTGGATAGAGCACTGGCCCTGGAGTCAGGAGGACCTGAGTTCAAATCCAGCCTCAGACACATAACACTAACCAGCTGTGTGACCCTAGGCAAGTCACTTAACCTCAATTGCCTCACCAAAACAAAACGAAACAAAACAATTAAAAAAAAAAGAGTTATAGGGGACCTGGGGACATCTAGGTGGTACAGTGGATAAATCACTGGCCCTGAATTCAGGAGGACCCAAGTTCAAATCCAGCCTAAGACACCTGATATTTGCTAGCTGTGTGACCCTGGGCAAGTCACTTAACCCTCATTGTCCCACTCCACCCCCCAAAAAAACACCAAAAAAAAAAACTCCACATAAAAACAAAAAGCAAGAGTTAAAGGGGACCTGAGACCAACTAGTCTGAGAACCCCTGGTATAGTGGATAGATATCTGGACTAAAAGCCAAGAAGACGTAGGTTCAAATCCCATCTCTGACATGTACTGTTTGTTGGACCCTGGACAAACCATTTAATTTCTCAGAACTTTGGGAAATTCTAAAACCTATAAGTTGTGAAGATGGTGCCAGCTTTCATTACTATATGGAACATGCTGATGTAGAAGATCCATATGACAACAAAATTAAAGGAAAGTCCATATATCTATTCCTATGGAATATTTTTTTTTTGTGAGGCATTTGGGGTTAAATGACTTGCCCAGGGTCACACAGCTAGTGTTAAGTGTCTGAGGCTGGAATTGAACTCAGGTCCTCTTGAATCCAGGGCTGGTGCTCTATCCACTGCGCCACCTAGCTACCCCTATTCCTATGTAATCTTGACACCATCCTGGTTGCCATCTTCTCGATCCATACCAACTTCTGTATTGGTTTCCTAAAATGTATTGCCCATAATGGAACATTATTACTCCCTATGTAGCCTGAGCAATGTAAAATATAATGGAAGGGTTGCTTATGGTGTCTTTCTTGACACACTTTCTCTCTTAATGCAGCTTATTATAACATTAACTTTTTTGGTTGCCATGTCATGATTGAATCATATTGAATCTTAAAATCTCCAGATTTTTATAATAAATATTGCTACATTCTCTCTTCCTATAGAACTATACTATAGTGTTCGTAGTGTCTGGCACATAGTAAATGCTTAATGAATTCTTTATCTCTTCATGGATCCATTTATCAAATTTACTTTTATTTAATTTGTCTCATCACTCTTGTCTGTTGAGGTATTTTGGGATCTGGTTATTGTCATTCAACATATTTGCTATCTTGCCAAGCTTTGTGTCATCTGCAAACTTGACATACATGTTATTCATGTTTTCATCTAAGTCAGTGATAAAAAATATTGAATAGCTTAAACCAAGGAAAGATTCCAGGGATATGAAAATAGAAACTTTGCCAGAAATAATTATTAAACTTTTATTTTGCTTTTAATTACACTTATAAGTGATTAATGACAAGTCTTTTGGTCTTGTCATTCAGACAGTTCCAAATCCAATTCTACCTGAGTAAATTCTAATTTAGCCGTATCAGTCTCATAAAATGAGGGACTTTGTTAAATGCTCTGCTCAAATCTAAATGTGTCAGTATTAGAGTCATCCTATGATCTATAGCCTTAGTTGCCCTGTCAAAATAGGAAGTGAGCTTAAGTCTGATATGACTTTATCTTCAAAAACCCCTCCTGGTTTTTGAGTGATCACTGATTCCTTTTCGAAGAGCTCACAAACTTCTCTTTAATGATGTGTTTTAGAAACTTGCCAAGAATATTTAGGTGGTAAAGCATACAGATCACTGAACCTGGAGTCAGGAAGACTCATCTTCATGAATTCAAATCTGACCTCAGAAATTTAGTAACTGTATGACCCTGGCAAGGCACTTAACCCCATTTGCCTCAATTTCACTATCTATAAAATGATTTGGAGAAGAAAATTATAAACAACTCTAGTATCTTTGCCAAGAAATTACCAAATATCTTCATAAAGAGTTAGACGCAACTAAATAACAACAAATTCATTGCTGTATTGCTTTCAAACTCTTTTCCTCCCCCACCCAGGCCTTAAACACCTCTTCAATTTATCATAATTCTCAGATAGTGCCTCAATAGTCACACCTGCCATTTCCTTCAATAATCCAGGATACAGTTTCTCTGGTTGTGATGAATTCAACCACTCAGGGCAATAGAGTAAATTTGACTATCTCCTCAGATTTTGAAATGTGGGCTACATTTTAAAAAGGATATTAACTCTACAGAAATTATCTAAAAGAAGACAACTAAAATACTGAGGGGTTAAAAAC
The DNA here is from genome assembly GCF_019393635.1 of Dromiciops gliroides. NCBI lineage: Eukaryota > Metazoa > Chordata > Mammalia > Microbiotheria > Microbiotheriidae > Dromiciops > Dromiciops gliroides. The sequence goes on from NC_057861.1 coordinate 408,518,454, forward strand.
CATGTTATAAAGATCAATTGCAGAGATCAAGGATATTTAACCCGAAGAAGAGAAGAGTTAGTGGGATGTGGTGACTATTATCAAGTGAGCCTGGAGGACAGAGGCAAGATAGCAGAGAAAAGTCAGGAACTCAGCTGAACTTTTGCAAATTCCCCTCAAAAAACTTTAAAATAACACCTCACAGCAAATTCTGAAGCAGCAGCACCCACAAAAGAATGAGATGAGACAATTTTCCAGCCCAAGACACTTTAAAAGGTTGGCAGGAAAGGTCAGTTGCACCTGGGTGAGAGGGAAGTACAATCCACTGTAGAAAATGTACTGGCAATTGCCTCACCAAAATAAAAAAAAAGAAGAAAAGAAAATCATTGGTTAAAAATTAGGATCGAGAAAATAGAAGCTTTATGAGAAATCAAGACACAATAAACCAAATCCAAATGAATAAAAAAAAATAGAGGGCTATGTGAAATATTTTCCTAGAAAAATAGCTGACCTGGAAAATAGATCCAGGAAAGATAACTTGAAAATTATTGGACTACCAGAAAACTATGATCAAAAAAAGAGCTTAGACATCATATTCCAAGAAATTGTCAGGGAAAATTGCCCTGATATTCTAGAAGCAGAAGGTAAAATAGAAATTGAAAGAATCCACTGATCACCTCCTAAAAGAGGTCCCAAAATGAAAACTTCCAGGAATATTATAGCCAAATTCCAGAGCTCCCATGTCAAGAAGAAAATATTGCAAGCAGCTAGAAAGAAACAATTCAAGTGCTGTGGAGCTGCAGTCTGGATAACACAAGATCTAGCAGCTTCTACATTAAAGGAAAGAGGGCATGAAATATGATATCTGGAGGCTAAAGGAACTGGGATTACAACCAATAATGCCCTACCCAGTAAAACTGACTATAATCTTTCAGAGGAAAAAATGGGACTTCAATGAAAAAGAGGACATTCAGGTATTCATTGTGAAAAGCCCTAAACTAAATAGAAAATTTGACTTTCAAATAAAAGACCCTAGATGAGTATAAAAAGGTAAACAGGAAAAAGAAATTTTGAGGGATGTTAAAGTGTTAAACTGTTTACATTCCCACATGGGAAAATGATACTTCTAACTCATAAGATCTTTCTCAGTATTAGTAAAGCTGAAAGGAATATACTTAGAGAGCACAGGTTTGAATTGAATATTAAGGGATGATATCAGTAAATAATTTTTTTTTTTTGGTGAGGCAATTGGGGTTAAGTGATTGGGGTCACCCAGCTAGTAAGAGTCAAGTGTCTGAGGCTGGATTTGAACTCAGGTCCCCCTAAATCCAGGGCCAGTGCTCTATCCACTGCACCACCTAGCTGTCCCATCATTTATTTTTTGTTTATCTTTTTTTTTTGTGTGTGTGTGGGGAGTCAGGGTGGGGTGACTTGTGTCTGGGGCCAGATTTGTAGTCTCGGTCTCCTGGGTTCAGGGCTCATGCTTTGTCTACTGTGTCACCTAGCTGCCCCATGATGACATCTTTAAAATAAAATTAAGGGGTAAGAGGAATGCACTGGAAGAAAGGGAAAGGGAGAGGTGGAATGGGATAAAGTAGCTCACATAAAATAAATGAGAAAAAGCTTATGGAGTGGAGGGGAAAATGAGGAATCAAAAGGGGAGTGAGTGAGCCTCATTTTAATCAGAATTGGCTCAAAGAGGAATAGCATACACACTCAAGTGTGTATAGTAATATATCTTGCCCTGTGAGAAAATGGGAGGGGAAGGGGATAAGGGGGGAGAGGTGAAGTAAGGGAGGGCAGATTGGGGGAGGGGGCAGTAGAAAGCAAAACACTTTTGAGGAGGGATAGGGTCAAAGAAGATAGAAAATAAAGTAAATATCAAGGGAAGGGAATAGGATGAAGAAAAAAAAGAATGATTGGCCAAGTGGAAAAGGAGAAACAAAAGCTCAATGAAGAAAATAATTCCTTAAAAATTAGAATTGGACAAGTAAAAGATAATAATATCATGAGACATCAAAAAATCAATAAAACAAAATCAAAAGAATGAAGAAATAGTAAACATTTGAAATATTCCATTGGAAAAATAATTGATCTGAAAATATATCAAGAAGAGATAATTTAAGAATTATTGGAAAGTCATGTTTAAAAAAAAACAGCCTAGGTATCATATTTCAAGATATTATTGAGGACTACTGTCCTTATATCCTAGAAGTAGAGGGTAAAATAGCAATAAAAAGAATTCACTGATCACCTCCTGAAAGAGATCCTAAAATGAAAACTCCCAATAGTAGCTCTGGAATCAAATTCCAGAGCTCTCAGTTCAAGGAAAAAATATTGTAAGCACCTAGAAAGAAATAATTAAAATATCATGAAACCACAGTCAAGATCACAGAAGATTTAGTAGTTTATACATTAAAAGATCAGATTGGTGGGGAGACAGCTAGGTGGTGCAGTAGATAAAACACCTGATATTGCTTCACCTTCTTATAAATTTCCTCTTCCTGGGTTAAAAATCAAACCAGAAAAATATTACTAAAATATTACTAAAAATTACAAAAGCTCTATAATCAGTTCAGTTCCCATATTAAAGTCTCTTCCCCCATAGTGTAGCTTCTTCTTTTTCAATCCCATATTTTGAATTGATGGGGTTAGATAAAATTCATGGTTAATGTCCATGTGGATTATTGGCTGGATCAATCAATAAAAGCATAGATATGCTCTAACTAATGACTGTCATCTATATGACATAAAATGTTGTTTCTTCATGGATTGAGCTCCTGTTCACCCTTCTGTCAAAATTCCATTTTTCTCTTCTTGGAAATATACTAGTTTTCTAAAATAGTGGTTGTCACTGCAATGATCAGAATTCTTAAATCTCTCAAAGGTGTTATCATTGAAAATGTCATAGGAATTGGAAAAATAGTTCTCCTGATTTCATTCACTTCATTTTGCAGCAGTTCATACATGTCTTCTCAAGTTTCTTTGAAAGTTTGTCTTTAATAATTTCTTATATTGCAATAATAGTTCAGTACATTAATTTACCTCAATTCATTTATATATTCCATAATTGATGGGTATACATTTTATTGGAAATGTGTTTCTATAAACCCAACCTAACCATAGTATATAATCTTTTTAATATTTTTCTATAGTCACTTTACTAAGATTTAATTTGAATTTTTTTGTTCATATTCATTAGAGATAGTGATCTATAATTTTATTTTTTCTGATTTATCTTTCCCTATTTTAGGCATGGGAACCACATTTGTCTTATAGGAGGAATATAGTAGTGTGCTATCTTTCCTAATTTTTCAAACGAAACATTATGTAAAGATTGTAGTTTAGTATTCTTAAACTGATAGAATTAACTTGCAAAAAACATCTAGTCCTGTTTTATTTTATGAATTAATTTAGGCATTATTCAGTTTATTTTTTCTGAGATGGAATTATTTAATTTCATTATTTCTTGTTTTAATAACTGGAATAGCTTATATATTTTGAAATAACTTTCCATGGATCTAGTTTGTTATATTTGCTGGCATACATTTATGTAAAATAATTTTTGATATGTTTTATTTCCTTCACATTTATTGAGTTCTTTCCTTTTTTTCATTTTCAATATTATCAATTTGGTTTCCACTTTTTCTTTTAGTAAATAGTTTTTATACCTCAAACAGTTGGCTCCTGATTATATTTATCTATTGACCTATTTTTGCTTTCAATTTAGTTCATTTCTTGAAGAATTTCTATTTTTGTTAATTATTTGGATTTTTATTTATTTTTCTATTTTTTAAGGTGTAGGCCCAATTCATTAATATATCTTCTTCGTTTTCTATAGATGAAGTTGTAAGAGATGCAAATTTCCCCCTAAAATTGTTTTGGTTTCATCCTAACATTATTGATATGTTGTTGGATATTGTAATTTTTCAATGAATTTACCTTTTGTTATCATATTTTTTCTTTGCTCTATGAGTTCTTTAATACTATTATTTAGGCTTTTTTTTAAATTTGAAGACTTTTTCCAAATGTCTTTCATAAGTGAAATTGATTATTATATCATGGTAATTAATGGATATGTTTAATATTTCTATTTTTTTTTTGCATTTTTTTCTGGTGACTTTATGGCCTAGAACAGCAATTGCCAAACTAGAGCCCAAGGTTCAAATCTGGCCTGCCATGTATATTTGTATGGGTAATCAGTGAGGAATTATTTTTATATATTTTTTTTTTTTTGCAGGGCAATGGGGGGTTAACTGACTTGCCCAGGGTCACACAGCTAGTAAGTGTCAAGTGTCTGAGGCCGGATTTGAACTCAGGTACTCCTGAATCCAGGGCCGGTGCTTTATTCACTGCGCCACCTAGCCGCCCCCTATTTTTATATTTTTAAAATACAATGAACCTTTATTATTTAATGAACCATACAGAAACCCGCAGTGGATTGGTTTTGGCCCATTGGACCATAGTTTGCCAACTATTAGCCTATAATTGGCTGATTTTTTTTTGTAATGGTGCCATTTACATCTGAGAAATAGGATTGTTCTTTCAATTGTCATTCAGTAATCACCTTGATCTTTCAAAACTGTATTTTCAACAATTATATTCAGATACTTAACTTCTTTCTTATTTATCTTTTTTTACTAGGTTTGTATAGTTTGGAAGGGGGGTGATTGAGATGAAGTGATCAAGTATCTTAGTTTTGCTAGCTATTTTTCTTGTACTTTGAATAACTTTCCCTTTAAGTACTTAAATTCTATTCCATTTGGTGCATAAACATTAAGCATTATTATTATTTAGTTATCTATAGTGCCACCTAGAATATTACTTCCTTATTTTTATAGGTTTATTTTTATTTTTACCTGGTCTGAGATTATGAGTTACCCATTTTTAAAAGTTTTAAATGTTATTTGTGATATATAATTTTATTTTATACATGTATCGAACATAGATGCAATATACACAGACACATATATGACATATATAATGTAAAATTTCTACATTATTACAATTAGATATACCTAGATATATTCTAATACATATAATTTAGTCTTTTAATTCCTTAAATAACTGTTTTATAAATAACAAATATATATCAATTTATATAAATAATTTATATGACAAATTTAAGTATAATTACTATATAAATAATACCTAAATAACTCATACATGAACAACACACACACACACATATATATATATATATTTATGTATACAAATATACCTCCTGTATCCTTCCCAGCACACACCTCCCCCTCCCTTCCAGAATTAGCCATTTAAATTTTTTTCTAAAATTATAATATATTTTGTCCTATCTCTATATCTTATCTCTGATTCTTTATGATTTAAGGATGCTTGTTATAAGTAGCATATAATTGTAATTTATTTTCTAATTGACTCCCCACCCCATTTTATTTTATGGATGAGTTCATGCCATTCACAATCACAATTATGATTACTAGTTATGTATCCCTCTGCATAATATCCTCTTATACCTTTTCTCTCCTTTGATTTCTACTTTACAGAAAATAATGTGGTAAAAGAAAAGTAATGTGGTCAATATTATACACTTTTAATTGACATGGTGTGATACCACTACTCCACAACACACATTTCATGAAGTCCAAATCTGGATGAATGGTCCTTAAATTTTATTTTCACGCCCCTTTATACTCTATTTCATGAAAATAAAGTTCATTTTACTTATAACTATTCCATATCTAACTCTTCTCTCCCTTTTATATCCCCTTGTAACGATTGGAATGACACCACTTGCTGGAGACTTACTGTAGAAGAGTTCCACCCATGAAGCGAAGGTCTTTGAGGGCAAGACCAGGAGTCTTTTCTTTGGCGTCAGGAAGTGACGTGGGCTAGTGGGAGGAGGAAGGAAGAGATTGGCGCTCAGACTCGCTTAGCCTTTGGACTCTGGTGGGGAGCGGAGCTAGAAATGTGCTCTCCCTCTAATAGATAGGAATCTAGGCCTTTCTCGCTCTTTACCAAAATTCTTATTCTCCTTAATAAATGCTTAAAAGTCTAACTCTTGCTAAAGCTTATAATTTATTGGCGACCACTCATTAAATAGTTTAGATAGTTTAGCTAGAATTTTAGCCCTAAACACCCTTCACCAACTCTCCTGGTTGAATTTATATACCAAATCATTCCTTTGTGTATTCAATTCTCCTTTGTCTGGTCAGACAAATGTGAAGTTAATGAAATGCCTTTTTTCCCTCCATTCCTCTTACATATTTGTATTTTTTTATTCTGTGCAACTCAGTTATAGGAAAATAATAAGTTCCTTCTACTTTTCCCCCCAATTTGTTCTTTTTCATTTCCTTTGAAATAATCTTAAGTCTAAATAATAAGTTCTAATTTTTGTTTTTATTGTATTTATTTGAGTTTCATATGTAACAACTGACAATACATAATTGCAAAATCTCTAAAAGATTCTGACATTCATTAGACATATGTTTTTGAGCCAACTTCTATTATCTGATTTGGTTATTTCCAAAGTTATTTAAAGTTGTGTTAAGATCATTTTGTAGGAGACTTTCCAGCTAAGGAGATTTTTCTGGTTGAGGAAGAACATTTAAAGAACCTGGGAAAGATTTTGCCAATGATCCCTAAGATGACACCCAGAATACAGAGCTGCACCAAGATGACGTCACAAGAATCATCTGTAGGAGATGAGACTTTTGGACTTAAATGGACATTTCCTTTTTGTTTCCCTTTTCCCTATTGCATACACTATTTGTATCATCTACCTCCTCAGGGGGATTGCCCCCTTTAGTTTTTTCAATGTGTCACTCAATTTTTTTTCTTTTATTTCCCTTCACATTGTTGACCATCATAAACCCCATATTTAAGAGCCCTTTGTGAAATATTTGCAATATTAAATTGATTCTTTGAGGAAACAGATTTACAATGAAACAGATAGAGGATTGTGAGAAAATCATTATTAACACTGGATTTCTGGAAGAAACCCAGATATTAGTTTTAGCTACTCTCTCTCTCTCATACCAGAAACTTGCCGGGGCACCTTATCAAAAGGAATGCAGAATGATTCTTCTGATTATTTAGGGAGAAAAGCACACCTACATGGTTGGAATTTGATCTCTAGACCACCCCCTAAGTCATGTCAATAAATGGAACTGAATGATGCTAACCAATTAGCTTAGATCAATGTATGGTAACTTGCCTCTATCAAAATAAGGATAAAGAACTGGGACATGAGGGGCTTGCTCTTTCTTCTTCCCTGGACTCTTTTACTCTCCACACACCTGCTTCTCACTGTCTTGGCTCAATATGCTGGGTATGTAATTGCTTAGGCCTTTAGCCTGTGACTACTGGGGAAGTCAGGGAGACACATGGTCAAAATGTTAATAATATGTGATATTAAATAATAATAAATGCTTGCTGTCAAAATTGGTGCAATAGCCATTAATTTATGAGTAGCAATATTTTGGAAAGCCCTATCCAGCCTCCCAATAATTTATATAGCACACTCTTTTCTTTTTTATCTTAAAAATCAACAATAATGACAATATTGTAAAGACAAACAATTTTAAAAGACTTAGAGATTCTGATCAGCATAATTGTTTTTCAGTCTTCTCCAACTCTTTGTGATCCCATTTGTTTTCTTCTGTATTTTCAAATATGTTTCATATGTATTTCCTTTTCTCAGCTCACACAGCTGCCAACCTGGCACAGCCTCTCATCTCCTTATATCTGGACTGTTGTAATAGCCATTTGCTTGGCATTTCTGCCACAAGTTCCCCCCCACCAAGTCCATCTTTAACTCACCTACCAGAGAGTTTTTTCCTGAAGTCCAAGTCTGACGACATTGCCTCTACACTCAAACTACAGTAGCTCCTTACTCCCTCTACAATCAAATATAACATCCTTTGTTGGGCTTTTAAAATCCTTCACAACCTAGCTTCTTCCTATTTTTTCAGACTGTTTACACTATACTACTGTCCTGTGATTCTATGATCAAGCAACACTGGCCATCTTGCTTTTCCTAACATCACACTCTGTCTTCCAACTCCATACCTTTTCATTAGCTGTCCCCCTGTAATATTTTTCCTCCTCACCTCCACTTCCTGGCTGTTTTCAAGACTCAGCTAAAATCCCACTTTCTGCAAGAAGCCTTTTTAGTTCCCCCCCTGCCCCACTTATATTACCTTTTATTAATATTACTTCTGATTTACACTGGGAAATAGTTGTCTGAATTTATTTTCTCCATTAGAGTATAAGCTCCCTGAAGCAGTTAGGTCAAATCTTGTGAGATCCTAGGCATCATTTAACCTTTGTTTTTCTTGAGATAGGTGATTGACTCAGTGTGAAGGCTTAGGTATATGGAGGTGGAAGTGTTGGATATAGCTAATGTGGGAATTTGTTTCATATGATTATACATGTTTTAAAACTTTTTTTCTCTTGCTTTCTCAATAGAGTGAGGAAGAGACAGGAGAGAGAAAATTAGAAGCTGAAAATAAAATTGAATTAAAAGCAAAACAAAACAAAATGTTATTCTTGGTTCTATGCCTTTTTCTTTTATCTTCTGGAATATAATAATCCAAATCAAATCTGGTTCCAGACACTTAATAACTGTGTGTCTTTAGGAAAGTCATTTATTTTGTCTTAGTTTCCTCATCTGTAAAATGGGGGTAATAATAGCACCTACCTTCTGGGTTGTTGTGAGAATAAAATGAGATAGTATCAAGAAAGTGTTTTGAAAACCTTAAAAAGCTATATAAATACTTTCTACTACTACTCATTATTATTAGCAACTTAAATTTAAATAGTCCTTTTGGAATTCCATTGTAATTAAACAGAGTATTTTATCTTTGATCTAGAAGCTCTGGATTTTTATTATAATATTCTTGTGTATTTTCAAATTTCACTATTTCTTTCAGTGAGTGAATATTGAATTCTTCCCATTTTCACTTTGACTCTAGTTCTAAAAGATCTGAGTGTTTTTTTCAAATGTAGGGTTTTTTTTTAGGGTTTTTGTCATGTTTTCATAGGAGTTGGATGATTCTTAAATTTGTTCTCCTAGGTCATTATTCCATATCATTTAAAAATAATAATCTCCCTGTATTTAATTATTAATCTTTTTATTTTCTTCTAATTTTTGTTGTTCTTTTATTTTTTAATTCTTAAATTTTCTTTGCTGCATTCTGTTTTTATAGAGAGTTCACCATTAAGGTAAAATTTTCTACTTTTTCTTCAAAGTTATTTATTCTCCTTTCATTTTTCTTCTACTTTTGACTTATAACTTAATTTTTAATCACATGTATTATGCACAGTTCTTTGTAAACAAATTCCTATAAAGTGTTAGATATTATGATTATCACTGTGCATTTGCCTAATTAGCTACTAATTAATAGTATTTCTTCATCGTATTTAGCATTTTCTTCTTACTAATTTATCTCTAGCCTCAATTATGGGTTGCTACTTTCTGCTAAGGACAGATTCCTTGGGTGGAGAGAGCAGAACCTGATTCATCTTAATATTACTATATGTCCACATCGGGTGAGCAGAGCTGAGTCCTAGTCAATATTGATTTTTCCCTTAGCCCTTCGTTTTCTCCTTGCACAAATCCCTACTGGGAATTGGCTTCATCCCCTGCTATGGCCCTGCTATGCCCCTGAGAGAAGTAAAAAATAAGAACTGGCCACAGGTCTTCCAAAAAGGCCTCAATTCTGGGACTTCATAGATTTTGTATTGACCTTGTATTTTTGTGATAAGTCTTATGGAGTTCTGGTTTCAGACCACCACTCCCTGGTACTGGCACTATCTAAGGGGTAGTGGCTCTGATGTGGCTCTGGTATAAGTTTCCTGGGCATTGTGAAACCTGGTTTTAGACCTGTGTGTGTGTGTGTGTGTGTGTGTGTGTGTGTGTATGTACTCATCTCTGTTTCTCTGTGCAGGGACCTTAAGGAAAATACCTGCTCTGACATATTAAAGCCAAGACTCCATTGGCTTTAGCCCCCAGCTGACAGCTAGACTGGATAAAGAAATTTTTTTTCTCTTTATCTTTGTATTTCTTTGTAATTTTTTTCTAATACAATATTAGAAACTTGCAGGAGTATTTGTCAGAGAGGAGGGCTTCCCTTTTATATTTCAAGTTGCCATCTTCATTTAAAATCCTAAGTAATCTTCCTGATATTTTTACAACAGTAGCAAAAGCTATGATTTTTAAAAATAGCATACTAGTCCCAAATGATACATCATAATCTGTGCCCTAAATATCAGAAAACAGACTTTGATGAATCTATAAGGGTAGAACACTCCATAAGTAAGCACATCTCCTTCCTACCATGAAAAACTCAATCTCTCTATTTTCTTTCTTTTCTAATTGATTGATCCTCTTTTTATTTTTTTTAAATTTATTTATTTATTTATTTTTTTGGTGAGGCAATTGGGGTTAAATGACTTGCCCAGGGCCACACAGCTAGTAAGTGTTAAGTGTCTGAGGCCAGATTTGAACTCAGGTACTCCTGAATCCAGGGCCAGTGCTTTATCCACTGCGCCATCTAGCTGCCCCAATTGATCCTCTTTTTAAAATGGTGTTTCTCCTTCCTCCCCCAAGAGAATATTTTTTTCATAACCACAAAAATTTAATTTCAAAAAACAATATGTTGGCCTATACCAAAAAATGTATTTTTTCAGCACTTATATTACACCATCTCTCTGAAGAGAGGTAGGAAGAATGCCCAGTGATGTATCACCCTCATTCTTATTGCTATTGATAAGTGTACTGGCCATAGTTCTGAAGTCTTTAAATGTTGTTTTCCTCATGTAAATAAATTCTCTTGGTTCTGTGATTTTGTTCTACACTAGTTCACATACATTTTACTAAGTTTCTTTGACTTCTTCATAATCATTAATTTTTACCATCTAAAAATATTCACTTATACATAATAATTTGGTCAACCATAGTTGATGGCCAATCATTTTCCTTCCAGTTCTTTGCTACTTAAAAAATTATGCTAAGATATTGTTCTTACGTAAAGATGTAAATGAATGAAGGAAAAAAAATATCCATTAAACACTTAAAATGAAATGAAAGTAAAACAGTTTCTACACTTAAGGAGATATAGTCTAACATGGGAAGACAAAACCTAAAGTAGGAAATAGTTCAAAAGCAAAAGGAGAAAATAGGCTGCTACTGATATGGCATAGTTTAAAAAGTTTGGGAATGTGCCATTATGATTTGGTTTCAGGAAAGAGAAGGTGAAAGCTTATCTATCATATCCCAGCATGCCAGTGACAGGGTCTAAGTTGTGTTTGAATGTGAAAGAGAATGATTATATTGTAGGTGGCATTGTTTGGAAATAACCAGGTAATGGTTTGTTAACTTTTTAAAAACTATAATTCAAAAATTTTTTTTCACAATTTTGGGACAATTCCACCAATATTCCACAGTGTGCCTATCTCTCATGAATTTGCCACTTTTGCCAACTTTATGGGTGATAGCTAATAATTTATAATTTATAGCATAGGTTATTTAATAAAAATAAAAACTCATGAGAATCTAAACTCATTTCCTTTTTTGGACAGGATCACTAGATTGATTTACGGCATGCTTATATATAAGCTCATCTGACAAGCTATCACTCTCCATGCCTTAGGGTGATCCCACCCATAAAACTAAGTCCCTATGAAAAGAACTGAAGCTTGGACTAGGATTGGGAATGGAGAAAAGTGCTGGTAACTGGAAAGAATATATGAGGAATTAAGTCATAAAAGAAGAATGGCAGCTTACATTGTTCTTGATTTTATTCCTCTCTTTCACTAAATTAAACAGGAAGTGATCAGAGCCCCATCAAGCATAGCTTATGAGTCAGCAACAAGGAGAAGTGCTAAAAGTCTAGCACTGGAGGTTGCGGTCAATAATGGATACATACCTGGCTCTAATTCCTGAATTTCCCAGGTCTAAAAATGGGAGATGTTGGGGAGGTGGGGAGAAGATAGAAACATGGCAGCTTGATTTGGAAAGTCAGGAGATGGCATGCTGGTGTGGTTCTGGGCAAGATAAGGTAAAAACTCACCTATGTAGTCAGGGACCTAGAGGTGGGTGCTGAATTCTAGTCAGAAAAGGAGGATGGCCAGACTACAGGCTGCATGGCTGAAGAACACTGGGAAGTATCATGGCAGTCTAATTCTAGGTAAGAATAAAGTGAATATATTTCATCCATAATCTGCCATCTACAAGGAGATATAGCACCAATGACATTAGAATTATTCTCTAGCATGAAAGGAAATAAGTACAAACAGAAATATTTTTCATGCAATACCCATATATACCAAGAAAAAATATTTACCACTATTAAGCATTATTTGGCTCAGGGAGGAATAAAGCTCATGAGGAACTAATTGAACCAGACAAGAAATACCAAATTGATTATCCCGCCCCACATTTGCAAGGAGCCATTTCACCTAGAAGTGAATCTTTCACTGGGCGGCAAAAGGTGCAAACTGATACTCCTGGTGCAGGAAACTGTAGAGCTAGCCAAAGGCACATTATTCTGCCCATATCCTCTTTCCTCAGTTTACTATTACTCAAGTTTCCCCAGTTGTGTCAGACTGGAAAGTTTAGCCTAGAGAATTCTAAGCAACAACCTTTTTGGATGTGCTCTGCCATAATAGCAGACAAACAACTAATGGGATTTCCTCACCTCTTATAAAATGAAATCTTAGAACATTTCAAAAGAAATCGAAGCAAATTCCTTTAGAAATAATTTTTTAATCTAAGGCCACTTCTTTTCTTCTAGAATCGTGAGTAATGATAATCCAATCTTCTTGGATGATGGGAGGAAATTTATATTTATACCACTGGATAATGATGATTATATTTTAAAAAGGCAAGAATTTGAGCAGGACAATTTCACTGTCATTTTCATGCCATGTGATGGGACCAAAATTAAATTTTGAAAATTCCATTCATTTTATTTTTATACTTTAATTTTATTTTACAAATAAGCATACACACATTTATCAATGAGAGAGAAAGAGAGAGAGAGACTGACCGACTGACTGACTGACGAGTTTCTCATCTGTAGTATGCTTCACTTCTAGTCCAAAGTTCTCATTTGGACCAACCAGGGAATGAATTGATCATTCTCCCTATTTCTGAGCATAACCCAATGGTTTTAAACTCCCATCTCTAAATGTGCAGTGTGCACTGTATTGCTTAACTAAGGTTGAAAAATACTATTCAATGTTAAGTGAGTTCCAGTAACAATGGTCTCCTGATTGGAAAAAAAAGACAATAGAAGAGGCCAGGTGGCCTCTATGAAAGGAACATCAGAAGCTTGGATGAGAGGCAGGACTAGAAAGCTGTTTAAAGTAACTGGGGGGAAAAAAAGTAGGATGCGGTTCATTAAGAGCAGAAAGCAGCTGTGATTGACCATAGGAAAAAGTCTCCAAAGTGGTAGCAGCCCCTTGAGAGGAATTTGTCTCTGCTGACAGAAAGGGCCTGGAAAAAGCAGACTTAATAGATAAGTGCTGGGCAGAGTTCAGGAGAGGCCAGACCTGCTTTGGAATTTTTAAGGACCAACATAATGGTTGAAATTACCTCCCAGGCAATTCATCTCTGTATCCCTAACATGCTTGTCCCCACAGTTTTCTTAACTGCTAATTAAAGAACTTTGCACTCTAGTCATATGAATAGTATTGTTTTGAAGGGCTATGGAAAGAAATAAAGAGAGTAGAACATAGTCCAATGTTTGGAGCCCTTGGAGGAAAATCTCCAGGGGGCTACAGGAGCCAGTTTTTACCTGCTAGGTAAATTGCAATTGTTAAATTTTCAGTGTGAGCATTTATAGATTAGAAATAACAAACAGTACTATTTAGAGTTTGATTTATTTTTTTGCTGATTGTAAAGACTGAAGTGATGGAGAAAAATTAATAATACACATTAAACTTTAAAGGATGCATATTTTTAAAAACAATTGGTAGTTAAGTATTTAGCAGCACATCCCTAGAAATACTCCTAACACATTGAATCATAACCAGTAAGCTACCCTAATTCCCTTCAAAGGACACAATTCAAGAGCTCCATATTTAAAGAGGCCTTCCCTGACTCCTCTATTTATTAGTGTTCCTCTGCACTCCTTGAAATCACTTTGCATTTGTTTCCTTTATGTGTTTTATTTACTTTTCTGTGTATGCATTGTTTCTTCCAATCCAATCCAATCACATTTATTAGGCATAATATGTGCCAGACACTGTGCTAAGTGCTAGGGATACAATTAATAAAAGAAAGTCAATCCCTGCCCTCCAAGGAGCTTAAATTTTGAGGAAGGAGAGGGTACATAACACATAAAATGAAGGAGGAAAGTAGGGAGGGCAAACAGTAGGGAGGAGACACGAAGTGGTACCTATTGCAGGGGCATCATGTTCCATGGAGGTGAAGCCAGGAAGAACAGCTAACATAAAGGGGAATCATCTGAGAGTCCAGTATCTAAAAGGGAAGGCATTGGGAAGAAGTTAGTACTTCCCCCTCCAGCTCTCCAGTCTGAGGAGAGAAGAGGCTGAGGGAGGTGATGAGAATCAAGGCTTGAGTTAGCATCTTGGTGGTGACATTACCAGTGATGAGCTTATCCTAGTAGGGAAATATTTTTTTAAATTTTGTTATTATTATTATTATTATTTTTTGGCAGGGCAGTGAGGGTTAAGTGACTTCTTGCCCAGGGTCACACAGCTAGTAAGTGTCAGGTATCTGAGGCCAGATTTGAACTCAGGTCCTCCTGAATCCAGGGCCAGTATTTAATCCACTGTGCCACCTAGCTGCCCCCTTGGGAAATCTTGTTCTGTGGAGTTGAAAGGAGGCAAAACAGCATTTGCAAAGAATATAATCTCTATGAGGACATGGATTGTTTCTTTTTTTTAACTTTGTATCCCCTGGGCCTAGCCTAGTGCCCAACACATCATAGGTGTCTGTTAAATGATTGTCACTGTTGAATTTAAGAGCCAGGAAGCTTTCTGTTTACAGGCCCATTTCATTGAAAATAAAGGAAGGAGGAGATGTTGGAAGGGAAAAACACAGCAACTTTTCCCTCCCAGTTCCTGGAAAATGTGTGTGCACCATTTCAAATGGAAAAACCAAATTAATTGAATTATCATAACAATAAATGATAATGATCTTATAAAACATAAACTACATTTGAAAGGTAAAACATATTTGGGATAGAAAGAGGTCCATGGGTAGAGAAAAGAATGCAATTATCTCATTAGAGTTATTGTATTTCAATGACTTCCCTTCAAAGCCAAAATGAATAGTAGCATGGCTATTTCCCCATCTGAGAAGCTGATGCAACTTAACCTACTGTCAGTGGGACATGTGCTCAGAGTTGTTTTTCCAGTAGTGGTGATAGATTTGTACTCATCCATCTGCACATTCTCACCCGGTCCTCTTTGTGACCAAGGGCACATGTTTCTGGGACAACTGACTGGGGTGAAGGGTGAAGCCCATGGCCATGGAACAGAGGGACTCTCACTGGCCAAAGCCACAGCTTTGGCCTCATTAGCACCAGCTTCTAACCAACTCAGCTAACTGGCCACAGATGGAACTGTTAAAGAAACACACATTCTGAAAGGGTTCCAAAGTGGCCTGTCAGATACCAACCAAGTACAGATGAAGTCTTGTTTACTACCATGGAGGCCAAAGAAAGCAGTACATAGTGGTTTGGGTTTTCTCAGGCATCTAGTTCTTGGGCATGGCCAGAATGGCCTGTCATTTTCCATGTTTATGGCTAAATGAAGCTCAAGTCATCAGACTCCAAGGCTGACATGAGGTTTTTATCAATGGAAAAATAGAAGCAGATGATTCTCTCATGTTTTAAAAGAGCAACATGTGCATGATGCTGATGTCATAGGGCACCTGTGTTGAAATCACCTTGCCCTTCTTTGCATGCTTTGTGACACAGCTTTAACTGTTGTAGACTATGACAGATCACTTTGTGAAGACCCTGCTTCTGCAATGTAGATGTATAGTTTTGGTTTTTTTAAGACTGATATTTTTTAAAGAAAGAATACAGGCAAACACAATGTTTATAACTTCAAATTCTGTAAGTTGAAAAAGTACTATACAAATGCTATTACTATGATTTATTATTATTATTATTACCACACATATTATCAATATGATGTTTCAATACTAAAATATTAATAAAAATATTTGCACTACTAAATTCCCAAGATTGTCATGAGAATCGATGAGGTATGAATGTGAATCATTTTGTGCCCATAAAATACTGTACTGTATTAATGTAAAACAATAGTACTTACATGTTTAAAATAATATTTATTATAATTGACTTAATTTTACTTATTTTCTAATCCTCTGCCAGAGTTTATACAGAATAAATAAGTAACCTATATTTTCAGGTACATAATCTGGTACCACTACATGTACCCTAGTTCAGCATCTCATTATTCCTTATCTAGATTATTATAACAATTTCCTTATTTGATATCCTGCCTCTATTCTCTCCCCCTCTGCCATCCATATTTCTTATAGCTGTCAAAACACTCTTTTAATGAATAGGTCTACACAGGTAAATTCCCTTCTCAAAAACCTTCTTGTTCTCTCTTGCTTATGAGAGAGAATATAAATTTGCATTTTGGCATTTTAGGCAATCTATAATTACCCCTCAATTTATATTTCCATTCTTATTTTACATTATTACTTCTCTTCACACATTCTATGTTGATGCTTAGTAGGGCTATTACCCCATTCTCCAATTCATATGTCTTTTTTCCATTTCCATGAGTCTGTTCTCCATGCCTACAAAGCTGTTCTTATTCATCTCCGTATATTAAAAATCCTTACCTTTCTTCACAATTTAATGCAGCTATATCCTCCTCCAAGACATCTTCCATTGGAAATATTATTTCCCTCCATGAGTTTTCTTAGAGTTCATGGTCTAGATTCTCCTTTGCCCCATAACATTCTCCTTTGAATGTTATTTATAGGAATATCATAATTTCCCTAGGAGACTATAAACTCCTTGAGGGCAGTGATTATATTTTAATCTGTGTGTTCCTAAAGGAGGGGGTTCTTAATCTGGTTTTTAAATTTAGGTTTGAAAAAAAATACTACAGGAGCAGCTAGGTGGCACAGTGGATAAAGCACCAACCCTGGAATGAGGAGGACCTGAATTCAAATATGACTTCAGACACTTGACACTTACTAGCTGTGTGACCCTAGGCAAGTCACTTAACCCTCATTGCCCTACCCACCAAAAAATATCACAATAATTGTATTTAAATAATAATTGATATCCTATGTATTTAACTTTAGGCATTTAAAAGCATTATTGTGGGGTTATGGGTTCTTTTGACCTCTTTATTATGTGTGTGTTTATATCAATTAGACTTCTCTACAAAATAAAGAAATGTGTGTAATGCATTCTCAAGCTGACAATATGAGCGTGTTTTTTCAGAGGCATGAGTTAAGATGGGTATAACTACTAAATGGCATTCAGTAACTGTTGGATTTTTAGCTTCTGAGCTGATATTCTGATTTTTCTTTGCAATGACAGCATTTTACTTGGATCTTTGCAACAATTGACTTAATTTGATCATGCATAAGGCCTATGTTGTGGCCAATCTCACCTATAGTTTTCATAAACAATGTCCAAGTTAATGTATTTTCTTCGACGTATTCCCCATCATTATCTTGTATGTGTATTTTTAAAAAATTTTGTTTCTTTTTTTATTTTTAAAGCACAGCACTTTTTCAGTAAACCAACACTCTAACAGAAAAAGAGTTAAGAAAACCATACCAGAAGTGGCATGAGGAGTCCTTCTACTGAAGGACTCCAATTTTATATCAAACAACTTTGTCCAGTCCATGCAAACTACATCCTTTCCAGTTAAGTTATTTTTTTAATTGTCTCTAAAAGTCCCCTAAAGTTTTGAACTTAAAACTACACTAAGACTTTCTATATGTATTTATATGTGCATGTACATATGTATGTATACATGTGCATGTTTGTATGCATAAGAATATGCCTTTATGTATAGAAATGTATAGCTACATGCATGCATGTATACTGCACATTTGCACAAATAGTATGTATGTATGCATGCAAAATGTATGTGTGTGTCTATGTACACAAAGGTATACGATTTATTTGTTCCAAATCAATCATCTCTGTCATACTTGGGTTTAGGACAGTTTCTTAAGCTGCCTAACACATTCCCACCATTGACCATTTCTGGTTTTTATTACCTTTGCCTATTTTGGGGGTATTAGATAAAAACAAATGAGTTATTTTAATTTGTATTTCTATTATTATTAGTGATCTGGAGTATTTTTCATATGAAGGCTGCGAGAAAATTATTATCAGGGGCCCCTCTGCTGAGAGAGCTTGGCTGGCCTTGACTTAACGTCAGCCCAGCATCAGAAAGTTGCCTCACAAAGACTTGTTCCCTCCAGAGGATTTGAACTCTGACCTAAGCGCATTTTATTCATGGACTGCCTTCAAGTCATGTCAATAAATGGATTTGAATGCTACCAGCCAATTAGCTTGGAGCAGTGTGTGGGGATGACCTCTCTTCTGGATCTGCAGGGAGCTTCCGCTCTCACAAGCACAGGATCTTCCCTTTTGTGGCCTGGGACTCGTGGGTGAAGGCAGCTTTTTTTTTCTCTCTCTCCCATAGATCTTAGCTAGGCTTTCTTATTTTTCTGAACTCTTTAATAAATGCTTAATGCCTAAAGTGGTAATAAAGCTTCTAATTTATAAGTAAACCCTAAGTAGTTTTCCATACACTTGGAACAGATATAGTCACCACACATTTAGTTTTACTTGTCACAAGTCTTATAATTCTCCTTTTTGAAAACTTTAATATCTCTCAACTACTTTTATATTAAACAATATATCTTAATCTTATATATTTATGTCAATTTTCTTGGATATCAAACTTTCCCCAAAAAACATTTGATGTAAAGATTTTTTCTACTTTGTTTCACTTCTTTTTTGTAATTGCATTAAATTGAAAGCCAATAATATTTATATATGTCATATTTGAACTTTTGTAATTGCCAATAGTGTATTCTTCTCCTCTTTAGCCTGTCTTCTAATTTGGGGTTGCTTTTGACAATTGTCTGATTACAACAGAGAAGGTGATTAATCAATAGTCTGATTACAAAAAGAAGGTACTTCAGAAATGTCTTTTAGGGCAGCTAGGTGGCACAGTGGATAGAGCACTGGCCCTGGATTCAGGAGGACCTGAGTTCAAATCCGACATCAGACACTTAATACCTACTAGCTGTGTGACCCTGGGCAAGTCACTTAACCCCAATTGCATCACACCATAAAAAAGAAGAAAAAAAAGAAAAAGAGAAATGTCTTTCACCTTATTAACTAACCATTTACTGTCTCTTAAGATAAGATTAATTTTTTTTTCTACATTTGTATGCCATCTTTGGTTTTCTTCTTCTGCTTCTGCTTCTGCTTCTGCTTTCTGCTTCTTCAAATACTGACAATATTCCACCCCATTCTATCTCCCACCTGTGTAAAGTAGTGAAGAGAAATACCTCTGTATTTGGTCAGGTTGTGAAAGAAAATAGGCAAAAAAACTCAAGAAAAATATACTAAAACAAAGCATGCTTCAATCTTTATTCAGACCCTGTCAGTTGTTTCTCTGACTATGGATCCCATTTTTTATCATAAGTTCTTCAGAGTTGTCTTGGATCATTGTATTGCTGAGAACAGCTAAGTCTTTCACATCTGACCATCTTACAATATTACTGTTACTTTATATACAGTACATTTCAGTTTGCATCAGCTCATGTAAGTCTTTCCAGGTTTTTCTAAGACCATTCTGCTCATCATTTCTTATAGCAAAATAGTTTTGCATCATAATCTCATCTCACTATTAAAAGGGTAAACTGTTTACATTCCTACATGGGAAGATGATATGTCTACATCATAAGAACCTTCTGAGTATTGGGACAGATGATAGGAATAAATTTAGACAGAGGGCACAGGTGGGAATTGATTATGAAGGGATGATACCAGTAAAGAATTTATTTTTTGTTTCTCTCTTTTTTGGGGAGGGGGATCAGTCGGGGTTGATGATTGTTTTGCATATAAGGCCAGATTTGGGCTATGGTCCTCCTGGTTCCAGGACAGGTGCTTTGTCCACTGTATCACCTAGCTGCCCCATGATGATATCTTTGGGGTAAAATTGAAGGGGGGAGGAATATACTGGGGGAGTGGATAGGGGAGTTGTAAAATGGGGTGAAATCTCACATGAAAGAAGGAGGAAAGGGCATATGGAGTGGGGAGAGAGATAGCGGAGGAGTGGGGAAGTGAAGTAGCATTACACACATCAGAATTAGCTCAAAGACCTTAATCCCATCAGAGTTGCCTCAAAGAGGGAATAACATCCATACCCAATTGGGTGGGCAGAATAATCTATCTAACCCTGCAGGAAAATAGAAGGGGAAGGAGATAAGGAGGGAAGGGTGAAAGAAGGGAGGGCAGAGTGGGGGAGCGGGCAGTCAGAAGTAAAACACTTTTGAGGAAAAATAGGGTAAAAGAAGATAAAAAATAGAGCAAATATCATGGGAAGGGAATAGGATGGAGGGAAACAGTTATGATGATTGATTAATGACTGATTGATGATAATAGCAAAACATATGGTATGTACTTTGCTGGGCTATTGTGAAGAAAATTCTTTGTCAAGTTTAAGGTACTATATAAAAGTCATCTTTTGTTGTTGTTGCAATAATCAACCTCATGGGTTTATTGTAAGGAAATCTCTCTTTAAAGTACTATATAACTGTAGTTTACTATTAAAAAATGATGAGAAGGATACTATCAGAAAGATCATAAGCCGATGTAAAATGAAATCTAGTGTATAAATAAGAACAATATTATTATTAGATCATCTGCTGTGAATGACCCAATTATTTTCAACAATGCAATGATCCAAGACAACTCCAAATGTCTTATGAAAAATACAATACATCTACAGAGAGAGAACTGATGGTATTTGAATACAGATTGAAACATAATTTGTTTTTGTTAGTTACTTTATAGGAAACAAAAAAATATGATGAACAGAATGCAATCAGAAAAACCTAGAAAGACCTACACAAACTGAAACAATAGCGTAAGATGATCTGCTGTGAAGGACTTGGTTATTTTCAGGAATGCAATGATCCAATATAACTCTGAAGGACTTAGAAAATTGCATTTCATCTACAGAGAAAGAACTGATGGTGTCTGAAAACAGATTGAAGCACTTTTTTTGATAGCTACTTAATCTAAAGTTTTGTTTTTGTCTTTTTTTTTCTTTCACAACTTGGCTAATGTTGATATGTTTTGCATGACTACTCGTGTGTAACTTATATTGAATTGCTTGAGTTATTGGGGGAGGGAAGAAGAGAAGTTGGAACACAAAGTTTAAAAAAATTGATGTCAAAATGTGTTTTTACATGTAATTTGGAAAATAAAATTCTAAACAAAAATCTCATCTCATAACTTGCTAAGCATTCCCCAATTGATGGGCATCTTCTCAGTTTTGAATTCTTTGCACCAGAAAAGGGCTGGCATCAATATTTTTGTACATACATGTCCTTTAACATTTTGTCTTTAATCTATGTTTTAATACAGACCTAGTAGTGGTATTACAAGGTTAAGGACTATGCATGGTTTTATAGCCCTTTGGCCCTAGTTCCAAATTGCTCTACAGAGTGTTTGACTCAGTCCAAACTCTACCAGCAGTGCATTAATGTCTCATATTCCCCACATCCGCTAAAGCATTTGTCATTTTCCTCTGCTGTCCTATTATCCAATCTAATAGGTATGAGGTAGTACCCTGGAATTGTTTTGACTTGCACCTTTCTAATCAACAGTGAGTTAGAAGATTTTTTATATGGCTATAGATAGCTTTTATTATTTCATCTGAAAAATTTTCATATCTTATTATCATTTATCAATTGGTGACTGGTTAATATTTTAATAAATTTGACTCAGTTGTTGATGTGTTTGAGAAATGAGGGTTTATCAGAAAAACTTCCTTCAAAATTTTTTCACAGCTACTCACTATATTTCCACAATCTTATTCCCTCCCCATGCTATTTATTGTATTTTCTATCTCTTTTCACCCTCTCCATCCTCAAAAATGTTTGGCTTCTGACCGCCCTTTCCCCCAATTTGCCCTCCCTTCTATCATCACTCCCACCCTTCCCCTTCCCCTCCTACTAATCCTGTAGGGTAAGATAGATTACTATATCCAATTGAGTATATGTTATTCCCTCTTTGAGCCAATTCTGATGAGTATCATCTTCCCATATAGGAATGTAAACAGTTTAACCTTTTAATATCCCTTATGATTTCTTTTCCCTGTTTACCTTTTTAGGCTTCTCTAGAGTCTTGTATTTGAAAGTCAAATTTTCTATTTTTATCAGGTCTTTTCATGAAGAATGCTTGAAAGTCTTCTCTTTCATTGAATTCTCATTTTTGCCCTGAAGGATTAAACTCAGTTTTGCTGGGTTGGTGATTCTTGGTTGTAATCCCAATTCCTTTGTCCTTTTTAATATCATATTCTAAGCCCCCCAATCCCTTACTGTAGAAGCTGCTAAATCTTGTGCTATCCTGACTGTGGCTCCAAAATACTTGAATTGTTTCTTTATGGCTGTTAGCAATATTTTCTCCTTGACCTGGGACCTCTAAAATTTGGCTAATAATAATCCCAGGAGGCTTCATTTTGGGATCTCTTTCCGGAGGTGATTGGTGGATTCTTTCAATTTCTATTTTACTTTCTGTTTCTAGAATGTCAGGGCAATTTTCCCTGATAATGTCTTGGAATATGATGTCTAAGTTCTTTTTCTGATCATGGCTTTCAGGTTAGTTTGATAATTTTCAAAATAACCCTCCTGGATATTTTCCAGGTTAGTTGTTTTATCCAATGAGATATTTCATATTGCCTTCTATATTTTTATTCTTTGGCTTTGATTTTTTGTTTCTTGACATCTCAGAAAGTCATTAGCTTTCATTTGCTCAATCCTAACTTTTAAAGAGTTATTTTCTTCAAAGAGATTTTGTACCTCCTTTTCCATTTGGCCAGTTTTGCTTTTCAAGGTATTTTTTGCCTCACTGGCTTTTTGCATCTCTTTTACCATTTGGCCTAGTCTCTTTTTAAAGGTGTTTTTTTTTTTCAGTAATTATTTGTGTCTTCTTTACCAAGCTATTTACTTTTTTTCATGATTTTCTTGTATCACTCTCATTTCTCTTCCCATTTTTCCTTTCTCTCTTATTTTATTTTCAAAATTATTTTTGAACATTTCTATGGCCTGAGATCAATTCGTATTTTTCTTGGAAGCTTCAGATGTAGGAGTTTTGATTTTGTTATCTTCTTCTGTGGGTGTAGTTTGATCTTCCTTGTCACCAGAATGTTTTTCTATTTCCTCATTTTCCCAGCCTCTTTCTTGATTTTTCACTCTTTGTTAAAGTAAGGCACTTCTTCCAGGGTGGAGGGAGCAGTATCCCAAGCTTCAGGGGGTTTGTGCAGTTATTTTCAGGGATACTTCTAGGGATTTGTAAGATTTTAGTTCTTCCAAGGTAGTATGATTTAAGGAGAGGTGTGTTTACTACACTCCTGGCCTGTGTTCTGGTCTGCAAGTAACCACAGGCCTGCTTTTCTGACCTGGAACTATCAACAGAACCCCACTCCACTGTGGCCACAAGTTTGAGTGTTCTTTTGATCCTCCTTGGCCTGGAACTGGCACCCAAGACTTGCATCAGGATGGGAGTATAGAAAAAACAACAGAATCCTGCCTCAGTGCTAGCAAAGAGATGACTGTAATTTCCTTCTGGACGATTATTTGTCCCCCTTACAGTCTGCAGGCTTAGTTCCAGAATCAGTTGCTGCTACTGCTTATTCAAAAGCTCCTGAGGCCTGCTCCAGGTTTGTGTAGGCTGGGACTCATTCTGTGCTGGCATGGTTTATGCTGGACTGTACTCTACTCTCATCCCAGTAAAACAGACCTTTCCTGTGAACCTTCTAAGTTGTCTTTGGCTGGAAAATTATTTCACCCTGTCCTTTTGTGGGTTCTACTGCTCCAGAAACTGTCTTATGCATTATTTGAAGGTATTTGGAAGAGTCTTGGAGAGAGCTCAGGCAAGTCACTGCCTTTCCTCTCCTACCTTGGCTCTGCCCTGCCACTTATTTCTTTCTCCCTTTTCTATATCATCATATCAGTTATCAGATCTTGTAACTTTTACCTTTGTAACATCTCTAGCATTTAATCCTTTTTCTCTAGGTACAGAAAACCTTCTTATTTGGTTCACAGTCCTGTTGCTACTTGTTTGGATTATACAAAAATAATATTGTTTTTCTAAAAAGCAAACTTTTTATTTATACCTTTTTTATATGGACAATGTTAACATTTCTCCTAGTGTTGCTCCTCCTATGCAGAGAAACTCATATGTTTTATATAAAACAATATTTTAAAACACTCATATCTGCAGAAGAGTGAGGGGAGTCAATCACTTTTCCTATCCCTTCTTTGGGTCTTTCTTGCTCTTTAAAGCTTGCAAAATTACCTACACTGAGTTGCAGAGAAGAAAGAAACTTCTGGTGGATGTGTCAGGAAGATTTCCTCTCTGTGCTTGTCAATTTGAATGAGGTGGCTATGATTCCTGTGTTTTCTATGATATTTACCCTCTACAAAGTAGGTAGCCCAAGTGATTTTGGATGAATGACTCTTTTTTACCTGGAATGCACTCTTTGTAAGTTGGTTCAAAGGCCACAATGCACTGTCACAGGTTCTGTTACAATGAGGAGAGCACTCACCGACCGACCAAAAGTGAGTTCCAAGATAGGTCTGGCTCCAGTTTTCTTCTTAAAGAAAATATTCCTATTGTATAGATGTGAGGCTACTACATGATCTACAAGTCTTTTTCATTTCTTGATCCTGAACCATATTTTCCAACATATTTTTCTTCATCTTCTCCTGTGCCCATCTTAACATTGAATTTCCTGAGCATCAATGTATTTATTGTCTTGTTTTTGAAGACTTTGTCATATTCTTTGTAGCTTTTATTCTATCTCTTGATCCATTTTAACAAATATTGGTGCATAAGCTGCAATTATCATCCTTGTAGTCTTTTTTCTTATGAGCAAAAAATATAAATGTTGATATGGTTCTCCATTAGTGTGCCAACTTTGGTCACTGGTCAAGACATCTTTAGGTCAATAATGGTGACATTAATATTTCTAGATAATCTAAAACATTTATGATTTTTAAATCTTTTGTTCCATTTTCTTCCCCTCTCTACTATGATTACTGAAGTAGACTGGGACCAAATAGGACCATGATACATTTTTTTTGGGCATAGTATATGGGAGGAAATTCCTCTTATATATAGGTGCTGAGGAAAAAGTTACCCAATAACCTGGTCTGCATCTGTTCATGTCTAAAAAGGATTGTGATGATAAATATTTAACAATTGGCTTGCCAGAAAAAAAAGTTCTACATAATTTTAGCTTTAATCTGAATTATTAATGTTTTTTCTATCTCTCTTATAAATCTAGTCAAACAAAACAATGAATAAAGCCCTGATTTGTAGTGTTTTCTGATTTGTGAAGTAAAAAAGCTAACACTGAATATTGTAAAAATGGCTCTCTTGAGTTGGCTCTAGCTGGCTATAGTGCACCACTTCTTTTAAATATTGTTTTGATGAGCACATAGTTGTAGAGCTTTCACTTTCTGGATTTAACTAGAATACTCTGCTGAGGTGCTACTTCTTTCCCATAGGAAGAAGAGTGTACTTTACTGCCTCTCTTTTAGCTTAGATTCCAAAAGCCTAATAGGCATTAGATCTTTTACTGTAAGAAGCAGGCCTTTCAAATGGTAAATATCAAACTGGGGGAAGGAATGGGAAAAATGGCTTTCTCCATAGTTGCTTTCTCTCCATAAGGTATGAGAAAGCTGTCAGTTTTGAAACGCATTATGGATGAGTTTTCTATCCAGAAGAAGAATATTATTAGGGGATAAGTTGTTTTGTGAAATAGAACTTTGCCAGCCAACTAAGTAGAGCCTCTAGGAATTTGTCTATCTTAAAATCTTACTTTCTCCTGTCTACCATAAGAAATATGTTTGTTCCAAACTTCTATTTGACTTCGAGTTAGCATATCTCCACTTAGTCATGCTGTTTCTCAGATAGTGAACACAGTCTGTACAAAGGTTTTTTTCAACTTGGTAGAACCTTTAAGAGCTTGCTCTCAACTGGATTAACATTCATTGAGATCTCCTAGTAGAACTTCTGTGGAGGCACAATATTTCACTGAAATTCAGAATATCCTTGTGACATTTTTTTTTTCTGTTGTGGGATCAGTGAGGCCCAAATGACTGAAATGAGTGAATGCTGGCATGAAAAATAATTAATTACTTCTGACATGTTAAACACTAGGAATGCAAATGCAAAGAGGAAATCATTTCTACCCTTTGAAAATTTAAATTCTAATAACAGTCAACAAAATATATGAGGATATAGTAGCCAGTGAGGAACTTGTGGTGTGGGAAGTCACAAAGATGGTAAGTAGAGGCATGAGAGTCAATTGAGATACCTTTTACAGACACAATGGTAGAATTGGTTTGATTATGGTTTCTAGAAAAAAGAAGTAGAAATAAGTATATCAGGAGAAGTAGTAGGGCAAAGAGAAAGAAGATGGCTACACTATGTGAGCAAAGGATGGTGGTAAATGTTTAACAACTGGCTCTCTGGGGGAGGGGAAGTTACCCACAACAGACTTTTAAGTTTAATCTGAATTAGTAATATTTTCTCTGAGACTCCATCAAATCTATACAATCAACAAAACAATAAATCAAGCCCTGATTTATAGATTTCTGATCTATAAGCACTCAACAATAAAAAGTTAACCATTGGCTCTCAAGCTAGTAGGAGCTAGCTTGAAAACACCACTGGATGTGAATAATGGAATGGTTGGTCTGGAGCCAGTTATAGGTAGTGGGTTATGCTGATTTGCAATTCACTTATTCACAAATCAGGATAATTTGGCCCTAGGGCTGTAGCTCCAATAGTGAGTGGATTAACTGGGGAGGGAATAGGGCAAAGGTGGAATTTCTGAGCAGGATGCCATGGCAGGACAAGTGGCAAGGAAATGCCCAGGGTCATCAGCTAGATGGGATATACAAGATCCATCTGTATTGGTATACTTCAACTTGAAGTCAACATCACTGAATTGTTAACATTTTAAACTAAAGTTCTTAAAAGCACTCTATCTCACAGCCATCTTAAGGTCAAAATGGCTGGTTTGGTTCTGGGTTAGCTAGTGCATCTAGTGCCCCTGTGGGTGGTGATTCCACATGTGGTCGCATAACTGAATGTGAAGATTGAAAAAATTTGAAGTAAATGTTTGATTTGTATATCTATTTTATATACCTATGTGACCAGGGTCAAATAAAAATTTCTTACTTGAAAAGGGGTCTATGAGTGGAAAAAGTTTAAGAAGCCCTGATCTAGTAGATACTAATACAGATAATGATTCTCTAATTTTAATCCTTATTTCTTGCTATGATGGGTACTGTGGCCTTGGTCAAGTCACATCTTTTCTCTGTTTCTTGATTTCTCCATATTTTAAATTTATTATGAAAAATATTTAGTAAACTAACTTTTTTGTTACTAATACAAGACATCATTATCAGTATACTATCTGTAATTTAGGTTTTATGCAATACATACCAAACCTCTGTTCTCACAGGGACTTTACTTTGAGACAAATGAGCAACTGAACTAGGGAATATGGGGAATATAACACATGTTCAGATCGGTAATTCTAAGGTAATTTGAAGAAGAGAGGGTTAACAAGGTGGGGAAGAAAAGGAATCAGGGAAGTCTTCCCTAAGGAAGCAACACCTGAATGGACCCTGGAAAGAAGATAAGGATTCTGAAAACTGGAGAGGAGAGAGGATTGCTTTCTAAGCTTGAGGGACATTATGAATGTAGGGAGGCTGGAGGTGAAAAGTTCAAGCAACAACTCAGTGTAGTTTGGTTGGAATGTAAAGGTAGTGAAGGAGTGTAATATTAAAAGAGGCTGGGAAGGTAGGGGGCAGCCAGACCATAGAAAGCCTTAAGTATCATCTTGAATAGTTGGTGGTATTTTATGCAATTGCAATGGGAACTGACTGAAGATTTCTGAGCAAAAGAGGCAGATCTGTGTTTTAGTAATCTGTGTTTAGTTTTAGCAGCTGTGTGGAAAATGTATAATTACCCCGTGATCTGGAAAACCCAACTAAAAATTTTTGTCCCTTCATTCCACAGAAGTCTCAGGGTTTTTTCTTTTATGGGGTGTTTACAATACCTTATTGTAAAATTTGGGTTAAGCATTTGATCATGAGCTATATTACACAATATTATACATATATTTTATTCATTTCTGTGTTTCTAAACTTTTTCTGTGTCTTCTGCTGGCCTTGGCGTGCTATCTGTGACTTCTACAAAACTCCCCCCCAAATTTCCATTTAATTTCTTATGCCAACTTACAATATATTTAAAATGCCATGGGGCATTAAATTGCATTTAAAATTGCAATGTGGAAAGGATAACTATTGGAGAAGAAAGAGACTGGAAGACAGGAGCTGACTTGGTGGAACTACTAAAATCATATAGGTGAGAAATACTGAAGACCTGAACATAGGTGTTGGATATGTAAATGAAAAGAAAGGAATAAATGAAAAAGATCATAGGGATTATTGAAAAAGGCTTGTCAATTACTTGAATGTGGGATGTGAGCAAGTGGGAAAAACCAAGGATGATTTTGAATTAATGAATCTGGGTGAATGGGAAGATGGTGGTGTCCTTGACAGAAAAAGAGAAATTTAGAGGAATAAATAACAGTGTTAAGGGAAATATTATGAGATATCTTTTAGATGTGCTAAAATCAGATGCTGAAAGTATACATAGATAGTGATGTCCAGAAGGGAGGTCACAATTCAGAATTCAAAATCTTAAAAGAGATTGTGGCTTGATATGTAGATTTGAAAGATCTGAATAGAGATGATGATTGTACCTGTAAAAATGGAAAATTTGACCAGTAAGGTTCACTGTAGCTCATTAATAAAATCACAATAGAAGAAAATTAGTACTTTGATGTTCTTATTTAAGTTTAGAACAATATAGATGAGATATAGTTAATTGGGTCTACTGACTCAATTTTAAATGTTATAGTCTCATAGATTTAGAGTGGGAAGAGGTTGAAAAAAAAAACATCTAATTCAACCCTGTTATTACAGATGGGGAAACTGTCTCAGAAAGAAGTTATGAGTTTGCCAAGTCCATATAAGGAATAACTGGCAGAGCCAAAATTTAAAAAAAAACAAACCAAAAACAAACAAAAAACCAGTTCTTTTGTCTCTAAATCCACTATGCAGGCCTTCATTACTGCCATCTTTTGGCTTACCCAGCTTGATTTAGCAGCCTGAAAGAAACCTCCTTAAAAGACAGTAAGGGTGAGGACTAAGGAGGAGAAGCCAAGGCTTTGCCCAGTGTCAATGTCAGGGGGGGACAACTTTACTGATGTTCATATCCTTACAGAAGGGAGCCTATAAAACGAGTCACATTTGCTGCTCAATCTGCTCATTTGCATGTACAGCTCTGCGGTGGACTCCTTTCTGTGCTATCAGCTCTTGCAGAAACTGGCCAAGATAGATTCATATATGAAACATTCAGAGGACTCTGACCCAGTGACATTGTCAGCCAGATGGACTTAATTTCAGATTCTGGCCAGCATAGAGATGAGAACAAGCACTAGAAGGTAAAGGCCCTATGCTGGGGCCTCATAACCTCAAGAAAAAAGGTCAAGTATGGCCACTTGGGGGCATGTTGCAATAAGATACTGTTCATGGTGGGTTTGGAGACAAAAGAAGGCAGGAACTAGCTGCAATAGAAGAACATCAAAGCCTTCTAGTATTTCCATGGCTACTACCTTGAAGATGAAGATTAGTTCATGAAGGCTGATGGCGATACCTGCATCTTCCTGTACAACTTTTGTTGGATGATCTCCAGACACCATCTAGCCAACTTCATTTATTTTGGATTCAAGCCTGGTGTGAAGTAGGGCTATATGAAGAGGGGTGCAGGCTATGGGCTAAGCAAGGAGGTACTAGAGATGTTTGTGGAAACAAGGTCAACAGGTATTCACAGCTACTCTGCAGAAGACTTAGATCTTGGAAAGTTCATGAAAGTGATCACATGGAACTTAGAAATTCCAGAGATCCCAGTGGCAAGGATACTTTTCACCCTTTT
The DNA here is from genome assembly GCF_019393635.1 of Dromiciops gliroides. Taxonomy (NCBI): domain Eukaryota; kingdom Metazoa; phylum Chordata; class Mammalia; order Microbiotheria; family Microbiotheriidae; genus Dromiciops; species Dromiciops gliroides. The sequence continues at coordinate 408,548,723 of NC_057861.1, forward strand.
ATACTGAAAGTTCATCAAGGACTATCTTCCCAAAACATTCTGTTACTGGAATTATAACTATTACCTGCCCCGTCTGTGCCCTGTTACTATTCTGACTTCACTGTTTCCTTCTACTATGTAGATTCTCTCTCTCTCTCTCTCTCTCTCTCTCTCTCTCTCTCTCTCTCTCTCTCTCTCTCTCTCTCTCTCTAGCTATATATATATATATATATATATATATATATATATATATATATATAATACCAGCTACAAAACTAGGTACATTCATATGGTTATTTAGACAAACATCATCTTTCCTGCACATCTGGGACCATCTCTACATCTCAAGTCATCCTGATATATATCTTTCCACTGGACCCAGATGGCACTGGAGGAGAGAGTGGGGTTGGTGACTTTGCACAGCCCTCCCTCACTTAAATCCTCTTCAGTGCAAGTCATGACATCACCTCAATGTCATGGTACTCTTCAAGAATGAAGGACAAACAACAAAAAGAGCATCTTTCCTGTAGCCAAGCAAATATGTATGGCCAACAAAAATGAAGACTTCAAAATGAAATCAGGAAACCACATAAGTGGAACTGTTCACTGTAATCAAGGTATTTCATTCACTGTGGAAGCTGAGAGCAGTACAGAAGACCTTAGTCATTTAATTTCCCTGGGACATGGTTTCCTCTTCTGTAAACTAAGGAGTTTGGGTTAGATGGTCTCTCTGGTCTTTTCCATATGATGCTTTGATCACATTTTCTATTTGTCAGCATCTCCATGCCAAGAGTACTTCTCTCTTTTTACTCCTCTCTTTTTATTATTAGAAAACACCCTGTTTTCCAGAGCTAAGGCCCAGCAAGCATGTGGTGTCCTGAGCTTGGCATAACAACAATCCTTTGTGCTCACTCTCTGGATGAACTCAGACACAGCAAAATTCCAGAATTGTTTCTGCGTCAGACCCAGCTGGCCCCTGAGCTCAGACAATCACCTACAGGACCCATGTTCCAATCATGAAGTCCTGCTATGAATTAAACTTACCTCATTGTTGCTGTTATGCCTCATTGTCAGGGCTACAACTCACAGAATAACCATTGCTATATGTATGGAGATTTGGCCACATTAAAGTGGGTCCCATACTAGAGGAGGCCCTGACACATGTGTCTAGTTTCCCTCCCCCACTAAAATAAAGAAAGCCTTTTGTTTATGACTACTGTTGGCGCTATTTTTAAAAATTTTGTTTTTATTTTATTTTATTTCTAAAAGTTAACTATAGGGGGCAGCTAGGTGGCTCATTGGATAAAGCACTGGCCCTGGATTCAGGAGGACCTGAGTTCAAATCCGGCCTCAGACACTTGACACTTACTAGCTGTGTTACTCTGGGCAAGTCACTTAACCCTCATTGTTCTGGGGGGAAAAAGAGTTAACTATGGTTGTAATAACCTATGTGAGCTTTGATAATTTTCAGAATTAACTGTAATTGTGATAACCTGTGTGAACTCCTTGGTATTTTTAGAGTTAACAGGGGTTACATAATCTCTGTGATTTTTTGGTCATTTATTTTCGGATTTGACATATGTCAATTCTCAAATGCAAGTTACCAAGTAAAAGAAAGCTGGGGCCTACTTATTCCATAAATCTTTCCATCGCCCTTTGAATTGCTGGTCATTTTTATTATTTCAAGCTTCCACTATTCTAACCCCAATAGTATTATTGGGAGAATATTGGCATTAAAGAAATTGGCAAGTTTCATTAAGAATATTGGGATCAATGGAAATAGTCCAGTCTCTCCCCTCAAAGAACATTCATTCTATAAAGGGAAGCAAGACATACATAGATGAGTGAGTACATGTAGAATATATTAAAAATATATACAAAGTAGTTTTGAGAAAGACATTAGGATCTAGTGGAATCAAGAAAGGCTTCATGTAGTAGGTCGTTTTGGAAATGAGTCGATAAAATAGAAGAGATTCTCAATTTGACACCAATTAGACTATGTTCTAAGGCTAGAAAGGTAATATTTTTTAACTTGTTAAATCTTAGATTAACAATGATCATCACAATATAAAAGCAACCCTCTAGCCTTTCATCTAAGTGTTGAACCCACTTTAGGCTTTTCACTGACTTTCCTACTTCAAAGGACCCAGGAAAAAATCACAAATGACCTTGACTTTAATGAAGGAGTTAGTGATAGTTTGGTCTATTTTAAGCATATTATTGATGGTAGAAAGAGGTAACAGTGTTTCAGTTTTTATTATTATTGCTATACCTAGATGAGTTGATGTTCCAGGAACTGGATTTTCCTATTGACCATCTCCTTCCCAGAAAATCCATGTCTACTGCTGCTTCATGTTTATCTACGTGGCTAGAGCAGGTATATTTCTGAGGGCTATTGGTGACATTTTTATAGATTCTCAGTAAACCTATTTTGGGTCACAACTGGAATTTGAATACAAATGTTTTAAGTCCATCTTAAATGTTCATTGTCTTATCTATATTAGATACTTGAGAGGTTGTATGTTATAATGAATGGGGAGCTGACCTTGGAGACTAGAAGACCTGGGTTCAAATCTTCCTTTCAACATATATTAGCTACATGACCCTGAGCAAGTCACTTAATTTCTCAGTGTCCCAGGCAACCCCCCAAGACTATAGTTGCTGGTATGTATTAGTAAAAGGAGTTAAAGATGAGTAACCATTCAGTCTTAGGTTGTGACCCAAATTAGTATTTCTGAGAATACATGTGTCATGAGAAACCCTTAGAAAAAATGTTCTTCCTATTTAAAGCAATAATCAAATGGAGCCATAGCTTCCTTGTAGTTCCTTGTCTGAATTTTACAAAATCTTAGTTATACATGGTACATTCACATATACTATACATTACAAAATATATGTACACATGCATATATGTATACATACAGATTGATATGGACCTGGAGTAACACAGAAGTTTTCTCTTGAGAAGCTAAACTAAAGGACAACTAAGAAGTAAGGGGAGATAAGAGAAGCCTGGGATAGAGATAACTACAGGAGTCAGGACCACCATCCCTCATTTAAGCTTTTCCCATCCCACCCCCAAAAAGAACTTTCCATTGCCAGGTGGTCATCCCATCTATCCTCTATAAAAGCTTTTGCCTTTCTTCTGTTCTTAGGGGAGAATGTTTCTAAGCTATCTCCTTCCCTTGAGGAGAAGTCTTTGATTTCCCTCTTGGTTACTTTCTCTAGCACTCAAATAAAAGACTATTTTATTCTAATTGGACTATGTGCAATAGTGTAATTCTTTACAAAAGAATACCTAAGGACCCCCTCCACCTATTTCCCTGTGACATATATACATACATACATATATACATATATATATATATACATACACACACACACACACACACACACACACACACACACACACACACACACATATATATATATATATATATATGCCTGTCACTTAGACCTTGGAGTAAGGATCATGCTTTTTCAGTCTAGGTACCTGGGACTTAATGGATATTTAAACATCAAATGAAATAATTTAACTGCTGTTTTATTTAACCATAATTCTCCCAAATAGTATTCACTATATTCTTATTCTGTGCTTTATATTAATGTCCCAAAAGCCATGTTCAGGCATTTTCTCTTGAATGCACTTCAAAGTCAGAAAAGAAAAAAAATGTTTTGTTTGAACACAAACCACAGTACAGAGAATGCACATTCCTGAGAAAAGTTTCTATTTTTTCCCTTTTTGGTTCCAATGCATACCTTGCTTTAACTCATACCCTGTGTTGCTTGAATTTGGCCCTGTTTTTCAGAGTGCTCAGCATCTGGGCTTTTTATTCTTCTCAGAAAGCTGTATACTTCACTAAGGTCAGTGCTTAGTAACAATTTTCCAAAGAAAACAGACTTTGTTGCCATAACCTTCTTGTATAACCAAGTTCACTGAGCCCTGGAAGCATTTTTTAATTGTATTGAAACAGTGAAACCTCCTCTCGGTGACCACCCCGGGGAACAGGATAAATTGGTTGCCTCCATTAACTGATCTTTAAGCATCAAATTATAGCAGAAATGTTGGGGGGGTAAATGATCACTTAAAACAGAGGCTGCCGGAGGTAGTAAAGTGCAGGTTTGCAGGTTGGACTATATTTAATAACTACAAGGTCATTCCATGAAATCAGTCACAGGAAGCTGAGAGGAGTGGGTATCTTATTTCCATACTTTGCCCTGATGGTTTGTGATGTCAGCAAAGCTTCAGAATGGAATGATTGCCTTAAAAAAATCATATCATCTCGTTAACCAAAAGACAGATCAAAGAAGTAACTATAATGTCCAGCCATGGCACTGTAATTTAAAAGTACTTTGCAATGACTCTTATCCCAGGACCTCAAATTCTTTCTCTTAATTAATTTCATTCATTGCAACTGCTTTAAGGGCCAGAAATTTTTGTGGCTCCTTTATAGAGAAGTCAAGTTAAATACAATGAATTCTCAATTATCCATGCTAATGGAGGAGATCGGTGGTACAGATTACCCAAAATGTGGATAATCCAAAAAATCTCTTCATTGAGATTTGGAATGCATAGCATTGATTGTTTACTGGTAGCTTTGAGGTGGTAAGTGGAGAAAGGTACCGATTTACCTCCCTGACACCATGTGACTGGTAGAGACTGGGGATTCACTTAAAAATGCATTTTTTGAAGGTGGGAAAGGAAGCCTGTTAAAAGGGGAAATGTGAATTAAAATTAAATGCATAAAAATACATATGATACTATGTACTCTTAAAGCAGGAATGCTGTGGTTTCAGTCAGGATGAACCTTTCTCAGTTTCTCCACTATGGCACATGGAGAAAATTAAAAGACCTGCTTTTTAATTTTCTTTAGGTGAAATTAAGCTGACATTGAAAATAAGCATGAATCCAAACTTGAAGCACTATAAGATACAGTCTATAGTAGTTAGAATTGAAGAGGCTCTTTTGCCAATGTTTTTAAGATTACTTCATGAAAAACTAGGTAGTCTAGGCATGACTGCGTTTAGGATTTCACAGACTCCTTGCCTGAAGGTTTGACAGGTTTCTTGCAGTTGACAGGTGGAACATAGTTTAAGAGGTAGAACAGGTGCTTAGGATTAGGTACACATGACCCTGACCCTTCCCTAGCCTCCATGAATCCCAACATTTCCTTCAGAAACTGTCCTTAACTCACTAGCACATGTCTCTCAAATTCATATCTTTACAATTATTATACTTTAGAATTTCAGTAAATCAAGAGGCAGTATGGCAGAATGAATAGAGATCTGGCCTCAGAATTTGGAAGACCCGGGTGCAAGCCCTTACTTTGTCATATATTGGCTGGGTGTCCTTACCACTTGACTTCTCAGTTTCTCCATGCAAAATTCTAATACTGTACATTATAGAGAAAGTTCTGACCTGTAGTGATTGAAGAATTTCCTCTCCAGGGTCTCCCTACACTAGGGAAATTATAGGTCTAGTCATTAAAAAACAAATCAAGAAACCAATGTTTTCAGAATTATTATTAGTATTCTTCCTACTGGTGCTGATGTTTAGACATCCCACACCTTTTAATACTAGATGGCTCTTATTTTTGTCCTCCAATAAATTTTCCTTTTATGATTTACCTAATGTATTAGAAGTCTGCACTACCATTACTTTAATGAATTAGTGAACAACCCAATGAAATTGATAATAGCGATATTATTTTTCTGTTTTCTAGAAGAGGAAACTGAGGTTTTCCAGTCTGCACTCCCGACTCTTTCAGACTTTTTTCTCCCATGCATTTGGAATCATTTTCAACCTTTCTCTCCAGTTCTATGTTTCAATTTCTTTTTAAGTGTCATTTTCCCCCATTAGGATGTAAACTCCTTGAGGGCTATAGGACTGTCTTTCCACTTATTTTTGTATTTCTTATAGGTTATTACAGTGGCTGACACATAGTAAGCACTTAATAAATGCTTGTTAACTTTGAATCATAGAGGTAAAGTGACTTGTTCACTATCATGTATCCTTTAAGTGTCTTTGGCAGGATTCATACTCTGGTCATCTGACTCCAAGTCCCACTCTAGCCAATGTTCTTTTCTCTATTAAATGTGAGGCAGAATTACTTGGACCTTTTTTTCTCAATTAGTAATGGTCATCTTCTGGAAATCTTAATCCATGTACAATAGCAGTATGGATTCCAAGAAGTGGGGGTAGGGATGGGGGAATCTATCATGATGATATGGAGGCTGTTGGAAAAAAAAAGTTATCAAAACAATATTGTTAAACTTATACTATTGTGACTAAATCGAAATTCTTCCAGTACCTGTAAAATAAGTGTTGTATTTCACCAGGGTCTATTTTGATGGTAGACCTACTCAGCTGGAGCTAGGAAATCATAATTCACCATTGTCCAACATGAAAACGGTCTGTTGAAAACTCGGTGGTCCATTTGGTATGGTACTATAACTCAACTGCAGTAGTGTTGACTTGATTTGCATTTGAAATGTAAAATTCATTAGTGTTTGAATTTGTAACTGTTGTGTGAGTTCACTTGGCATAGTGAGTAGAGGAGTTGAGAAAACCTGGGTCCAGGTTCTGCCTGGACAGATACATATGAGAGGTGTGACTGTGATCAAAAGCCACATTCACCAGCAATGCTCTAAGATTCTAAGTTGCAGAGAAGTTGCTGATCTGTGTTGGCAGATGGAGTTTCCTTTAGGGAAAAAAAGAAAAAGAAACAAAAGAAAGATGGAATAGGGACATCTTAAGAGATTCCCAAGGACCTGAACAAAAAAGAACTACCATTTCCACTGTTTTGTGTATGTCAGATAAGAAAATTGAAAATATAGCAGCAATCCAGCAAAAATATTGAATAGGAATCATAAAACATTCAAATATTTTTCTTGGCCTGTTGACCTGTGAACAACACTTTATGTCAAGGATTATTTTTTTTTCCAGTGACTAAAACCATAATATTTTAGTCAACAATCTACTTAAAGCTTTTTTAAAAAATGTGTTTAACCTTTGCCAGCCACCCCACAACCTGATGCAACATCAAAGAAATTCCTTTTGGGAATACTGGATAATCAGGTTTGTTAAGGAAGAGCTTTCATGTGCCATCATCATTATTCACAGACCTACAGTGAACACTTTTTGTAAGCAAAAAAAAAAAAAAAAGGATAAAAAAGATATGACAGAAATCCTCTTTAGCCAGCTTCTTAAAACTGATCCAAACAATGTTCAATTTTTATCTCCCATGACAAATCATGTGTCGAGGTGAATTTGGTTCCTGCCTCCATTGAATGAGTGTCTCAATTAGATGACAACTGAATGGTGTACACAAGCTGCTATAATTTATCAATGTATAAATAAAGGCCTTTAATCTCTTCTCTTTTCTTCCACAATCCTTCCATCTATCTCAGCCTTCAGAAAGGAGGTACCTCCTCATGAATACCTTTTGAGAACAAAGCATCAGCCTCTTTATTGAAGGCTGGGGGGTTGGGTGGCTTATTTATCCTGCTTTAGTGTCAGGTAAACCAACATCTGACTTATTCTTTCATTCATGTAATACTTTGATGCTTCCAACTGAATGTCACCATCAAACACTAAGATTACTGCAGGTGTTGACCTGGTTGGTAGAGAATTTAATCTCAGCTGTGTAAGGCCACTTATTAGAAGAGATGGTATCCTTTGGCATAGCTGAAAAGCAATTGTTCAGATTTGATGCTTATTATCTTTTGTATTTATAATGTGTGGTTGTTATCACTGAATGTTTCTTTGTTTCTTTGGCTCACCATTTAATAAACAAATTGAAAATATAATTACACCCCACTTATTTATTTATTTTTTTTTTTTTAAATTTTTTTTTTGGTGAGGCAACTGGGGTTAAGTGACTTGCCCAGGGTCACACAGCTAATAATTGTTAAGTGTCTGAGGCCAGATTTGAACTCAGGTCCTCCTGGATCCAGGGCCGGTGCTCTATCCACTGCACCACCTAGCTGCACCACCTCACTTATTTTTGAATAATGAAACTGCCAGCTCCATTTGTCCATGAACAATTTGTCAGAATGGATGGAATGGGGATATTTTGATTTCTTTTTTCTTTTTTTTGTAAGGCAATTGGGGTTAAGTGACTTGCCCAGCATCACACAGCTAGTAAGTGTTAAGTGTTTGAGGCTGGATTTGAACTCAGGTACTTCTGACTCCAGGGCCAGTGCTCTATCCATGTTTTGATTTCTTGATAAAGTTTGTATATCATATATTTTGAATGATAGCCTCATGTAGTGGGTATAGGGTTCAGTCCTGGGGTCAGAAAGATCTGGGTTCTAGTTCTACCTTTGGCTGTTTGACCAGGGGCAAATCAATTCAACTCCTTTTCCCTAGGCAACTCTCTGAGAATAGAAGTAGCATAGGAGTTTCTGATTTGTATTGTTGCAGGGATTTTCTACATAGGGACCACATTTAAATAAAATAAAAATTACATATTTCAGCACTTAACCCCTAAATACTTTTATTGGTGATCATTGCTATTTGTAATTTAAAATTTTCTCATTAGTCATACCTAAAATTTATATAATACTTTAAGACTGACAAAGTACTTTACAAATATTTAATTTGATATTCACAACAACTCTGGGAGAGTCTTGTTATTATCCACATTTTACAGATGAAGAAACTGAGGCTGAGAGGGATAACTGACATTCAGTATCACATAGAAAACAGGTGCTTGATACAGATTTTTTGTAGGGTAGTGAGGGTTAAGTGACTTACTCAGGGTCACACAGCTAGTGTCAAGTGTCTGAGGCTGGATTTGAAGTCAGGTCCTCCTGAATCCAAGGTCAGTGCTTTATCCACTGTGCTACCTAGCTGCCTTGATACAGATTTTTAACCCACGTCTTCCTAATTCCAAGTCCATTCCATGATCCATGAGATCACCCAGAGGCCTCTGCTGTGCTCACTCATTTGTAGTAAGACTATTCCCTCTCTCCCTCCTCCTTCCTTCTTCTTCTTCTTCTTCTTCTTCTTCTTCTTCTTCTTCTTCTTCTTCTTCTTCTTCTCCTTCTTCTCCTCCTCCTCCTCCTCCTCCTTCTCTCTGTCTCTGTCTCTTTCTATGTGTCTCTCTGTCTCTCTCTATTTGTCTCTCTTTCTGTCTCTGTCTGTCTCTCTCCACTTGATCCCAGTAAAAGATCATCATATAAGCTTCAATCTGCTCTTTCTTAACCTTCACTACTTTGCAGTGCCTTAAGCAACCTAGCGGTCCTTGGTTTCTAGGGACTTGCCAAAATAAAACACATGCTTGATTGGTTTATCCAGTGTAGTTTAGAACTCCTGACTCATGATCTAGCCTTAACCTCATTGGCATCAGTGATTACAAGTGTATACCACCAGACCTAGCTGTTTTCTTATTTTTCACATGGAAAAAATTATACCTGTACAACCTTCCTATAGGATTGCTTTGAAGATCAAATTAAATAAAGCATATATATATATATATATGTGTGTGTGTGTGTGTGTGTGTTTTGTACCATAAAGTGTTGCATAAATTAGCCATTACTATCATCCACATCTAAATCCTAACAATTAATTGAGTAAGTTACCAGTTAGGACTTGAAAATCTGCTATACACAGATTTGTTGTTGTTATTTTAACAGTATGTCTATTAACATGAGTTTGTGGCTCAACATAATATCTTCTCTGTTTCCTTATCTTTCTCATTTCCCCATGTATTTCTCTTTCTATACTTTATTCATTTTTTTCACATTACACTTTTGTGTTGTTCAGTTGTTTCAGTTGTGTCCAACTCTTCATGACTCCATTTGAAGTTTTCTTGGCAAAGATACTGGAGTGGTTTGCCACTTCCTACTCTAGCTCATTTTACAGATGAGGAAACTGATGCAAACAGGGTTAAGTGACTTGCCTAGGGTCACAAAGATAGTAAGTGTCCAAGGCCAGATTTGAATTCAGGTCTTCCTGATTCCAGGACTGGTGCTCTATCCATGGTGACACCTAGCTTCTGTTCACACTTTTGTGAATCAGCCTAATTTCAGTGAACTTAACTACTCAGTGTATTGACCTTCCCAATACAACTGCATCTTTTGCTTCTTTTCTAACCTTTTGCTTCATCCACTCAACAAAGGAAGCATACAAAACATTGGGCATGCCACTTTCAGAAAGACTTAGAAGGAAATTCAAAACTCTAATGTTTGTATTGAAATGAACAATCTCCAGGAATTTTAATTCTCCAAATATATGTGTCTAATTCCCTAGAGCCTCTAATATGGAGTTAGCTTTGGGCCCATTTTGGATGATTCTTTCAGGGCTAGAAAAATATCAAAAGTAGTGAGCCTTCTTTAGTGGGTGGGTGGGGGAAGTCACATGTTAAGGTTTCAGATGATTGGAACTCTCATTAGATGCCTGCTCAATTCCAGGAACAGCAAAAACCTGTGCATAATTACATAAGTAAGTCTAGAATTTGCTAGACCTCAGTATGCTTAGGACTAATTGGAGACTAATGGACTGTTTGCCTGAGACAGTCACCTTGGGGAGATGCTGAAAGTGCTAATGTTACACTGAGAAGTGAAGGCCTGGTACCTTTATTTCATCAAAGAAATTGAAATTGAAAGGAGGATTGGTGAGTTTTTTAAAAAAAAAAAACAGTAGAAGGTATATAACAAGGCTTCTTGAGACTGGAAGAATATTCAAATTGAAACAGAACAACGTTTGTTTATTTTTTACATAGTAGTCTATTTTAGTAGATAGATAGATAATTTATTCAAAATATACAGGACTGTTAGTACTCTATGCATCCTCAGATTATCATTTGCAATAATACAAATAAGACATACATACTTACCTGTTGACACATTAGTAAGCTTCTTGAGGGCAGGGATTGTTAGTTCTACTTTTGTTTTTATATTCCTAGTACCTACCATAGTATCTTGCATACAGCTGACATTTAATAAATACTTATTGTTTTAGATTGGCTTAAATTCCCTATATTGTAACAAGGGGATAGTTCATCTTTAAGGGAGAGAGAACATAATGTAATGGATAGAATGGAATAAGGAAGATGAGTTCAAATCCTAACTCAAACATTTGCTAACTGTGAGACCCCTGAAAAGTCATTTCAATTCTCTGGGATTTGATTTTTTCATTTATAAAATGAGAGGCTTGGATTCACTGGTCCTTAAATTTCTTTTCTACCCTAAATATCTTAATCTGTCTTTCATCACTGCCTTATAAATACATTAGGTTAAATAAAATATTTTGAAGCACTGATGTTATATATTTGGTACCTCCTTTCTAACTTCTCCTTGCAAACAATTAATGATTGCTGTTCCAATAGCAGAGACCATTGACTCTTGTACCTAAGGAAATCTTAGTAAGATATGCCAAAGGACTTCAGGAAACACTTAAAGTGACAGCAGCAACTGCAACAGTAATAAATGTTAGATAGCTATCTGTTAGGAAAAGCAAAACATCTGTATAAATACAGGCCGCAAGGCCTTTGCGATTGGCAAAAGCTATACTCTCATGAACAAGTCTTTGGATTCAAAGGGAGATTATTTCATTTGACTTGAAATAAGAAGGGAATCTGGGCATCTGAGAGATATGATGTTAGTCATTGTTTCACATCTCATCAGTGTGCCATACAGCATTAATGTCCACTGAATCTTCAGTAGGTTTAAAGGAGGGTTGATGTGGACCACAGAATTCTTATACACATGATTGAAAAATCGAATTCTTCCTCCTTATTAAGTTTATTTTGGGTTCCATCAACTCAATAGTAGAATTTAAGAGAATATTGAAAAAATAATTTTTAAAATGGTTTCTGCAGCTTGAATTCTTTAAAATTATTATCATTTTTCCTCTTCAACCTTTGCCTCTCAAGTTGAACACTTGTTCAGGAAGCATTTCTTTACTTCTTTTGAAAGTCAATCAATGGGCCAACAAGCGATTATTAAGTATTATTAAGGTGATGATGATGATGATTATGCTTATTATTTCCTAGGTACTATGATAAGATCTATGAATGAAAATCTCACCCTCCTCCCAACAAAAGAACCCTTACCCTAAAGGAATTTAAATTCTATTGGGAGAAAGAACATATACATGTATAAATATTTACAAAATAAATACAAGGATTTTTTTTTCTTTTGGTAGAAGTACTACTACCTGGAACTATTAAGAAAGGCCCCAGGAAAGTCTTTGAGCTGACCTTTGTTTTCCTTTTTTTGAGGCCATGGAGTTGTGACTTTTTCAGGGTCACATAATTAGTAAATGCCTGAGGTCAGAGTTGAACTCAGGTTCTCCTGATTCTACGGCTGGTTATTTTACTCACTGCTACCTAGAGGCCCCTTAAGCTGAGCTTTGAAGAAAAATTCTAAGAGGTAGGGGTGAGGAGAGAGGGCATATCAGGTATGGAGGATAGCTAGTGCAAAGACAGTCACTGGATATGAAATATCATGTTTGACAACAATCTATACAGGGCTTCCCTACCATCTACCAAACAGATATTCATTAATTAAACAAATATTCAAATTAATTCAAGTAACATTTATTAAACACCTACTATGTGCAAGACATTGTGCTAAGCACTGTCTATACAAATAAGAAAAAGAGATAGTCCCTGATGAGACGGGGGAAGAGAGTCTACTGGAGGTAAGTGGTGGCCCACAACAACTAAAGCTGCTAATGGAAAATGAAGTTGCCAGAAAGTTGTGAAGCCTCTATGAAGGAAGGTTTTGGGGCCACTTTAATGTTCAGCCCACCAATCAGAGGGGAGAGGCAACTGTTGGTAACTTGAGAAGATGTAGAGTATCAAAACCTAAGTCATTCTTTGTCATTATGAGATTTCAGATAAGTCAAGTAGAGATGTTGATGGAAAACGCCTACTTTGCTCAAGACAGTATGCTAGCCATTGGAGACACAAAAGTGAAAGACAGCAGTCTCTAGGCCAAAAGAGTTTACAATCTACTAGTTTGTGGGGTGCTACTTAACAGGAGATTGCACCTATGTGTAGCATTATTTTGCATTTGGAAATCTACTTTCAGCAGCAAACCCTGTCCTTGACAATTTCCAACACAAATATGGCATATTCCCATAATGCCAGGATGAGTTTCCTGGAGTGACCTACTGCTGCTTCTAGTTCATGCTGCTTCATTTTGCAATCTCAATGAGTTTCTCTTCAAAGACCTCAGTAATAGCATTCTGAGGCAGCCCTAGGCAGTCCACCTCAAAGAGTTGAAACAAGAATGGTGACTAGCAACAAAGGAGTGGGAAATGATTGCTTTTTGAAGAATCCTTGTTCTGAAATCTAAATGTGACACTTGCTACCCATGTGACCCTGAACAAGTCACAAAGAGTCAGACAGAACTGAAATAACTGAACAACAAAAAAGTCTAAATTATATGTAGGGAGGGGTTAGGATATTGTTTGTACCATGAGTACTTATAGAAAGGAGTCTCATAATAAGTCTAGCCTATCTAGAGGCTCCAGCAAGGTCAAGCGTCTCTGCTAGAGTAAATAATCTCCTACAACCCAGAAGCTGGATTAAAAAGAAGTTGATCTAGGGGCAGCTAGATGGCGCAGTGGTAAAGCACTGGCCCTGGATTCAGGAGTACATCAGTTCAAATCCGGCCTCAGACACTTAACACTTACTAGCTGTGTGACCCTGGGCAAGTCACTTAACCCCAATTGCCTCACTAAAAAAAAAAAAAAAAGAAGTTGATCTGACTAAACTATTTCAAGAGGAGCTCACTAACCTAATCCAGTGTTAGCTTGCCAGGTGAAGGTGGCCCCATCCTCAATTGTACCTTTGCAGAGAGGACTTCTTGAACTTTCATTTGGATGCATTTTCTTTGTACCTCATTCCTGGGTCTCTTTGTTTACTACTATTGAACTCGGTTTTGGACCCAGTCTTCTATTTGATCAGCTGGGCAGAGTCTGACCCAAAATGCTGACTAATTAAGGAGCCCAGTCAGTAGAGTCTACCTATATTTATAACATGAGTAGGCTTGGTGTTGCTCTAGAAGCTTCCCAGCCAAAGAGGACGAAACTGATAAATTCAATTTTCAAGGCACCACAAGCAGAGCCACTAACTCTCTCATGTTATACAGTCTGCATTACTTAGTTCTTGTACCTGGAAATTCAATTTCAGTTCCTTGACTACCATGCACCCAGACCTGCAGGGAGGATTTAAATGTCTGCTAATTTCTCTCCAATCCAGCAGAAATAGATTGTCTATTTCTTTATTTCTCTCTCTCTCTCTCTCTCTCTCTCTCTCTCTCTCTCTCTCTCTCTCTCTCTCTCTCCCAACCCATCTATATGAAAGCTATCTCAATCCTATTCTAGAGGTCTTAGAATTCACTGTTGGGAAATCCCTGGAGCCAAACTTATCATTCTAAGATTTTGTCCTCTTTGTTATGCACTAGTCCCTGCTAGGAGGCATCCATTTTGAATGCTACTACTCCCTACTTTCTCTAATGATTATTGGTGACTATTTGGTGAAGCAGCAAAACATAAACTAATGTACCTAGGTGTAGCCTTTTGCTTTAGCTACTGTGTTCAACCCTGCCTATAGTAACTTTAGACTCAAGATTATACTGGCTAATGCAGAGACTTTAAGAAACTCTTCAATATCATTGAAACCAAGGTTTTGTCTACCATCTTTAGAACTTCTCCATTAATCTGGTCCCACGAATCAAGATTCTGTTGCCTCCAGTATAAGGCAATGTGGATTATGCTGTCTTTGAAGATAAAGTGAAAGGTGTAGGGTGAGTGATAACAGAGTGGTTTTGTAATGTGAAAAATGTCAGATCAATCCATTTGAGCTCAAATGGGTTGACACATTCATGTAACGTCTCTAGTATAGTTCTTTTAATCTATCATTGTGCCCATGCTTTTAAAAATGATTATCAATGGCTTAGAAAATGATAAACCGTATGGGTATAAATCATTCCATAAACATTTATTATTAATTATGTGACAGGCACTGTGCTAAGTGTTAGGGATAACAGAAAAAGGAAAAATATAGTCCCTGTCCTCAAGAAGCTTACAACATGATCATAATCTGGTTATTAAATTTGCAGATCACACAACTTTGGAAAGGATAGCAAGTACCTTAGATGACAGAGTCAGGATTCAACACAGGCTAGAATGTTGTATTGAATTTAATAGTGATAGATATAAAGGCCTTTACTTCTTTTACTTGGGAGAAAAATGATCTGGGAGTTTCTGTGGATTGAACAGGAATCAACAGCTTGATATGGCAACCCAAAATCCTAACACAAACTTATATTAGATTAAAAGAATTATAGTATACAGAGCAAAGTTCCCCTGTTATCTTTCCTGGTCAGTTTACATTTGAAGTACTGGCTCCTGTTTTGGCATTTTAGAAAGAATATTGACAAATTGACAGCATAGAGAGGAAGGTGACCACTTTGGTTAGGAACCATTAGATTATGTCACATGTGGACTATGTGAAAGAACTGGAGATGTTTACCTTGGAGGAAAAACTTAACTGATGCACAATAATTGACACCAAATATATTTTATTATATTTTATTTTTATTTTATTTTTCTGGTGTTTGTTTTTGTTTTTGTTTTTTTGTGGCAATGAGGGTTAAGTGACTTTCCCAGGGCCACACAGCTAGTAAGTGTCAGGTGTCTGAAGCCAGATTTGAACTCAGGTCCTCCTGAATCCAGGGCTGATCCTTTATCCACTGCACCAGCTAGCTGCCCCCAACACCAATTTTTTGAAAGGAAGCCTTGTTGAAGAGGATTGAGACTTACTTTGTCTCTACAGAGCAGAACAGAACAGAACAACAACAACAAAACTTTGGCAATAGATGGGCAAATTTAGGGTTGATGGAAGGAAAAACTTCCCAATAGTTAATGGGCTGCTACGGTATATGAGTACGTTCTCCCTCACTGGACATTTTCAAGGAGTGAGACTGACCCTTTATAGGGGATGTTGTAGAGGGGATTCTTGCACCAGTGTGGCTAGACAGGGTGTCCTCAGAGGTACCTTCCAATACTGAGATTCTGGGATAGATCTTATTCAAGTTCCAAGCACAAACCTCATGAATTTTTATAAACAAACCCTCATTGGGGCTTTATCTGCACTTTGATGTGCTCATCATGCTCCCCTTTCAAATGCTTCCTTCTTTGTAAAGAACTGAAGGACCTTCCAGCTCTACAGGCATGATTGAGTTCTTAATATCATCACAGCCATTCATAACCAAATATACTGGATCAACTCTGTGCTGTCTAATTCTGGCTGAATTGAGTATGAGGGAGAAAAGGAGTAAGGAAAACTTAAAAAGGAAGAACATTGAGGGTAGAGATATTAGTGTGTATCAGAAAAGGGGCCAAATAGAAAGTTCACATTTAGTCCCCATTTTATCATATTTGCATTTTCAGCACATACAGAGTCCTTGATAGATTTGCTTGAAATTCACAAGAGTGAAGGTGCTCTTCTCTGCTTTTCCTGTACCTTTCTCCTTTGTTCTTATCTCAGTCACCTTCAAAACTTGGTTCTTTCTGTAACTTTCCTTCCTCTTTGATGATGTGTCCTTGAGAGGAAAACCTACAGGTCATGTTTTCTCTATCTTTGATTTCTCAGCACCTTAGTTCTGGACTTTTTTCAGTGGTGTGAGAAACTGCTACTGTAGAAACTCCACCCAGCGATGAAAATAAACAACTACTATGTAATTTAGAGTTTGAAAGAGCTGCCTGGGGAACAGATTAACTGACCTGGCAGGGGCACATGGTTACCTGTGACAAAGACAAGATTCAAAACCCAGTTTTTCTTGACTCTAAGACCAGCATTAAAATCAGCGATCTATGATACCTCTCACTCTGCATGTAGTAGGTGTTTAATAGTTGTTGAATAAATGAAATAAAAAGTAAGCAAACAATATAATAACATAGGAATATAAAACTGGCCATAGCATTCTATGGAATATCTAGTCAATTTTTTCAGTTGCAAGGAAGATCATGGTAGCTGTCCTCTATGACACCAGGCCCTTGTAGTTATTCACACATTCCTTATTCCCATAAGAAGACATGTCTAAGTCACTAGTTGGTTTGCCACCATTTTGACAAGAAACTCACATTAGGTTGAAAGCATATATATCAGAGGTCCAAGAGCCACTCATAAGGAAGACTACTTAATTCCATATATGTATCCATAAATCTGAAAGTGCAAGTTAGAAGTTTCTAATGTGAAAGATGTAAAAGAAAATAACAAACTACTCAAATCCAACCACAAAGTAGGAATTTACTTTGGGAAATCCACAAAAGAATAGCTTAATGAATAAATTAAGATTACACTGGACATTTTTTCCATTGCTTTTAGAACACCCAGTGCAGTACTTCAAGCATTTTTCTTCTCCCCATAACTAAGTTAAATACAGTAGAGTTTAATTTATAACATCTTGACTTTCCAAATTAAAATCACCTTTAATTAAAGAATTTTAACCAGCCATGGAAATAAAGAAAGCTATATTTTCTAAACACTAGTGATTACAGCATCTATCGCTATTATATCTACATGAAAAGGGAAAAGTTCTCCAAAGAACCAGGATTTGGTGGACCAGAAAGGAATTTGTTACAGGTGTTTCCTGTTAATAAATTAGAATAAACTTAGGGCCAGACTTGTGAAATGGTTTCCCTTGTCTAAAAAGCAAGGGTCATATGTTTACTCTATTTTCCCAAAGGTGAATTGGAAAGCTATTTTCTTAAATAAACAACTGAATTTAATTTCATATGCTCACATCTTTTCAGTGGCACCTATTTTTTTTCAAATGGCCAAGTGAGACATTAAATTAATTGGGAGAGTTCAGAACTCAGGAAATCAAGAGATTTTTAAATCAATCAATCAACAACTAATTAATGAATACCTACTACTGTCTAACAGTTGAACAAACACCATGGGAAATGGGAGACAAAAACTGATGAAACATTGTGGCTTCCAGACTATTAGAAGAAAGCTAACACCCACCTAAAAGGACTATGTAAATTACATTCTTATTAGTCTGAGAGGCTGCATGGCATAGTGTTTAGAGAGTTGGCTTTGAAACTAGAAAGACCTCAGTATTAGTCATACCTTTGACACGTGCTGGTTCTATTACTCTGAGCAAGTTACTGAACCTCTATTTGTTCTAGGCAACTTGCTAAGAACCCAAGTTGTAGAGAAAGGAATTGTGCTACATTGGTAGAGGGAGTTTCTTAATTTAAAAGTTCCCCATATCTACAGAAAATCAAAAACAAAAACAACCAGGCCCATTCCCTTTTCCTTATTATTATTGTTTCAGTCTTCCATTCTTATATTCATTGAGTAATGGATCCATTACTGAGATGGAAAAGCTGGAAGGGAACTTAGAAGTTATTCTGTGTTGTGTCTAATTGGATCCACTCTGATTCTGTTAGTTATTAGAATGAAATGAGACACTTATAGGTCATTCAGCAGTTAACAAAAGGAGGTTTCTTTAGCTAGTATAGGGAAACAAGATTTATTTATTTATTTTCCATATAAATATTTTATTATTTTCCAGTTACATTTAGAGATAATTTTCAACATTTGTTTTTTGTTTGTTTGTTTTTGGTGGGGTAATAAGGGTTAAGTGGAACTATCTTAGACCCATTGTATTGTTGGTGCAAGTAAGGGAGCTTCACCTAGTTGAATCCACATGAACTATCATCAGTTCCTATCTTTGTTAAATATTGTTTCCCTATACTATTTGTGCTGTAAGAAATGATGAGCAGAAAGATTTAAGAGAAACCTGGAAGGACTTGCATGAAGTGATAATGAATGAAATGAGCAGAACCAGGAGAACATTGTACACAGCATCAACAACATTGTGTGTTGATGAACTGTGATAGACTTGATTCTTCTCAGCAATACAATGGTCCAAGATAGTTCCAAAGGACTCATGATGGAAAATGCTTTCCAAATCCAAAAAAATGCTTGTGTAGTGGAGGGATAAATGGATAAATAGTGGGGGAGGGAATGAGTCTTATTCTCATCAGAATTGGCTCAAGGAGAGAATAACATACACACTCAAGTAGGTATAGTAATATATATTGGCCTGCAGGGAAGTGGAAGGGGAAGGGGATAAGGGAGGAAGCGTGAAGGAAGAGAGGGAATATTGGTGGAGGGGCAGTCAGAAGCAAAACATTTTTGAGGAGGAATAGGGTAAAAGAAGATAGTAAATAGGAAAAAATTTAAAACTTTAAAATTAAAAAAAAACTCTATAGAATAGTAAATATCATGGGGAGCAAATAGGATGGAGGGGAACACAGTAAGCAATAGTAACTGGGAAAAAAGATGAGCAGGATGGTATCAGAAAAACCTGGAAATACTTACATGAGCTGATGCAAAGTGAAATGTACTATGTTCAAAATAACAGCAATATTGTAAGATAAAAAAAAAAATGAAACAGAAAAAGACCCTTACCATTGAGAGCTGTATTGACAGGGAAGATCAAAACACAAATTCAGATGAGGACAATACTCTCAAAATGCCTATATGAGGAGCCTCAAGGTGGAAGATCAGTTGGTCTCAAGATCAAAAAGCCTTCATGGAAGAGCTCAAAAAGGATTTTAAAAATCAAATGAGAGAGGTAGAAAAAATGGAAAAGGAAATGAAAGAAATGAAAGTTACACAAGAAAAATATGAAGAAAAGAATCAACAGCTTGGAAAAGGAAGCAGAAAAATTGACACAAGATAAAAATTCCTCAAAAAATACAATTGGGGAGCAGCTAGGTGGCACAGTGGATAAAGCCCTGGCCCTGGATTCAGGAGATCCTGAGTTCAAATCCGGCCTCAGACACTTGACACGTACTAGCTGTGTGACCTTGGGAAAGTCACTTAACTCTCACTGCCCTGTAAAAAGAAATAAAATTAGCCAAATGGGGACAACAATTGGTCAAGTGGAAAAAATAATTGGCCAAATGGAAAATGAGGTACAAAAGTTTGCTGAACAAAATAATGCCATAAAAATTCAAATTGGGAAGATGGAAGCTAATGACTCCATGAGACACCAGGAATCAGTCAAAGAGAATCAAAAGAATGTAAAAAAATAGAAGAAAATGTGAAATATCTCATTGGAAAAACCTGGAAAATAGAACCAGGAGAGATAATTTGAGAATAATTGGACTACATGAAAGTCATGATCAGAAAAAAGAGTCTAGACACCATATTCTAGGAAATTATTAAGGAGAACTGCCATTATATTGTAGAATTAGAGTACAAAATAGTCATTGAAAGAATTCCCCTATCACCTCCTGAAAGAGACCCCAAAAGGAAAACTCCAAGGAATATTGTAGCCAAATTCCAGAATCATCAGATGAAGGAGAAAATATTGCAACCAGTCAGAAAGAAACACTTTTAATATCATGAAGTAACAGTCAGGATTGCACAGGACCTGGCAGATTCAACATTCAAGCATCACAAGGCTTAGAATATGATAAGAAGCTTGGATTACAACCAAGAATCAACTAACCAGCAAAACTGAACAATCTCTTTCAGGGGAAAAGATGGACATTCAATGAAATTGGGGACTTTCAAGGTTTCCTGAAGAAACAAACAGAGCTAAACAGAAAATGTGATCTTCAAGTAAAGGACGCAAGAGAAATATAAAAAGGTAAGGGGGTTGGAAATTATTCATTAAGGTTAAACCATTTACATCCCTATGAGGGAAGATAATACTTTTCACTCTTGAGATCTGTATCTCTATTAGGTTGTTGTTTGATGTGATGATTTAAAGAAACTTAAAAGGCAGAATAAAAGGAGAATAGGAGGAGGAGAGGAAAAGGGAAGTGGAATGGGGTTAATCACATCTTATAAAAAAGCAATAAAAATAGAGGTAAAAAAAGGGAGGGGTGAGCATTGTTTCAACCTTAATCTCATCAGATTTGGTTTAAAGAGGGATTAACATATACATCCATTTAAATAAAGAAATTTATCTTACTCTTTAAGGAAGGAAATATGTCAGGGGAAAAGGATGGTATTAACAGAAGGGAGGGCAGAAGGAGGGGATGAAAGGGGAAAGAAAAGGAAGGGGGGCTGATAAAAAGGAGGGGAGTTTGGAGGAAGCAAGGGTCAGAAGCAAAACACTGGTGAGGAGGAATATGGTGAAAGAAGAAAATAAAGTACAAAGGGGGAAAATAGGATGGAAGGAAATAGACAGTAACCATAGCGGTGAATGTGAATGGTATGAACTCTCTCATAAAATTGAAGTGAATAGCAGAGTTAATTAAAAACAAGAATCCAACAATATGTTGTTTACAAGAATTATATTTGAAGCAGATATATGCATGAAGTAAAGGTAAGAGGTTTGAGAAAAATGTATTATGCTTCAGCTGAAATTTAAAAAAAAGCAGAGGTAGCAATCCTTATGTGAGACAAAGCAAAAGCAAAAATAGATCTAATTAAAAGAGATAAGGGGGCAGCTAGGTGGCACAGTGGATAGAGCACCAGCCCTGGAGTCAGGAGTACCTGAGTTCAAATCCAGCCTCAGACACTTAACACTTACTAGCTGTGTGACCCTGGGCAAGTCACTTAACCCCCATTGCCTCACTAAAAAAAAAAAATAGAGAGAGAGAGAGATAAGGAAGGGAACTTCATCTTGCTAAAAGGTGTATCATAGATAATGAAGTAATATCAATACTAAACATATATGCAACAAGTTGTATAACATACAAATTCTAAGAGAAGTTATATTAGTTATAAGAGGAAATGTCAAAACTATACCAGTGGGGGATCTGAAACTTCCCCTCTTAGAACTAGATAAATCTAACCATAAAATAAATAAGAAAGAAGTTAGAATAGAATTTTAGAAAATTGAATGGGGATAGAAAAGAGTATACCTTTTACTCAGCAGTACATATCACATCCTCAAAAACTGACCATGTATTAGGGCACAAAAACCTTATTAGTCAAATGTAGAAAGGCAGAAATAGTAAATACATCCTTCTCAGATCATGATGCAATATAAATTACATGTAATAAAGAGTCATGGGATGATAGACTGAAAAATAATTGGAAACTAAATAATCCCATCCTAAAGAATGATCGGATGAAACAAATTATAGAAACAATCAAGAACTTCATCCAGGAGAATGACAATGAGACAACATAGCAAAACCTCTGGGATATAGCTAAAGAAGTTCTTAGGGAAAATTTTATGTCTTTAAATGTTTACATGAATAAAATAGAGAAAGAGGAGATTCAATGAATTAGGACATGAATTCAATGAATTCAATGAATGCAACTAAAAAAAGCTAGACAAAGAACATATAAAAAATTCCCAATTAAATATTAAATTAGAAATTTTTAAAAATCAGAGGAGAGATTAATAAAATTGAAAGTAAGAAAACTATAGAATTAATCAATAAAACTCAGCTGGTTTTATGAAAAAATCAATAAAATAGACCAAACTTTGTTTAATTTTATTAAAAGAAAGAAAAAACCAAATTACCAGTATCAAAAATAAGAGGGGTGAATTCACCACCAATGAAGTGGAAATTAAAGCAATAATTAGGAGCTATTTTTCCCAACTGTATGCCAATAAATTTGACAATCTAAACGAAATGGATAAATATTTACAAAACTACAAATTACCCAGGTTAACTGAAGAGGAAATAAAATCCTTAAATAGGCCTATTTTGCAAAAAGAAATTGAACAATCCATCACTGAAATCCCTAAGAAAAAATCTCCAGGGTCATATGGATTTACAAATGAATTCTATAAAACATTTAAAGAACAATGAATTCCAGTACTATACAAATTATATGGAAAAATAGGTGAAGAAGGAATTCTATGAAATTCCTTTTATGACGCAAATATGGTGTTGATACCTAAACTAGCCAAAGCCCAAAACAGAAAGCAAATTACAGACCAACTTCCCTAATGAATATCCACTCATAAATCTTAAATAAAATATTGGAAAGGAGATTTCAGCAATTCATCACCAGGAAAATACATTATGACCAGCTGGGCTTTATATCAGGAATGCAGAGCTGGTTCAACATTATTAAAACTATCCACATAATCAACCACATCAATAACAAAACTAACAATAGATGTAGAGAAAGCTTTTGACAAAATACAACATTCATTCCTATTAAAAACACTAGAGAGCATAGGAATAGGTAGAGCTTTCCTTAAAATAATAAGCACTATCTCCCTAAAACCATCAGGAAACATGATATGTAATGGGGATATGTTGGAGGCATTCCAAATAAGATCATGGTGAAACAGGGATGACCATTATCACCTCTATTATTTAATATTGTACTGGAAATTTTAGCAATAAGAGAAGAAAAAGGAATTAAAGGAATTAGAATAGCCAAGGAGAAATGAAACTATCACTCTTTGCAGATGATATGATGGTATAATTAGAGATCCTAGAGAATCAACTAAAATCCTACTTAAAACAATTAAAAACTTCAGCAAAGTTGCAGGATATAAAATAAATCCACGTAAATCTTCAGCATTTCTGTACATGACCAACAAAGCTCAGCAGGAAGAGATAGAAAGAGAAATTCCATTTAAAGTAACTGTAGACAATATAAAATTCTTCGGAGTCTACCTGCCAAAATAATCCCAGGAACTCTATGAACACAATCACAAAACACCTTTCACACAAATAAAATCAGATCTAAATAATTGGAAAAATGTCAATTGCTCATGGATAGGTCAAGCTAATATAATAAAAATGACAATTTACTTATTCAGTGCAATACCAAGCAGATTATCTAAAAATTATTTTATTGAGTTAGAAAAATAATAAAAAATTAACCTGGAAGAAATGGTCATACAAAATCTGAAGCTATACTATAAAGCAGCAGTTAACAAAACTATTTGGTACTGTCTAAGAAATAGAATGGTGGAACAATGGAATAGGTTAGGCACAGGAGACACAGTAGTAAGTGACTATAGTAATCTACTGTTTGATAAATCCAAAGACTCCAGCTTCTGGTATAGGAACTCATTCTTTGACAAAAACTGCTGGGAAAACTGGAAGATAGTATGGCAGAAACTAGGCAGAGACCAACATCTTACACTATATACCAAAATAAGGTCAAAATGGGTACATGGTTTAGACATAAAGGATGATACTATAGGTAAATTAGGAGAGGAAGGAATGGTTTACCTCTCAGATCTATGGAGAGGAGAACAATTCATGACAAAACAAGAGACAGAAAATATTGTCAAATGCAAAATGGATGTTTTTGATTACATTAAATTAAAAAGGTTTTGTACAAGCAGAAGCAATGCAACCAAAATTAGATGGGAAACAGAAAGCTGGGAAGCAATCTTTACAGCCAGTGATTTTGATAATGTTGGGAAAATTTTTAAGTCCAACGGAAGAACAAAAATAACCAGGCTGAAGTAAATAGGTTTATTGAAAGAGGGTTAGTCCCCCAACAAAGCCAATAGGTTTATTGAGAGAGTTTTAGTCTCCCAATAAAACCGGTCATCCAGACGTTGGATCTGAAAGACCCAGAATTACACAATCCATGGGTTTATATACCCTTCCAAAGTTACACTTGTACAGTATTATATCATTAGTTGTGCTTCTAAAATTAAAACATATTCTTAGAAAATATGAGGAACTACCTAAATGACCATAAATGTCAGCATTATGATGACAATAGGGTGGGTCATTGTCAGGCCACTGGTCAGCAATGTGAACTCTTATAGGAAAGTATGTCACTCATGATTATTAAAATATAGAATTGCTACTACTAGATCTTGTGATATTACCTAATGCTTGACATTGGAAAATTAGGAAATATGAGAAAAGACTTAACCTTTTGACCTTATATAATCTAAATATAATAATATCTAAATATAATAAATCATAATTTTAGTTAATATATTGATTATTATCTTAATCCAATCACTTATAACTATGGTGAATCTCTTATAACTAAGGGATGGGGAAAATCTCGCTCACAATATGGGCCTCATTTCTAAAATATATAAGGAAGTAAATTAAATTTATAAGAATGCAAGTCATTCTCCAATTTATAAATGTGCAAAGTATATGAGCAGGCAGTTTTCAGATGAAGAAATCAATGCTATCTATTGCCATATGAAAAAATGCTCTAAATCACTATTGATTAAAAAAAGATGCAAATTAAAACAACTCTGAGATACCACCTCATACCTATCATATTGGCTAATATGACAAAAAAAAGGAAAATAATAAATGTTGGAGAAGCTGTGGGAAAATTGGAACACTGATGCATTTTTGGTGGCGTTGTGAACTGATCCAACCATTCTGGAGAGCAATCTGGAATTATGCCCAAAGAGCTATAAAGCTGTGCATACCCTTTGACCCAGCAATACCACCATTAGGTCTTTTTCTCAAAGAGGTCATAAAAAATGGAAAAGGACCCACACATACAAAAATATTTATAGCTACTCTTTTTGTGGTGGCAAGGAATTGTTAATTGAGGGGATGTCCATCAATTGGGGAATGGCTGAACAAGTTGTAATATATGAATGTAATGGAATACTATTGTGCTGTAAGAAATGATGAGCAGACGCATTTCAGAAAAATGAAGAAAGATTTACATGAACAGATGCTAAGTGAAATGAGCAGAACCAAGAGAACATTGTATACAGTAACAGCAACATGGTATGATGATCAACTGTGATAGACTTGGCTCTTCTCAGCAGTGCAATGATCCATGACAATTTCAAAGAACTCATGATAGAAAATATTCTCCACAGCTAGAAAAAAGAACTTGTGGATTCTGAATGCAGATTGAACTATACTCTTTCTACTTTTAGTCTGCTTTTTTTCTTTTTTGAGGTTTTTCCCTTGTGTTCTGATTCTTCTTTCATAATATGACCAATGCAGAAATATATTTAATGTGATTGTACATATATAACCTACATCAGATTGCTTTCTGTTGTGGTTAAAATTATTTGTGGTAAAAATTATTGGAGGTTTAGGTGACTCATTTGGGAGGGGCCACACCTCGCCCACCCTGAAGTTACATATGCTACTGAAGTCAGAAGGAGAACTCTCCATAGGCAGTTTTGAAGGACCTCCCCCTTGGGGGGAGGGAGATTGAACACTCTCTGAGGGGAGGAGAGCTCTTCCAGAAAGCTCTGGCGCTCAGCCCCTGGCTCCTCAGTGTTCTTGGTGATGCGGAGAAACTAACAGATATCCCAAGTGTAGTGAGTTTTTAAAACCCTGCATTCCTTTGAATTAGCTTAATTGGAAATGATCTGGGGATTGCATAGACTTAGTTTAGAGTTAAGAAAATTTATTTGTATTTCTTTTCCCCTATTTCCTTATCTTTGATGTTTTTTTTGGTTTTTTTTGTTTGTTTTTTGTTTTTTAGTGAGGCAATTGGGGTTAAGTGACTTGCCTAGGGTCACACAGCTAGTAAGTGTTAAGTGTCTGAGGCTGGATTTGAACTCAGGTACTCCTGACTCCAGGGCCGGTGCTCTATCCACTGTGCCATCTAGCTGCCCCTCCTTATCTTTGATTTTTATTAATTTCATCTTTGTTGTTTAATTCCCAAGTAATGAAATCTGATCCTTTTGTGGAAAAGAAGCTGTAAGGCTACTTTCTTATTGCCCTGGGAGAAATATCTAAAGGGGCAGTTTAGAGGGGAGGGAGCTTTGAACCTATAGGTCCCTCATTATTTCCGGGACCCCAATATTTCAGCCCAATTAATGCTCCATATATTAAATTTTGACCCCTACACTGTCTTGGGGAGGGGGGAGGTAACCAATGGAGGCAGAAAAAATTGGAACTAAAAATTTTATGAAAACAAATGTTGAATACTATTTTTATATGTAACTGAAAAATAATAAAATACTTTATAATAAATAAATAAGCAAATGAACAAACAAATAAATAAATGAATGTATGAATGAATAGATGAACAAACAAACAAATAAATAGATAAATAGATGAATAAGTAAATGAGTGGATTTTTGAATGAATAAATAAACAAACAAATAAAAAACTATATAAATGGATAAAAGGAGAGTATTGGACTAAAAAAAATACCAATGTATTTCTAGTTATGCTAAATTATTGTGAAATATGGGTCAACTATTATTTTCAAAGAATTAAGATGATGAGGCTTCCAAAAAGCATAGAAGAGCTGAATGTTGGGTATAATTTTACTTCAATATATCACTATTGTTGACTGGGCATGCAAGAAAGTGCCATAAAATATCAGCTATTACATGTTTATTAGAAATAGCAGCTGAGAAATAAACAGATACCTCTTGTTGTACTGGTACTCATAATATCTTTTAGGAAGTCTAGCATAATGGTTCCATTTTCCTTGGAGAATTTATGTGAGGATATGAACAAGAGTCACTAGAGAGGAGAAATATGAATGAATATAATCTACCCCACAAACTCTAGACCTTTATCGACTTGACTGAGGACTTGTATTGGTAATTTGCCAAGTTGGGCTTAATTTCTCTCTTCCATTTAGAAGTATGGAAATCTCTGAAGTCAATTAAAACACATATGTATGTATGTATATATATATGTGTGTGTATGTGGAGAGAGAGAGAAAGAGTATGTCAAAAGATGCAAACAAGGAGGAAAAATATAATAATAAATCTTTTAATTGGCAAAGTAATAAATAACTAAGCTACTCAAAATAATATCATTCACTTTACTGAATGCATAAGATATCCTTCCATTTCCCCTTTAGCTCTTCTCCCTCATGATCCCAATTTGCTAGTAGCTTGGGAGCCATGCTTCAGAAATGTATTCCTTCAAAATATTCACATGGATGGTGCAAGATTAAGACAAAGTCTTCTGAAATCTGAATTAGGGTGAAGAAACTCAGCACAACCCCCCTGAGCATCACTCCTTGCAAAAATTTCTGTCCTACATATGACACACCATTTAAATTAGATAATATATTTAAAGTGCTTTGCACACCTTAATGTGTTATATCAATGCAAGCTATTTTATTTTTATGCTACTCATTGATAACCCAATTGCTTCAGGTCTCATTGAAGCTTTCTCCCTGGCTTGGCTCAGACCATAATTATTGCTTCAGGTCATAACTATTTCCAAGCCTTTGGCCTTTATTCATCTCTGTCCTTCTAATGGTCATAAGCTGGTAAGAGACTTCCATCAAACTTTAATTTATTCTGAGACACACTAAAGTAAAAATTAAAATTGTTATATCCTGTCAAAATGGTTTCCTCCTCTTATGAGGTAGCATGTACAGTAGTATTAGAAAATTTTAACTTGCTACTTTCAAGCTATGCCAGCTATCTTGAAACAAAGGTGTTTTTCGTTGGCATATGCAACTGCCCAAAATTATACTTTTTGAAAACTTCCAAGAATAAAAGTCTTCCTTCTGTCCTTCATACTCCCTTACCTCTTGCAATCATAATATTGCCCATCATTGCATATAGTTTCTTAACAGACATAAACTATCAAATGAGCATCTCTTCATTATTATTATTATTATTATTCTAAGTAAGAATTAAAGATTCTCACATAGGTGTACTTAACTCCTTTTCTGAGACTTTTCTAACCACATATTAACAATTGTAGTTCCACACTTCCCCTAATTGTGGCCAAAAACACTGTGATAGATATTTTGCTGAAAGACTTTCTATAACCCAAAGATGAACTATGGTCAAAAGAATTTCTGGAAATATTTCTCTTCACCTTGAATGATACCTTTTTTATATCAATATTTTTCTATTTCCATGAAGTTATTAGTATCTAAATAATAATGACAAATCTCAGATAAACACAGTTATTTTGTTTTAATTTTAAAAAAGTTAGAAGAATTTAAAGAATTTTATCATAGTCACATATCTTTAATATTTATATTAATTTTCACCCAAGGAAATGTCTTTTATTTTCAAACTTCTAAACTTCCAAGTACTTACTGTATTCAAAAGCACTGACCAGACTTAAGTTTGTTTTGTTAATCTATTCATCAGTCTGCATTTGTTAAAGGCCAGTCTACTGTGTGTCAAGCACTGACGAGGACAACACCAAAACTGTCCCTACCCTCAAGGAACTTACTTTCTAAGGAGAAAAGAGGGAAACATAAAAATGATAGATTGATGGATATATAGATAAAAGATAGATAAGTGTGTAGATAGATAGACAGACAGATAGTTAGATTGATAGATAGATATACCACAATGCAAACATGTATACACACATATTATAAACTCAGTAGCCCTGAGAGTGACAACACCTCTCAGAACACTGGTCCTACTTACAAACTAGTTCTCAGAGTCATCACCAGGAGAAGCAATCCCTATGCAAAAGAGGCTTGCTTTCCCCAACAGCCAACCAACTGAATGAGTGGGACACCTTGAACGATAGATTAGAAACTGGGTTCAATGCTACCCCCAATACTTACTACTTGTATGATCTTCAGCAAATCATTATCTTACTTTCTCTCATCTATAAAATGAGGGTGTTGCACTGGGTAACCTTTAAAGTCCCTTCTATCACTAAATTGCTGATCCTGTTAATTAATAATAGTCTGACTGGACCATGCTGAATAATCAATGAGGTGGTCCAGTGATGGCTAATTCTCATTGTTTGTTCTAAATTAATCCCACTCATTGAGTTTCTACCTCTATCTACATTTTTGTTTCATTTAACAAAGAATTACTGGTCTGTGTATTTGAACAAAGGATCAAAGGGCTTAAGTAATAAAACAGAAAACAGGCCTTAAGTAGCCTAAAGCTGTGAGGTCTCTGAGAGTTTCAACATTCTTCAGTGTTCATTACATATTATGTACTGTTCCAAAATGTGTTGCTGTCTAGTAGGGAACACAAATGCTGATTTAAATGGTAAACTACAAGTGAATATAAATAGTGCCTAAGTGCCAAATAAAGTGGCTGAAAAGGAACTGAATACCCAGAAGAATTTGGAGTAGATCAAGGAAAGCTTCAAGGAGTCCATGCCTTTGGGGTCATGTTTTGAATGAGAGAAGGTCATGCTCAAGAGGAGAAATTACAAGAGGGCAATCTAATTAGAGAGGATGCCATGTGCCTAGACTAGAAACAATTGTGAGCAGTTGTTATGAGATGGCAAACACATTTGCTTGAGGAGAGTAAAGAATCTGGGTCAGGGAGCAACTCAAAATTAAGTTGGTGAACATCTTTGAAAGCCAAGAAGAAGAGTTTAATAGGCCAATTGTTTCTGACTCAGACTTCAGACTTCCCAAACCCTGCCCCCATTACTCAAGGTATATCTCAAAGTACATTGGGTAATTTCTTAAAACTCCATTAATTTTAATTCTTCTTGATTACACATAAAATGTTAGGTATTATATGTGTGTGTGTGTGTTTATATGTAGGTTTGTATGTATGTATGTATTGTTAATATGAATGTATTGATCACCACGATTTGGTGGAGGTGCCTTATCCAAAAGTACTTTTATGAAACCCTGGGTTAATAGTAGCAAAATATCCTTCAAATGAACTCCAAACTGAACCCAGATAGCTATCAGAAAAAAGTCCCTACCTGGTAACAACTTTTCCCTCAGGATAGTAAGTCCTTATCTTATGAGGCCAACCTGGTGTCCTCATCCTTGCCAAACTCTTTTTTGGGGGAATCCTGTAATCTTATCATGATGCTTCTGTTACATCCATTCTTGTTACAGCATTTGCTTTGTGTTGATTTATATCATGCTAATGAAGTTACTCTGTAATCTGTGAGCCAAGAAACCTCAAAAACCCTTAGAAAGAATGGGAGCTCCGAGCTCTCTTCTTAGGAGATGAGTCTCCACATGATCATGTGTTATATTTCTTCTTGGGACAAAATATTAAATTGATACTATTTTTTTCTGTCTCTCCCTGATCTGGTTTGTCTTGTAGGAGATATCATGTTCTCTGATCTAGTTTTGGTAGGAGATATTATAAGATATAATTTCTCTGATCAGTTTATTTATTTTATAGGAGATGTTAAAGATGAATTGATCTGGGTTTTTGTAGAAGACAGGCAGATACAAAAAATAAAACCCATGTTTAATATTCAACTATATATATATAAATATATATAATATGTGTGTATAATATATGTATAGGTATATATGTGTATATGTATATATTCCACAGAGTCGTTTTAAGATATGGGTTGAAAAGATGCCAAATCAAATAAGCAATTAGGTTGTTGCAAAATCTGAAATTGTAAAATACTTTTGTGCTCAGAAGGGAGCCACACTGTATATGATAGAATAGTTGATGGGATAAAAACTTTCTATATCAAGAAAAGACTCAGATATAACTTATGGCAATTATCCAAGTCTCTTGGCAATATGAATTTTAAATAAAAAACAGTCAATACAACAAAATAGAGGGCTTTAATCAGGGTAAGTGATTAGTAGTTTTGGGTGTCACATAGCAAGTGTTGGTTTACCCAAGGAGGGGGCTGGGAATAGGGTTTATATAGGGTATTAAGGCAGAAAGGATGATTTGCCCTCCAGTGAGAAGAGTTAGGCATCTCAGTTTCACAAGGTAAATTGTTTTGCAAAATAAACAGAAGTCTATAAAGAAAGCTTAAGAATCTCTGGAGGGGAAAGTTAATAATGAAGAGTGAAACAAGCAGAACCAAGAGAACGCTGTATATACTAACGGCATTATTGTTTTAAGAATAACTTTGAATGAGAAAGTTATTTTGACTATTATAAACACCCAAATTAACTATAAAGGACATATGAAGAAAGATGAGAAAGAAATAATAAACAGAAGTATGTATCAAATAATTTCCCTCCCACTCCTGACAAACACAAATGAATAATTATTGATTGATCCTGATCTGTTTTTGATTCCCAGGTCAACAAATTGCCTGGGGTTCACTAGACTTCATCACTCTGGCCTCTAATTATTTTATAAATCTCCCAAACTCTCTGCTCCCTAGATTCCCAAGCTTTCTTTGTGGACTTTTGCATGGTATAAAAACAAGTTATCTGGTGAAATTATAGATACCTAACCTAACCCTTATCACAGACAGCCTAGGCATTCTCTCTGCCTTGGTACTCCATATAAATCCTGTTCCCACCCCTCCACCTCCCTTGGGTACTCCAGCATTTTCTGTGTAGTTAACACAAGCTGCAACTCCTCTGCCTTGACTGAAGACCTCCATTTTGTTATAGTGACTGTTTTCATTTAAATGTTAAGTTGACAACACCTATTTATATCTAATAGTAGCCATCTTTTTTGTTTATGTTTTTTATTTTATTTTACTTTTTGTTTTTTAATCCTTTTTTATTTAATCATAAAAATATTTTATTATTTTCCAGTTACACGTAAAAATAGTATTCAACATTTGTTTTCATAAAATTTTTAGTTCCAAATTTTTCTCCCTCTCTTGGTTACCTCCTCCCTCCCCAAGAAAGAAAGCAATCTGATATAGGTTACATATGTACAATCACATTAAACATATTTCTGCATTAGTCATGTTGTGAATGAAGAATCGCAATACAATGGAAAAAACATCAAAAAAGAAAACAAAACAACAACAAAAAAGTAGAAACAATATGGTTCAATATGCATTCAGAATCCACAGGTTTTGGTTTTTGTTTTTGGATGTGGAGAACATTTTCCATTGTGAGTTCTTTAGAATTGTTTTGGATCATTGCACTGCTGAGAAGAACCAAGTCTGTCACAACTGATCATCATACAATGTTGCTGTTACTGTGTACAATGTTCAACTGATCCTGCTCACTTCACTCAGCATCAGTCCACTTGAGTCTTTCCAGGTTTTTCTGAAATCTGCCTGCTCATCATTTCTTATAGCACAATACCATTCTATTACATTCATATACCACAAGTTGATCAGCCATTCTCCAATTGATGGGCATCCCCTCAATTTCAAATTCTTTGGCACCACAAAGAGAGCTGCTATAAATATTTTTGTACATGTGGGTCCTTTTTCCTTTTTATGATCTCTTTGCTATGCCGATAATGGTAGCCATCTTGAGCAGGGAGGAAAGAAGAGAAAAACAAATCTTCTATGATAATTTTGTTATATATTTGAAAGGAATAGTAAGTTATACATCATAGATTTTCAGTTTTGTGTACAATCATCTTTTCAAAAAATTAATGCTAGTTTTATTCCATAAATTATAAAGAAAATTTAATAATGAAAAAAGAAAAAAATAATAAAGAGGAGACAGAGCCCAGATGGTAGGGCATAGACTGGAACCCAGCTGAATTCTCTCAACATTTTCCTCCAAACAAATTTGAAATAATGCCTTAAATCAAATTTTGGAGCAACAGAGCCAATAAAAAGTGAGAGTGAGAGAGATATTTTTCCAGCCTCAGATAATTTAGGAGATCTGAAGGAAAGGTCTGTAACACTGGAATGGCAGCAGGCCCAGAGTGTGGCAGGAGAACCAGTGGTGGGTCTTGGAGACCGCTGCAATAGTAGTAACATCAGTACTTTCAGGAGGTCTTAGCCTAGAGACTGTAAGGGGGTGAGATAACTGGTCAGAAAGAGGTTACAGGGGACCCTTTGCTGATACTGATTAACAACTCTATTGCTCATATGCTGTTTGGGGTAACAGTTCCAGGGCATAAAGAAGAGCTTGTGATCAGTCACAAAGGAGAGGAGGGCCTCTAGTCACAGTTCCAGGGCAAAAAGAAGCACTAGCATTTGTGATTGCAGGGGAGCCGGAGCTCTTCCACAGTACATATCAGAACATAAGCCAGTGAGCAGTGATCATACCTTTTGCAGGATAGCAACAATTTGGAAACACCAGAAATTTTGTGAACCCCAAAACTAGTTCTCAAAATAGCAGTACAAAAAAGCCTGGAGCTTGACACATTACATCCCCAAATCAAGGATAGAAAATTCAGAGTGAAGAAAAATGCTGGGAAATGATCAAACAACAACAACAACAAAAACTTGACCAGAAAAAGCTGCCACAGTATCAGGGAAGACCAAGACACAAATTCAGAAGTCAAAAAATGTCAAAACAGCTACAATCAAAGTCTCAATGAAAAATACTAATTGGACTGAAGGCTCCAAGAATTTCTGGAAGAATTAAAGAAAAAATAATTATAAATGGAAAATTGGAGAAACAAATGAGAGTCATACATGGAAATTATGAAAAGGGAATTAACAACTAAGGGGGCAAAATGCTGAAGAAAATAAACATTTTAAATATAAAATTCACCTAATGGTAAAAGGCACAAAAATTTACTGAAGGAAAGATCTCCTCAAAAAACAGAATTGTCCAAATGGAAAAAAAGGTACAGATGTTTACTGAAGAAAAGAAACCCTTAAAAATTAGAATTGAGTGAGTGAAAACCAATGATTCCATGAGATATCAGAAAATAAAATAAATCAATAGAATGAAAAAAGAGGAAAAAATGTGAAATATCTCATTGGAAAAACAATTGACCTGGAAAATAGAAGGGAGATAAAAAATTATTGAGCTACCTGAAAGCCACACTAAAACAAAGAGCCTAGATACTACAATATGTGTGTATGTTTGTTTATGTATACACATACACACATATATGTGTGTGTATATAAATGTATGTCTTTGTATACATAGTATATTTATATATGTAGTATATAATCATCATATATCATGTTTTATTTTTTCCAAATTACATGTTAAAATTTTTAAACATTTTGTTTTTTTAAAGTTTTGAGGTCCAAATTCTATTCCTCCCTTCCTTTTTCCCCCCCTCCCTGAGATGATCAGCAATCAGACACAGGTTATAGATGTGCAATCATGTAAAACATTTTCACATTAGTCATTTAGTATAAGAAGACATGAATAAAAGAAAAAGAATGCAAGAAAGAAAGCAAAAAATAGCATGCTTCAGTTTGTATTCAAACAATAACAGTTCTTTCCCTAGAGACTGGTAGTATGATTCATCATTATTCCTTTGGGATTTCCTTAGATCATTGTATTTCTGAGGCTAACTAAGTCATTCATAGTTCTTCATTATACAATATTATGGTTACTCTATACAATATTCTTAGTTATGCTTACTTCACTTTGCACGAGTTCATGTAAGCCTTTCCAAGGTTTTCTAAAATCATCTGGCGTGTCATTTCTTATAACACAATAATATTGCATCACAATTATATACCACAACTTGTTTAGCCATTCTGCAATTGATGGATTTATCCCTTTGACTTCCAATTATTAGCAACCAAAAAAGAACTGCTATAAATATTTTTTGTACAAATAGGTCCTTTCCCCTACACCCTTCTTAACCTAGACATCCTTTTTCAAGAAATTATAAAATAAAACTGCCCTGACATCTTAAATCCAATGAATAAAATAGAAATTAAAAGAATCCACTGATCACCTCTTTAAAGATATCCCAAAATGAAAACTTTAAGGAATATTATAACCAAAATTTAGCTTTCCCAGGTCAAGGAGAAAATCTTACAAGAAGCCAGAAGAAACAATCTAAATATGGTGCAGCTATGATCAGAATGAAACAAGACTTAGCAGCTTCAATGTTAAAGGAACAAAGGACTCGGAATATAATATTCCAAAGGGCAAATGAGCTAGTATTACAACCAGAAATACCCTACCCAGCAAAATGAAATATGATCCTTCAGGGGAAAACATATTTAATGAAATAGAGGATTTCCAAGCATTCCTGATGAAAAGACCAGAACTCAGTAGAAAATTTGACATTCAAACATAAGACTCAAGAGTAACATAAAAAGGTACAAGTGAAAGCATAAGGAACTTAATGGAGTTAAACTGTTTACATTTCTATATGGGATGATGATGCATGTAACTCCTAAGAATTTTGCATTATTAAGGCAGTTAAAAGAAGTCCTCATAGACAGAGGACATAGGTATGAGTCAATTATTTTGGGATGATTTTTTAAAAAAAATCTGTGCTGAGAAAGAAGAGGGATGTATTAGGAGAAAGAAGAGAAAGAGGTAGAATGGGGCAAATAAAAGGAGGCATGCAAAGTAGAGCTTTTATAATGGATGGGAAAATAGAAGGATAACAGATAATGCTTGAACCTTACACTCATCATAATTGGTTCAAAGAGCAAAGAATACACACTCACACACAAAGTTGGAAAGTTGGCTATAGAAATATACCTTGCCTAATAGGGAGATAGGAGGGGAAGGGGATGAAAGATATTGGAGGAGGGGTGATATGGGAAAGGCTGGATTCAGGGAGGGAGTAGTTGGGAGAAAGACAGACTTTTGAGAAGACACAGAAGAGATAGACAGAGAGAGAGAGACAGAGAGACAGAGAGAGACAGAGACAGAGAGAGACAGGGACAGAGAGACAGACACAGAGAGATAAGCAAAAGAAAATGGGATAGAGGGAACTAGAGTTATAGTAACTGTGAATATGAATAGGGAGAGCTAAACCACAGAATAGAAGATAGTAAAATGGAGTGGAACCCAGAATTCAACAATATGTTGTATACAAGAGACACTCTTGGGACAGAAAGACACATGCAGAGTTGAAAATTAATGGCTGTATCAGAGTCTATTATGCTTCAGCTGAAGTGAAGAGGGCAGGTATGGCAGTCATGATATCAGAAAAAGCAAGAGCAATAACAGACCTAATTAAAAGAGATAATTGGGGAAACCATATTTTGCCAAAAGGTATTATAGACAATTAAATAATATCAAAAATATAAGTTTCTCTGATAAAGGCTTCATATCTCAAATATATAGATAATGGAATCAAATTTATAAAAATAAGAGCTATTCCTCAATTGATAAATGCTCAAAGGATATGAAGTAAGTTTTAAGAAGCCCAAACTGTCAACTGTCAACAGTAATATAACAAAAAATTGTCTTAATCACTAATTATTGGAGAATATTAATTGAAATAACTCTAAGATACCACCTCACAAACATCAGATAGACTAATATGACAGAAAATGAAAATGACAAATGCTAGAAGGGATATGGAAAAATCAGGATACTGATTCATTGTTCTTGGAGTTGTGACTTTATCCAACCATTTATAGAAAAATTTGGTATTATGCCCCCAAAGTAATAAAACAGTGCATACTCTTTGACTCAACTGTATCTGAAAAACATCAGAGAATAAAAAGGCCCTACATGTATAAAAAACAAAAACAAAACAAAAAACCATAGCAGTTCTTTTTGTTGTGGCAAAGAATTAGATATTAAAGGGATATTTATCAGTTGGGAAATGGCTGAATACTTTTGAGACATGAATTTATGTTCTATTAAAATGCCCTTGTGAATCCATAGGCAACTCTGTCATAATGAGGTAGCAGTTTAGAGACATGTAATCGTTTTTTATTTATGATTGCATCAGTTAGTACAAAAATCCAAATTGTAGACTAACCTTCTTTTCTTCAATATTCTGACTACTAATAAAATCTGTTGTGGGACTACAAGGTTTTATCAGATGCCTGATCATGGTGTCAACCTCCTTAGTTTGTGTTGATTGTAATTGTGAAGATAAAGACAGAGATTGCACAAGATAAGAAAGAGATTGTTTTTAATAGATAGGCAGTTAAAGCATCTATTAAGTGCATATTTTATGCCAAACACTGTGTTAAGTTCTGAGGAGGTAAATACAATTAAGTAAGAGAATTGAAGAATTTATCCTTAAATGAGATGTGTTATGATTTCCTCTGTAATAGCCCTTGCTTGCTTGTGGCCATAATCCCATTTGTACTGTAGTAATGGATACATCAAAATGAATAGAATGGCAAGACTACCCTTGCTCCCAAGGGACTCATATTCTAATAAGGGGAAGTCATGGAAATAGGAAAAGATGGTTCTTTGTTGTTAGGATTAAGAGCATAAAATCAGGAAATCAGTTCTTCCTGGAGGAATTTCACATTTGCCCCTAAGAGGTGAAGCAGGAACTCTAGCTTTTCACTTCAAATTCTAGATTTTCTTTTTGTTGCATTTTTTTTGAATGTCAAGATTGAAGGCACAACATAAAATAAGTAATCATTCTCAGAGTCCTAGGGCAGGAACATCTGGGCCATATTTGCTAATGAAGTTCATGTTTATGTGTGGCCGCCAAACTGGACTTCAACATGGACAATCTAATAATTGTGGCTAGTTTGATGACTGCTACCACTAAATCAAGACTGTGGTGATCCACAGCAATTATTAGGAAAAATTACATGATTAGAATGATGATGACAGAGTCTAATTATTTCATATTTAGGCCTGGGCTATGTAATAGTTCTTGGAATACACATTAATTTAGAAGAAGCCTAGGGGAAATAACACTGGAGGCAGTATAACCAATATAAAACCCATTTGCTCTGCTGGTATTCTTGCAATGTCAAGAGGGCATGTACTTAACTGATGCAAAGTAAGGCAAGCAGAACCAAGAGGACAATTTATGGAATAGCAATAATATTGTGAAGAAAAAGAACTTAACCAACCAGAGTTCAATAGGACCAGTAATGAAAAATGTTTATCCATTTGCTGACAGGGAGATCCAAGATCCAAGATCCAAGGCACAGAATTAAACAGGCTTTTTAGACATGGCTACTGGGTGGAACTGTTTCACTTTACTAGATTAATTTATTACAAAGATTGTATTTTCCCTTTTCTATTGTGGGGAAAGGCTTGGGGGGGTAGTTATTGATTGTGTTGTTCAGCCCTAACATTATTAAAGTATCTAAATTATACATAAAAAGGAAGAGATAAACCACCACATTGATACTTTTTAATATATTAAGAAAAAATGAAAAGGAAAATCAGACTGAAAAGTTGAAAGAAATTATAGATAACTAAATAAAATGAAACAAAAATCCTAGAACACGAAACCAAGAAAAATTTAAAAAGAAAAATTTGTGATAAATATAAATAAAATATTATTTTTTTAAAAACATTTACTAAATACTCAGAGGCATCTCTCACTGATTTAAAAAGACACACACAACAACAACAGAAAAGAGATATGACAAAGGAACAAAAAGACCATGCTGATATGTTTAAACTTTCTTTTGTGAAAGTTTCTTCTATTGCTTTATACATTTTTTGTACCACAAATTAGGAAAATATACTGTTTTTACTG
Organism: Dromiciops gliroides; assembly: GCF_019393635.1. NCBI lineage: Eukaryota > Metazoa > Chordata > Mammalia > Microbiotheria > Microbiotheriidae > Dromiciops > Dromiciops gliroides. The sequence continues at coordinate 408,587,714 of NC_057861.1, forward strand.
AGACTTTTAAGCATATTATTGCATTAAATACAATTTTATTTTAACATTTTTATAGGAATAATTTTACCTTTTTCCGAAAATGGCAAGACAGGTATAGATGGTTTGCCACAAGGCACTGTAGGCAACTTTTACTTGTGTTGCCTGTCATTCCTTTCAGCTCCTCAGCTTCTCCCACCTGGGCGGGATAGACAGAAATGCCTTTCAAAAATGCTACTGTTCTGATTAAAAGCTCTTATGAATTATTGTTTCTCACTGCTGAAACTTTCCCAGTGACCATTGACAATATCAGTTCTTATTTTGTAAGGCCTCTCTAATGATACAGGTTGCAGAATTTTTCTAATTTCCCCAGTCATTTGGCCTTTGGCTTTGTGCCTGTAAGGACTAGCCATATCAACTCATGAGAACAGATTAAAATTACTGTGCTTTGGCCAATGGATGAAAAGTAGAAGTAGAAAAAGTATGTTTAGCTATTTTAAAACAATTAAGGCATATGGAAACCTCTGAGATGGTCCAATGAGGAAGTCATTAAGCAAAGGAAACATTAAATGTAATCATTGGCAATATTTCCTGAAACAAAAAAAATTCTATTAAGTTAGTAATAAAATCCCTGCTTCCAAAGACTCCATTTGAGTTAAATAAAATTTCATTGCAATATGCTGACCAACAATATGCTGATCAACTGCAATTCAGTCTGGTCACGTTGTCAGGAAAGCAGGCAACCAGATAAAGATCTAGAAATAGCCAGTCACTGTTGTTACCTTCCTCATGCTAGAAAAGTGTAGAAATATCAGTCACCTCATAAAATACTGAGCCTGATTGTCCTCTGATTGAGTTACTGGTAGAGTGACTCTTCTGGCATGCAGTGCATTATGGAGTGATATAATATGGCAAACAATCAGAAATTAATGTCTAAAATATGGTTTTCTTCTAATTTAAAATCTCATGGTTTTAATAGCACAACTGCAGAAATTTGTAGTCATTCAGACCTGTCCATTGCTCATAAATACCCTTATCTCCCCTGTTTGTCTCACTAACTCAGAAATGTTCTATGTTGTTCCAAATTTAACAAGATGGGATTGTTCACCATTCATTTCTAAGGCCATATAGGTGTTACTTTTCCAATTTGATCTTTAATATTGGAGTTCTCCTAATAAATTAAATAAATAAATGTGTGCAAAGAGAGATCAGGAAGATTCTGTGAGACATAGGATACAAATGGCATTATGTTCAATGACTCCCTAAAATGCCATGTAGCCTTGAGACATTTTCCTTAGTGATGAATCTAAAGTATTTAGTAATGGTCTAATTAGGACACTTTGCTGCTATGTAACTAATGATTGATTGAAAAGAATTTTTCAGGGGAAATGTTCATTCTGCCTAAACCCTGTCTTTCAATATTATTGCAATAAAGTATTTCTGAAAATGCCAAACACATTTCTGGATTTGGAAGTGCTGTACAAATTGATCTAATGATACACAGACATGTGTGTGTTTGTGTGTGTGTGTGTGTGTGTGTGTGTGTAGACTGGTGTACGGTGGACAGTTTTATCCACTATTTTCAGGGACATTGCACCCAGGGTTTCCATTATCCAGAAATAGTCTTCCTAATAGGCCAGAAAAAGTCTTTTTTTGTACTTCTTTGGTATCTCCTCACAGTATCTCAGCCAAGGTGAATGTACAATTTAATCTAGTCTACTTTCTATAATATGGATATATCACCAATGCTAGCATCTAAAAGACATTCTGATAGATGGTTAGATATATAGGTATGGATATAGAAGATGTGGGTAATTGATATAGATATGGATGATATAGCTATAGATATCTTAGTTAAGATGCCAGTCCCTATGGATGTGCACATTCATTTATTTTGTTTGTTTGTTTTTTTTTGTTTTGTTTTGTTTTTGGTGAGGCAGTTGGGGTTAAGTGACTTGCTCAGGGTCACACAGCTAGTAAGTTTCAAGTGTCTGAGGCCAGATTTGAACTCATTTCCTCCTGAATCCAGGGCTGGTACCTTATCCACTGTGCCACCCAGCTGCCCCTGCACATTCATTTATTAAACAAGTATTTATTAAGTACCTACTAGGTACCAGGGACTGTACTAAGTGATAGGCATTTTTATCTGAATCTGCAATTTCATTGGTATAGAGAACTGCCAGTACTAATTTAGATTGTCACTTACTCTTCCATGGATCATTTTGAAGAGTTGCTTGGGGCCTTACAAATTCAAGTTGTTTGCCCAGGGTCATAAAGATAGAATGTGTCAGAGACAGGACTCTATCTGAGTTGAGGGTAGTTCTTTCTTTACTGGCTACTTCTCTTCTTTGATAAGAACACAAATGAAAACATGAAACCCTCCCTACCCTCAAGCAACTTCTTGCTAATAAAAGAAATATTGAAATGACCTCAGATAAATAAGTACATGGTATCTAGAGATGGGGGAAGCTAGAAGTTGTAAGAATCATAAAGGCTTGACATAGAAGGTGGTGCTAGAGCCCAGATTTAAAGAGAACCAAGGATTCTGAGAAGCAGAGATGAGGGGCAAAGGCACAGAGATGGGAGATTAATTTATAGGGTTTATACCATATGGAGGTGGAGGTGGGGAGAAGAATTCCAGATGACTTTGAAGTTTTGAATCTGATTGACTTGACTTTTAGGAGGATAACAATGATAGAAATAGGATGGTACTAGAAACTGAGAAAATAGATAAATGCCTATTGTGTGATTTGAAGGCAGGGGTCTTCTAAATACCTCAACTTCTGACCATTATATAGTGGCTAAAATTATGCCACCATAGGCTTATAAACTCAGGAAACTCTAGAACTGGAAGGGCTTGGATATGATCTAGTCTAACTTTACAATTTCATAGATAAAGAAACTGATCCAGAAAGTGTAAATTCTTTTCCCCAAATCACAGTCAGTAATAGCAAAGACAGAAGTAAGATCCAGAGCAGAAATTCTTTCTTTGGACCTCAAAGAATTTATCTTCGATGGCCTATTAAAGTAAAAATATTACCCGTCTCAAGAGTAATATCTTCCAATATTAACAAATAGCTTTCAAAATTAACAAGTAGCTTGATAAAGAAATATTTCTATTCTTTTCAAGGAACAGTTCACATTTAATCTCATCCATGAAGCTTACTCTGAGCACCCCCATTGAAAGTATTCTCACCCTCCTCAATCCAAATCCATTGGTTCACTGGACTTGAAGGTGGTCTCCAGTTGAGTTCAAAGTCCTTAGCTTCTGAGAACAATACCTTCTTAAAGGCCAGCCAGGTGTGGTTACAATCTAATTAACTTTAAGTGGGCTAATCAGCAAAGTCAATCACTCTCACTTAATTCAATCAGTTTAGTTTAATCTCCAGGTGGCGCCTTTGAGTATCTGCCAAATCTCATTATTTTCTCACAATACACTTGATCTCAGAAGGCAGAGTTTTTTTTTTTAAAGCACTATAAATAGATTGATAGCAACTCAACATAAGAAAGATAACTTCTTAGAAACTAGTGCTATCCCAAAGTAGAATGAAGTAATGCACCATCACTCATTGGAATTCTTCAAATAAAAGCTGGGTGACCACTTGTTGGAAATGTTACAGAAGAAATTCATGGTTCAGGTAGTAGGTTGTAGTAGATTAGAATTGGCTCTAGAGAGAGACAACTGAGACTTTGCCACTGGTGGTCAAAATCTGGGGGATAATGACAACATTTGAATTCTTTCTGCAGGAAGAAATGACTGAGCTCAATATTGAGTAAAGTGGAATAATTCACTAAAATAGCAAACTGCCAAATAACTTTCTCAGGCAACTGAACATCAAGTAAGCTCTTCTCTGACCTGGTCCAACCTCATCTTCAACATGCTGTCTCACTCCAAGATGTGTTGCTTACCAATGGCTTTGTTATTTCTCAGAATGTCTTTCTCCCACCCCCCACCCTCCACTACCACCACCACTATCATTACCATAGATAATATCCTAAAGTATATTTCTTCATTAAACTTTGTGCCTCAAGATCCAAGGTATCTTTGCAATATATTTTCCAGTAATACTATCTTTAAAAATGCTTTGAGATCATTTTTCATTATTCTTACCCCTACTACATACCATGACACTAATCAATCCCCTGAAATTTCAAATTACACCTCTGAAAAAGATTACTTGTGGTATCTCTTTTAACCTTGATGTTCTGGGTCTATGGATATCTCTGGTGCTAAAGCCAAACTTTTCTTTCTTCACAATTTGTTTAATGGAACTTCTCTCTTTTCAGTTAAGAAAATACAATAGAGGTCTTAGGTAAAATCTTATTCATTGATATTATTACCTGTAGAAAATAATCATATTTTATTAATAAAGAAGTTCATAGTAGAAAGAGCACTAGATTAGTGATCAGAAGACCTGGGTCTAAGACCGACCTCTGTTTTGTCCTTCAGAGCTGAACCTCAAGCATTTTTTGGGTGGGCAGGGCAACTCAGTTTAAGTCACTTGCCCAGGGTCATGCAGCTAGTAAGTATCAAGTGCCTGAGGCTGGATTCAAACTCTGGTCCTCCTGAATCCAAGGCCTGTGCTTTATCTGCTGCACCCAATAAAGCTGTCCCAATAAAGAAGTTCAAGCAATAATAGCCACTCCTAGAAGAATTTGTAGCACAAAGAGAAACACTAACTCTATGAAATAGGGGATATAGTTAGCCAGATTTCTTAGAACCTATTTTGAGCCAGATCTCATTCATTTTGGTCATATTGTTCTTTTTTTCTTTTTCTTTTAATTTTTTTTGCAGGGCAATGAGGGTTGAGTGACTTGCCCAGGATCACACAGCTAGCAAGTGTCAAATGTCTGAGGCCAGATTTTAACTCAGGTCCTCCTGAATCCAGGGCTGGTGCTTTATCCACTATGCCACCTAGCTGCCCCACATTTTGGTCATATTATAAGAGAGGAAGGATGAAAAATGAGTTTATGAATTTATATATTATGAATATTTAAATCATGAATAATGCAATCTTTCTAGACTATAACACTTTCTCTATTCAGTTTTATTTCAGTAATTATAAACCGTTTTGTAAATAAGTTGTAAATTATAAATAAATAATGTCCATGACAAATTATATTTCTTTCTCATATGAGAAAGATGAAAGGTTTCATTTTTATTTAAAAAGAGAGAAATTATGTTTTTGTTTATTAATTCTTCTAATTTTAAAATATATATATATATATATATAATATTTTTAATTTATGGAATAAAACCAATATCGCCATATCACAGTGAAATTAAAAGTCAAAGACAAACTCTTAATTAGGGTCTGTTTCATGAACAACTACTCAAGAGTTTATATTTCAATCTGCATAGGAGTTTGTATTCAGTCAGGCTCTGGATCCCACAAATTGACATGAGGAGTGAATTGAGGTGGAGCAGAAGTAACTGGAAAGCTGAACACAGACATTAAATCATAAAAAAAAAAATTGTACATGACCCTGGAAAAAGCCATTTGTTGCTCAGAGATGAGCCAATTATATGGTGAGTAGAAACATACCCAATCTGGACCATTTATAGAAACCTGAATATTGTAGTTCCCCTGAGACTATTACCACTTCTATGATAATATTGATGTAAATGACTGAAATGCCAGGAGCAGACAGATTGAGATGGTGGACAAGGAACAGGGGAGGAGCAGAGATGGGTGTGGGAAAGAGTGGGGAGATACAGAGAGGAAGAGGAAGAGAGAGAGAGAGACAGAGAGACAGAAGCAGAGAGAGACAGAGAGAGACAGAAACAGACAGAGAGATGAAACAGAGACAGAGAGGCAGAGAAAAAGAGAGAGAAGAGAGAAAGAGATTAATTGCTCATGAACCCAATGACAGTAAAAGAAAGCATAGTATGATAGAACACCAAACCAAACACTGAAATATGGAATCTAAGAACTTGAGCTCAAATTCTTCTTTAGTCACCTGCAATATGAGACATTTCATCATTGTCACTACTTTGTGTGCAAATCATTTTAGGCCCGCAAGCCTCATTTTCCACAATTGTAAAATAAGAGACCTGGACTAGGTCATATATAAGATTTTTCCTAGTTCTAATCAATAATCTTAAATCCCATGAACAGATATCGTACTTATTAACTTCCATTATCATCAACAATCATTGGGCACAATCACAAATTATTTTCTACTTTCACATATAAGCCCAAGGGTCATATGCATAATACTCCTGTAACTATTGGAATAACGCCACCTGCTGGATACTTACTGTAGAAGAGTTCCACCCATGAAGTGAAGGTCTTTGAGGGCAAGACCAGGAGTCTTTTCTTTGGCGGCAGGAAGTGACACGGCTAGTGGGAGGAGGAAGGAAGAGACTGACTCTCGCTCTGGGGACTCTTTCCTGAGGACTCTGGTGGAGAGCGGAGCTAGAAATGTGCTCTCCCTTTAATAGATAGGAATCTAGGCCTTTTTCTCTCTCTTTACCAAATTCTTATTCTCCTTAATAAATGCTTAAAAGTCTAACTCTTGCTAAAGCTTATAATTTATTGGCGACCACTCATTAGATATTTTAGACAGTTTAGCTAGAATTTTAGCCCTTAACAGATGGCTGACCACGAAGAGGAAAGCTAAACCTCAGTCTTCTTCTGATCTTCTGGTTGGGTAAGAAATTTTCTCTACCCTCTCCCTTTAACTGCTAAGTACTGGCGTACTGGCTGTGTTTTCCTTTAAATTTTTTCAAATGGACCTTTTAAACTCCCTAATTACCCTATTTTTGATTTTAGTCTGTTTAACCAGACAAATGGGGGCTAAGATCATGTTAATGCTTTGTTTTTGTGGATTTTCTATTTTTCTTTTTATTTTTGTTAGAAGAGCCAGCAATGTACTCCCACAAAGAAATATCTCCCCCTCTCCCAACCATGCTTTTTCAGAGAAACCTGAAGAGATTCCTGGAGCTTTTCCCAGTTCTAACACTAATTGTTGCTCTAATTTTGCATGCCTGGAGGCAATGACCCACCCTCTGGAAGCTTTTAATCCCCTAGCACCTAGAGGCAAAGTGGGGGAAGAGGAATCCAGGCCTGAGTTCAAAATCAAGTCTGATTCTAATTGTGCTGGTCCTTCCCCTCCTCTCCAAACCCCACCCTCTACTCCTCCCATGGCCAAGCCCATTGCTTCCCCTGCCTGGGAAGTCCAGAGATCTGATGCGCATGTGCAGCTTTCTCTACCTGCATTTGCAGCTTTAGGCTCAGCCCTTCCCCAGCCTGGCTGTGCTTCTGAGACAACCTTAGAAAACCCTTTAAATTCCAGATATGCTTGATTTGTTCATAATTTTGCTAACCTGCTTTTGTCTTTAATTAGTAATCTTATAAAGCATTTGTATGGTGAAAAGACTGACAGACAATATAGAGGGGTTAAAGAAGAAAAACTTAAGCTGAATAAGAATGACAATCATCAACATAGTTCAAGACTCTGCTTCTTTTGCCATGGAAGGGTACATATTTTACAGAAATGTAGAAGTAAGCAGCAAGGTATTGATATGAGTATTTTGGATTTTAGATATCGGAATCAAAAGTGTTCTGAATTCACTCAGAGTAATAGTATCAGTTCAGAGGTTACATAGGATTTCTATGCTATTACATATGCATTTTGAAATTAATGGTATGGGTTTATTTTCATAGAGATTTTCATGCTTTTGAGATTGTGTCTTATACTTAGTTTTTAAAACAAGGAGAATATTTGTAAAAGCTTTTTATAGTCATGTGATCAAGTTTATATTTTATAATACTCTTATTAATATTAAGTTCATATTCATTTAGATTTCCCTAGTTTGAATTTCATTGTCTTTTATTGTTCCATGTGTATTTTTTTCTATTTATTCATCTCTAATTTTGAAACATTGCAAGATGGTTTTGATTTCATAATACAATGTTAATTCTAGGAGTATTGTGCTCCCATATTCTGAGTTGTTTGTTTTTGTTATTTTTTCTCAACTGATTATTTGATCAAGCTCTTTGAAGCATTTCCCTGGTAAATTGGTTGCCCTGGCAAGTGTAAAGAAGTATTATTTTTGATAAGCATATTCCAAAAAAAAAAAAAAAAAGAGGGGAACATTTGTAAAAGTTTTCTCTTTTCAAAAAAAAAGTTTTCTTTGAGATTCTGTTGTGCTTTAACTTGTATTTAAATATGTTCTGATTTTTCACAAAAGTAATTGTATACTAAGTAAAAAAAAAAGGGGGTATTATTTGAAATTGTTGCATAATTATATATTGTGTTCTGAGTCAAGATGTATTCACATTTTTTGCAATCATTTATTATCCTCAATTTTTAAATCCATATGAGACTTGGATTATGGGAACTTATCATTTAAGACATTAATTGCCTTTATTCTGAGTTATCAGATGCCAGTTGGCCAAGATGCCATCCAATCACAAGAGGAATACATGCAAAAGCAGACACTGAACTGTCACATGAGGGGAGACATGCATGAAGTCAAGGTATGGCCGAGGGAACGGCTTTTGACAAATGTCGAGGTTGGATTCTCTTGGTTTAATATTTTATTTTATTTTTCCCCACAATATTGTATGGATGGCTGGAAGTATTGATCCCACCCATCTCACTTCTACACCTGGCTTCTATGCTCCCTCCTATATGCCTGATGCCATGGACATCTTAATCCCATGGATCTGATTAAGTCTGACTCAATTTCCTCCAATATGTTCGGTGGCATGGACGTATATTCCATCCACCTATTTTAAGCCTGGCATACTGCATGGGCAGTACATATTGCTCAAGTGTGGGAATGCTCATATCCCATCATTTCTCTGTTCTTTTATGGTAACCCCCATAATTATCTCAGGTGTCATGATAAATAAAGTGTTGAATTTTGCCTTGACACCTGTTACCAATTATATTAGATTTTTAAATTTCTCATAATGGCATGAGGATAATTAGGCATATGATGCAAAAAGTGATAAAACAAAGATAAAAATTATTTTTATTAATTAATATTGCAGCAATTGTCTTCTCAATTACCCTCCATAAGGGGGGACTATAGTAATATTATAATTTTAAAGAATGTTTCAATTTTTGTTTTATTATATGTTTCATGTGTAACAACTAAGATTCTGAATTCCCTTAGACATGTTTTTGAGAACTTTCATTGTTTGATTTGATTATTGACAAAGCTATTTTAAAGTTGTGTTAAGCTCAATTTTGTAGGAAATTTTCCTGGCTGATTACCAACATCCACACACATCAACCCCTGAAAAGACTTCCATTCCACGACTACACCTAGAGGACATCTGAGAAAAGACTTTCAGAGACTTTAAATGAACAGTTTTGTTTTGTTTTGTTTTTCTCTTTTCTTTTTCGGTTATAATATACACCATCTGTAATATGTACTCTCTGCAGAGGCCCTCCCTTTGCAAGACCAATGTCAAAGCGTCGGTTCATGAGGACAAAAAATCGCCCCTCTGGACAAAACTTTCCTCTCTTCCTTTTCTATATTGTTGTTCACATATTATTAGTTAGCAATAGTTATTATATTCTTTTTACTGTTCCGTCAAGGAAACATTTTGTTTCTTGAGGAACAACAGGGGGGACTGTAACGATTGGAATAACGCCACCTGCTGGATACATACTGTAGAAGAGTTCCACCCATGAAGTGAAGGTCTTTGAGGGCAAGACCAGGAGTCTTTTCTTTGGCGGCAGGAAGTGACACGGCTAGTGGGAGGAGGAAGGAAGAGATTGACTCTCGCTCTGGGGACTCTTTCCTGAGGACTCTGGTGGAGAGCGGAGCTAGAAATGTGCTCTCCCTTTAATAGATAGGAATCTAGGCCTTTTTCTCTCTCTTTACCAAATTCTTATTCTCCTTAATAAATGCTTAAAAGTCTAACTCTTGCTAAAGCTTATAATTTATTGGCGACCACTCATTAGATATTTTAGACAGTTTAGCTAGAATTTTAGCCCTTAACACTCCACTACAGTAACAGTCTGCCTTATCTTTTTTCACAAAGGAAGATACTGTGAAAATAGCTACTTCCTTTTCAGGTATGAAATAGGGAGTAGGCAGATATCATAAGAAGTGAAACCCTATAATGCTGTTATTAGCAATTACACTGTATTTATGTATGTGCATGTATGTACACAGAGACAGAATCATATGCATGCCTATGAATGTTCATGTGTACGTGTGTATATATACATAGTATGTATATACACACATACATATACATACATAACATACACACATGCATACCAATTCTATTAAATTCTGTGTCTTTCTCCTTCAAATAACAGATACTACAGAAATTTCATTTCCTCACTTGACGAGCTACAAAGAAAATAATTGTGTCAATCAATACCCACCCAGGTCAAGTGGGTATTTGTCCACTTCACAAACACTATTTGTCCTAATTTGACATTGGCAGTTTATCTTCCAGGAGAGATCCAGGGCTGCAGCAGCATTACTAATGTGGGTCAAAAGTGAAGTGTATTGGCAGAGTTCCATTGAAAGTCATCCATAAGCTACTGACCAAGCCAGGCCTGCTTCTAATTAGTGCTAGTTAGACTTTTATGAACTTGCTGGTAGTCTAGCATCAGGACTTGGGTCCAAACCCAGAAAGGACACAATACCACATTACTGCTTGAATGCTTGAATAAGTACTACATTCTGGTAAGAATTCCTTGCTCCCCACTGTACCCCTCTACTCTCTACTTTGCAAGGAGACCATGGGATGCTAGGTGGCAGAATGGATAGAACAGTGGACTTGGAATCAAGTGAGTTCATCTTGCTTCAGATGCTTATTTGCTGTCTAACTCTGAGAAAGTCATTTAAGCTCTCATAGTCTAAGTTCCCTCACTTATAAATGGGAATAATAATAGCACCCACCTCACAGTTTTATTGAGGATCAAATGAGATAAAAAGTGTAATGTGCTATGTAAGTGGTAACTATCATCATTGTCATTAGCAACAACAAACCTTAGAGGTCACATAGTTCAACATGTCTGTTTTACAAAGAAGAAACCAAGATCAAGATTGACAAAGACTCAGAGGTATTTGCCACCTATTAAGAGATACAGTATTGATGGTGAGCATTTGGAGTATGCTCCCAGAGGTCTGAACTCTGAGGCCAAGACAGCAGAGGTGCTCTGTATAAAGGCTAGTCATTGGTGCACAGGCCAAAGAAGAACCTAGGATAAGGGAGGGAAAGTAAAATTTACAAATATCTCATTTCAAACTTACAATAATCCTGTGAGACAGGTGCTATCATTATCCCCATTTTACAGATGAGGAAAGGAATTTGCCTGGGGTGACATGGCTTGTGAATAGCTGAGGTGGGATTTGTATTTAGACCTTTATGACTATAGGTCCAGCACTCCAGCACTCCAGTACTCAAATACTTAACCCATAATTGCTTCAATGTGGATATTTGCTCCAGTAAGGAAGATTGAAACCCATTTTTCTCAATCCTGTGTGACTCTTGTCCATTATTCTCCCACAAATGTCCACATATGTTCCCATGAATGTGAAGGTAGATAAGGGAGGAGCAGGAGATTTACCTAACCTGCTCAGAATTTTTTTTCCTTCTTCTCGACATCATAAAAAGCACAAGGGTCTCCACCAACCCAGTGGTTTATAACCAGGCAATTTACTTAGAAACATAGGAAAACAGTTTTAGAGTTGAAAGGAAACTTGAGGTTCATCTCTTCCAAACCTTTTATTTCACAGATGAAGAAATTAAGCTTGAGAGTTTAAGGTACTTGTCACAAATGTAGTGAGTGGCAGAGCCAGGATTTGAATAAATACTCTGCACTATTTCCTTGGTGTCATGCTGATTTTGTTGTTGTTATTGTTGTTTTAATTGTTTTTATTGCTATCTTATGTTTCTTATACCACCATAGTTATCCCAATATCCCTACCCCATTTCCCAGAGAACCATGCTATAAGACAAATAATACTTTGTATTATTAGTAGAGAAGGGAAAAAACAAATCAGTGCAGTGGAGCAATACATTGAAAAATTCTGAAAACACATGTAATGTGTAACATTTGTGAACCTCCCACCTTTAAGAAGGGGTTAGTTGGAGATGTCTTTCATATTTCTTCATTTGATTCTTTCAGTGCTTTTCTGTTTTCATCACACACATCATTTCTTACAACTCTTTAATGTTCTATTACAGTCATGTACCAAAATTTTTTTAGTCATTTCCCAATTGATGAGTTTCTTCTTTGTTTCCAATTCTTAGCAATCACAACAAAATGCTGCCATAAATATTTTTGGTTTTTGGTTTTTCTTATCAATGTATTCTTTGGGTTATAAGCCCAGTAACGCAGTCTCATGTTCAAATGTTATTGCAATTTATTTACTTTAGTTGTGTGACTACAAATTTCTTTCCAAAATGATACAATTGAACAGTTCTACCAACAATGTTTTCATTGTACCTATAATTAGACAACTATTGTAAGTTTGAATATTGTCATATTTGGTCATTTTTCCCAATTTGCAGGGCATAAGAGTTATTTTGATTTGCATTTGTCTTATTGATAGTGACTCGAAACATTCTTTTCTGTGATTGTGAATACTTTGAAATTCTTCTTTTGAAAACTCCTTATATCCTTCAACCACTTCACTTTTGGGAATGGCTATTAACTTCACTTATAGAAAAAAAATATACATTTTTTTCCTATTCACCCACTTCTCTTTTTATTCGAGGTGCATTCATTTTTGTCTGTGAAGAATTCAAGTAACCAAAGATACATATTTTATTTTTGTTACTTTCTTGATTCTTTACTTGGTTAAGAATATATTTCCTATCCTTGGCTGTGAAAGTTATATATTCTGCTTCTCTTCCTTTTTAAAATATAATATAATATTTGCTGTTAAAGTTGCTTATCCATTTAGAATGCTTTATAGAATATGGTGTAGGGTATTGATCTAAGCCTAATTTCTTCCAGAATTCTTTTCAGTTTTACTAAGCCTTTTTTTAATCAAATAAGGATTTTTCATATTTAATTCATGCTTTCCAGCTGATTATTTTAATCATATATTTATTGGATTACATTCTTTACTGTAATTCTCTTTTTGTGTGTGTGTGCTGTCCATCCTGTACCTCTCCATTGTTCTTTGTGTGACACTCATTTTTAATTTTTCTGAGTACTGTATCACGGCTCTTAAATGTTAACAAAATGAGTTCAGAGAAACCTGAAGGGTCTTACATGGACTGATGATGAGTGAGATGAGCAGAACCAGAAGAACATTGTACACAGTATCATCAATATTGTGTGTTGACCTACTGTGATGGACTGTATTTTTCTCACCCATGCAATGGTACAGAAGGGTTCCAGGGAACTCATGATGGAGGAGGATCTCCAAATCCAGGAAAAAAAAAAGAACTGTGGAATATAGATGCTGAATGCACCATATTATTTCTTTTGTGTTTGGTGCTGTTGTTTTTCTATTTTGAGGTTTTTCCTCATTGCTCTGATTTTTCTCTTATAATATGATTAATGCAGAAATATTTTTAATGTTATTATATATATAAATATAAATATATACATATACATACACACACACACACATATATATATATATATATATAACCTATATCAGATTACCTGCTGTTTAGGGGGAGGCGGAGGGAGGGGAGAGAGAGAGAAAAATCTGAAATTGGAAAGCTTGTATAAACAAAAGTTGAGAACTATCTTTACATGTAATGAGAAAAAAAATAAATAAAATACTTTATTAAAAATTTTAACAGAATCAGCAGGATACTGATATTGAAAATATTGGTATTTGTTTCTGGTTCTCTTGGTTCTGTTTATTTTGCTCTTCATTATTTTGTTCAAGTCTATCCATGTTGTTTTTATCCCTAAGATCATTGAGCTCATTATTTCTTATAGCAGAGTAGTATTTCATCACAATCATATACCACACCTTGTTCAATCATTTTTCAATTGATGGCCATCCCTTCAATTTCCATTTCTTTGCTACTACAAAGGAAGTTGATATAAATATTTTAGAACATAGAGTAAGTAACCTTGCACAGGTAGGTGTAATATTTTGTTCAGTAACCCTCTTTTTTTATAACACTGGGTTGTAACTTGGGTTTTTAAAAAAAAAATTGAAACATAATCTATATTTTAATTTGGAACATGTTTTGTGAGACAACAAAACCTAAGTCAATTAATGATGGATTTCATAAATTAGGTAATATTTTAAAAGTTCTTAAGGTTTGGTAATAATGATCTTTGTTTCCACTGGTGGTATTATGAGCCATTATCTCATAGACTAGAAGGATCTTAAGCATCAGAATTAAATGAGGCATTGAAAATTGTAGGTTTCCCAAAGTGTCTTTAAGAATTGCTCTTCCTAGACTAAAAAAAAAAGTTGAATTCAAAATTTGGGATATGCCCAGCAATTGGGGAATGGCTGAACAAATTGTGGGATGAGATTAGGATGGAACACTATTGTGCTGTAAGAAATGATGAGCAGGATGATAACAAAAGGACTTTTAAAAAATGCCATCCATCTACAGAGAATGAACTGATGGTATCTGAATACAGATTGAAGTCTATTTTTTTGGTTAGTTCTTTCTAAAGTTTTTTGTATGTTTTCTTCCACAACTTGAATAATGTGGAAATATTTTGCATGACTGCACATGTATAATGTATTGAATTTCTTGAGTTCTTAAGGGGGGTTGGGAGTGAGGAAGAAGATTTGGAAGAAAAAGTTTTAAATATTGATGTGAAAATTTCTTTATACATATAACTTGGGGAAATTTCAAAATAAATAAATAAAAAGAATTGCTCTTCCCTGGGAGCAGAGCCAGGATGCCAAAGGAAAGGGAGTGACTTGCCTGAACTCTCCCAAGACCACTACACATATTTTCAAATAATACCATAAGACAATTCCTGGAGAAGCAGAACCCACAAAAAGAGAGGGTGAAATCATTTTCCAGCCAAAGACAACTTAGAAGGTCAGTAAGAAAGGTCTGTTGTACTTGGGTGAGAATGGAGCTCAGCCCAGCCCAGGCTATGCCAGTACAGCCCCAGCCCCAGCCCCAGCCCCAGTAAACCAGGAGAAAGCCTTGGGAGCCTCCAAATCAGCAGTGGCAGCAACTGCTTCTGGAACTCAGCCCATAGACATTAAGGGGGGGGGGTGTCAAACAATTGTTCAGAAGGAGATTACAGGGATCTCTTTGCTAGCACTCTGTTGTTTTGCCCATAATCAGATCCAGGTCACAGTCTTGGGCGGCGCTCACAGATAGGGGAGGAGCACAATCACATAAGAGCTTGTACCTACAGTGGAGCAGTACTGTATTCATAGTTCCAGAGCAGAAATGCAGGCCTGTTGTTGCTTGCAAATCAGAGCACAGGTCAAAAGAATAGTAAACATACCTCTCCTTAAATCTTACCTTGGAAGAACTAAAAACTGACAAATTCCTAGAAGTATCTCTGAAAATAGCTGCACAACCCCCTTCCCCCCCCCCCCGAAGCTTGGGACAGTGAGCCCTCCAACCTTGGAAGCAGTGCACCACTTTAACAAAGAGTTAAAAGTCAAGAAATAAACTGGGAAAATGAGCTAATAGAAAAAAAATGCTGAGCCTAGAAAGGTTCTATGGTGTCAAGGAAAATCAAAATATACCCTCAGAAGAAGATAACAAAGTCAAAGCTCCTACATCCAAAGCTTCTAAGAAAAAAGTACGAACTGATCTCAGGCCATAGCAATGCTCAAAAAGGACTTTAAAAATAAAGTAAAAGAGGTAGAGGAAAAAATGGAAGGAGAGATGAGAGTGTTGCAAGAAAATCATGAAAAAAGTCAACAGCTTGGTAAAGAAGACAGAAAAAAATACTGAAGAAAATAACACCTTAAAAAACAGACTATGCCAAATGGTAAAAGAGGCACACAAAGCCAAGGAGGAAAAAGAATGCCTTGAAAAGCCAAATTAGCCAAGTGGAAAAGGAGGTACAAAAGCTCTCTGAAGATAATAACTCCTTAAAAATTAGGATTGAGCAAATAGAAGTTAATGACTCTATGAGAAATCAAGAAACAATAAAGCAACACCAAAAGAGTGAAAAAATAGCAGGCAATGTGAAATATCTCACTGGAAAAACAAATGACTTGGGAAATACATTCAGGAGAGATAATTTTAAGATTATGGGACTACCTGAAAGCCCTGATTAAAAAAAAAAAGATCTTAGACATCATCTTCCAAGAAATTGTCAGGGAAAAAATGCCCTGATATTCTAGAAGCAGAAGGTAAAATAGAAACTGATCTCCTCCTGAAAGAGATCCTAAAATGAAAACACCCAGGAATAGTACAGCCAAATTTCAGAGCTCCCAGGTCAAGGAGAAAATATCAAAAGCAGTCAGAAAGAAACAATTCAAGTATTGTGGAGCCACAGTCAGGATAACACAAGATTAACAGCTTCTACATTAAGGGATTGGGGGGCTTAGAATATGTTTTTTTTTTAATTTGCAAAGCAATGAGGGTTAAGTGACTTGCCCAGGGTCACAGGGCTAGTAAGTGTCAAGTGTCTGAGGCTGGATTTGAACTCAGGTCCTCCTTCATCCAAGACCAGTGCTTTATCCACTGTTCCACTTAGCTGCCACATTGCGCCACCTAGCTGCCCCTGGGGGGCTTAGAATATGATATTCCAGAGGGCAAAGGAACTGGGTTCACAAACAAAAATCACCTACCCAACAAAACTCTAAAATCCTTCAGGGGAAAAATGGGAATTCAGTGAAAGAGAGGACTTTCAGGCATTCTTAATGAAAAGTCCTGAGATGAATAGAAAATTTCACTTTCAAATACAAGACTCTAGAGAAGCCTAAAAGGTAAACAGAAAAAGAAAACATAAGGAATATTAAAAGATTAAACTGTTTACATTAATACATGGAAAGATTATAGTTGTAACTCATAAGAACTTTCTCATTATTAGGGGAGCTAGGTGGAGTATATTTAGACAGAAGGCATATGAATATGGAGGGATGATATCTTTAAAAAATAAATTTAAGGGGCAAGAGAGGAATGTACTTGGAGAAAGGAAAAGGGAGAGGTGGAATGGGGTAAAGTATCTTACAAGAAAAGCAAGAAAAAGCTTATACAGTAGAGGAGCGAAATGGGGCAGGTGCTGGGGAGTTAATGAACCTTACTCTCATCAGAATGGGCTGAAAGAGGGAATAATAGACACACTCAATTGTGTATAATAATCTATCTTACCCTGCATGAAAGTAAGAGGGTAAGGGGATAAATTGAGTGGGTGATAGAAGGTAAGACAGATGGGGTGAGGGAGAACTCAGAAGCAAAACACTTTTAATGAGGGACAGGGTGAAAGGAGATAGAGAATAGAGAAAATATCATAGGGAAGGAATAGGATGGAGGGAAATACAGTTAGCAAAGTAACTGGAAAAAATTTGAAGCAAGTTTGTCTGACAAAGGCCTCATTTCTCCAATACTTAGACAACTGAGTCAAATTTATTAAAATAAGAGCCATTCCTCAATTGATAAATGATCAATAGATATGATGAGTTTTCAGATGAAATAATCAAAGCTATCTATGGTCATATAAAAAAATTCTCTAACTCAGTATTTATTAAAAAGATGCAAATCAAAAGAATTCTTGGTTACTACCTCATACCTATTGTATTGGATCATAAGACAGAAGAGAAAAATGGCAAATGTTGTAGGGGATATGGGGAAAATGAGAAATTAATGTACTGTTGGTGGAGATGCAAACTGATTCAAGTATTCTGTAGAGAAATTTAGAACTATGGTCAAAGGGCTATAAAACCATGTATAGTATTTGACCTAGTAATACCACTACTACATTGGTATCCAAAAAGAGATAAAAAACAAAAAGTTAAAGGATATATATATATATATATATACACACACACAAACACACACACTCACACACACAAATATTTATGGCAGCCCTTTTCTGGTGCAAAGAATTAGAAATTGAGGAAATGCTCATCAATTGGAGAGTGGCTGAACAAATCGTGGTATGAGATTATGGCAGAGCACTATTGTACTATAAAAAATGATGAACAGGATGCTCTTAGAAAAACCTGCAATGACTAATATTAGCTGATCCAAAGTGAAATGTATACAAATTAACAGCAATATTGTAAGATGATCAGCTGTGAATTACTTAGCTATTCTCAGCAATGCAATGATTCAAGATAACTTTGAAGGATTTAAGAAAAATGTCCTCCATCTCCACAGAAAGAACTGATGGTGTCTGAATACAGATTGAAGCATGGTGGGGGTTTTAAAGCTTCTTTTTCTTAATTTTTTTGTCTGTTTTCTTTCACGACCTGACTAATATGGGAATGTTTTGCATGACTACACATATATAACTTACATTGACTTGCTTGACTTCTTAAGGAAGGGTGGGGAAGGAGAGAGGAAGAGAATTTGGAACACAAAGTTTTAAAAAATAGATGTTAATTTTTTTTACATGTAATTGGGGAAAGTAAAATTCTCAATAATTATTTTTTAAAAAAGGATTTCTCTTCCTTTTAGAAATGACATAACAGATATAGTATGCATATTCTGTAGGAACAATGGTGTGATGTCAGCATCAAAATGTTGGCTTCAAGATGATCTAAGCAGATTTCAATACTGGGGAATATTTGATACTTAAAACAAACTGTTTTAGTCCCATGAAGGAGAGTGATCCATTTTCTTGGTGTGCTTTCATGTACTGTAGAAATGTGTACTATCAAAGAGCTAGACAGATAAGAGTTGGAATTAGAGGACTTAGAATCCACATCAAACCAAAATCATTTTTAGTAGTTGCATCATGGTTCAGTAGAAAAAATCTTGAACTGGAGGTCAGAAACCTGAGGCTTTTTCCCATCTTTACCACTCTTTAACTACACTTCTGTGTCACAGTCTGCTCATTTGGGGAGTAAATATTGAGCTTATCTCTGATGACCTAAAAGAACTATGCAATGAATCATTATGGCTGTACTTGAGAGTGACAATTATCAGTGAGTTCAGTAGCCTTTAAAGATGACAAGAATATCCAGTGGTGATGCTATGGCTAGTGACATCAAAATCAAATAGAAATGGATCCCTGCAGGCTACACATTAACTTGGAAAAGTAAAAATAGTATTATCTATGTTGTATTATATTTTTACATATTTTGTTAAGCATTTCCTAATCACATCTTAATTTGGTTTGATGCCGTTAGGAGTTTAGCAGGCATCTTACAGGCATCAAGTTTGACACCTTTTGCAGATATAGGGCATCATTTCACATGTTTACATTGAGAATTGAGTTCAGCTGTTGGATTTTCTAGTCACTGGACTTGTGAATAATATTAGGTATCAATGAAAGAATTCCTCCCTTAAATTATACAATCTGAAATGATAGTTGGATTGCTGAAATGCTATTAGATTAAATCTCGGCTAAATTTTATTCTAGTTTTCATACATAGTAGGATTGGGGGCAGCTCAGCAGAGCCCTGGTTCAAAACTTTAGGTATTGCATCCCTCAGATTAAAGTTTTATTGCATGTTGATTGGTCAGTGCTATGTCCAGTTCTTTTTTATAAATTATCTTTTTAGAATTTTATCAATCATCCTCTTAATTAAAAGGTCTTCTTGGAACAACTGTTTGGAGGGAACTTGGGATTTCATATCACATTTTGCCAGCGGAACTGATATTGGTAATTATTGCTTCACTGCTTATGATCTAGAAGGATTGGCTGAAGAGATATCATGAACTCATTTGATGTTTCTTTTTAATAAAAACATCTTGCCCAAACAACTTTGATGGACCCTTCCCAGGACCTTTTAAGTATGTTCTATATGTTGTGCATGTAACCTTTATATAGCAACATAATAACTATGGATGTAATTTCATATATAAAAACAATTCTTGTACTTTTTAGGTAAAGAAAGGCTACACTAGTAAATTTATGGTGATATTAAATTTTTTCATTACTATTGGCTGTCTGGTGGGAATGGTTAATGTTGGAAGGATTGTGGAAAGGCAGGAATACTAATACACTACTGAGGGAACTGTGAATTTGTCAGACAATTCTGGAAATTTGGAATTGTCCTAAGTCATTATAATATCCATATTCTTTGACCCAGAGACTTTGATGCTAGGCATATTAATCAATGAGATCAATAATAATAAGATATGTCCCATATATAACAAAATTTAGTAGGAAATTTTGTAGCCGCAATGAACTAGAAAAAAGCACAAGTCACAAGATTGGGAAAGGGTAAAGAAACTGTGGCATAGAAGTATAATGGGATATTACTGGACCACAAAAAAGTAATAAATATGATGAATTCAGAGAGAACGTGAAGACATGAAATGGTGTAAACAATAAAAGATATCAATATATTTATAATATTTTCTGGAAGGCAGTTTTTTAGAATAATATAATATTTTTCACAGTTTCTTCATCAATCTGAACTCTAAGAATGGTCTTTTAATAAAGGTGTGCTGGATTTTCTTTCCATTTTTACTGGATCTGAGATTTCTTTAGTATCAGAAACTCCCAGGGGAAAAACTTCTACCAGTGTAGATCTGCACTTGCTCTGCAATTTACTGTCTTATTGAATTGTAGTAATGCACCAAAAAATTTGGGATGTTATATAGCAATCTCAATTTAATATTCTTTGTAAATGCCTTCTTTATATATATTTGTGTACAAATATTTGAGAAGGAACACAGATAGTAATATCATTCTTTTGTTGAAGTTCAGTGATTGAAAGTAATCACGGTTCTACCTCTATTTCAAAGTTTAGAGAGATGAGAGAAACATCCAGATCACTAGATAAGTCCATTTTACCTTGAGGTGATTTATTAGCAGTCTAGAAAAAAACTGAAAACACTCACAAATTCAATTTTATTTTCAGTTACAGATTCTCTCCTTCCTTTTTGTCTCCCCCACCCATTGAGAAGGTAAAACATATAAATCCCATTACAAATATTACATCATATAGAAGATTTTATCATTAGCTAAGTTTCAAAAAAAGAAAAAGAGAAAAATATTTTTCAGTCTGTACTCTGAGTCCCTCTGTTCTGTATATGGAGGTAGGTGGCATGTTTCATTGAATCCTTTGCAATTGTGGTAGATAATTGTGCTTATCATAGTTACTAAGTCTTTCCCATTAATTATCTTTAAAATATTGCTCTTAAATGTGTAAATTGCTCTCTTGGCTCTATTCATTTCACTTTGTATCAGTACACATAAGACTTCACAGGTTTTTATAAAATTATTTCCTTCAGCATTTCTTCCAACACAATAGTATACCATCACATTCATAAACCATAACTTGTTTAACCATTCCCCAATTAATGGGCAACCCTCCAGGTTTAGTTTTTGCCACCACAAAATAAGTTGCTATAATTGTGTGTGTGTGTGTGTGTGTGTGTGCATGCAAGTGAATTATATTCCTTTTTCTTTGATCTATTTAGGGTACAAACCTACTAACAATATTTCTGGGTCAAAGGGTATAGAGAGTTCAAAAGCTTTTTGAGTGTAGTTCCAAATTATTTTGCAGAAGAGTTGCACTATTTCCTAGCTTCACAAACTGTGCATTTCCATGCCTATTTCCCCCCCAATCCTTTTGACATTTGTCACTTTCCTTTTCTGTCTTTAGCCAGTTCAATGGGTGTGAGATGAAACCTCAGAGTTTTAATTTGCATTTCTCAATTTATTAGTAATTTAGAGCATTATTTCCTGTGACTATAGATAGCTTTGATTTCTTCCCCTGAAAACTGCTTATTCATATACCCTGACCATTTATCAGTTGAAGAATGCCTCTTATTCTTATACATTTGGCTCAGTTCTCTATTTGAGAAATGAGACATTTATCAGAGAAATGTTGCAAAGACATTTCCCCCAGTTTTTTCATCTAATTGTAGCAGTGCTGGCTTTGTTTATGCAAATAGTTTTATGTAATCAAAACTATCTATTTTACCTCTGGCAAACTTCTCTATCTCTTGTTTGGTCATAAATTCTTCCCTTATCCATATCTGATGGGTAATTTTTTTCATGCTCCCCTAATTTACTTATGATATCATCCTCTGTGTCTAAATCATGTACCTCTTTTTAAGCCTAAATGTGAGAAATGTTGGTCTATTCCCAGTTTATGCCAGACTACTTGTCAGTTTTCCCAAAATTTTTTGTCACATCATAATTTCCTCTCCTAGTAATTGGGATCTTTGGATTTGTTCAATATAAGTTCCTCTGCTCATTTGCTTCTGTATATTGTGTACCTAATCTGTACCATTAATTAATCATTCTATTTCTTATCTAATATCACATTGTTTTAATGATTGCAACTTTGTATAGTTTGAGATCTGGTATTGCTAGGTCCCCTTATATCTATTTTAAAATGTTTCCCTTGATATTCTTTACTTTTTTCCCTCAGATGAATTTTATTATTTTTTCTAGCTCTATACAGTAATTCTTTGGTAATATGATTGGTATGACACTGAAAAAGTAAAATAATTTAGGTGGTTCTGCATTTTTATTACATTGGCTTGGCCAAAACATGAAAAACATTTCTCTAATTAATTAGACTGGTCTTTATTTGTGTGTACAAAATATAATGATTGTGTTTATACAGTTCCTGTATGTGTCATGGCAGGTAGACTATCAAGTATTTGATTCTGTTTGCAGATATTTTAAACATAATTTTTTTTCTATCTCTTCTTGCTGGGTTTCTTGGGAATATATAGAAATGCTAAGTATTTGTGAGTTTATTTTATATTCTGCACCTTTGCTAAAGCTGTTAACTATTTTATTATTTTTATCTGAACCTTTAGTTTACTCCTAGTGTCATGTAGCATTTCTAATAAAATATTGAATAATAGTGGTCATAACAGATAACCTTACTTCACCATGGTCTTTTTGGGGTTTTTGGAAAGGTTTCTAAGTTTCTCCCTACTACAGAGAATGTTTGCTTTTGGTTTTAGGTAGATACTTTTTGTTTTTGTTGTTGTCATGTTTAAAGTCTTGTACAACTTTCTCTGACCCCTCTTGGGTGTTTTTTATTTATTCATTCATTCTTTCATTCATCTATCTATCTATCTATCTATCTATCTATCTATCTATCTATCTATCTATCTATCTATCTATCTATCTATTTTTGACAGAGATATTGGAATTCTTTGCCATTTTCTTTTCTAGCCCATTTTATAGATGAGGAACTGAGGCAAACAGGGTTAAGTGACTTGCCCACGATCACACAAGTACTAAATGTGTGAGGCCAGATTTGAACTCATGAAGATGAGTCTTTGTAACTCCAGGTCCAGCACCCTATCCACTATCCACTGTTTTACCTACTTATCCCAACATGTTAACAATAATTCAATTTATTCTTGTGCTTTTAAGTGTTTTGAAGAGAAATAGGTGTTGTATTTTGCTTAAAGAATTTTTGTCATCTATTGAGATGATCATATGACTTTTATGGTTTTTCTTATTGATCTGGTCAATTATGCTTATTCTTTTCCTAATATTGAATGAGACCTGAATTCCTAGTATAAATCTAGCTTATTTATATTATCATATCTTTGGGATATATTTTTAATATATTATCATAATCACCTTGCTAGTATTATATTTAAAATATTTGCAGCAATATTCAGTAGATAAATGGTTTTCTTTCTCTGTTCTATCTCTGATTTGTACATCAAGATGACATTTGTGTCATAGAAAGAATGTGGTAGCATTCTTTTTTTCTTAGTTTTTTCAATGACTCTTGTAATATTGGAATGAGTTGTTCATTAAATGTCTGGCAGAATGCACTCATGATTCCATTTGGTCCTGTCTGGGTGTCTCCCCACCCCCCCCACCTTAATCCTCCCTCCCCCTGGAAGCTCATTTATGGCTTGTTCAATTTCTGTATTGTAAAATAAAGCTTAATGTCCTATTTCCTATTCTGTTAATCTGCACTATATATTAAATAGTCATCTATTTAATCTAGGTAGTTACTTTTATTGGCATATAGTTGGTCAAAATATCTTCTAATAACTATTATTTATTTTGTTGTCATTTTTGATACTCTTGATTTGGTTTTATTTTTAAAAGTTAATATTTTTATTTATTCATTCAATGGGTTCATTGCTGCCAGTTTTATCACTACCAGTTTTATTAATCTTTCCACTGATTTTCAATATTTATTTTTTAGTCTTTAAGAGCTCTACATTTCTTATGTTTCTCATTTCTGTAACTGCATACTCAGTTTGTGGACCTGCTCTTTTCCCTCTTTTATGGATGTAAACAAATGGAGATACAAATATTCCCATGAATACTGCTTTGGTTGCATCCCACAAATTTGTATATAGGGATATTTTATTTTTAAGGAATTGTTTTCTTCAGTATTTTTGTACCTCTTTTATTAAGAAGTTAATTCTCTTGTCATAATATTCTTCCATAGTTCTCATTTGTTTTCCCAGTTTATTCTCTGACACTATTATTTGATTTTAAATTCATTTTTGGTCTTTTGTATCTTTTTTGAAACTGTTCTAGGACTTGTGTACTTGTCCCTTTGACTTATTAGGCTTGTATACAATTTGCATTTTTTAGACGTGGCTTATAGATGTTTTCTAGTAATTGTCTTCTGTGTCTTTTTTTTTGGTTTTCTTATTTTCCAGCCTACTTCTTTATTTTTAATTTTTTTCCTCAATTACATGTAAATTTTTTTAGCACTCATTTAAAAAAAATTCTGACTCAACTTTTCACCTTCCCTATTCCTCCTTGAGAAGATAAGCAATTTGCTATAGATTATAATGTGCTACCTTGCAAAACATTTCCATATTAGCCATATTGCAAAAGAAAACAAGCAAAAAAGTACCCAAGGAAAATAAAATTTTAAAAGTATGCTTTGATCTGCATTCAGATTCCATCAGTTCTTTCTCTGGATGTGGAGAACATTTTCTATCATGATTCCTTTGTGATTATCTTGGATTATTGTATTGCTGAGAATGGATAAGTCATTCATATTTGTTCATCATACAGTATTGCTCTTAGTATATATAATGTTCTCCTGGTTCTGTTTACTTCTCTTTGCAGCAGTTCATGTAAATTTTCACACATTTTCCTGAAATCGTCATGCTTATCATTTTTATTGGAACAACAGTATTCCATCAGAATCATATAACACAAATTCTTCAGTCATTCCTTGTTTTGTTTTGTTTTTGTTTGGTTGGTTTTTTGGGGTTTTTCTGGTGAGGCAATTGGGGTAAAGTGACTTGCCCAGGGTCATACAGCTAGTAAGTGTTAAGTGTCTGAGGCCGGACCTGAACTCAGGTCCTCCTGACTCCAGGGCTGGTGCTTTATCCACTGCGCCACCTAGCTGCCCCAGTCATTCCTTGTTGATGGTCATCCCTTCAATTTACAGTTCTTTGTCAGTACACACACAAAAATAAAACAAAAAAAATGCTACAAATATTTTTGTAGATAGAGATCCTTTTCCTTTTTCTTTGTTCTCTATGGAATACAAATCTGGTAGTGGTATCAAAGGGTATGTATAGTTTTATTGCCCTTTGGAAATAGTTCCAAATTGTTCTCCAGAATGGTTGGATCAGTTCATAATTCCACCAGCAGTGCATTAGTGTTCATTTTCTTCCTTTTTTACCTAATTCCCTCCAGCCTTTATCATTTTACTTTTCCATCATGTTAGACAATCTGAAAGGTATGAGGTTGTAACTCAGCTTTAATGTGCATCTTTCTAATCAATAGTAACTTAGAACATTCAATTTAGAATGTTAATTTGGTTTTCTTCTTTTTTCAATCAAATTAACCACTGGTTTATCCATTGTAATGTATTTTTCATAAAAACAATTAGTTTTATTTATTAGTTCAATGGTTTTCTTTCAATTTTATTACTCTCCTTTGATTTCCAAGATTTCAAATTTGGTGTATAATTGGAGGTTTTTGATTTGTTCTTTTTCTGTTTTTTTTTCAAGTTGCATGCCCAAATCACTGATATACTTTTCTTCTATTTTATTGTAAGAATTTAGAGTTGTAATTTATCCCCTAAATACTGCTTTGGTGGCATCCATAAATTTTATTTTGTCTCATTGTCGTTATTCTTTTTTTTTTTTTTTTTAGTGAGGCAATTAGTGTTAAGTGACTTGCCCAGGGTCACACAGCTAGTAAGTGTTAAGTGTCTGAGACCGGATTTGAACTCAGGTAATCCTGACTCCAGGGCTGGTGCTCCATCCACTGTACCACCTAGCTGCCCCTGTTGTTGTTATTCTTTTTAATGAAATTATTAATTATGCCTATGATTTGTTCTTAGAATCACTCATTATTTAGATTAGATTATTTAATTTTCACTTAATTTTAAATCTTTGTTTCCATGGCTCTGTGTTGAATGTAATTTTTATTGCATTATGATCTGAAAAAGATGCATTTAATATCTATACTTTTCCACATATAGTTATGAGGTTTTGTGTCCTACTACATGTTCAATTTTTGTGAAGATGATGTGTACAGCTGAAAAATGGTATATTGTATTCTATTTCTATTGTTTTCTCCAGATGTCTAACATAACTTTTCTAAAATTTTATTCATCTCTTTAACTTATGTCTTATTAATTTCATTCTTAGATTCATTCAATTTTAAGAAGTTAAAGTTGGGGTTCCCCACTAGTATAGTTTTGCTATTTCCTCTTATAACATTTAAATTTCCTTTAAGAATTTGGATGATATGCCATTTTGTCTATTTATATTTAGTATTGATACTATTTCACATCTTTGGTACATTTTAGCATAATATCTTTTGCCTGCCTAGTTCTTTTAATTAGGACTATTTTCCGTTTTGTTTTGTCTGAGATCATGATTGCTACCCATTTTTTTTTTAACTTTAGCTAAAGCATAATAGATTTTACTTGATCCTAGTTTTTATTCTGTGTTGTCTATTTCAAGTGTGTTTCTTGTCAACAACATATTGTTGGATTCTGGTTTTTAATACACTCCATTAATTCAATTTTGTTTTATGGTAAGGTCCTCCCATTCACATTCTCAGTTATGATTACTAAATCTGCCTTTTTCTCCATCCCACTTTTCTCTCTGTTTATCCTTTACTCTCCCTCTTTTTAACCAGTGTCTCCTCAAAATTATTTTTTGCTTCTGAACCCTGGGTCCCTTAATTCATCTTTCCTTCTATTCATACCCCATTCTCTTACTCTGTTACTCTTTCACTTCCCTGTTGGGTAAGATAGGTTTTTATATCCAAATGAGTGTGTGTGTGTGTGTGTGTGTGTGTGTGTGTGTGTGTGTCTTTTTCCTTCTTTGAGCCAATTCTGGTGAGAGTAAGGTTCAATCATTACCTGCTACCCACCTCATTTTACCCTCCACTGTAAAAGCTCTTCCTTTCACACTTCTTTTATGTGAAATAATTTTTCCCATTCTATCTTTTCCTTTCCCCATCTCCTGGGTGCTCTTCCTCTTTCATCTCTTTATTTTATTTCAAAATCATCCCATCATAGTCATCTCATATCTGTGCTCTGTGTCTGTTTATTCCTAATTGACCTTTTAGAAATGCTAATGTTCTTAGGAATAAAAGTATCATCTTTCCATATAGGATTGTAAACAGTTTAAATTTATGCAATCCCTTAATGATATCTCTTTCACATTTGTCTTTTTATGTTTCTCTTAAGACTTATATTTGAAAATCAAATTTTATCTTGCTTTCGTCGTTTTATCAAGAATGCCTGGAAATCCCTTATTTCATTAAACATAGTTTTCCCTGAAGGATTAAACTCAGTTTTGCTGGGTAGGTTATTTTTGTTTGCAATTCTAGCTCTGTTGTCTTTCAGACCATCATATTCCAAACCCTCCAATCATTTAATGTGGAAGCTACTAAATCTTCTGTGATCCTGAATGTGGCTCCACCATATTTCAATTTTTTTTTCTTTCTGGCTGCTTGCAATATTCTTCCCTTGACCTGGAAGCTCAGGGATTTTGTTACAATATTCCTGGGAATTTTCATTTTGGGATCTCTTTCAGGAGGTGAGCAGTGGATTCTTTCAATTATTATTTTACCCTCTGTTTCTAGGATATCTAAACAGTATTTTTGTTTATAATTTCTTGAAATATGATGTCTAGGGTCTTTGATCACAAATTTCAGGTAGTGCAATAATTCTTAAATTATCTCTCCTTTATCTATTTTCCAGGTCAGTTATTTTTTTTCCAATGAGATTTTTGCATTTTCTTCTACATTTTTCTTCTTTTGATTTGATTTTCTTGTTTCTTGATGTCTCATGGAGTCATTGGCTTTTACATCCCCAATTATATTTTTAAGTGATTATTTTCATCACTGAGTTTTTATATTTCTTTTCCCATTTGGTCAATTCTACTTTTTAAGGATTTTTCTTTAGTAAATTTTTGTACTCTTTTATATTTAGCTAATTTTGCTTTTTAAAGGAATTCTCTTCAGTGGGTTTTTGTTCATCTTTTACCATTTGGCCAATTATGTTTTTTAATGAATGTTTCTTTTACCAAGCTGTTAACTCTTTTCACAATTTTCCTGCATCACTCTAATTTCTTTTCCCATTTTCCTCTATACCTCTAATTCAATATTTTAAATTCTTTTTTAGATTTTTTTCAGGAATTCTTTTTGGTCTTAAGTCCAATTCAAGTTTGTTTGTGTTTTTTTTTTTTTTGATGTTTTACATGTAGCCATTTTGACATTGTTATTTTCTGAGTTTATTCCTTGATTTTCCCTTTCACCATAATAGTTTTTTAGTAATGTCCTTTTTTGATGTCTGTTCATTATTTCCAGTTCAAATTTTGGCTTTTATGTTTATATTAAAATTGGGCTCTAATCTAGGAATTGCATCATTTCAAGTGTTCTGTTCTCCTATTTTCAGAACTTGGTCTGGGGACATGTAAGTTTTCCATTCTGGCAAGGTGGTATAATCTGAAGAGAGGTGTGGTCACTGATCTCCTGGCCTGTGCTCTGGTGAGGGGATTTGAAAGAGTCCAGGTGAATTCCTGCCTTATCTTTGCCATCTTGGTTCCATCCTTTTCCAGCCTACTTCTACACTTTAGATTTTATATTGATGTTGAACTCTCCTCATTTCTGAGGGGATGTCTGGTGTGAGCTTCTAAGAAGTCTTCTATTTCCTAATCCTTTCACAGCTCTGTCATAGCTCTGAGTAAGTCTCCAATATTTCCAAAAAGGTGGGATCCAGAGAGATGTGTATTCACTGCTCTTTTGGTATATGCCCTGCAAATTTCTGATTTGGTCTGGGGCCATTAGTTTATGTGTAGTTGAGTTTCCATAGACTACTTCTAGACTCATTTATAGTTAGTGCATTGTGAGATTTTATGCATCCAGAGCAGAATTTCCAGTCCTCCCTCTTACTGATGTCCTTGATTTTGTCTCCTTCCCAGATTTAATCCACTACAGGCTTATGTGGGGGCCTAAAAGTTAGACTTGAATCCTCTCTGTGCTTTTGGACTCAGAGTCACACACTGTTTCTGGAACTTATTCCTTCCTTCCTACACAAATTTGTTTCTTTTTCTTTCAAGACCTCAAAACTGACTGACTGCTCTTCAACTGTGCCCCCAAACTGGGTAATATGTGACAGAAGTACCAAATGGTGCCCATTGCTGCTCCAAGTACTACTAAAGTGGTAATACAGGGGTCCTTTGGAATCTCTTTCTGCCTAGGTATTCAGTCCCCTTGGAATCTCCAAGCACTGGATGGCTTTTCTCTAGCACTGCAACCTGCTCCTGAACTAATGCTGTGCTACATTCATGACCAGATTCTATTCCAGCACCTGCAGACTTCTGACAATGTTCCTAAGATTCCCTAGGCTACAAAAATAGCTCATGGTGGGGCAGCTAGGTGGCACAGTGGATAAAGCACTGACCCTGGAGTCAGGAGGACCAGAGTTCAAATCTGGCCTCAGACACTTGACACTTACTAGTTGCGTGATTCTGGACAAGTCATTTAACCCTCATTGCCCCATATATATATACACACACATATATATAATGATCACTGTTTCTTGCCTTTCCCACTCAGAATTTAGTTTGGCATGCTTTCTAGGTTGTTTTGGAGGATACTGTGAAGGACCTAAAGTAAAATATCTACCTCTCTGCCATCTTGATTCAGCCACCACAATCTAATTTAGCTCCTTTGACCTTGAAGCGATCCATATTAACATAATCCTCAGAATCCTCAAAAATGGGCTCATGTATATGATGTCCTTTATACACCAATGTGCTGAATTCTTTCCCCCACATCATGATGAATCTTCTAGAAAGACCACTGGGGTTTTGGATATTTCTCAGTTTTCTAGCTCAGTCATCAATCCTTGGAAGTTCCTAATTTTCTACAAGGAAGATAAATCTTGATTTGCACTTTAACCCTATTGTCTAGTCCCATTGGGACTAATGATATTTGTTTGTGAGACAGCTGGTTAGGATTAAGCATACAAGTTATGATCATGGAATAGAGTAAAGCTAACTGTCTCAATCAGAGGTCAAACCAATGATGATCTCAACCTCATCACCATTTTCTTCTAACTGCTCTACCACCTGAGCTAATTAGTCAAAGACTTCTCTACATGTACACAATTTCTTATGTTAGAAAAAAAGGGTCACTAAAGTATATGGCTGTCTTACAAATATTTTTCCAAAAAAGCATTTGGACAAATATAAAAATTTATTTAATCAACAAAATTTACATTGGACTTACCCATATCTGATATTGTTATGCTGTTTTATTTATTCTCATGTCTTCTTGCTATTCCATGCTTCAATATCACATTTATCAGTGAGCTTATTGTTTTCAAAAAAATTATCAGGTATCATTTGGAAACTAAAATGTAGTTTTTATTATAGTTTTCCTCTGAATCAAGTTTTTTTCTAACTAGAAGTTTATATATAAAAGTGTGACTAATTTTAAAAAAATTTAAAAAATGTTTATTTGTGATTTTGCTTTCACTTTTATTCACATCATAAAAGAATGATGATAGGTGGTAGCTAGGTCATGCAGTGGATAAAGCACCAGCCGTGGATTCAGGAAGACCAGAGTTCAAATCTGACTTCAGAGCCTTGACACTTACTGGCTGTGTGACCCTGGGCAAATCACTTAACCTTCACTGCCCCGCAAAAAACAAACAAACCAACAAAAAAAGAATGATGATGTTACAGGTCATCAAAGAATTATATACATCAATATATTCTGAGAGTATTGTTATTACCTGGGTCTATAGTTGAATTTTCTCAGTCTCAGCTACCTTACATATAAAATGAGTATAAGAATGGCACTTACCTTGTAGGGTTCTTGAGAGCCTCAAAGAAATTAACAGATGTTAAGCACATTGCTTACTTTAAAGCACTATAGAAATGGTAGATCTCGTCATTATTTTTTTTTAATGTGGATTGTTTCTGCTGTTCTTTATTTTCAAAAACATAACGTTATTTTTTAAATTTAAATTTTTAAATTATAATTTTGTTTTTTTTCAAATTACATATAAAGATAGTTTGAACATTCATTTTTATAAAATTTTGAATTCTAAATTTTTGTCCTTTCCTATATGGTCATCATACAATGCTGCTATTATTGTACACAATGGTCTTCTGATCTTGCTCACTTCAATGAGTATATGTACAATTAATTAGATTGTCAAATTTATTGGCATACAGTTGGGCAAAATATTTCCTAATTATTGCATTGATTTCCACTTCATTTGCAGTGAAATTACCCCTTTCATTTTTGATACTCATAATTTGGTTTTCTTCTTTTTATCAAATTAACTAAAGGATCATCTATTTTATTGTTTTTTTTTCATAAAACCAGCTCTTAGTTTTATTGATTAATTCCAGAGTTTTCTTGATTTTAATTTTATTAATTTTGACTTTGATTTTCAATATTTCTAATTTAGTATTTAATTGGTGATTTTTAATTTGTTCTTTTTCTAGCTTTTTTAGCTGCATGCCCCATTCATTGATCTCCTCTTTCTCTTTTTTATTCTTGTGAGCAGTTAGAGATATAAAATTTCCCCTAAGCACTGCTTTGGCTGCATCCCATAGGTTTTGGGATGTTGTCTCATTGTCATTCTCTTGGATGAAGTTATTGATTATTTCTGTGACTTATTGTTTGACCCATTCATTCATTAGAATGAGATCATTTAATTTCTAATTAATTTTCAATCTATCTTTCCATGGCGCTTTATTACATGTAATTTTTATTGCATCATGATCTGAGAAGGATGGATTTACTATTTCTGCCTTTGTACATTTGAGTATGAGGTTTTTGTGCCTTAATACATGGTGAACTTTTGAATATGTGCCATGTACCACTGAGAAAATGTATATTCCTTTCTATCTTCATTAAATGTTCTCCAGACATCTATTATATCTAACTTTTCTAACATTATATTCACCTCTTTAACTTTTTTCTTATTTATTTTGTGGCTAGATTTATCTAATTATGAGAGGGGAAGATTCAGATCCCTCACTAGTATAGTTTTGCTGTCTATTTCCTCTTGTAACTTATTTAACTTCTCTAAGAATTTGAATGCTATACCACTTGGCGCATACATGTTTAGTATTAATATTACTTCCTCATCTATGGTACCTTTTAGCAAGATGTAATTTCCTTCCTTATCTCTTTTAATTAGATCTACTTTTGCCTTTGCTTTGTCTGAGATAAGGATTTCTACCCCTGCTTTTTTTTACTTCAGCCAAAGCATAATATATTCTGCTCCAACCTTTTACCTTTACTCTGTGTGTATCTCTCTGCTTCAAATGTGTTTCTTGTAAACAGCATAATGTAGGATTCTGGTTTTTAATCCACTTTTCTATTCACTTCCATTTTATGGCAGAGATCATCCCATTCATATTCACAGTTTATTATTATTGCTAACTCTCTATTTCCCTCCATTCTATTTACCCCCTTTGTACTTTCCCCCTTTCTTTCACTCTATTCCTCCTCACCAACACTTTGCTTTTTACCCCTGCCTCCTCCAATTTGACATCCCTTTTATCAGTCCCCCTTCCTTTTCTCCTCTGATTCTGCATTTCCTTCTTTCAGTGCCCACTTTTCCCCTTATCCTTTTATTTCCCTAAAGAATAAGCTAAATTTCTTTATCTAAATGAACATATATGTTATTCCCTCTTTGACCCAAATCTAATGAGAGTAAGTTTGAAATAATGTTCAACCCTCCCTTCTTTCACCCTATTGTAATATTTTTTATCTCCTTATATGATATAAATCATCCCATTCAACCTCCTCTTTCCTCTTCTCCCCATAAACTCATTTTTTTCACCCTTTAATTTTCTTTCTATCATCACTTCCTAGATAATTTATATTTATACACTCTGTGTGGATTCCTTCTGTCTGCCCAAATAGATATACAGTTCTCAAGAGTTATAAGTATTATCTTTCCATGTAGGGATGTAAACAGTTTAACCTTTGTGATGTTTAAAATCTTAATTGTGGTCACCAAAAATTAAAAGGCTTCAGTACCAGTCTTTGGGCATTAAACATTTATTAGAGCATACAGATATTTACAAAGAGTTCAGAAGGTTATGAAAAAGAAGTCCTACGTAGCCTAGAGTTCCAGGCTGGTTGGGTTCTTCCTGAAGTCCTCCTCCACGAGCCTGCTTTAATCAGGAACACCCTTTTTCAAGCTGTTTTAATCAGCAATCCTACCCAAGCTGTTTGTGGAAGCTTTTTTATACATCTGGAACAGAGGCGGTCCTTACACCCTGCTTCAAGGTGATTGGTTGGCGTCATCCAAATCCATTGTCTTTGAAGGTGTTCTCAAGTTGAGTTCATAGTCTAGTTTCTGAGAATTATACCTTCTTAAGGGATAGCCAGGTGTGATTACAATCCAATTAACTTGAAGTAGGCTTAATCAGCAGTCAATCACTCTCACTTGATTCAATCAGTATAGATTAATCTACAGGTGGGTCTTCGAGTATCTGCTAAAATCCCATTATTTCATCACACCTTATTGAATAACTTTTTCCCCCCATTTACCTTTATAAACTTCTCATGATTCTTGTATGTTAAAAATTGAATTTTCTATTCAATTGTGGTCTTTTCATCAGGAAACTTTGAAAGTCCCCTATTTCATTGAATGTCCATCTTTTCCCCTGGAAGAGAATGAACGTTTTTGCTGGGTAATAGATTTTTGGCTCCCATCCAAAGGTTTGTCATGCCTGGATGGGAGTGGAGATAAGCTCCCACTCTCTATAAAATGCTCCAATAGCCCAACTGAAGCCCAACTCCTGGCTTTCTCATGGCAGAACTGTTTCCACTAACAGGAGAAGGGGAGAAGGCGAGTCACTGGCACCTTGAAACCAGTCGCTTCGGGCAGGTGGGGCTCATTAGCCTTGGCAGGCAACCCGACTAGGGGAAGGAAACCCTGATTTTAAACCTCCCCTGCCTTGCAGCTATACCCATATATGGGAAAGGCTTCGGGAGTTAACCCTGAGGAAAAATCAGGAGTCGGAGTCCCTTAGGCAGTTGGATGTTGGACATCACATCCCTTTGGCAACTCCTGCGGCATCACTGGTGCCACACTGTATTGGCTCCGCCTTTCCTCTGGATCCACCAAAGTTGCAGCGAGGAAAAACCTGCTGCATGGGCAACAGCTTGTTTTCCATATTGATCCACCCAGTCTGGCACCCTGGATAGGACACTCCAGCTACTCTTCATGGGGTAGATACAACATGGGATGCAGCAGTTATAGGTTATAAGTCACTCAGGAGCTACAACTCCCTTATGTGACTGCACAGCCACACTGTGGCCTGTGGCTCTTCAAGGCGCTGATCCATGGTCATCCTCACCTGGTGGAGGCCTACTACTACTACTAGATTCTTGGCATAATATCATATTCTAAGCCTTGCAATCCTATAATGTTGAAGCTGCCAGGTCCTATACAATCCTGACTGTGCTTCTATGATATTTAAATTGCTTCTTTCTGGCTGCTTGGAGTATTTTCTCCTTCACCTGATAATTCTGGAATTTGGCTACAGTGTTTCATGGAGTTTTCCTTTTGGGGTCTCATTCAGTAGGTGATCAGTGGATTCTTTCAATGACTATTTTATCCTCTGATTCTATAATATCACGGCAGTTGCTCTTGATAATTTCCTGGAATATGGTGTCTAGACTCTTTTTTTGATCAGGGCTTTCAGGCAGTCCAACAATTCTCAAATTTTCTCTACTGGATCTATTTTCCAGGTCAGTTGTCTTTCCAATGGTGTATTTCACATTTTTTTTCTATTTATTCATTCTTTTGATTCTGTTTGATTGACTCCTGGTGTCTCATGGAGTCATTAGCTTCCATCTGTCCAATTCAAATTTTTAAGGCATTGTTTTCTTCAGTAAGCTCTTGCAACTCCTTTTCCATTTGGCCAAATGAATTTTTTAAGGAATTGCTTTCTTCAGTTAACCTTTGTGCTTCCTTTTTCAAGCTGTTGATTCATTTCTCATAATTTTTTTGTGCTGCTTTCATTTCTCTCCCCATTTATTCTTTTACTTCTCTCAATTGATTTTTAAAATCCTCTTTGAGCTCTTCCAAGAAGGCTTTTTGGTCTTGAGAGCAGTTCTTCTTCCCTCTTAAGGCTTCACATGTAGGCAATTTAAGAGTATTGTCCTCAAAATTTGAACACTAATGCATTGTTGGTGGAGCTGTGAAATGATCCAACCATTCTGTTTTTTGTTTTTTTGTTTTTTTTTAGTAAGGCAATTGGGGTTTAGTGACTTGCCCATGGTCACACAGCTAGTAAGTGTTAAGTGTCTGAGGCCAGATTCGAACTCAGGTACTCCTGACTCCAGGGCTGGTGCTCTATCCACTGTGCCACCTAGCGGCCCAATTCAACCATTCTGGGGAGCAATTTGGAATTATGCCCAAAGGGCTATAAAGCTGTACATACCCTTTGAACCAGGAATACCACTATTAGGTCTTTTTTCCCAAAGAGATCATAAAAAAGGGGAAAGGACCCACATTAGAAAAATATTTATAGCTACTCTTTCTGTGGGGGGCAAGGAATTTGGAATTGAGGGGTTGCTCATCAATTGGGAAATGACTAAACAAGTTGTGATATATGAATGTAATGCAATACTATTGTGCTATAAGAAGCGATATGCAGGCAGTTTTCAGTGAAACTGGGAAGGACTTACATGAACTGATGCTGAATGAGATGAGCAGAATTAGAACACTACACAGTATCAACAACATTATGTGTTGATCAATTGTGATAGACTTGACTCTTCTCAGCAATTCAATGTTCCAAGTTAGTTCCAAAGGACTCATGATTGAAAATGTTATCCATATCCAGAAAATAAAAGAACTATGGAATCTAGATGCAGATTGAACCATACTATTGCTTTTTTTTTTTTTTGTGCAACAAACATTTATTTTATTTTTTCCAGTTACATGTAAGGGTAGTTTTCAACATTCATTTACATAAGATTTAGAGGTCCAAATTTTTCTCCCTCCCTTCCTTTCCTCCCCCCTCCACAAGACATCAACCAATCTGATATAGGTTATATATTTACAATCCACAAGTGCTGGGTTTTTTATCAGTTCTTTTTATGGGGGTGGTTAGTATCCTTCATGATTAGTCCCCTGGGATTTTCTTGGATCATTGTATTGCTGAGAGTAGTTAAGTCATTCACAATTGCTCATAGAACAATACTTCTGTCACTATGCACAATGTCTTCACAGTTCTCCTCACTTCACTACACATCAGTTCATGAGTCTTTCCAGGTTTTTCTGTTATCATCCTGTTTGTCATTTCCTATAGCACAATACCATTCCACTATGATCACATACCATAGCTTCTTCAGTCATTCCTCAATTGATGGACATTCCCTTGATTACCAATTCTTAGCCACTATAAAGAGTTGCTATAAATATATTTTGTACAATTTCCCCCCTTTTCTTTTTATCATGATTACTATTTTTAAGTTTCCCTCCATCCTATTCCCTTCCCCATTATATTTATTCTATCATCTATCTTCTTTCATCTTATCCCTCTTCAAAAGGGATTTGCTTCTGGCTGTCCCCTCCCCCAATCTGCTGTCCCTTCTTTTGCCCTTCTCTCTTTATCCCCTTCCCCTCCTATTTTCCTGCAGGGTTAGATAGATTACTCTACCCAATTAAGCATGTATATAATTCCCTCCTTGAGCCAATTCTAAGGAGAATGAGGTCTTTGAGCCAATTCTCATGAGTGTTATGCACATTTACTGCCCAGATTAAACAGATTACTCCAACCAATTGAGTAAGTGTGTTAATTCCTCCTTGAGGCAACTCTGATGAGATTAAGGTCTTTGAGCCTATTTTGATGAATCTAAAATTCATTTACTACCCTGCTTCTCCCCCATCTCTTCCTCCACTCCATAAGCCCTTTCATTTCCTGTTTCTTTCATGTGGGATTTCACCCCATGCTACCTCTTCCCTTCCCCCTCTCCCAATGTATTCCCTTCACCCCTCAATTTAACCCTAAAAATAACATCATGGTTTAGCTAGGTGACATAGTGGACAAGGAATCCACCCTGGACCCAGGGTGATGCCAGCCAAAACATGGCCTCAGACACAAGATACTCACCCACTGCATGACCCCAGGTATGTCCCCCAACTCCAAATTTTTATGGTTATCTAGAGTCTTGTATTTGAAAGTCATATTTGCCATTCAGTTCAGGTCTTTTCATCATGAATACCTGAAAGTCCTCTTTTTCATTGAAGTCCCATTTTTCCCTCTGAAAGATTATACTGTTTTGCTGGATAGATGACTTTTGGTTGTAATCCCAATTCCTTTGTCCTCCGGAATATCATATTCCATGCCCTCCAGTCCTTTAATGTAGAAGTTGCTAGATATTGTGCTATGCTGACTGGGACTCCATAGTACTTTAATTCTTTCCTTTTGGCAGCTTGCAATAATTTCTTCTTGACTTGGGAGCTCTGGAATTTGGCTGTAATATTCCTGGGAGTTTTCCTTTTGAGATTTCATTCAGAAGGTCATCAGTGGATTCTTTCAATGTCAATTTTACCTTCTAGAATATCAGGGCAATTTTCCTTGACAATTTCTTGGAAGATGAAGTCTAAGCTCTTTCCTTGATCATGGTTTTCAGGTAGACCAGTAATTTTCAAGTTATCTCTCCTGGATCTATTTTCCAGGTTAGCAGTTTTTCCAAGAAGATATTTCACATTGCCTTCTATTTTTTTATTCATTTGGATTTGCTTTATTGTGTCTTGGTTTCTCACAGAGTCACTAGCTTCCATTTGTTCCATCCTAATTCTTAGGCAATTATTTTCATTAGAGAGCTTTTGTACCTCCTTTTCCATTTGGCCAATTTGGCTTTTCAAACTGTTGAATTTTATAATGTCTTTTCTTCATCACCCTCATCTCTTTTTGCATTTTTTCCTCTACCTCTCTAACTTTATCTTCTGAGTCCTTTTTGAGCACCTCTATGATCTGAGACCAATTCTTATTTTTCTTGGAAGCTTTAGATATAGGGGCCCTGATGTTAACATCTTCCTCTGAGGGTGCACCTTGATCTTCCTTGTCACTAAAGAAAGTTTCTATGGTTCTCACCTTTCTCTGTCTGCTCATCTTGCCTTTCTTTTACTTGACTTTTAGTTCCTTAAAGTGGGGGACTGTTTCCAGGCTTTACTATCCCAAGCTTCAGAAGGTCCCAGGTGGTATGATTTAAGGAGGAGCAGGTTCTTCACTCATCTGGCCTGTTTCCTGGTCCATAGATGACCTAAGACTAACTTGCTAATCAACCAGCTTTGTGTGTTGTGGTTGTTAGTTACAGTGAACCTGTGCCCCTCCCCCACCCGGGCCACTGCTACTCAAGCCTACCTCCTGGTTCCCAGAAGGGGTAAAAAACTCAAGTTCTGCCTCACCACCAGCATAGACCCGTATAATCTCCCCCCTGCCAAGGGCTCAGCCCTTTCACCAGACTGTGAACTTAGTTTCAGACAACATTGGCGCTGTAGCTGATTCAGAGACTCTAGGGGGTCTCTTTCTCTGGCGAGGCCTTCCTGGGACTGGCTCTGTGTCAGATTGACTGTGGGGTTGGAATGAACTCCTATCTCAGTACAAAAGCTCCCTCCTTCTGACCTTTCAAGCCATCCTTGGTTGGAGATTATTTCAGCACATTCTTTTGTGGATTTTGCTGCTCCGGGAATTGTCCTATGGCATTATTTGGATGTTTTTTGGAGCAATTGTGTCATGAGATTGAGAGCTCACTGCCTTTCCTCTGCCATCTTGGCTCCACCCCTGAATCATACTATTTCTATTGTTTGTGTTGTTGTTTTCCTTTTTTGAGGATTTTCCTTTTTGCTTTGATTCTTCTTTCACATCACGACTAATGCAGAAATATTTTTAATGTGATTGTACTTATATAACCTATATCAGATTACTTCCTATCTTGGGAAGTAGGGAGGAAGGGGAGGGAGAAAAATTTGAAACTAGAAATCTTATAAAAACAAATGTTGAAAACTATCTCTACATGTAACCTGAAAATAATAAAAATACTTTTATGAAAAAAAAATAGTATTGTCCTCATCTGAGTTTGTGTTTAGCTCTTCCCTGTTGACACAAAAGCTCTCAATGGTAAGAGCCCTCTTCTATTTCTTACTCATACTCCTGTTTATTTTGTAAAATTTGAGGTCTTCTCCTGGGGCACAAGGATTACTGTTTCAAGCTTCTTGTACTGGAGGATAGGGGCTGTGTCACTGTGTCTACCCTGAGGTCTCTATGGTTTATGTATTTCTCACTGCCCTGGGCTTGCTCCTTGTGCTTGCTCCTCGCACTGGGATGGCCCGCCCCAGTTGTGCCTGTCCTGTGGGTGGCTCGCCAGCTGTCAGTCTGCTCTCTTAACTAGTGCTAGTGGATCTCACAACTGGCCCTCTGTTCCACCAGCTTGCTTAACCATAATCAAGGGCCTCAGTTGCTCTCCTGTGGCCAAGAACTTCCTGCTGATTTGCCCAGACCCCCTCCATGCTGCATTGTGCTGTGAGCTGTGCTATATTCCCCTTTTGCCCAAATGAGACCGAACTTTTGTAAAGTCTTCTAAATTATTTCAAGTTGGAAGATTGTGTCTCTCTGTAGTTTCAGAATCCATTTAGAGGCTTTGTATAATGTTGTTTTTGAGGGAAACTTGGGAGAGCTCAGACAACTTCCTGTCTTTCCTCTGCTATCTTGGCCCCACCCCCTTCAGATCTTGTCATTATTAGCTACTTTCTGTACCAGTTATGCCCTTCTACAGTGTTCAGTATCAAGCAACACCTATAGTGTCTTTCTCAACAGGTACTAATAGTGCTTAAACACTGAATATATTCAATAATAAATAACTCATCAAAGAAAAATGAAGGAATTATATTCCAATCATCATTTTTTTAAATTCCATTTAGGAGTACTGATTGCCCCCAGGGACTTAGAACAAGTCAAAATCACAAACCCTTTAGGAACTACTTTGCTCATGTTTTGATGAAAATCAGATGCTAATCTTCCTGGGATAAAAGTTAAACATACACATACACACATGCACACATGCACATACATGGGCACATATTCCCTGTAGTCATTTGTCTCCTCATCAATGTAGTCCATCTACTTGGATATTCTACCATGGATGCACTATATGTATCCCATGTAGGGGAGGTGGGAAGTGTCCCATACTTGGCTAATATTGATAGAAGGACTCTGTTGCAGTCTCAAATAGTAGGATTAAAGCAACAGTTCAAATATATCAGGGATGTCTATGTACACAAGAGTTACTCTGAAACACAAGGATTCTCCTATAAAGAGCTTCCTGGCTTTCCCTCCAATCTCTCATGCCTCCTAAAAAAAGTAAAGAAAAAAGAAGGGATTAAAAAGGAAGAAATTCAACAATTTGGGTTATATTTTTGTTTTCTTTAATCTTTCTAATGAATCCCCTAATCATGCATTTTTGGAAATTATAGCTATCTGTGAATATAGCTTATCTTGTGATAGACTGTAGGCTCCATCAGAGTAAGGACACGTGCCTTAGGTAAATAATTTTTATCTCTTTCAGCACTTAGTAAAATTCTGAGAATGGAAAGTATTTAATATATGTTGGCTATTGAACTAACTAGATCCAAAGTAGCACAACCCCAAATATCTAACCATAAGTATGTATGTAAAGCAGGACTACTTCAGACCACATGAGTATTCTATTCCTTAAAACACAAAATTTCAGAAGACCATGAAGAACATGTTTTTGTAAAAGACTCAAAGGCCATTTCCAAGAGGACAAAATGACTGAATGACTAGACACCTTAAGTAACCACACAAGAATATATTTGCTTATCTCATAATTTCTCCCATCCAACCCAATTTTCAGAAACCAGAAAATCTAAGTGATATAATAGTACTTCATGGAAATGTAAAATTGATTGAAGTATAGCACAAGTAAAGCATTTCCAAAAAAATCACTTCAAAAGCCTAAAAGGATAAGAAAAACTATGAGATAAATAGGTGGCTTTACTCAGTGTTTATCTTCAAGATACTGACATCCTATCCAGAAAGCCAACCTTCGGATTTTTATAGAATCTCAAAGAAGACCTCCTTTTAGTCTTCAGACCATTTCTGTTTTCCTTTAAGCTGCCAATAAAAGCAGCTAACTGGGTATGCATCATCTTAATAAATAGATAAATTACCCTTTGGAATGATATTTAATGGGCATATTTCAAGAACCATTATGAAATCATTCTGAGTAATTTCAAAACCATAAACACTTCCTCACTTGTAAATGCTTTAGTGCTTGGTCAAAACACACCAAGCATGTCAGAGTTCTTCATTTTCCTTCATCCCTGGCTCCAGGAGTGATCAAGAAAGATGAGAATTAAGAAAATTCAACATGTCTAGAGTGATATTCATCCTCTGTAGCAGTTCAGTTTCATTAGATTAGAAACATAATAATACAGCAAGCAGAAGGGCTGCAGACCTTAACCCAATAATCTTTAGTTACATCACATTTCATAGTCTTGCTCCAACTCCTCATAGAACTATCCCATATATATGATCTTGTTATATTCTTTATCTAAATATAATATAGAGTCTGGCAGTAATTTACTGTCAGCCTACTCCTTAAATAAAATATATTTTGATTCTTGTGGTATACTATGAATATATTCCACAGTAAAAGGTCATAGAAAAATTATGAAATAAAAAGCACATGCTTTGTGTACATTTACTACATTAGGGGAGAAAGCACCCAATTTAGGGATAACATGTATAACTCTTCAAGAGGGAACTAGAATTTAACTATAAAGATATCATGAGCCATGCTAAAATGATGTGATTTCAGGGAGACTGAGGAGGTCCCTGTGGCTCACCCCCTAAAAAACACTCTTAAGGCCCCTAGGATTCTTGGAATTCTACCATTATAGCATTTAAATTTCAGGCTTTAAAGCTCCCATGATGGAAGTAAGAAGGCTATGACTCCTTACCAACAATGACTAATATGTAAGATATCTAAGTAATAAGCATTCTCAATGATACATAGTCTCAGAAAAAATATTGGCTGGTTGTAGAGTGAGAATGACAGTCAAAAAAGAATACAAAAAAGAACAAGAGGAAGGCCTCTGCTCTAGTGGCTCCTCTTTGGAGGAAGTAGGAGAAAACCTGGATAAGAGCCTAGCAGAAGAGCAAGCAGGAAGAATTTACAATATGCTTCCTAGAAAGATTTCTTCCAAAGATATGAATCTGTTACAAATTTAAGAGGTTGTGTGGGATAAACATTGGTCTTGAAGGCAGGTGAGACCCAGGTTGGGCTCTTGGATCTCTTACTTATTGTGACATCCAGAACATGTCACTTACATTTTTTTCAGCCTTATGTATAAAATGGGCAAATTAACATCTATTAAACATATATCTCAGAGTTATTATGAGGATCAAATGAAATAATACACTATGAAAAATTCAACTAGTATTAAATATGGGCTACTACTTAGCTTTAGAAGAGTATGAAACTATACATCCAAAGTTTACAGATAAAAATCATAGATCCTGCAAAACAGTCACACACCCCTAGTAAGGATAACACAACAATATAGTGAGTTATTTATGTGAATGAAGAATATTTAAAGAGGTTTCAATATATAGTTAGGACTGAATAACTGAATTCAGTCATTCAGTTTCCCATTACAGTGTACCTGGAAAAGGAGAGAATTCACTGGGCAGATAGAAAGTGAAGAATGCAGTGACTAGAAATTGAGAGAATACTCATCAGTTGGGGAATAGCTGAACAAGTTGTGGTATGTGGTGGTGTTAGTGGTGGTGGTGGTGGTGGTGATGATGATGATGATGATTTTATTTTTGCGGGGAAATGAGGGTTAAGTGACTTGCCCAGGGTCACATAGCTAGTAAGTGTCAAGTGTCTGAGGCTAGATTTGAACTCAGGTCCTCCTGAATCCAGGGCTGGTACTTTATCTACTGTGTCACCTAACTGCCCCTATGGTATGTTATTATATTGGAAGATTGTGCTATAAGAAATGATGAGCAGTATGGTTTCAGAAAATCCTGGGAAGACTTACATGAACTGTTGCAAAGTGAACTGAGTAGAACTAGAATAATATATTATATTATTCTATTATATTAGTATTCTATTCTATTCTATTATATATAGAGGAATATTATATGATGATCAACTGTGAGTGACTTAGATATTCCAGCAATAAATGATCCAAGACAGTCCAGAAAGATTTAAAATGAAAAAATACTATCTGCCTCCAGAGAAATAACTGATAGAGTATGAATGCAAATTAAAACATGCTTATTTTCACTTTCTTCATTATTCTTGTTTATTGTTAGTCTGTGGTTTATTTGTTTGAAATATGGC
Organism: Dromiciops gliroides; assembly: GCF_019393635.1. Classification (NCBI taxonomy): domain Eukaryota; kingdom Metazoa; phylum Chordata; class Mammalia; order Microbiotheria; family Microbiotheriidae; genus Dromiciops; species Dromiciops gliroides. Next base: position 408,631,517 of record NC_057861.1, read on the forward strand.
TAATATGGAAAAGTTTTCATGACTGCACATGTATAATCTATATGAAGTTGATTGTCTTCTTAGGGAGGAGAAAGAGAAGACAGGGAGAGAATTTAGAGCTCAAAATATTGAAGAAGAAATGTTAAAAGTTTTTGCTTATATGTAATTGAGGAGAAAAAAGGAAGCAAGGAAAAAAAGACACACATACACAAAATTAATTAGGTGACTAAAGTCACCAGAGGCAAATTTTATAAATTTTACTTTTTTTCCTAGTGTCTTCCAGTTATGGAAATAGTATTATGATTTAATTTATTTTCATTAGCTCCATCTGCCTTCTAACCACCAAATCTGGCTTTCATCCTCATCATTACTTACAATCCTCCCATCCCTCAGTTCTTTGCTAGGCTATCATCCCTGGCAAAGCAACACTCTCTTCCTTTTCTCATCTTGACCTATTGGTGAACAAGTTCATCTCTACACTATCCTCTCCTGTCTAGTCTCTTGCCCTCTTATACTTTTTTTTAAGTGAGGCAATTGGGGTTAAGTGACTTGCCCAGGGTCACACAGCTAGTAAGTGTTAAGTGTCTGAGGCCAGATTTGAACTCAGGTACTCCTGACTCCAGGGCTGGTGCTCTATCCACTGTGCCATCTAGCTGCCCCCCTCTTATACTTTCATTGATATCACCTTGCCAAATCTAGCTTTGGGCTGTTCTGACTATCCACAGCTTGCAATCCTAATCATGTGATGTTGAAACAAAGATGGAAAAAAGTAAAAATTCCATACTGACTTCCCACTACAAATTTATGCTACACAATCTCAAAGCAATTCTCACTGTGGAAAGGCACATTTTATATTTCCTCATGTGGCTCAATATCCCACTTAACACAGCAGATTTTCCATAACTTTTCCTCCTTCTTTACACTTCCCATGGCTGCCTTCAGCTGCTCTCTCCCTCTCAGATGAGAACAATGCCTGATATTTTACTGAAAAAGTTGAGGCCATGTGCCAAGAGAGCCTTCTTCTCCCCTCCTCATCTCACATAAGTAAGATGTCTTCTTCCACTTTCTCCTCCTTCATTCCTGTTTCCCATGAAAATCTAGTCCTTCTTGCCAAGGCAAACCCTTCTATATGCATGAATGATTCTATTCCATCCAATCTTCTCTAGTAGATTGCCCCTGCTATAATACGTATTCTCACTTATTGTCAATTTATCTTGGTCTACTACCTGCTTCCTGACTCCTTACAAACACCCTCAGACCCCCACTATCTCAGAAAACCCTCAACTTAATCTATTCACTACTGCTAGCTATCATTCTATGTCTCCTCTCCTTTTTCTGGCTAAATTTGACAAAGTTATATACAGTCAATGCCTCTCCTTCCTTTCCTCTCTTTCCTTTCTTTACTCTTCAATCTGGCTTCTGACCTCATCATTCCACTGAAACTGTTTTCCAAAGTTACCAATGATCTCTGTGATAAAATTATTAATAATAGGGGTTTTGGGACTCCCAGAGGTCCCCACTGAGAGAGCATGGCCTGACCTTTCCTAAGACCATCCCAAAGACAGGAAGTTACCTCACTCAAAACCACAACCACCTGAAAGCTTGTTCCCTCCAGAGGATCTGTTCTCTGGGCTCTGACATTAGCATGACTGTGCTGAACCACCCTCAAATCCAATGAACCAGTAGATTTGAATGATGCTAGCCAATTAGCTTTAAGCAGTGTGCAAGGGCTTCCTTTCATCCTTCCCTCAGAGAGCTTATGCTTGCTGATCACTCTCTTGGCCTGGGAACACAGAAGGGGAGCCACACAACTCAGTTCTCTTTCACTCCCCTAGATCCTAGCTAGGCTTTCTTTCTTTCTTTTTTCTTTTCTGGTGAGGCAATTGGGGTTAAGTGACTTGACCAAGGTCACATAGCTGTTAAGTGTCAAGTGTCTGAGGCTGGACTTGAACTCAGGTCTTCCTGAATCTACGGCTGGTGCTCTATCCACTGCACCACCTAGCTGTCCCATAGCTAGGCTTTCTTAGTTTTCAGGGCCATGTTCTCTGTCTTTACTAATACTTAATATGTTTTAATAAATGCTTAATGTTGGGGCAGCTAGGTGGCACAGTGGATAAAGCACCAGCCCTGGATTCAGGAGGACCTGCATTCAAATCTGGCCTCAGACACTTGACACTTACTAGCTGTGTGAACATGGGCAAGTCACTTAACCCTTATTGCCCTGAAAAAAAATTTAATTTAATTTTAAAAAATAAATGCTTAATGTCCAAAACTGGTGCACTAGTCTCTACTTTATAAGTAACACTATATTAGGAACTCCAGGTAATTTTCCCCAAATTTGGGACAGAAATAAGGTTACCACATATAGTTTTACTTGCCACATCTCTTAATCACCAAATCCAATGGCCTTTTCACAATCTTCATCTTTATCTCTTTGCAGCCTTTCATCCTATTGACCACCCTCCCTCCCTTACTACTTTCTTCTCTTTAGGTTTTTATGGTGCTGCTCTCTCCTTACTCCCTACCTATCTGATAGTGTACTTTGACATATTATTTAATACTGGGTGTCCCCTAAGGCTCTGTGTTATGTCTGCTTCTTTTTCTCTATATACCATTTCACTTAGTGATCTCACAATTCCCTTCAATTTGACTATCATCTCTATACAGATGATTCTCAGATTTATTTGTCCAGCCCTATGTCTCTGCTGACTTCCAGTATCACATCTCCAACTACCTATTAGACATTTTGAAGTGGATATCTCATAGATATCTTAACTCAACATGTCAAAAAATGAACTCATTCTCATTTCACCCAAACCATCCCCCCGTTTTTTAACTTCTCTATTACTGTGGAAAATTCTGCCATCATCCCTAGAAGTATCTAATCTCAACTCTTCACTCTTTCTCATTCTTCCTCATATCTAATCAGTTGCCAAGTCTGATTGTTTCTAACTTCAAAACTTTTCTCATATGTGCCCCCTTCTCTCCTCTGACCCTGGCACCACCCTAGTGCAGGCCCTCATCACTTCATGCTTAGACGAATGCAATACACTGTTTGTTAATATGACTGCCATAAGTATCTCCCCACTCCACCTCATCCTCCAAAAGCTGTCAAATTGATTTTCCTGAAGTACAGGTCTTAACATGTCATTTTCCAATTCAGGCAACTCTGATAGTTTTCTCTTGTCTCCAGGATCAAATATAAAATCCTCTTTTTGGCTTTTAAAATTCTCTATAACCTGCTCACTTTACACACTCCCTCCCACTTTACAAACTTTGCTATGCAGTGACAATGGCCCCATCTTCCAATGCTAGGCATTTTTATTTGCTGCATCCTCTTCCATCCCCCACACCTGGAACTCTCTCACTCCTTTGTCTCCTCTATCTAGCTCCCTTAAAATCTCAGCTTTTTGCGAGAAGCTCCCCCCCCCATTAATACTAGTCCATTCTGTCTGTGGATTAGCTCTAAGTTATATCTTGTTTATATGTAATTGTTTCACATTGTCTCTCCATTAAATTGTGAGCTCCTTGAGAATGTGTATTTGTCTTTTGCTTTTTCTTGTATCCTCAGTACCGAGCATAGTGTCTGGTACATAGTAGGTGCTTAAAAATTGTTGACTGACTGATTCTGAGGTAATGTCATCTGGTCTCAACTTGTTCTAGGATTTATTCTTTCCTAAATTTACAGAGATATGAGATTTGAGCTGTAAGCTTTTAGGAACCCTAACGATGATCATGAGTTCAATTCATTATATTTCAGTGCAATTCAGGAGGTAATGCTTTGCAGTGTTCTTTGTTTGGAATAGATAGGCTGCACAATAAATTCCATAAATTCTTAGCTCCCCATTTATCTAACTAAGATAAACTCCCCCCCTTCAGATTTTCTTAAAAGCAGAATGTTATCACTGAGAGAGCATAGATCTACCCAGCAGGATAGTTAGGATTTATTTCTGTTTTCATCTCTAGCTGATTTTAAGAGCTTTGGCATTTCAAGTAACCATTTTTTCCTCAAACAGTGGAGAAAATAATTCCTACCTCCTAGCAGTAGAAATATTGGGAGAAACTAGATAAAAATATCTAACAGATATGAACATTTCTGAGAAATGTAACAAAAAGAGGTTATTCTTTTACAGTATTATGCTTGTGGAAGGTACTTATAAAATGTTTTACTAGTTGAATTAAATATGACAGAAAATGGAAGCCTAATGTTCTTTCAATGGAAATATGTTTTCTTGGCACTGAAAAATGGAGACAAAAAATGAGGTCTTCTTTTTCCAGAATCTCAGAGTTGGTAAGGATATCAGAAGCCATTCAATTCAACTTATCATAACCAAGGATCACTTTGCTGACATTCCAATAAGTGGGCATCCAATATTTGTAGGAAGCTCTCTAATGAGGGTTAATCAACTGCTTTCTAAGAAAGTCTATTTCATCTGGGACAAGTCTAACTGGAAAGAAGTATTTATGATATATTAGCAAATGGTCATTCAGCATTTGTGGGAAGATAACTAATAAGGGCTTATGGAGTGCTTCCTAAATCATTCTGTTTCATGTGGGGACAACTTTAATTGGAAAAGTATATTTCCTTTTATTTATTGATGGAAAACTTAACTCTTTGTACTTTTAACCCATTGTTCTAATTTTTTTCTCTGTGACCACAATTATAAATTCATAAACACAACACCTGCAAATTTTGAAATACGATTAAGTCCTACCATTAAGTCTTCTCTTTCCCATCTGGTTAAATATCCTCATTAAAAACAGAAAAAGCAAAATCCCCAAACCCCAAAAAACAAAAAACAAATCTTTATATGTTATGATTCAAGGCCCCTCAAGATGCTGGTTGTCCTCGGGATTTTTACCAGTTCACCAATGTCCTTCCTATATTGCAGTTCCCAGAACTGAACACCATAATGAAAATATGGCCTGACCAAGGCAGGGCACAGCAGGTTCATGCATAAATTATTTTAGGATTTTAAGATCAATGACTTTATGAATGAGGAACTAAGACCAAGAGAATTGAATTAATTTAGTCAAAGCCACATTGATAGGCAGTTAAGTGGTAAAACAGGTATTTTAAATTTCAAGTATCTGGGTCCCCCTGAAGTGAGATGACTATTTTTTTCAGCTACAGCAAGTCCTAGGTTCTCTGTCTCCAAACTGAGCACTTTTGTCCTTATACCATAGAGTTTCCTAAGAGATATCACTTCCTTTATTCTGAACTCTGTATCTTTCTTATATTTACTCTTTTGTTTCCAGGTTTCATGGTTGAGACTCTGTATATGCCATATAGAGTGCAAAAAGTGAAAGAACATCAAAAAACATCTGTATTACAGAAGGAAGATCATATTAAATCCATTCTTATGACATTTAGACTAAACCTCAATAGTTCAATTTTCTTTAACCTGAGATCTAGCCATTGTTCTTTTGATTCTTTTCTTGATGTACTTCTCACAACTTTACTTAAAAGATGAGATTTTTAAAAAGGGGATCAAAAGGCTATTCCACTGAAATACCTCAGTAGAACTGCTTTTCATACAAAATTTATTTTTATTGTGGCAAGCTTGTCAAATTTGAGTCTTTAACAGGTAAGAGAATGTGGCCATTCTCAATCATATACTACAAAAATGGATTCTATGTGGTGCTTTCAGTTCACTTGACCTTGAATACCAGACTGAAATTTCCAGTTTTGCATGGGTCCAATAAACGCAAAATTGAAATATTTTATTCGCAATGCTTTCCACCTTTCAAAAAGAATTCTGATTTATTGCAAAAAGAAAAGAAGGTTTCTGTTTTTCTTTGTGGTTTGCATACTAGTTAACATCTTATTATCTAAAACCACTCTGTGGCCTTGCAATCTCATTTCAAAAAATATAGCCTTTAAAGCCATTTTCTTTAAAATTTGGGATAATGTTTTCCCTTTATCCTAAGAGAATGTTCTTCAATTTTGTCCCCTTCAAAGGATAAGGCAACTTCTTAACAATAGAAAATCCTGAGCTATAACCCATTATTTGCATCACACCTGCAGAACCCCCAGGCTTTTTAGGCTCAAGAATTACTTCAGGACAAAATGTCATTGTCAGTCTCTTGATCCAGTCATCCTCTTCACTCTTTAGAAGAGAAAAAAAGGAATCCTCTTAGAGGAGGTCTTAGTATTTTTCTCTTTAAGGTGAAAAGAAAACCTCCTTGAGCCCCTGCCTGCCCACAGTTCAGGCCTTGATTTGTGAGGCTCAGGTCTTGCACTAAATCAAAGTTGAATGCTTTATGTCTGTAAACCTTATTTCCACTTAGTGGGATTATAAAGACCACTGCATTAAGCAAACAAAACCATCAATTTAACATCAAACTAGACAGAACTGTAAATTAAGCATGCCCAAGATATGGAACTCACAGAACACCCATAAATCTAGAAGGAGTGAAATTTCAGTTGAGATTGAGAATGGAATTATAAAACTGGGGAATCAGGGATTTGAACGTTTCCAGAACTTTTTTTCTCGTTCATTTTCTCCCAAGTGGTAGCTTATATTAAAATAAACAAACAAAAAAACAAAACCCCTCCTAAATAGAGTCAATATGGAATGTGTGGTGAGGTTAGCTGAGAAAGGAAGAGTCAAAGGACAGCTCCTCTGAGCTTATCCAGATGTCAGGGTTTAATGGAAACTTAGAAATCAGAAGCAACACCTCAGCTGTAAAGCTTCTCAGTATGCAGCCTAGAATAGATATGTGCACACTACTTTTCCAGAAAATGTAGAACTGACAAGTTTTCTGGTTACAGAAAAAGACCTCAGAGTTTCTCAACTAATTCAACATGGAACATTTCAGGCAATCAAGAAACCTGTTACCAATTATCCCATTTGACCTACCATATCCATGTGCTTCAAACAAAATAATTCTTTAACCCCCTCTTTAAAACATCCATTTACATCTTTATTTACAGAGCAAAGAGTTCAATTCTGTCTTCACTTTCTGACCTCAGCTTACATTGACTTCAGGGATTTGTAGGTGTAAGTCAAAGAAATACTATGTAATTTTAAAATGACCAATTTTGTGATTTTATACTTTTTTTTTCCTTTCTGGTTTTGTCTTTATTAACTCCCCAAATCCAGTGATTTTCTCATATCAGATCAACAGTTCTTACTTAATCTAATTCAAAGGATGCATAAATTCATCATTTTGGGGGCTCTTTCTCCACCTATGAAGAGTATTAAACCATCCACATCTTAACAGATGATCTTGATTGAGCTGCTATGGCCAAAGAAAGTATTATTAGTGTTTTGTGACAAAATTTCATTTGGTGATTAACATTTGCAGATTTAGCTAGGCTAGTCTTCTGCTGACCCTGGCCCTGGCCCTGATCCTGAAGCTTTCCCAGGTTGACAGCAAGAATTTTTGTTTGGCTAGTACACTTTTTTTCTTTTTCTTTCTTTCTTTTTTTTTTTTTTGGTGGGGCAATGAGGGTTAAGTGACTTGCTCAGGGTCACACAGCTAGTAAGTGTCAAGTGTCTGAAGCTGGATTTGAACTCAGGTACATCTGAGGTAAAGGGCAATGCTTTATCCACTGTGCCACCTAGCTGCCCCCTGCTGGTAGACATTTAAAGAACTCCTTCCTAGTCATCTCCACTTCCCAGCAAAGTAAGAGAATGTTAATAGATGAATCAATAGATTGGAAAATACGAGGCTGGTGCCACATCCTTGTTGCTGTGAGATTAAAAGTGAGAAATATAAATTAAACATAAAAGAAATGAAAGAAGACGAGAAATGAAACAACTGGGAATAAAGCATTAGGAAGAGAGCTATTGAACAAGGGCAGGGGTTCTTAATCTTTTCTGTGTCATGGGTTCCTTTGTCAACTTTGATGAAGACTATGGACCTCTTCTCAGAATGTTTTACATGTATATATATATATGAATATATTTATATAGATATGCACATATATGTATACATGAATATACCATACATCATACAATATATGGAGTTACAAAGGAAACCAATTATATATCTATATCTATATCCCTATTTATGGGACCATTAAGGAGTCCTCTCCTAGGGACTAGATAAATAATGGGAAAGACTTGGTTAAAGAAGGCAGAATCAAGAGTTTACACTGGCAGAAGGAAGGTTATTTTCTTAAGTAAATTTTAAAAAAGTTTTCTAATAGTCCAATGTGGAAACATTTTTTTTCAAAAATGGGGAGGTGTATGGAATCAATAATTTGAAATATTTTCTTTTAAATTGCTTTAAGAGCCAAAAATAAAGAGAAAAAATATGTTTTATTTTACAACTCTCCATAGTGTATTCCGCTAATGTCCAATTTTAATGTCTCATTATGATGTGGAAGAACCAGTATTCTTTTTTTTTCTTGTGGGGCAATGAGGGTTAAGTGACTTGCCCAGGGTCATACAGCTAGTGTCAAGTGTCAGAGACTGGATTTTAACTCAGGTCCTCCTGAATTCAGGGCCAATGCTTTATCCACTGCACCACCTAGCTGCCCCCTGACCCAGTATTCTTGAAGGTTAAACCAACAAAAGGTAAATATGGCAGGTCTTCCCAAGGTAACAAGGTGATCCATTCAGATGAAAAACTGACAAAAACATGAGCTTGGGCAGTCCCACCAATGAGACTTGCTTTGAAAATGTGTCAGCATGGTGATCATCTTGAGTGAAATTTGTGTAGACAGATGGATAGAAATAACCTCTCTTCCATACATATTACACAATTCAGGATGGTAAAGGCACACAACATTTTTCCATTAGTCAGGGCCTTACTAGCTCTTTCCCATGCCAATGTAATGCTGAAGTAGATAGAGAATCACTCAAGCAAGAACTGTAGAGAAAAAAAAAGAGCTTTCTGTTCACCTGAGCTTCTCTTCCTTTGGCTTTGGGCTTACATTAGAGAGGCTTCATTGGCTGGAGAAGCTTGACATGAACAAAGTGAAATCTATCACTCACCCCTTCATAACTGTGCTGACCTTCTTTGTGATGCTGCTTTTTAGGTACTCTCTGGGTCAGTTAAAGTATTTGGCCTCAACTACCTCACAGCCTAAAGCAGAGCAATTGTTCATGTAGCAGAAAGAACATCCTGGCCAAAGCACCGCCAGAAACTTTACATCAAAATCATAGAGGTAAATAATGTGGTTTTTTTTACGTACATGTGGGAATCCAAATGTCTCTACCTGGTCACATAAAGATGAAAAATACTTTAAAGAGGAACAAAAGAAGCCATACCTTCCCCAAAATACGACAGGGCAATTTTTCTACTCAGAGATTAATTAACCATGAAAAACCTTGGGTAGCCAATGAAGTGTTCTTGTTACTGTTTGAAACAAAAGTGAGAAACACTTTGAGGGTTGTTTGTAATATTTCAACATTTATTCTTCCCTTGGAATTTGTTTTAGCTGTCAGACAAACAGCACTTCTCTGCTATTCTGTGTTTGCTTGGTTAAATGTCACATGGAAATGGGGATAGATTCAACTAATGCCAAAGAGGACCAAATAAGTCAACATCTATTCATACCACAGGTGTCCAACATAAGTCTATCACTGAGTAATTAGGAGGGGTACTGAATTTGCCAGAGAATCTCTGTATGGCACAATGGTCCCCAAAACTATCCAGCTGTTGTTGCTGGTATCACTGTTGCTGCTGCTACAGGAAATGCCTCTTTCAGAGAGACAGATTCCAAGGATAAGTCTGAAACATAAATTTGGACAAAATAGGCTTCACTTAGGGTAAGGTTAGACTCTACTGCCTTATTAGATTAATAATGAGGGCTTGTTGTTGTTCAGTTGTGTCTGACTCTGTGACCCCATTTAGGCTTTTCTTGGCAGAAATACTAGAGTGGTTTTCTGTTTCCTTACCTGGCTTATTTTTTCCAGGAGTTTTCTTATGGCATTTTTTTGGAGGTATGTGGGACCAATCTTTTGGGAGCTCTGAAACGTCACAGTCTTTCCCCAGCCATCTTGGTTCCAGACCCTGGCTAATTCTTAATGATTAGGAAACAGGGTTCAGTGACTTGCCCAGGATCACAAAGATAGGAACGGTCTGGAGCCACAGTTGAACTCAAGAAAATGAGTCTTCCTCACTCCAGACCCAGCACTCTATCCACTGTACCACCCAGCTGCCGCAACAAAAGCTATGTCACCTTTGGCAAGTCACTTAAGTTCTCTAAGCCTTGTTTTCCTCATCTGTAAAATAAGGACATTGAACTGTATGTCACTACCAGCTCTCCATTTGTGATCACATGACCCAACATTTCTATGAGTTTCTGTGTCTTCTCAGCATTGGCAGTTACCAGAGCAAAAATCCATGCTTTGATTATCTAGAATTCTATGAAGGGCCATTATCATTTCTACTGAGTAATGATTAGAGACTAAGAATAGGGTTCCAACAAATATTGGTTCCCTTTCCTAGTAGTTTCACCATTTACTTTCCAATATAAACTTTTACATAGCGTTTAGGGCCAACAAGATTGCAACTCTAGAGACGACCACCACTATCACCATAAAAAAATGAGAGAGAGAAAAATAAATCTCAGAAACATCCATCAAGTTTCTAATGTGGTTAATTTGACCTGGTTTGTTGTACATGGAAAGAATAGGACAAGCAGCCTGGGTATATGCATTGTTAGCAGACTTTACCAAGCTGTTGAGCTACTGCTCTCTGACCAAAGGTCACTCTCTTGAGGCCCATTCAAGCTCATAGTTTCTGTGGGTTACCTTCCCACTTGCTCTTTGTGTTAATGAAGCTCATTTAAGATAAGCCAGAAGCCAACAGCTGTCTATTTCTTTCAGGACACTTGACAAGGGAAATAAACATTTCCTCTTCTTCCCCTCTGACCAGGCTCAGCCAGCTATTTGGTTACTGTCCCATAGAGCAGTATGTCTTTTCCAATGGTAAGAACACATTAATCCATCTGATAAAGGGGAGTTTGAAGAAGGTGAGCTAAGCCTTGGGTTCCTTTTCCTGTCAAGCTTCATTTTCTTTTACCTTTGAAATGTTCCAGGATCCTCCTTCAGCCCTGTCAAAGATAATTCTGTAATCCCAGTAGAGAGTTCAAATTAATTAACCTTTAATAATATTATCAGTGGACATTAAGCTAGCTTGAAAAAGGGGCCTGCTGTGGTGACTTTGCATGCTTTTTACTATCTAGAGTTTTCTGTAGATAGCTTGCCAGAGTGAAGACCTATTATTGTTATTTGTGTGCTATTATGTACAGTTATGTATATAAGACAAAGCAAATACAGTGGTAGATAGGGAACTAATTAAATATTTCTTTTAAAATTTCATATGTAATTTATAGCAAATATGCTATAAGGTAGGTGACTCATTGAATTGCTCTATTGTTATTGGAAATAATGATTTTTCCAAATGATGTATATGTTTAATGGGAATAAAAAGTTTTCTTCTTTGAAGCCTAGTACTATATTGACAGAAAGACAGAAAGACAGACAGACAGATAGAGAGATACATAGATACATAGATAAATTTTCAGTCCCATCAGTTTTGGTAGATTTTCAGCCCACATAATTTAATAAATCCCTCTTCAAGACAAGAAAATGCCATTTTTAATGGCATCACCTCTGCCTTCTGGTACAGGATATTGACTGATAGTACCAGAAACACATTTTCAACTAGGATCTATTTACTGTGGACAATACAGAAAACAGCTAGTTTATGAGGCACAATAATATCTTATCAGGAGATCCTACATATCCCCCTTATATTGCAAACTCTTTGATGTCTGAATCGATAACTAAAAGTAAAAAATATAAACAAAAACAAAGGCTCTCAAACCATAAGGGTTTTGCTTATCTTTCTGCTTCAAGTTTCATTTGCATCTTTTCATTGAGACATGCTTTTCAATGAGACTTTCTTACAAGTTATACAAAATAATACCAAAGCAAAATGATGTAAATAAATGTGTCTGGCTGGTAAATTCTGTTAATGTTGTTTTCTTAGCCCCTCTGTGAAACTAGATTTATGTTCTGGATAATATTCTTCTAGTGTTCATAAATATAATTTTCATCAGTAATATTAAGGGATAATCTAAAATTTGAGTCAAGATGATATCTTCATCTGTCCCCCTTCAGATTTTATTGACTTAAATTGTCTTTATGAAATGTTAAAACTTTCTTTAAGGCTCCCTTTTTCTATGTGAATATCTAGTGACTTAAGAAACCTCTAGATAAGAAATTCAAGCTGCATTTGAAGATACAAATCATCTTTCAAAGATGTCTACCTTTTGAAATTCATGTGCTTCTGTGTGTGGTAGGGGAGCCTATTTTATAAGCAAAAGTGTTTACTACTTAAGATAAAGGAGATTAAGAGAAGCCATCAAAAACACAGGCATGATCAACTATTATCAAAGATAATAAGACTGGAGTGTTCATTTCAGTAAGGTTCCTCAGAAAAGGGAATTTTAGGCTAAATGGAATTGCTACAAGTGAAACTAGTAAAAGATGATCTCCAATATTGTCAAATTATACATTTTGGCCACATTTCTTCTGCTTGTGTTGAATGGATAAACAGAATTCTATACCCATCCTGTTGGCAACCTTGCCTGGAAATACCTGAAGTGCAGTGATATGGCTAAAGACTAGAATTCCATAAGTGAGTAATGGATGCATGAGATCACTAACATATGTATAATCCAGAAAACTCTCATGAGTCACAATTGGACCCATGTATAAGTCTCTGATGTAAAAGTAAACTAGTGTGTAAGAATCTCTACTAATAAGAGGTGAAATACACTTATTATTTCAAGAAGAAAATAACTACCACCCCACCTATACTCTGTTTCTGTCTTTGTCTCTCTGTCTCTGTCTCTCTTTACACACACACACACACACACACACACACAGGGATAGATAGATAGATAGATAGATAGATAGATAGATAGATAGATAGATAGATAGATAGATAGATAGATAGATAGATAGATGATAGGTAGATAGATTTAAAAGATTTCAAGGGACATGATAGCTGTCTTTAAGAATTTGAAGGACTGTCCTGTGGGAGAGAGATTAGATATCTTCTGTTGGCCTCAGAAGGCAGAACCGGTAGCAATGACTAGAAGGTATTTAGAAACAGATTTTAGCTTGATATAAGGAAACACTTCCAAATGTTTAGAATGTGCTGCTCAGGAGCAGTGAGCTGGCCAATCACTAGAGATTTTCAGCATTCATTTAAAAAAATGAGTTCCAAATTCTCTCCCTATTTCCAGTCCCTCTCCTACCTATTGAGAAGGAAAGCAATATGATACCCATTACATATGTAGTCATGCAAACCATATTTCTATTATTTAATCTTTTACTATCTTTAGTTTTTTAACATTTTGCTTTTTTAAAAATTTCACTGGAGATTTTTAAGCAGTGGATGATAGAGCCCTTGCCAGAGATTTTTCTCATGGGGAGTCCTATTTAAGTACAAATTGAACTAGATATCCTCTGGATTCTCTTTAAACTCACTGGTTCAATGATGTAGAGAAATAATAAGGTTTCAGGGACATTTCTTGAAGTAAATTCCTGTTTCTATATCCTTTTTTTTCTTCAGTCATAATTTAAATACTTAGAGAAAATATCATTACTTTAATACATTTAATTCTATTGACTGTAGACAAATGACTTCATTGAAATAGTATGCTTTATATTTAAACACATTACTTGAAATTCATACTGTGCAGACTCCTTTTTAAAAATAATTTATCACTAAACACCAAATCAAAAGAAACACGTGCCTGCAATGAAAAAGGCAGACTTCTTTGACCTTTGTTCTTATCAGCAGTCAAGCAAGGAAAGACCTGCTGTTATCATTGGACCAGTAGAGAATTCAAAACCTGTCAATGAGACGATGTGGCAAAAGACTCCAATTTCTGTACATTGAACTTTGCTTTCCACCTCAGACACTTCTTGGTGGTATGATCAGGGGCAAATGACTTCATCTCCAAAACCCAATTTCTTCATTTGTAAAATGGGGATAAAAATACTTGTAGTAGCATGATCTATTTGTTAGGGTTATGAAAAGGAAAGGACAGAAGGAATAGTTCCTTCTAATTGAAATCAACTTTGGCCTTTAAAAAGAGATGCCTATCTACCCTCCTTTCTTCTATATACAGGACAAGGAGATTATGGATATGGAATACTGCAGGCAGTGGCAGACTTAGATTAGAGGCAGTATGCAGTAATGGGTTGGGAAGTGGAATAATAGTCAGAAAGATCTAGGTTCAATTCTCACTTTATATCCTTATTACCTGTGACTTTTGTAAGCCATTTAACCTTTTATGTCTAAAATGAGGGAGTTGGAATAGGGGACAGCTGAGGTTACTTTGAGCTCCAAATCTATGAAGTTATGATGTGATGATCAGTTTTGTTGAACTCTCAAATTCGTCTTTTTAAGAAATCTTTATTATGGAGGTCATGACTTCCTGGGTGGAATGATTAATACATATTAGGAAATGAAGATGATATAAAAACAAATATGCTGATAAAATTAACTTGAGGAAAAAAAGCTGTGACCAGAAAAAAAGGGAAGTTTATTGGAAGAAACAAAGAAGAGAAAGAAAAATGAAAGAGAAATTTAAAAATGATCTTAAACTTAATATTTGTTAATGTTCACTCCTTCCTCTAATTACTTTGTATTTGCTGATCTGTATGCTTGTTATATACCCCAAGGAAAATATAACCTCCTTACAGGCAGGGGCCATTTAAAATTTTTATCTTGGTATCCCTAATTAAGCACAGTGCTATGTATAGGGTAGAGTATTAATGAATGCTCATTGAATTGAATCACAAAATTTTAAGTGCTGTAAAATGTGAACTATTATGATGATGATACAGAGTTAGATTTTTATTATGAAAATAAAGTTCCTTGATATGAATAAGCTGTGCTTGAAAGAATTTGGTCTTATGAGTCACCTACTGCTCTCAAAGTAGTGTTAGTTGGTTTCTTGGTGAACTGGGAAGGAGATAAGTTCCCTTCCATGGGTCTTTAACATCCTTCATGTCCTCACCTCAAAAATCTAAAGTGTAATCTCTTCACTTCCTCATGATAACCCTATTGGGAGAACCATGTTTATGCAAGGAAAGGTGGTGAAGGGAAGCATTAGAGGAGCTGAGAGGCCTTTTCATCAAATGACTGCCAATATGGAATTCCACGAGATGGGAACACCCACTGAATACCCAGGGATTGAAGGACTCCATGATTTACCAAGACACAGGCTTCAGCAGAAGAAAATACTTAGGCTAATGAATTGAGATGGCTGCATTACCATGTTATAAATCAGTAAAGAAGTTCAGATGACATTATAAACCACAGAAATATTGCTTTTGTGGTTTATATTATAAGCCCAAGTTGATGTTTAGGGTAAAAACCATTCCTAGCCATCTAGTACTATTTATAATATACAAGGTATGATGTTTTTATTGTTGTTATTATAGCTAAAGTTTTCAGTATTAAGACTGGTTTCCAAGAGGAGTTTTAGGAAAGGAAAACCTTGTGAATGGGAGGCTTGCATGAGCTTAATAACTGTCTGACAGATTCTTGCACTCCTGTTTTTCAAAGTGTCAAGTTAACTTTACTACAGCTTGATTCAGTGCTTCCGGGCTCCTTCTTTCCCCTGTCTACTTTAGTACTATCCTTTCCATAGAAATTGGTTTGGAATAGGATGCATAATTTCCATGAACAAAGCAGCATCTGTTTCTCTAAATGAAAGAAAAGAAGACAATTTGGAAAAGGAATATTTTCTCCTAATTATATGGTGGCTCCCCCCGCCTTTTATAAAATAGTTGCTATTTTAGTAACAAAGTGTCTTATAATTAAGTACTACAAGGATTTGTAATCTTACTAGTGTATATGAACCCACCACTGTTATAGATTCAAACCATGAATGACTTAAAAGAGAATTTTATATGTACACACATAATTTTAAGGTTTGTAAAGTGCTTCACATGTATTACCTCATTTGGTTCTCAAAATACCCCTGTGAGGGGGCATTATTAATGGTATTATTAATATCATTTCACAGATGCGAAGTCCCAGTCAGAGACCTACCATCAACAGCTATTAAGTATCTGATGTCATCCTGATGCTGAGTCCAACCCTATATTACATATTCATTCTCTAAAGGGTTTTCCAGAGTTTTTGTACCTGAAAATTGTACCATCCCTTAACCAATCTGGTGATAAGCCTTCCCTTGCACTACACTGGCTTTGGCCTTCAATGATCCAGCAGTATCTCTATGCCATGACAAATCGTTGGAAGAACTATTCAGAATAAGAGGGATTTATCCAATCCTAATTTACAGTTTATATTCCTTTTCCAGGAATGGTCCATGTGAAGTGAAATTCAGCTCATGTCTCTATCCCCTCCCCACTATCCCTGAAAATAGAAATGAAAAAAAAATCCATCATTTCATATATTAAAGATTAATTTAAGATTCTACAATCAAATTTAATTTATCCATTCAAAGTATCCATTTCTGAAATTTGTCATTGTAATAGGACTAAGCTTTTCTCTACATCGCTTAGTAGATTTTCAGTGAATAAGATTGAGACTGGAGAAAAAATGAAAATGAGTGAGGTGTGAAGTTCCTTAATGGAAGAGATAGATTTGTTTCATTTATTCTTCCAACAAATTCACTGAATACATACCATATATAATATACTCCTACTTTGTAAGTTCCTTGCAAATAGA
This sequence comes from Dromiciops gliroides, assembly GCF_019393635.1. Taxonomy (NCBI): domain Eukaryota; kingdom Metazoa; phylum Chordata; class Mammalia; order Microbiotheria; family Microbiotheriidae; genus Dromiciops; species Dromiciops gliroides. The sequence goes on from NC_057861.1 coordinate 408,648,182, forward strand.
GACTGTTTTATTCTTTTTACTTATATCTCCAGAAATTAGCATTGGTGTCTTGGCCACAACAGGCTTGTAAATAAATATTTGGTAATTGACAATGAACAGCAGTTCTTCACTTTTTTGGCAGTCTGATGAAGTGTGTGGACTCTTTCTCAGAATAATCTGTTAAGTGCATAAAACAAAGTACATAGTATTGTCCCAAAGGAAACCAATTACATTGAAATAGTATATATATACACACACATATGCATTATGCTTTGTTTGTGTGTGCATTATGTTTAAAGTATAAATACACATACTCATACACACATTATTGTTGGTCAGTCATTTCAGTCATGTATAACTTTTAATGGTCCCATTTGTTGTTATTTTTGCAAAGATACTGGACTGGCTTGTCATTTCCTTCTCCAGCTCATTTTACAGATAAAAAATGAGGTAAATAGGGTTAAGTGACTTGCTTAGGGTCACACAACTATGTGTCTGAAGTCACTTTTGAACTCAAGTCTTCCTGAATCCAGGCTTGGTGTCCTCTTCACTGCACCATCTAGCTGCCCTACATACATACACACATGCATAGAAAAGTTCAAACACCCCAGAAATTAAGCATCATCTCTGCCCCCAAGGATTTTCTACTCTGAATGGGATGGTAAAATATAGGTAACTATAGCAGAAGGTAGTTTTTGATAAATCTTAGAGAAGCATGACTCTATAGTAATTGAGAGGAAATAGATCATTTCTAGGTAGAATGATCAGATAAAGAGGTTACTTTTGAGCTAAGTGCTGAAGGATAGGCAAGATTTCAATGACCTCATTTTCTCTTTTCTGATTGCTTCATATAGCCAGACTTCAAGAGCATTTTCAAAGAGCTAGGACCATCTGGTAAATGCTTGAATAACAATTTTGTCACTTTGCAGTTCACAATCCAAAACAGCTTGAATATCAAATATCCACTCAAGTTTTGAAAAATTGTTGAAGGCACATATCAGTAGCAGCTAATCCATGAGTTCAGTAGCATATATTTACTGACAGGGAATCTGGAACCCCCCCAAATTCATATAGCTTATCAAAAGTCACGCACTCTTCTAGGGAGTGAGAAATTAGACTCAGGTGTTTCAAAGTGCAATAAAATCCACTAAGCCATAGCTGCTTCCCCAATCTACTCTATGCCTTGAGTATCAGCCCAGGGTTATTCATGTATTCAAAGTAGATTTTGTAACAAGGAGAGAACTTTTTATGGGCTTCCTCTTTGTGTATTCACCCTCAGGCTTCTGCATTTCTGTAATATGTCCCTTTTGGCAAAACAATATACCTTCTTTCCACAATTTTTACTAAGAGTGTGTAGGATAGAAAGGTCACTAAATCAAAATGTACCCAACTATATTTGTGTTCAGTTTGACAACATAAGCATAGACTTCCTAATGGCATTTTTAATGATAGATGTCAAATTTTAAAATAACTATTATTCTTTGTGTTAATGACTTTAATATTCACATGGGGCAGCTAAATGGTATAGTGGCTAGAGCACTGGCCCTAGAGTCAGAAGGACATGAGTTCAAATCCAGCCTCAGACAATTGACACTAGGTGCGTGACCTTGGGTAACAAACTTATCCCTGATTGTTGCAAACATCTGGGGCTATCTCTAGCCATCCTGGTGTATATCTTGCCACTGGACCCAGATGGCACTGGAGAGCAGTGGTGCTGGTGACTTTGCACAGTTCTCACTTACTTAAATCCAATTCACTGAAAGTCATGACATCACCTCCCCATGTCATGGCCCTCTTTCAGAATGAAGAACAAACAACAAAAAACAACAAAAACAAGGGTTAAGATCCACACACTACTACTCTTGTGATTAAATTTCATAGAGAAAGGAAGCTAACACTCTCTCCATTTATGTGAATAAATGTATGTGTGTATGTATATATATATATATACACCTTTATGTGCATGTCATTTGTATACATCTAGAAGAGTATAGATAGAGGTATATAAGGTAGAAACATGAAATATAGGTGTGTATATATTTTATATATAAACCCAGAGGTTCATATATGTATACTTAGAGTATGTATTTGTATGCATATGTATATGTACATATGCATATATTTATGCTTATAGACACATGAAGACACAGACATGATCATATTGTACATATATGACATGCATGTTATGTGCATATACACATGTGTCTTCATTGCATATGTATGCATGTTTATTGTATATATCTATATGTGTGTATGTATGTGTATACATACAAACACATTAGAACAAAGGTTTATCTTTTAAATAGCAACATTCTATACAACATTTTTCCAAAGAATTAAAAACTAATATTAAATGGAGGGTGATATGATGGTATGCAGTGCATGTGAGCAGGTTACTACAATATATAACCAATGAGAAAATTTAAAGAACAGGATTAAAAGTTGTCATCAACAAAAAGTAGAAGAGGAATAATAGAAGCTTATTTATGTATCTAGATAGGTTTTAGATGTCGATGTTAAGTTGAACGAGAGGGATGCTTTATGTCCCATCAGGCACTAATTCTATGATCCTAAACTCTATTGATGTTTAATTGGTAACATATTCATGCTACCATTTATATAATTGATCTATAGGTAGAGTAGATGTTATTGGAAAGGGTTTAGACAATGATCTATAAGCAATCAGTAATCAGAAGTTGGTGACTGCTCAAATTTAGTCACCAAATAAGTTTAATCTTTGGGGAGTTGTATAAACTTAGCCATCTCCTAGAATGATGCATTAAGGTATTTCTAGGCACTCAGCACCTTGAAAAGAGTCTCACAAAATCATTCTCCATTTCCCTTCCAGTCCTGAGCCACACTGCTGAAATCTGATAACATTTTCCGGTTTGTGCTTCAAAGAGAATATAATGAGATTGCAGTTGGAGGAGAGATAATTGTCCTATATTATATTTGAGGAAATGATTGTGTAGCCTTTAAAATATGACTGTGAGAAACACCTGCAAGTGCCAGCCTCCCTGTCAATAAATTCCATCCACCAACAAAGTTACCTAGTTTAGAGGAGGAAATATGTCTTCCAAAGGACACCTACGGTAGGTAAATAGCTGGATAGAGAGATAAAAATATAGACATATATATCTATGCAATCAATATAGATCCATATGTAAATAAAACAAAAATAATGCTTCCTTTCCACTGAACTTCTAGACTCAAAATGTAAACAATAAAAATGTTAAACTCCCTATATGATAAAACCAAGAGAACTGTAGAAAACTTTCAAAGTTAAAACTCCTTAAAATGTTATTTTGTGTTTTGATGATGTTTTTTCTGTCTAACTTGAGTGTCACAGAAAACTATACTTCTCTAATAACCATTAAGAAAAAATAGCATTGTAATGATTTAATTATCTGTTATTTGGCTCTTTATCATTTTTCTCTTAAAAATTAACTGTTTTATGGAGATAAGAAATCAAATTTAAAGTGCATAGTACAGAGTCTAGAGTTTGTATTTCCTATGTATTCCTCACAGTGCCTAGCACAATGGTGGGTATATAGTAGGCACTTAAAATACACATAGAATTGGATTAAAATTTACTATTGCCAAGCCCACATTACATGAGTGAATGTCATTTCCTCCACCTTCACCCATGAGTACTCACAATCCCCTTCTCCAAAACTCTGGGTCTAGTTAGCCAAAACATACTCAAAATTCAGTTTTGTTCCTTGACTTTCTCTGTTCTATGAAGTGCAATTCTAGTTTGAGGTTCTGCCATTGCCAATGGTTGTATGCATGATGATACTCCTGATTTGAGTCTCTGTTAGGCTTAGCCTTTATATTAGACTCTATTTATAAAAGCCAAAATATCTGCCTACTCATAAAAGCTTCCCATAAATTGTGGTATTATAAGGAGTAGTGTGAAGTACACTTTGGAACTACCCACTTTATACAGGCAGATGAAAGTCTGGGCGGTAGAATTTTAGTGGCTAGGTCCATCTGCCACCAGTCATTTGTGGAAGGAGATGTCTGTTTCTTGTCAGCTAGCAATAGGAAACACAGCAGGATTTAGGAGCTGCTGAAGTACAAAAAGAAAAGGGAACCCCACACACTATTCATGTCAGGTCATTTATGTGATCCAGGCTTTCTTATCCTTTGCATCTGGTAAATAAACACTCTCCATACTGTTTAGCATCAGATAGTACCTGCCTTGCTAAGCCAGGAAAAATGCACATGGTAAACAAGGGAACCTGCAACAGCAAAGAAAACACTTATAAGAGAAAACATCTTTAAAGATATTTAGTCTTGAGATATCTCATTTAACCTGCTGAGGCAGTGGCTAGGAATTAAGGTAACTAATATACCAAATCAAACCTTGCCTAATCACTATTCCCTTCATTAGCTGGACATTTCAGTGGAAAGTGGAAAGAGGGGGGTGAATCATCCAAACAATTGTCTCAGTTCTCTAATTTAGTATGATTCATCTCTATGTTTGATCCTTTTGGAAATACAGTCAATAAATACTCTGATATGTGGATGATTTTGATGGAAAGGTAAATGGGAAGAGGCAAGAAATATATTGAATAGTATGATTTAGGAGAAAGAAATATGAGAGTCCAAAGACAGATTTTACAGAAGACACATAGAAGAACTACATTTATGCAAGTATGAACAACTGTTAACAGAAATGAAGACAGACACAGATAACGATTAAAAATACCAATTGTCCATGACTAGCATGATTCAATTTAATAAAAATGATGATACTGTAAAAATTAATCTACCATATAATTAAATGACCAAAGGACTACTTTATAGAACTAAAAAAATAATAAATTTGCATGTCTGGAAAAAAATCAAGAATATCAAGAGAAAGTATATATATGTGTGTGTGTTACATACATATACACACACATATACATGTACTTATATATACACAAAATATTTTAAAAGCCATTTTGAAAAGTTATATATATTTAAAGTTATGTATGTTTTAAAAAGTCATTTTAAAGAATTGGAAGCTGAACATGACAGGCATCAAATAATATCAGTATGAGAAAATGATATAGTGTAAAAATAATAAAGACTCATTTTTGATAATATAATTATTTCAGTGTAAGTTATCTGTGTACAGTCAGATCATCACCAGAAGTAAGAAAAGAATTTATCACAAATAAGAAGAAAAAACAATAAAAAATACATGTTATACATTTCTAAAAAAAGAATGGGCAGGGGCAGCTAGGTGGTGCAGTGGATAGAGCACCAGCCCTGGATTCAGGAGGACCTGAGTTCAAATCCAGTCTCAGACACTTAACACTTACTAGCTGTGTGACCCTGGGCAAGTTACTAAACCCCAATTGCCTTACCAAAAAGAAAAAAAAAGAATGGGCAATAAGGAGAAAAAAAGATGGGTAAAGCAGTCAGATTACAGCAGGTATGTAAAGGATGATTCAAAAGTCTTAGTGCCATTTTATACTATTAAAATATTTTGAAATTGCATTAAGACTTTTGGAGTGCCCTGTGTAGAGGAGATACAAACTAGAGGTGATATAATAGTGAGAGCGTAATGAAACAATTTACAAAGAGGGAAAATTGACAAAGTCATGGAGAGGGGAATCTAGAATCTTATTAATAAATGGAAGGGATGATTTAGAGGATATGAATAATTACTGGTTTTGCATTTATAGAAAATCATTATGAAGAGCGCAAATAGAGGGCATACTCATTGAGGATATTAGTAGGGAATAAGCAGCCCTTTCAAAATTTGCAATTAAAAATTTTTAACATAATTAACGTACATAGAGAATGTAAGATCCCACTGTGATTGTTGCTTGTTGATTATGAAAAAGAAGTTTGGCCTATTCATCTACATAGGAAAAAACAAGTAAAGAATTTTTCTTCCCCAGATTTCAGTATGCATCGGAATGATCATCCTATAGAGCTTGTCCAACACCATGCAAGCTTGAGACAGTACAGATGGGCAATGACCTGAGGCCAGAGTTGAAAAAGAGAAAGTAGGCTTTTGGGAAATAGTTTTTAGAAAATTGAAGAGCTCAAGCTTCCCATATCAGCCAAGGTCCACCATTTCAAAATAAACATTTTTCATTATTTTTATATGGCAGTGAACATCACTGCTTCCAAAAAACTAAAGAAAAGAGAGCCATAGGGCCATTGTGCCATGTGTATAGTGGTTAGGGCCAGATTATAACATATAACAAATAAGGTACTCTAAGGTTGAATAGTAGTAAAGGATTTCACCAAGGAGTTCTCTGACAGGAAAAGAGATGAGATGGTCATATGAGAAAAACTATGATTGTATGCTTAGGGTCATTAAAAAGTTTTGCAAGTGGCTTTCTGAGAGGTGGCCAGCCACAATGTTCTACTAATTCTTTCCTGATGCCATGAAAATATATAGAAAGGCTCCCAGACTTTAGGTTGAGCCCCTGAGGGAAACTTTTGGGGGAACATGGGCAAGAGTCATGTAAGATGGAAAGACAGGGGGCAGCTAGGTGGTGCAGTGGATAAAGCACTGACCCTGGATTCAGGAAGACTTGAATTCAAATCCAGCCTCAAACACTTGACATTTACTAGCTGTGTGACCCTGGGCAAGTCACTTAACCCTCATGGCCCTGCCAAAAAAAAAAAGAAGGCAAGACATGAATGATTTAGAGGTATACTTTGGGAAGGAAATCTGTAATTATTGACATAAATAGATACATTAGAAGGGAATACCAGATAATCTTACTTGTTTTCTACGGAACCTGTATACAGGTGAAGAAGGAACAGTTAGAACAAAACATGGAACAACTGATTGGTTTAAGATTGTAAAAGGACTACAAGGCTGTATTGTCACCTTATTTGTTTAACTTATATTCAGAGTACATCAAGCAAAATTCCAGGCTGAATGAATCAAAAGTCAAAATTAAGGTTGCGGGGTGAAATATCAACAATCTCAAATATGCAGATAATACCACACTGATTGCAGAAAGTGAAGAGGAATTAAGAAGCCTCTTGATGAGGGTTAAAGAGGAGAGGGTAAAAGCTTATTTGAAGTTTAACATAAACAATAAAAACTAAAACTAAGATCTCAGAAACTGGTCCCATCACTTCCTGGCAAATAGAAGGGGAAGAAGTGAAAGTAGTGTCAGGTTTTACCTTCTCAGGTTCAAAGATTATTGAAGATGGTGACTGAAGCCATGAAATTAAAAGACACTTGCTCTCTGGAAGGAAAACTATGGCAAATGTAGACAGCATACTAACAATAGAGACATCACCTTGTCAACAAAAGTCCATATAAGTCAAAGCTATCTTTCCAGTATTAACGTATGGCTGTGAGAGTTGAATTATATGGAAAGTTGAGTGCTGTAAAACTGATGCTTTCAAATTGTCGTTTCAGAGAGGACTTCTGAGAGTCTCTTTATAACAAAGAGGTCATAACAATCAATATTTAAATAAATTGATTCAGACGGTTCACTGGAAATTTGAACACTGAAACTGAAACTTAAATACTTTGGTCACACAATCAGAAGACAGGACTCACAGGAAAAGATCATGATGTTGGGAAATATTAAGAGGAAAAAGAAAAAGGAACAGTGGAAGATGAAATAGTGTCATTTAAACCATGAACATGAACTTGAACAGACTTTGAGAGATTGGGGAGCATAGAAGGGTCTGGTATGTTATGATCCACAGGTTCATAGAGAGTCAGGTACCATTGAATGGATTAACAACAACAAAAAGACAACTTGCATTAAAAATGTAATTCTTTAGTTTTGATAGGGACTCTCTGAACACAATTAGAAAACACTTTTCATACAAATAAAATTAGATCTAAATAATTGAGAAAATATCAATTGCCCATGTATAGCCCAAATTAATATGATAAGACTGACAATTCTACCTATGTTAATATATTCAGTGCCATATTAATTAGACTACCTAAAATTATTTTATAGAGCTAGAAAAAATAATACAAAATTCATCTGGAAGAACAAAAAGTCAAGAATATCAAGGGAACTAATGAAAAAAAATGTGCAGGAAGGTGGACTAGCCATACCAAATCTGAGGCTAAACTATAAAGTGGCAGTCATCAAAACTATTTGGTGCTGGTTAAGAAATAGAGTGGTGGATCAATGGAAGAGGTTCTGCACAGGAGACACAGTAGCAAATGACTATAATAATCTACTGCTTGATAAACCCAAAGACAGAAGCTTCTGGAATAAGAATTCACTATTTGACAAACTGATGGGAAAACTGAAAGATAGTATGGCAGAAACTAGGCATAGACCAACATCCTTCACTGTTAGGTATGTGATTTAGAGATAAAGGTTGATACCGTAAGTCAATCAGGAGAGGAAGGAATACTTTACCTCTCAGATCTATGGAGAGGAGAGCATGACCAAACAAAAGATAAAGAATATTATGACAAAAAAAGAATATTATGAAATGCAAAATGGATGATTTTGATTACATTAAATTAAAAAGTTTTTGTGCAAACAGAAGCAATGCAGCCAAAATTGGAAGGGAAGCAGAAAGCTGGGAAACAATTTTTACAGCTAGTGTTTCTGATAAAGGTCTCATTTCTAAGAATGCAAGTCATTCCCCAATTAAGAAATGCTCAAAAAATATGAACAGAAAGGTGTCAGATAAAGAAATCAAAGATATCTTTTGCCATATAAAATGCTCTAAATCATTATTTATTATAAAATGCAAATCAAAACAACTCTGAAGTACCACCTCACACCTATCAGATTGGTAATATGACAACAAAGGAAAATAATAAATGTGGAAGAAGCTGTGCAAAAATTGGAATGTTCACTAATGCATTGTTGGTAGAGTTGTGAACTGATCCAAAAATTCTGGAGAGCAATTTGGAAATATGCCCAAAGGGCTATGTGGCTGTACATACCCTTTAACCCAGCAATATGCCTACTAGGTCTGTATCACAAAAAGATCATTAAAAAAGAGAAAAGGACCCACATGTACAAAATATTTATAGCAGCTTTCTTTGTGGTGGTAAATAATTGGAAATCAAGGGAATGCCCATCGATTGGGGAAGGGCTGAACAAGTTGTGGTATATGAATGTAATGGAATACTATTGTGCTCTATGAAATGATGAGCAGGAAGATTTCAGAAAAACCTAGAAAGACTTAAGTGGACTGACGCTGAGTGAAGTGAGCAGTACCAGGAGAACATTGCAAACAGTAACAGCAACATTGTGTGATGATCAACTGTGATAGACTTAACTCTTCTTAGCAATACAATGATCCAAGACAATTCCAGAGGACTAATGAAGGAAAATGCTCTCCATATCCAGAAAAAAAAACCTCTAATATCTGAATTCAGATTAAACCATACAGTTTCTCTTTTGAGGTTTTTCCCTTTTGTTCTGATTCTTCCTTCACAACATGGCTAAAGCAGAAATATGTTTAATGTAAGTGTATATATATAAAAACCTTTGTCAGATTGCTTTCTGTCTTAGGAAGGGGGGAGGGAAGGGAGAGAAGGAGAAAAATTTGGAAATCAAAATCTTATGAAAACAAATGCTGAAAATAATTAACTAACTAAATAAATAAATGGATAAATGAATTAATAAATAGATGAATTAATTAATTAAAAAAATATCTCTTCAAGAGGGATTTGAACCCAAGTCTTCATGACTCTAAAGCTAATAGTCTGTCATTGGATAGACCACGTCCTCTTCTACCTACCTTAATTCCTTCTCTCTGAGTTGTCTTTTAAAGCCATGAGAAATTTTGGGGCAATCTTTTTGTACCTTAGATATTACACTGTTTCCTTGCAAATATCATTGCTATTTTTAGTGAGGTAAACAATGATTCTTTCTATAAAGTACAAACACTTAAATTTGGAATGTATTTGGAGGGGTCATTTGTGTTCCTATCTTTTAGTAGAGAAGTAAATTAGTCCTTTTAGTATGAAAAGTGGAATAAGACTTACAATTGGGAGAAGGTGAGTAAATTGCTTTGCTAGTCATTTGTGCCTCTTTGGGAAGAATTCAAACCTACAATTAAGGATCTGATCTATCCCCAAAACTTTTTAGATTTTCAGAGAAATTATTTTCAGTCACCTCCCTTGACACAATTATTCTGGGCTTCATTTTATTTATAATGCTCAGGTTTTCTCCTTCTCATTTGATTAAACTGGCATTTTCATCATGTTGCTTATATAAGATCAGAAATTTCCCATATATTTTTAAGGCTTCTCTCAACTCATTTCTTTACTTCTCAAAGCACTATAACAAAGATATTGATTGATATTCAATTGTTAATTTTCTTCTTAATGTTGCTTTGATCCTTTGTATTGCAAACTTTTGATTAAATTTGATTCTCTGATTAAGGAAATCCAGAATTTCTGATGTGTTTTATATTTGGTTCTTTGTCATACATCATTTATTGTTTTCTTGCTGTCATTGTTGCCTTTAACTAAACAATATGAGATTTAAGTTTTCAGTTTCTTGTACAAGCTAGCTATTTGAGTAATCTTCCCAACATTTTTCTACAGATTTTCATAGCTCTTTCAATTTGTTTCTGTCATAAGGATCTCAAACACATGGTATTAGAAGTTTTCCCTGATACCTTTTCTCTGGTAATTCTTACCAGATCATCAACTGCCACTTACACTGATATATGCCAGTCCTGAAATATTATTTACACTTTTTGTAGGGTAATATTGGAGAATATTCTCATTCACAATGGTTATAGTTGCACCTATCTTGTAAAATAGGGCAATTAAGTCGCTGCCTTGAGTTCAGAAGACTTATCTTTCTGAGTTGAAATCTGGCCTCAGACACTTTATAGCTGTGTAATCCCGGCCAAGTCACTTATGCCTATTTGCCTCAGTTTCCTCATCTTTAAAAATGAGATGGAGAAAGGAATGGCAAACCACTTTAGTATCTTTGCCAAGAAATCCCAGATTAAATAACAGAAGGGGACATGACTAGAAAATGACTGAAATAATCATTGCCACCTCACCTAGCTAATACAAGACAGTTATGTGCTTCCAGGCTGATCTGAGCTTTTGTGTGTGTGTATGTGTGTGTGTGTGTGTGTGTGTGTGTGTGTGTGTGTGTGTGTGTGTGTCCAGCTAGGTAGCTCAGTGGATAGAGTGCCTGGCCTTGAGTCAGGAGGATGTGAATTCAAATCTGCTCTCACACCTTTATTAGTTATGTGGCACTGGGCAAGTAACTTAACCCTGTTTGCCTCAGCTCCTCATATATAAAATGAGCTGGAGAAGGAATTGCTAAACCAATCTAGTTTCTCTGATGACTTCTCCCCTCTCCCCAAGGGGAGAGGGGTCACAAAGAGTCAGATTCAACTGGAAACAACTGAACAACAAGAACAAGTTCATGATCTGCCTCTGACACTTATTAGTTCTATAACCCTCGTGAATCATTTAATTTCTCTATGCCCTCTAACAGCAACCATGGATGCATCTACAAGTTCATAAATGGATTTTGATCTGCAGTATATAATGGAGCCCCTAGTTTTTGTCATGCTCCCCAAATTCTCCAGGCACTGTGACCATACATACAAGGAGATGAGCAATCAATCAATATAAATCAATCATCTTGTTTTTGTTTGTCCTTTGTTCTCAAATAGGCCCATTACATTGGGGTGATGTCATGACTTGCAGTGAATTGGAGTTAAGTGAGGGAGGACTGCGAAAGGTCACCAACCTCACTCTCTCTTCCAGAGCTATCTGGGTCCAGTACCACGATATACTTCAGGACAATTGGAGATGGCCCTGGATGGTTAAGGTAATTGGGTTTAAGTGACTTTGCCCAGGGTCACACAGTACACATCTAAGGTGAGATATTGACTGCCTACTATTAATTAGGGATTGTGCTAGATTCTGAGGATACAGAAAAAATCCAAAACATAACATTTGCTGCTCTTAAGGCATATGTATATAAGAGGAGGATACAACACAACTTTAGAAAATAAATTCAAAGTAATTTTGGGGGGAAGGAGGTCAGCAGAGGGGAGGATCAGGAAAGACTTCATATAGAAGGTTGTACTTGAAGGAAACCAGGAGTTCTATGAGGCAGAGGTAAAGGGAGCATACATACTACATATAACATTACTTGAAAGATGATAGAATTTATTATTTAGAGCTTAATTTTAAGGCACTATGGTAGAGTAAACAATCTGCTGTATTTGAAAGTCAGAGAACTAGGGTCTAAATACCAGTTCTGTTAATTGATACCTAAATGACCTTGGTCAAATGACAACTCTTTTGTTTCTTTTTTTTCATCTCTAAAATGAAAACAAAAAGTTGCTTCCTGACAGTGAGGTGATAGACTAAATATGTAGAATGAGCTACACATATTTGGATGTAGCCAATTTGAGAAATTGTTTTTCTTGACTATGTGTATTTGTTGCAAGGATTTATTTTTTTCTTTTTCTTTGTTTCCCTAAGGAGTAGGAGAGACATAGAAGGGAGAGAAAATACATGTTTCTTAATTGAAAACTGTAATTAAAAGAAAACAAAATGAAGTTGGACTAAGTAGCCCCCAAGGTCCTTTTTAGTTCCAAATCTATGCTCCTATGTCCAGGTCTAATTTAAACCAGTCTTGTGCTTGTGTTCTTGATATTGTTTGAACATAAGTAAAGCAAAACACTTCTCAAATCTGTCATGACTAAAGTACTGAAAAAGCTACAAAATGTCACTACTTTGATAATTCCATGAAAAGCCACAACGAGCTCAAGAGCATATGGACAAGACAACTCAATCTCTGAAGTGTTTCTTTTTTTTCACTTTGTGATATGTAATCATAAATAAGTGCCATTAAATCCTTGAAAATCAGAGGAAACAAATTATCATTTTGGGATGATACCATTAAAGTTGAGCTGAATCTTTTTGTTGTTGTTGTTGTTCCTTCCACTCTGGCTCTGAGAAAATAATAGATATTATTACCTCCAGAGCAGACTTCCTGTAAACTGCCCGATGCCTCCATCTTTTCTTTTTTTAAATTTAATATTTTATTTTTCCCAATTACTTGTAAAAACAACTTTAACATTCCCCCCCCCCAAAAAATTTGAGTTCCAAATTCTCTCCCTTCTTGCCCCCATTGAGAAGGCAAGGATTATTTTGGGGGAGTGAGACAATTGGGGTTAACTGACTTTCCCAGGGTCACACACCTAGTAAGTGTCAAGTGTGAGGTCAGATTTGAACTCAGGTCCTCCTGACTCCAGGGCCAGTGCTCTATCCACTGTGCCACCTAGCTGCTCCAAGGCAAGCCGACATAGGTTATACATGTATAGTTAAGCAAAACACATTTCCATGCAAGCCATGGAAAACACAGATAAAATAAGAAAAATGTTTAAAAAAAGAAGTATCTTTTATTTGCAATCAGGCTCCAACAGTTCTTTCTTTGGAGATAAACAACACCTACCATCATAAATTCTTCAGAAATGTCTTGGATTGTTGTATTGCTGACAACAACTAAGATAGTCACAGTACATTATCATACAATATTGCTGTTAGTATGTACATTGTTCTACTGGTAAGGCTTACCATGTTCTTCTGAGAGTATCCTGCTTATCACTTCTTATAGCAAAATAGTATTCCAACATAATCACATATGGCTTGTGCAGACATTACTCAACTGATAGACATTCCATCAATTGAGATGCTATAAATATTTGTGCACGTATAGGTCCTTTTCCTTTGGGTTCTTAAATTCCTTTCTTTCTAATGTTATTGTATCTATTTTAGTAATTTAAACCTGATCATTATAGAACACTGAAGACAAGGTTGCAGCTAGTTACTTTGAAAGAGATTAGGGCTTTATTTTTGTGTAAAGATTTTTCACATTATCTTTATACTTATAAATTTCCATTAAATTTCTATGCTGAGGTTCTATACCATAGAATGTTAGTGCTATCAAGTTCCACTAAGCTTCAAGACTTTGAATATCAAGCCAGGTGAAGTACTGTATGACAACAATGACATATTGGCCATCCAAGAAACAACCTTCCCCTGTCAATTAATTGAGCCATTATTTAGTGTCTATTATGTAGCAGGTATTGTGTTAAGTGCTGGAGACATGGGTACAGTGAAATAGGCTCTGCCCTCAAGAAGTATATATTCTGCAATTCTTAGGGAACATATGCATTTTAACCCTACTGTTTCAGAGTCAGGCCTGCTACATTGTTCTTCAGCAATTTGTAGCACTCTCTGTGAAGTTGTTTTTTTTTTGGTTTTTGTTTCTTTGTTTGCTGGGTGATGAGGGTTAAGTGACTTTCCCAAGGTCACACAGCTAGTAAGTGTCAAATGTCTGAGGCTAGATTTGAACTTAAGTCCTTCTGAATCCAGGGCGAGTGCTTTATCCACTGTGTCACCTAGCTTCCCCCACTCTGTGAAGTTTTAGGGTGTCTTTTTATTCCCTGTCATTGGCTTTAACCTCCAACAATGTATAGAGGAATTTTTTCTCTCATTTTTTAAGGACACAGGCAGAAGTGAGAATTCCCTCATTTCTCTTTTTCCTTATCCCATATTATTTATATGACTTCTGCTACTATTTTCTCCTCACCCTTGTCTTACATGACTGTGGTAAAAATTATTTGAGTTTTAGCTGACTCATTTGGGAGGGGCCACACCTGGCCTACCCTGAAGTTCCATATGCTACTGAGGTCAGAAGGAGAACTCTCCATAGGCAGTTTTTGAAGGCCCTCCCTTTCTGGGGGAGGAAGATTGAATGGTCCCTGAAGGGAGGCAGAGGCTCTTCTGGAACGTGAGTTTTCTCTCTCTCTGGCTTCTGCCCTTCCAGTGACAGGAGCAATGGTAGAATTTCCAGGTTTTGGTGAGTGAACACAGAAAACCCTAAATTCTGTTGAATTAGCTCAATTGGAAATGATCTGGGGATTGCATAGGCCAAGTGTAGAGTTAAGAGGATTTATCTGTATTTCTTTTTCCTATTTCCTTATCTTTTATTTTTATTAGTTTCACCTCTCTCCCTTGATACTCACATTTCTCTTATGGGGACATTGTTCTCTCCTTGTTCTCATTCTGCTCTCTCAGTCTCCTTTGCTAAATCCTCATCCAGATAACAAATTCTAAGCATAGGTATTCCACAGGACTGTTCTGGGTCTTCTACACTTCTTCCTCTATATTTTTTTATTGAGTGATCCCATGAGTTTCCATGGATGTAATTACCTTCTTTATCCTGGCAGATCTCAAGTCTACCTATTTTAAACGGCAGAGGAAAGACAGTGACTTGCTTAAGCTCTCCCCAATACCTCTACAAATACCTTTTAGATAATGTCATAAGACAATTTGTTGAGCAGAAGAACCCACAAAAAGAAGGGATGAAACCAATTTCTAGCCAAAGACAACTTTGAAGGTCAGCAGGAAAGATCTGTTGTACTTGGGTGAGAGTGGAGCACAGTCCAGCACAGAAAACACCAGCTCAGCCCCAACTCCAGCCCCCCAGAACCAGGAGCAGGTCTTGGGAGCCTCTGAATCAGGACTGGCAGCAACTGCTTTTAGAAATCTTAGCCCACACATGGTAAGGGAGTCAAACAATTAACCAAAAGGAGATTACGGGGATCTCTTTGCTAGCACTGAGGCAGGACTATGTTGATTTGCCCATACCTCCATTCATGTTGCAGTCTTGGGTGGTGGTCCCAGGCCAGGGAGGAGCACAAGCACACCACAGCTTGCAGTCACAATGGAACAGAATTCTGTCCATAGTTCCAGGGAAGAAAAGCAGGACTGAGGGTGCTGCAGATCAGAGCAGAGACCAGGAGAATAATAAATGTGCCTCTCCTTAAATCATTCCATGTTAGAAGAAGTAACAACCTACAAATTCCTGGAAATATCTATGAAAACAACTTCACAACCCCCCTAAAGCTTGGGACCATGTGCCCTACATCCTAGAAGCAGTGCCCTACTTTAACAGAGAGTTAAAAGTTGAAAAATAGGCTGGGTAAGTGAGCAAACAGAAAAAAATGATGACCCCAAAAAATTTCTATGGTGACAAGGAAGATCAAAATACACCCTCAGAGGATAACAAAATCAAAGCTCCTACATCCAAAGCTTCCAAGAAAAATATGAATTGGTCTTAGGCCATAGATGCACTCAAAATGAACTTTGAAAATAAAAAGAAATAAAAGTGATACAAGAAAACCATGAAAAAAGTCAACAGCTTGGTAAAGGAGACACAAAAAAATACTGAAAAATATAACACTTTAAAAAACAGACTGGGACAAATGGCAAAAGAGGTACAAAAGGTCACTAAGGAAAATAATGCCTTGAAAACCTGAATTGGCCAAATGGAAAAGGAGGCACAAAAGATCTCTGAAGAAAATAACTCCTTAAAAATTAGGATGGAGCAAATGGAAGCTAATGACTTTATAAGGAATCAAGAAACAATAAAGCAAAATCAAAAGAATGAAAAATAGAAGGCAATGTGAACTATCTCATTGGAAAAACAACTGACCTGGAAAATAGATCCAAGAGAGATAATTTGAAAATTATTGGACTACTTGAAAGCCATGATCAAAAAAAAAAAAGCCTAGACTCCATCTTCCAAAAATTTAGCAGGGAAAATTGTCCTGATATTCTAGATACAGAAAGTAAATTAAAAATTGACAGAATCCACCAATAACCTTTTGAAAGAGATCCCAAAATGAAAACTCCTAGGAATATTAGCCAAATTCCAGAGTTCCCAGGTCAAGGAGAAAATATTGCAAGCAACCAAAAAGAAACAATTGAAGTATTGTGGAGCCACAGTCAGGATAAGACAAGATTTAGCAGCTTTTACATTAAAGGATTAGAGGGTTTACAATGTGATATTCCAGAAGTCAAAAGAACTGGGATTACTACCAAGAATCATTTACCCAGCAAAACTGAGTATAATCCTTCAGAGGGAAAATGTGAATTCAATGAAAGAGAGGACTTTCAGGCATTCTTGATAAAACAACCTGAGCTGAAGAGAAAATTTGGCTTTCAAATACAAGACTCTAGAGAAGCCTAAAAAGGAAAAAGAAATCATAAGGGATATTAAATGGTTAAACTGTTTACATTTCTATATGGGAAGATGATACTTGTAATTCATAAGAACTTTCTCATTATTAGGGGAGTTTGATGGAATATATTTATATAGAGGGTACAGGTATGAGTTGAATATGAAAGGATAATATCTTTTAAAAATACAATTCAGTGTTGAGAGAAGAAGTCACTGGAAGAAAGGGATAGGGAGATGTGGAATGGGGTAAAGTATCTTTCATAAAAGAAGGAAAAAAATCTTAAAGCTTAAGATGGGAAAAGTTCTGGGGAGTGAGTGAACCTTACTCTCATCAGAACTGCCTCAAAAAGGGAATAACATACACACTCAATTGTATATAGTAATCTGTGTTCCCCTTCAGGAAAGTAGGAGGGAAAGGGATAAGGCAGGAAGATGATATAAGGGAGGGCAGATTAGAGGAGGGGGAAGTCAGAAGCAAAATAATTTTGAGGAGGGAAAGGGAGAAAGGAGATAGAGAATAGAGTAAATGGCATGGAGATGGAATGCAATAGTAACTGGAAAAATTTTGAAGTAAGTTCATCTGATAAAGGCCTCATTTCTCAAACACATAGAGAACTGAGTCAAATTTATTAAAATGAGTGCCATTCGGGGCAGCTAGGTAGTGCAGTGGATAGAGCACCGGCCCTGGATTCAGGAGGACCTGAGTTCGATTCCGGCCTCAGACACTTAACACTTACTAGCTGTGTGACCCTGGGCAAGTTACTTAACCTTAATTGCCCTGCAAAAAGAAATGAGTGTCATTCCCTAATTAGTTAATAATCAAAAGATATGAATAGTTTTCAGATGAAATAACCAAAGCTATCTATATTCTAAATTACTATTGATTAGAAAGATGCAAGTCAAAACAATTCTGGGGTACTGACTCATATCAGTTGGTTTGGATAATAGAACAGCAGAAGAAAATGACAAATGTTGTAGGGGATGTGGGGAAAATGAGACTTTAATGCACTGTTGGTGGACTTGTAAACTGATTCAAACATTCTATAGATCAATTTGTAACTATGGCCAAAGATCTTTGAAACCATATATACTCTTTGACCTAGTAAAACCACTACTAGGTCAGTATCCAAAAAGAGATAAAAAACAAAAAGCTAAACGATTTATGTGTACAAAAATAATTGTGGCTACTCTTTTCTGGTGGCAAAGAATTCAAAATTGAGGGGATGCCCACCAATTGTGAAATGACTGAATGAATTTTGGGATGAGATTATGATGAAACACTATTGTGCTATAGAAACTGATGAGCAGGATACTCTTAGAAAAGCCTAGAAAGACTTGCATGAGCTGATGCAAAGTGAAATGTACTGTATACAAAGTACCAGAAATATTGTAAGATGATCAGTGGTGAATGATTTAGCTATTCTAAGCAATACTATGATCTAAAATAATTCAGAAGGACTTATAATGAAAAATGCTATCCATCCCCAGAGAAAGAATTTATGGTGCCTGAATACAGATTGGAGCATGATTGTTTTTTAGTTTATTTTTCTTGAGGGGTTTTTTTGGGTCTGTTTTCTTTCACAACTTGACTAGTATAGAAATTTTTTGCATGACTACACATATATAACTTATATTGAAATGCTTACATTATTAAGTGGGGGGGAAAGAGAGGAAGATAATTTGTAGCACAAAGTTTTAAAAATGGATTTTAAAATTGTTTTTACATGTCATTGGGGAAAATAAAATTCTAAATAAATGAAAAAAGGAAAAAAAGTCTACCTTTTCGGGGCAGCTAAGTGGCTCAGTGGATAGAGCACTGGCCCTGGAGTCAGGAGTACCTGAGTTCAAATCCGGCCTCAGACACTTAACACTTACTAGCTGTGTGACCCTGGACAAGTCACTTAGCCCCAATTGCCTCACTTAAAAAAAGTCTACCTTTTCTATTTCAACTTCTCTATTGACATCCAATTTCATATATGCAACTGTCTTTCAAATATCTCAAAATGGATATCCAGGAGTCATCTTAAACTCAACATGTCCAAAACTGAACTCATTATCTTTCCTCCTTAATCCAAAGCATCCCCCCCCCCAAATGAATTCCCTACCCTCCTAACTTACCTACTACCATTAAGGGCAATACCATACACCCAGTCCCTCCAGTTTGTAACCTAGGAGTCATCCTGTACTCTTCACTTTATCTCATCCCCATATCCAATATGCTGCCACAGTATGTCAATTTTACCTCTGCACCATCTCTTGAACATGCCCCTGTCTCTTCTTTGATACTGTTACCACTCAAGTGCAGGCCCTCATCATTTCAATCCTGAACTATTTTTATAGCTTCCTGGTGAGTCTGCTTTTCAGCCACCAAAGTGATGATGCTAAAACATAGATAGGATCATGTATCTCACTTACACACACACACACACCCCCCCCCTACTCAATAAATGCCACTGGCTCCCTATCAGGATTAAATACATAGTGTTCTGTTTAGTATTCAAAGCTCTTCACAACATGGATCCCTTCTTCCTTTCCTGTCCTCTCCATGCCAATACTCCATGCCACATACTCTTCAATACACTGGCATTGGCCTCTTTGTTCTTCCACAAAGAAAACACCATATCTCAGCTCTGGGTATGGTCTCTGGATGTCCCTAATGCCTAGAATGTTGTCCCTCTTCATCTCTACCTACTGGTTTCCATGACTTCTTTTAATTTCCAACTAAACCCCACCTTTTAAGGAAGCTTTCCCATTTGATCTTAATTCTAGTTCCTTCCCTTTTTTTTCATATGTGTGCATATACATATATGTATATGTATAAATGAGATATATGTCTATGTATAAATGTGTTCATATGTTTATATTTATTTATTTCAAGGAGAACTAATACTTCTGGTGTGAGGGCATATTAAACACTTTTCAGGGCTGCTCATCCACCTTTAGTGTCCACCTGGCACTCAACTCTCACCTGTGACTCCAAGAATCTGTAGGATGTACAGCAGTCACACCCTGGTAAACTGTCTTAGGAGATAGGCTAAAGTAGTTTGAGGGTAATCAACGGGCCTCAAAACTGTCAATAAGCTGGGGGGAGAAGGAGTTGTCTACTCCAAGTATGCGAAGACTTCTTCTGGTTAAATGGGTGGATGAGAACAATTTGTTCCAACATCCACAAAGGCAGCTTAATCAGGTGCTGTGGAATGCTTAGACCTTGGTCAGACAATGAAAATTCCAAGGCCTTGCACTGAATCCTAGGCCAGCAGCAGTTTTCTTTACTATTGTCTTTACCACTGGACTTCAATGACTGCGGGAAAGACCGAGGCTGATTGCTTTGTGCAACTCTGCCTCACATAAATCCAATCACAAAAAAATGAAGACATCACTCTGGGATGTCATTGGTCCTCTTCAAAAATGGGAAAAAATAATTATCTATTTATATCTTGTTTGTACATATTTCTTTAATGTTTTTCCCCCATTAGATTGTGAGCTCCTTGAGGTCAAGGACTGTCTTTTGCATCCTTACTTCTTACTTCTTAACACAGTCACTGACTAACTAACTAGCCCACTACTTCCATTTAACCATGCATTATGATTCACTTTTACAAATATTTACTTCAAAAATGCAAACATGCAAACATTTGCCTCAATACTTCAGTGACATAATAAAACCCTTACAATACCCCACATTCATTTTTGGAAATAGATGGAAGATTAGAATAAAATATTAACCTAGTTACTCTAAACCATTGGTCTTACCAAATCCATATACAAAGGCAGAATTGTTGCCACACGAGTCCTTCCAGTGGACTGGGATCCCTAAGTACAGTCCCAAAGATCACTCCTTGTTCCTCAAGGCATAACAATCCCTGGAAAACCCTGACTAGATTTCACTTTTCAGATATTTATGACTCACTCTTCTGGTCTTTGAATCTCTCAGGGTCATATTCTACTCCCAGCACTTAGAACAGAAAATAATAAAGAAAAATCCAAAGAGGAACCATTTTTATGTATAATCTTAGAGGTGAAGGAAGACCCTAGAGCCCTTCTCCTTATAGCATAGCCTCTAACCAGAAATCGTACCATCAGATCAAAACTAAAGACAATCAAATAAGAAAAGGCAAAAAGGAAGTTACTCAACTGAAAAAGACATTTTAATACCACCAAAGCTAACCAAGGAATCTTTCCTTCACCACATGGATACACCAGGTAGAATCAGATGCAGAATGTCCATGCAAGTTCCATTCCCTCCAGGGTATTTCCCTTATACAACATAGAACTTCTTCCAGTAGCAGCTCTCTACCCTGCTTCATGTGAAGAGATGTTACCCTTAAAAGCTGAAATATCAAGGTTGGCCATCAGATGGTAGATTATTTTAGCCATTAGCTAGGCTGATGGCTTTGAGTTTATCATTCAATATCTTGAGGCCTCAATTTCTTCATCAGTAAAAGGCAGGGTTTGAATTAGATTTTGTTAAAGTTTATTTTCAGCTCTTCCATTCATTGATTGACAATCAATGTACTGTGTACTAATGTGAAGAGTATTGAGGATTTGCATCATTTGAGGGTGGATCCACAATGAAAAAAATTGCAGATCCTTCAAGGATTAAATTAAAGGGCACTTAAGTTTCTCACCCCATTTTTGAACTTTCCCAATC
Organism: Dromiciops gliroides; assembly: GCF_019393635.1. Classification (NCBI taxonomy): domain Eukaryota; kingdom Metazoa; phylum Chordata; class Mammalia; order Microbiotheria; family Microbiotheriidae; genus Dromiciops; species Dromiciops gliroides. The sequence goes on from NC_057861.1 coordinate 408,669,797, forward strand.
CTTTTCAGTGACCTAAGAAAGTTACACAAGATCTGGGCAAATAACCAAATCCTACATTAACCAAGAAGAGATTTGAGGCAAATTCTACCTCTAGAGGCATGAGAAATCTTCAAATTAATTAAGCATTTTACTATCATTCCCCATGTTGGAACATAGCCCACAGTCCTACTCAGAAAATCTGGCCAATTCAATAACAAGGCAAACTGCTTTAAAAGAATATTTCTAGCTTCATAAATCAAACTTGTCATATTGTTTGAAGGACAGAGGAAATAATACAATTCACTGGCATTGGCATCAGTCCTCAGAAGGAAAGTGGTTGTCCTGGTTAGTTACATTCATCTGTAGGCCAAATTCCATTAACATTCATTATAACTAGTTTTGATTGGCAATCAATTAATGGAAGAGCTGAAAGTAAACTTTAAAAAGTCTAATTCAAACCCTGCCTTTTACTGATGGAGAACTTGAGGCTTCAAGATGTTGAATGATAAACTCAAGGTCATCAGCCTAGCTAGTGGGAGTGCAGGAAATAGAAGTCATTGGACAATATTTCTCTTACTGACCTTAGCTAGTGTGGGCCTTTTGGATACCCTTAAACATCTGTTTCTTCAATGTTGTAAGCAAAACACATGAGGTTCCCTGCCTGATCACAAACCCTACCTTGAGGTTTAGTTCAGGCCACTGGAAAAAACACATGTGAAACAAAGTACAGGGAAGTGAAATCAGTAGCAGTCTGACCGTCAGTATGATGTGTGAAAACTCATCAGAACTCTTTTGAAATCTGGACACTGTGGTCACTAAAAAGGAGCTGAACTCAGGGGCAGATGTCTGACACCCCCACAGGTCCTGTTATGTAGAAATACCCTAGATGAACTTTTTTCCCTGAATAGGCTAATAATTCAACAAAGCATTAACAAGGAAAGAATTCTTTGGATGCCCAAGAACCTACTTGAATATTTTACAACTTTGGAGAGTTCCCAAGAAGCCCACAGGTCTGGCACATTATGTGAAATTGTCTTTCACCTTGCCTTCCAAGTATTTTCTTTTCCTGATCTACTAGAGAACATTCCCACTGGAGCTCACCAAGAAGAAGTTTTAAAAAGATGATTTTTTTTTAAAAAAAGAGCAGCTGAGAGCAACATGGTGTTATGTAGAGTTATAAGTTCTGGGTTAACAGAGAAGTGGTCAAAGATATGAACAAAGAGTTCCCAAAGAAGGATTGCAAACAATTAAGAAATATGTGAAAAAATGTACCAAGCCACTTACAATAAAAGAAATTAAAATCAAAATAATCCTGAGGCTTTACCTCACACCCAAGGTGACTCACCCAAGGTCACACAGCTAGTAAGTGTCAAGTGTCTGAGGCCAGATTTGAATTCAGGTCCTCCTGACTCCACAGCCGGTGTTCTATCCACTGCACCACCTAGCTGCCTCCAATTAAGTTAAATTTTTGCCGGAAGGGAAACCAAGCAATTATTTTTGGATACTGGTGAACAATCATTTTTTGATACTGTTAAAAGAACATACTTGTTTCTATCAAACAGACAGTTCCCTCTTCCAAAGCAAAATAGAATACAGGACTGGAAGATTTTGTGGCTACTGTTTCCTAGTAAAATAGGGAACGTGGTCATACATCTCATCTATTGCAGTTGCCTCCTAAAGCCCAGGTCTGACTCTGTCATCCCCTACTCTGTCATCCCCAGTGGATCTTTCATATACCTAGGATTACATATAAATGCTTCTAGTTGACAAAGTTCCTTCAGCCCCTTCATATCTTTTATCTTCTTTCACTTTACTTCCTCTTCATGCCCTCTGTCAGCGAAACATCATCGCCCAGTTACTGTCCTTCACAACATGGCAGTCCATCTCTCCACTTTTATCTACCCCCGGCAGTTCTCCATCTATGGAATGGGCCTCTCCCCACTGCCTTCTCTTGAAATCCCTGGTTTCTTTCAATATTAGGATCAGATTTCATCCCCTGCAGAAGTACTTTCCTGGTCTCTCTACTCCCATGTACTTGCCATTCTATGGATAACTTCGTACGTCATTTGTATATATGTTGTATAAACATATGTGAACATGATTTCCCCTCCCTTATAATGTAAAATGTTTGAAACCCAAGATTGTTTCACCTTTACTCTTTTATTCCCAATGCTAAGAACAGTGCCTGGAACACAGGTGGCACTTAATAAGTACTTGATGATGGACAAAATGATCACTGGAAATAGAGAGCTAGCCTCTTAGTCAGGACCAGCTGGGTTCAAGTCTTGACTCTGTTATGTACTACTGTGTTACCCAGAGGCAAAGCTATTTAATGTCATAATACACTTGTCTTTAAGTGCCCCCTCCATCCTCTAAGACTCTAATTGGCAAAGCAGATGCTGATTGGCACTGGGATGGAGAGTTTCTTCACTGAAAGTTCTTTCCTATGCCAATGAAATTAGAAGTCTGGTTAAAAAAATAAAATAATAAAATAAAATAGACTATCAGAGTAGCAAGAGCTCCAAGCCCATCAGATTTTTCCTCTTTTCTCCCCCAATTCCCCTCTCTATGTACACACAAGTACTAAATTATCTGTGTATGCAACAATAACTTAGGGTGATCTCTTCTTTATTCAGATTCTGCATGATTTGTCTTCTTTGTTTCTCTTTTTTTCCTGCCAATTAGTTTATGTAATGTAAACCTGGTCTAGTTGATAAGATGATGGACTTAGCATTAGGAAGACATGAATTCAACTATTGCTTATGATACTTTCTAACTGCCTGTGCATAAGGAATAACAATTTGAATAAGGAATTTCCCTTAGATTTTATGAGTAACAGACTGATTGGATCTGGGCTGGTGGAAGGAGTTCCCTAGCAATTTCTACTTTAATTTGAGGGTTCACTAAGGAGAAGAAAGAAACTAAAACTTAAATGAGTTCAAGTTACTATTTTTTCAGAAGCTTTACAAAAAAGGTAGGAATGAAAAATAGTTGGCCCTCTAAGAGAACCTGAAGTTTAGAAGTTGTCTATGGATTTAATTTCCCTTGCTTTCTTTCTTGAGAACAAGATGTCATGATTTGACTACCAGTAGTCAGCTAGACATTTTATTCTCCAAAATGAGATACTACTAAAGAGGTTTATTTTAGGATATTATACCCCTCTACAAAATGGATATCTCAGGAATCATCAGGTAATCAGGTTAAATATTATTTTCCAATGAAGATCATTAAACCCTTGTCTGAGTTTTCAAAGTAAAACCTCACAATTCCATTCCTCCCCTATACATCTTTTAAAATAGGAGAAATTCCCATCTATTTGAGATGGTTTATTTTAGTGCAGCATTCCCTAAGGATACAAAGAAAAATAGATTGTTTCCTCCCAAGTTCTCCCTTGTGTTTTACAATCCTCTTCTGTGTTCTTTTCCACTGCTTACAAACTTGTTCCTTTCTCCTAAAATCTAACAAGCAAAACAAAAGCCATCACTTGAACTTGTCATCAGTTCAAGTTATCACACTATATCTCTCCTCAAACTGCTCTTTTAAAGGTCAGCAGTGACTTCTTACTTGCGAAATCTGATGGCTTTTTCTTTCACATCATGCTTGACCTTCTTGCAGTATTTGACGCTACTGACTACCCTTCCCTTTTGGGGATGTTTTTCTGTTTTATTGACTTCTGGGGCATTGCTCCTTCTTTGTTCTCTCCTTACCTTTCTGAGTCCTCCTTTGTGGATATCTTCCTTCACTGTCTCACATTCCTCTTCCTGCCCCTTGAAGTGTGGGTGTGCCACAAGGTTCTATTCTCTGTATTTTTTCCTCTCTCTACCCTTTTAGAAACCTCATCTATTCCCATCATACAAATGATCACATTTTTGTAAGTGCTTTCCAAAACTTGGGAGACAATATCAGATGGTGAAGAGAATGCTATATCTGGAATTGAATCCCCAAGTTCAAATCCTGGTTCTTATATTTGTAACCAGTAATAAATCTGGGCATACCATTTAACTTCATTGCATCTCAATTTTGTATGTATATTGAGATAGTGGGAATAGATGATCTCTGAGGTCTCTTCTAGCTCTAAATATATGATCTCATGATAGATACAATCTCTATGTAAAGCTCTCTATCTCTATCTAGAGATAACTCATAAATTTGAAAAGAGCAATTTCAGCTAAGTGGTCAAGTCAGAATCCAGATTGCAAAGGATTGAGGACTGAATGAGAGGAGATCAAGAAAAAGCAAAGAACATAAATAGCTTTTATAAAAAGTTTGAGAAAGGGTAGAAAAATATAGGGTGATAGGTTCAGGGTTTGGTAGAGTTCAGGGAAGGTGCTTTGAGGAAAAGGTTGAAGATTTAAGAAATATAATAATGGAAGTGGAAATCTGCTAGAGAAGAATTGAGAGGATGAGAGAAAGTACAAATGTCAAGAGCTTGGTCTCAGCAAGGACAATAGTTACCTCATTATCAGAACCTGGGGAAGAGAGACTAGGGCTGCATGATTTCCAGAAATTTTGAGATGAAAAAGAGGGAGTTCATTTCAAACAACTTTAAATTTCTCATTAAAATAAAAGGCAAAGGGCAGCTAGGTTACACAGTAGATAAAGCACTGGCCCTGGATCAGGAGGACCTGAGTTCAAATCCAGCCTCAGATGCTTTACACTTACTAGCTGTGTGACCCTGGGCAAGTCACTTAATCCTCATTGCTCTGCCCCCCCCCCAAAAAAAAGTAAAAGGCAAAGTGCTTCACCAAGAGAGGTTAGGGGAGATTTGAGTAGGAAAGAGAAGGACTAGAATAGCTTCTGTGGGGAATGATATAAAAAGTCAATTAGAGGGGCAGCTAGGTGGCGCAGTAGATAAAGCACCGGCCCTGGAGTCAGGAGTACCTGGGTTCGGATCCGGCCTCAGACACTTAACACTTACTAGCTGTGTGACTCTGGGCAAGTCACTTAACCCCAATTGCCTCACTAAAAAAAAAAAAAAAAAGTCAATTAGGGATGAACAAAAGAACTGCTCTGTATTGGATAATATGATTAATATAATAATATTAATATAATATATTGGATAATATTTTAATCAATATTAATTTAATTATTTAATATTAATATGATATATTGGATAATATATTGGATAATATTTGTAATGTACCCTGTCAGCACAGCTGTGACACTTCCTCTACCTATGTTCAGTGGCTCATGAGTAAGAGTGAAGAAGGCAGATGGAGGAAATAATAGGGGGTTAAGGTTTGGCAAGATAAGAGTTGATAATCAAAGGGGATAATACAAGGATGCAAGAGAAGAAGGCAGATTAAATTTGAAATATTTAACTATTAGGTAAAAATTGGAGAAGAAAAGCAAAGTCCAAGAAGAAAATATTGAGGGAATTGTATGTCTCAATTAAGGATGAAGAGCAAATTCAGGTAGAGGAATGGATTATGGGCAATGATGGAATAGGTGGAATGATAGAGGATTAATCAGATAAGGATTGTCAGAGTTCATCATCAGAGAAGTGGAGCAATTCTGAATTATGATGAAATCTAATGTGTGATTACCATTATGGCTGGCTAAAGTAGAATGCAGAAATAGGCCAATTTAAGGAAGTTGAAAGATTAGCATACTAGAAAGTTTAAGAGAGCATCTATGTTCCCTAGTATAAGAGGTGGGGAAGAAAGGAAGATGGGGATACAGGGACTTGAACTATTAGAGAAAGGAGACACTTCATTATAATATAAGCACATAGTTTGAATTTGGTGGAAATTTTATTTTGAGTGGACTTCTATGGAGGAAAGATTACTCTTACTTAGCTAAATTATCCCACTTTATTTTAATTTCAACAGGCCCCAAAAGACCTAAACAGCTGGGAAAGTGAGGCTAGCCACAAGCACAGCCTTTCTTTGGCATAATCTTTCCCAATTTCACCATGTTTGGAAATGACAGCTGAACTTGAGGCTGAACATGGCCAGAAAGTTCGAGTGCGTAACTAAAACACTCAGGTTGCCAAAAAAAATTGTTTTCCAAAAGAATAATTATTAGAACAACAAAATCATGTAAATAAGAAATATAAAAGACATGAAAGATCATCTGATCTCTTGTGCATTTGTGATTACTCCCTTCTATGGAGACCTCAGTTTTTCATCAGGGGGAGTTTTCAATCCCCAAAGTTATGTAAATTCTACCTCACCCCTTGGGAGGCTGTTGTGCAAAGGGTCTTTTCTCAGTGTTTGCTCTTACACGATAAAAATCTGAAAGTTCCCTTGCCTTTCCCTTAAGCCAACTCTCCTAAATTCACTTTCTTCCTCAAACTGTGCTAACAACACCTTGACTTTTATCAGTTCTGTAAATTTAAAATACTGCCTGACCCTATCTTGATATAGTAATTACTATTCTGTAAATGCATCTTCTTCAGTTCTTCCATGTTTTCCTAAGCCATAAATCTCAGTCCCACTAATTACTTTTGTTGTTCTACTTTCCATATGTTGATATTGTCTAGTACCAAGTTCCCTAAACACAAAATCAAAGGTCAAGGAAATGCCAATTCAGGGGAAAGGGATGAGAAGTCAATTTCTGCTGATGCAAATCCCAGGTGTCATTTTAAGTTATTTTAATGTGTTGGAAATTTGTTTAACCAAATATTGCTTAAAACCCTGGATATCAGGTGTAGCTTAACCATCTTTGAGTTGATCGCATATAAGAGGATGACCTTAGTGAAGCTTTAACCTTCAATTCCATAGCCACAACTAGCTTCCTTTCTTCTGTCAACTCAAGAAAATATTCATCTCAGGGCATTACCAGACTTTTCATAAGTAACTTTCCCAAATTCTATACATTTATAGTGTTCTCAAACAATAGATTGATAGCAGTTCTTAAAAATTAATTTTATGGTAAGACAAGTCTCACTCTAAAATTAGTGTGCCTATTTTCACCCCAGAATGGTAATAGTTTTTTTCTTTAAAAATTATTTCAAAATTTTTATTTCAAAAATTTATTTTAGGGGGAAGCTAGGTGGCACAGTGGTTAAAGTACCAGCCCTGGATTCAGGAGGACCTGAGTTCAAATCTGGCCTCAGACACTCGATACTTATTAGCTGTGTGACCCTGGGCAAGTCACTTAACCCTCATTGCCCCACAAAAAAATTATTTTATTGATACTTTTTGTTTTTATATTAGATTTGCTTTTCCATATTCTTCATATTTTTTTTTCTTATGGTACAAGAATATTCCCATTCATGTCACAGTGTTTTGCTATTCCGTAGTCATAAAAATCTATTTCATATGTGTTGCTATGTAAGTATAGTGTATATTGTTTCCATCTCTGACTTTTTTTTTTTTTGTGAGGCAATTGGGGTTAAGTGACATGCCCAGGGTCACACAGCTAGTTAAGTGTTAAGTGTCTCAGGCCAGATTTGAACTCAGGTACTCCTGATTCCAGGGCCGGTGCTCTATCCACTGTGCCACCTAGCTGCCTCCCCATCTCTGACTTTTTTGAAGTTTGTGCCAAGTGGTGGGATTTCTAAGATATTTTAGTCACTTTTTTCTAGCATATTTCCAGGTTTCTTTCTAGATTATTTGGATCAATTCACAGCCCTGCCAACAAAGCTCTATCTAGTATAAATGTTTTTCCTGGGCTCAGGTGGAACTGTTTGAAGGTTTTCCAGGGAAAGGCTAAACTGTACCTATTTTAGTATATGAGTTACATAATGTAGATATAATATATAGGGTAGTAATCGTTATAATGTATACATTAATGTATACATTCATAATTAATAGCATCTATTTCCATGTAGATAGTAACCAAAAATTCTTCAACAAATCAGTCTCTTAAGGAGAGGAAATATTCTTCTGTAATATTCACAGTGTCAGGATGCTTAATAGTTTTTATTTTTTCTTACTGCCAGTTTTTTGTGTGCCTGTTATGAAGATAAGCATTCTAATCTAGGCTGATTAGAGTCAGTGTGCTCTTATGGATAATGTGCTACATTTGATCTCAAGAAGACCTAGGTGCAAATTTCAGATTAGATATTTATTAGCTATGTAACACTGAGGCTCCAGCCTCAGTCTTCTGATCTCTAAAATCAGGATAATGGTCTCTATTGAATTTGCCCATAGAGTTGTTATGGTATAACATATGTAAGTTATTGCAAAGTATGACTCAAATTGGGCAAATGCTTTGTCAACTGTAATGCACTATATAAACAGCAGTTTATTATTGCTATTTCAAATTAATGCATGTAAATTGAAGATATTTTAATGGACTATTAATTGTTCTAGATTGATTTATATTCATTTTCTTTCCTATGTGGTTTCTGAACCACTTCCAATTTAATACTATCAAAAATTCCTTTTTCATATTCTGAACATCATTAAATAAGATTGGACCAATCCTTGACCTTAGTGGCTACCTGATATCAGACTTTTCTACGTAGATTGCTTGCCATTAATTTTTTTGTTTGTTTATTCTCTCTCAGCCTGTTCCCAATCCATGTGATTCTGTTCATATCCAAGACAATTAGAACTAATTTTGCAAGTAAAAGTTCATGACACACTGTTTCAAATGCTTCACTGGAGTCCAAATAAATGACGTCTGTTATATCCCCTTCATCCACTAATTTTGTAATTCTATCAAGAAAAATTGAGATGTTAGTCTGGCCTGATCTGCTCATTATGAACCCATGTTGCTTATGGCTCAAGATTTCATTGTCTTCTAAATGTTTACAGATTTTTTCTCAGTATTGGTCCTGTTATTCCATTATGCATTGATTGATGTAGTTGCATGTAAATACATTATTTTTGTGATGTTAGTCATGTTTACTAAACAGGGAAATGCTTGAAGTAAACTTGAAGGGAAGTGATTTCCGGAATCACTTCTCTTCCTTTGTGAAATATGAATATTGCATTTATTTGGATAGTGCTCTTTGGAAGATGTTTTGCCTTTTTGTCAGTCCTCTAAGATTTCTGATTAAAATAATTGTGACAATTACTAGGCCTGTAGATGAATTTTCCTTGGACATTATATGTCAATGTTCAATTACAAACAGACGAATCCATAAGGTCCTAGATTTAGTTGGAAAGAACATTAAAAGTCAACAAGTGCAACTCATTTAAATAATGACAAAACTGAGGCACAGTAATTAAGTGACTTATCCAGGGTTTAGTATAGGAAGCATTTGAATCCAGTGCTTTTTACTCAAATTCCAGTGTTCTATCCACTACTCTATGATGCCTATAATTGAAGAAAAGACTAGTTCAGTTAGAAGATACTGTTAAAGTTATCACTTTAAAACTTTTTTTTCACTGGGACCTCATTAAAATGAATGAATATTTTAGGGTAAGGTTCGAGGTGTATGTTTAAAATCCTCATATACAGATACATCTAAAGTGCTGAAGACTGTGTCCTTTTCAGCAAGCAAACACTCCCTCTTGCATTTAAAACCTTTTTCTCTATTTGGCATTTTCCAAGTTTTTCAAATGTACAAATGTCATCCACAAAATTCCTCCCCTGAAGCTTCATCTTGCACAGAGGTTATCCTGGGTATTCCAGTATAATTCAAAATCTGGCAGGATCTTCCAAGCTAGAAAGGCTTTAAATATGGACTTAGAGATTGCTGCTTGAGGCTTACACTGATACTTATCACTTAATGATCTTTTTTGTTTTTCTATTGGGACTCCTGGCCCAGGTGAAAGTGCTAAATGGTGCTTAGACCTATGTATCATCTTTCTAATTCTTTAGTAGTAAAAAGAATGTGTGTGTGTGGGGGGGGTGCTGGGAAATAAAAACGCTAAATGCCATAGAGTTCTTAGATCATCAGAAAACATTGTTAATTGTTGATACTTTTGATGCCTTTCAATCAATTGAATCACTCAACTTAAAGTATCTGACAAGATTAATAGGATTCTAGATCTTTGTTCCTCAAGCAAATGAAAACAATTCTCTATTGAATCACTCAATTACATGCTTTAAACTAAGTCTTACTGTCCTCTTTTCCCCATCTTGACCCCTTGGTGAACACTATCCTCCTCTCTTGAGAAACTCAATTGAGATCAATTTAGATGCCTTTGAAAACCATTGGGTGAACTATACTTTTGCTGCACTGGAAGTAGGTATAGATTGTTTGAGGAAACTGTGTCACCCCTTAATGATTGCATGTAAAATAGCAAACCAGTTTGGATCTCAACAATTAAGAACATGCAATCATATCAGAAGCTTCCAGTCAAGTCCCTGAAAAGAAATCATGTTACTCTGATTGGGTGCCTTCCATAGGCTAAAATTCTAGCTAGTCTGTCTAAAATATCTAATGAGTGGTCACCAATAAATTATAAGCTTTAGGAAGAGTTAGGCTTTTAAGCATTTATTAAGGAGAATAAGAATTTGATAAAGAGTGAGAGAAAGGCCTACATTCATCTATCTATTAAAGGAAGAGAGCATTCCTCTGTCAGAGTCCCCAGGAAAGAGCCCCCAGTCAGAGTGCCAGGCTCCCCCTTCTTCCTCCCACAAGCCAAAGTCACTTCCTGATGCCAAAGAAAAGACACATGGTCTTGCCCTCAGACCTTCAATTCACTCTTTATTGGAGATAAGCAAATCAAAACAATTGTGGGGTACTACCTTATTTCTATTAGATTGGCTAATAGAACATAAGAGGAAAATGACAAATATTGGAGGTGAAGTGGGAAAATGAAACATTACTGCACTGTTGGTAGAATTGTAAACTGATTCAATCATTCTGTAAAGTAATTTGGAAATATGCCCAAAAGGTTATAAAACCATGAATATTCTTTGAACTAGCAATACCACTACTAGTTTTTTTTTTTTATTGAGAATTTTATTTTCCAAATTACATGTAAGAACAAATTTTGATAGCAATTTTTTAAAACTTTGTGTTTCAACTACTCTTCCTCCCTTTCCCCCACCAAGAACTCAAACAATTCAATATAAGATATACTAAATAGTCATGCAAAACATCTTCACATTAGCCAGATTGTGAATGAAAAAGTAAACAATAGATTTTACTTTCAATCACCTCATGCAGGTCGCTCCAGGTCTTTCTGATAGTATTGATGAGATAGATGAGATAGCTCATCATTTTTTTTTGTAAATTACACTTATATAGTACTTTAAAGAAAGATTTCCTTACAATTAACCCACGAGGTTGATTATTGCAACAACAGTAATAGATAACTTTTATATAGTACCTTAAATTTGACAAAGAATTTCCTTCACAATACCCCAGCAAAGTACCATATGTTTTGCCATCATCAATCATCAATCAATCATCACCCATCAATCCTCATCATTATCCTCAGTCAATCCTTATCATTGTCAATAAATCCTCATCTTATTCATTCAATCTTCATCATCCTCAATCAGTCCTCACCATAAATCAATCCTCATTAAACTTCATCCTCCTCCAATCATCATCAATCCATTATCATCATCAACCATCATCATCTTACATTACTCTTGCCTCTACTTCAAAAATGTTTTCACCATTACTATTGTTACTCTATTTTCTATCTTCTTTTATGCTATGTCTCCTCAAAAGTATTTTGCTTCTGATTGCCCTCTCCCCTGTTCTCTCTTCCCTTCTTTCTGTAATGATTGGAATGATGCCAACTGCTGGAGTGCTCCACCATGTAGGAAAGCTCCACCATGAGGAGAAGGTCTCTAAGGGTAAGTCATGTGGGTTTTCTTTGGTGTCAGGAAGTGATGTTTGCTTGTGGGAGGAAGAAGGGGAGAAGCTGGCTCTCTTGCTCTTTTTTGCCAGGACTCTTATGGAGAGTGGAGCAGGAGAACTGTAGTTCCCTGAGATAGATAGCTGAATCTAGGCCTCTTTTCCTCTCTCTTCACCAAATTCTTATTCTCCTTAATAAATGCTTAAAAGTCTAAACTCTTGCTAAGGCTTATAATTTATTGGCGAGCACTCATTAGATATTTTAGACTGACTAGTTAGAATTTCAGTGCCTTACAGATGGTTGACCACAAAGAGGAAAGCTGAATCTCCATTTTCTGATCTTCTGATTGGGTAAGAAATTTCTCCTACCCTGTCCCTTTAAATTCTAAAGTACTAGCTGTTTTCCCTTTAAATCTTCAAATGGGATTTTTCAACTCCCTAAGTACCCTATTTCTGATTTTAGTCAGTTTAACCAGACAAATGGGGGATAAGATCATGTTAGTGCTTTGTTTTTGTGGATTTTCTATTTTTATTTTTATTTTTGTTAGTAGAGTGAGCAAGGTGCTCACACAAGGGAATATAAATATCTCCCCCTCCCAACCATGCCTTTTCAGAGAAACTTCTGAGTCCTGCATTTTTTTCAAATTCTAATATTAATAGTTTCTCTTCTTTTGCATGCCTGGAGGCAACACCCCAACCTCACATCTAGAAGCAGTGGGGGGAGGGGAAATCAGGCCTGAGTTTGAAACCAAGCCTGATTCCCTGGCTGTGCACCACGTGGGAGAGGTGGTCCCCTTCCCTCCTCTTGGGACCCCACCTGCTCCCCCTCCTCTGGCACCACCTCCTATTCCTCCCATGGCCATGCCCCTTGATCTTCCTGCCAGGGAAGTCCAGAGATCTAATCCACCCATCTCATGTCCTGATCTTGAGCATGCACACCTTTATTCAGTTGCTGAAGCAGTCAGCCTCAGCCCTTACTTGGCTAAGCTGTGATTCTGACTAGACCTGCTGTGGTTCTCCCAAACCAACCTTGGAAAACCCTTTAAATTCCAGATATTCTCATTTTGTTCATAATTTTGTTAATCTGCTTTTGTCTTTAATTAGTAACCTTATAAAGCATTTGTATTATGAAAGGACCAACAGACAATATAGAGGGGTTAAAGAAGACAAACTTAAGCTGAATAAAAATGACAATCATCATCATATTTAAGAAGACATATTTTACAGAAATGCAGAAATAAGGAGAAAAGTATTAATATGAGTATTAGGATTTGAGATATCAGAATCAAAAGTGTTCTAAATTCACTCAGAGAAATAATGTCAGTTCAGAGGTTACATAAAGATTTCTATGCTATTATGTCTACATTTTGAAATTAATGGTATGGGTTTATTTTCAGAGAGATTTTCACACTTTTGAGATTGTGTTTTATACTTAGTTTTTCTTAAAAAGCTTTTTATAGTCATGTGATCAAGTTTATATTTTGTAATACTCTTATTAATGATAAGTTCATATTCATTTAATAATGTTTATTATTATCATTTACATTCATTTGATTTCCATAGTTTGAATTCCATTGTCTTTTATTCTTCCATGTCTATTTGGTTCTATTTATCCATCTATCTAATTTTGAAACAATGCAAGATGGTTTTGATTTCATAATACAATGTTAATTCTGGGAGTATTGTGCTCCCATATTCTGAGTTGTTTGCTTTTGTTATTTTTTTCTCTCAACTGAATATTTGATTGAAATCTATAAAGCATTTCCCTGGCAAATTGGTTTCCATGGCAAGTGTAAATTGATTCTAGAAGTATTATTTTTGATAAGCATATCCAAAAAAAGATGGGGACATATGTAAAAGTTTTCTTTTTTTCAAAAAAAAGTTTTCTTTAAGATTGTGTATATATATATGTGTGTGTATATATATATATCTATATGTATATGTATAGAGATATATAGATATAACCTATATCAGATTACCTGCTGTCTAGGGGAAGGGGGAGGGAGGGGTGGGAGGGAGAAAAATCTGAAATTGTAAAGCATGTATAAACAAAAGTTGAGAACTATCTTTACATGTAATGGAAAAAATAAAATACCTCATAGATTAAAAAAAAAAGATTGTGTTGTCTTTTAACTTGTATTTAAATATGTTCTGATTTTTCACAAAAGTAATTGTATACTTAGCAAAAAGTATTATTTGAAATTATTGCATCATTTTATATTGTATTCTGAATCAAGGTACATTCAATTTTTTGTGATCATTATTATCCTCAATTTTTAAATCCATATGAGACTTGGATTATGGGAATTTATCATTTAGGACATTAATTGCCTTCATTCTGAGTTATCAGATGCCATTTTGCCAAGATGCCATCCAATCACAAGAGGAATACATGCAAGAGCAGACATTGAACTGTCACATGAGAGGAGACATGCATGAAGTCAAGGTATGGCCAAGGGAACGGCTTTTGACAAACGTTGAAGTTGGTTTCTCTTGGTTTAATTTTTCCCCACAATATTGTATAGATAGCTGGAAGTTTTCATCCTTCCCATCTCATTCTACACCTGGCTTCTATGCCCCCTCCTATATGCCTGATGCCATGGACATCTCAATCCCATGCATCTGATTAAGTCTGACCCAGTTTCCTCCAATATGTTCGGTGGCATGGACGTATATCCTATCCACCTATTTTAAACCCAGCATATTGCATGGGCAGTATATAATGCTCAAGTGTGGGAATGCTCATATCTCATCATTTCTCTGTTCTTTTATGGTAAACCCCATAATTATCTCAGGTGTCATGATAAATACAGTGTTGGATTTGGTCTTGACATCTGTTACCAATTATATTAGATTTTTTAAATTTCTCATAATGGCATGAGGATAATTATTCAGATGATACAAAAAGTGATGAAACAAAGATAAAAAATATTTTTAAAAATTAATATCATAGCAATTTTCTTCTCAATTTACCCTCCACAAGGGGGGACTGTATTAATATTAAATTTTAGAGGAGTGTAGTAATATTAAGTTTTAGAGAATGTTTCAATTTTTGTTTTATTATATGTTTCATCTGTAACAACTAAGATTCTGAATTCCCTTAGACATGTTTTTAAGAACTCTCATTGTTTGATTTGATTATCGACAAAGCTATTTTAAAGTTGTGATAAGCTCAATTTTGTAGGAATTTTTCCTGGCTAATTACCAGCATCCACAAATCAGCCCCTGAAAACACTTCCATTCCATGAATACACCCAGAGGACCCCAAGAATTATCTTAGAAAAGACTTTAAATGAACAGTTTTGTTTTGTTGATTTTTATTCCCTTCTGTTATTATGTACACCGTTTGTAATATGTATTCTTTGCAGAGGCCATCCCACTGCAGGTCAGTGTCAAAGCACCGGTTCATGAAGAACTACCTCTCTGGACAAAGTTTCCCCTTTCTCCCTTTTTTATATTGTTATTAACATATTGTTTGTTAGCATAGTGTATTATATTCTGTTCTTTTTGATTGTTTCATCAAGGAAACACCCCATGTTTCTTGAAGAAACAAGGGGGGACTGTAATGATTGGAATGATGCCACCTGCTTGAGAGCTACTGTAGGAAAGCTCTGCCATAAGAAGAAGGCATCAGAGGGCAAGCCATGAGGCTTTTCTTTGGCATCAGGAAGTGACATTTGCTTGTGGGAGGAAGAAGGGGCGAGGCTGGCTCTCTCACTCTTTTTCTCCAGGACTCTCATGGAAGGAGGAGCAGAACTGTAGCTCGCCAAGATAGATAGCTGAATCTAGGCCTCTTTTTCTCTCTCTTCACCAAATTCTTATTCTCCTTTAAAATGCTTAAACGTCTAAACTCTTGCTAAAGCTTATAATTTATTAGTGACCACTCATTAGATATTTTAGACAGACTAGCTAGAATTTTAGTGCCTTACTTTTCACCCCTCCCTCCTTATCCCCTTCACCTCCTATATTCCTGCAGGGTTAGATATATTACTCCATCCAGTTGGTTGTGTATGTTATTCCCTCCTTGAGCCAAGTCTGATGAGATTAGGGTATTTGAGCTAAATCTGATGAGTGCAAGGCTCATTCACTTCCCCACTCCTCTTCCATCTCTCCACCTACTCCATAAGCCCTTTCCTGCTCTTTCATGTGAGATTTCACCCCATTCTAACTCTACCCTTTCCCCTTCTCCAGTGCATTCCTCTCCCCCACCAATTTTACCCTAAAAATAATTATGAGGAAGCTAGATGACGTAGTGGACAAAGCACCCATCCTGGACCCAATCCTGGCCTCAGACAAAGGACACTCACCAAATCCGACCCTTCTCCCCCCCCAAAAAAAAGGAAAACATAAAAAATAAATGCTTTACAGATATCCCTTCATAATCAATTTGCACCCGTTCCCTGTCTAAATTTATTCCTATCCTCTGCCCTAATACTTGGAAAGCTCTTATAATACAGACATATCATATTCCCATCTAGGAATGTAAACAGTTTAACCTTTTAACATCTCTCATGATTTCTTTTTCTTTTTTATCTTGTTATGATTCTCTAGGGTCTTATATTTGAAAGTCAAATTTTCTATTCAGTTCAGGTCTTTTCATTATTAATACCTGAAAGTCCTCTTTTTCATTGAAGTCCCATTTCCCCCCTGAAATATTATATATAATTTTCTGGGTAGGTGATTCTTGGTTCTAATCCCAATTCTTTTGCCCTCCAGATTATCATCTTCAATGCCTTTTGGTCCTTTAATGAAGAAACTGCTGGATCCTGTGCCAACCTGACTGTGGCTCCACAGTATTTTATTTATTTTTTCTTTCTGGCTGCTTGCAAAATTTTCTCCTTAACCTGGGAGCTCTGGAATTTGGCTATAATATTCCTGGAAGTTTTCCTTTTGGGATCTCTTTCTGGAGGTGATTAGTGGATTCTTTCAATTTCTATTTTACCTTCTGCTTCTAGAATATCAGGGCAATTTCCCCTAACAGTCACTTGGAAGATGATGTCTACGTTCTTATTTTGATCATGTTTTCAGGTAGCCTGATATTTTTGAAATTATCTCTCCTGGATCTATTTTCCAGGTGAGCAGTTTTTTCTAAGAAGATATTTCACATTGCCCTCTTTTTAAAAAATTAATTTGGATTTGCTTTATTGTTTCTTGGTTTCTCACAAAGTCATTAGCTAACATTTGTTCAGTTCTAATTATTGGGCAATTATTTTATTCAGAGATCTTTTGTATCTCCTTTTCCATTTGTCTTTTCAAGCTGTTGACTTTTTTTCTCATGACTTTCCTGTGTCACCATCATTTCTCTTTCCATTTTTCCTCTACCTCTCTTACTTTATCTTCAAAGTCCTTTTTAAGCACCTCTATGGTCTGAGACCAATTTGTATTTTACTTGGACGCTGTTGATGTAGGAGCCCTGATGTTGCTATCCTCTTCTGAGGGTGCACCTCGATCTACCTTGTCACTAAAGAAATTTTCTAAGGTTCACAAATTTCTCTGCCTTTTCATCTTGCCTATCTTTTACTTGACTTTTAACTCCTTCTTAGAGTGGGGCTCTGCTCCCAGACTGCACTGTCTCAAACTTCAGGGAGGTTCTAGTGCAGTGCAGGCTGGGAGCAGGGCCCCACTCTAAGGAGTTAAAAGTCAAGTAATACAATGATCCAAGCTAATCCTGAATGACTAATGATCAAACATACTATCTGCATCCAGAGAAAGAACTGATGTTGTTTGCATATAGACTAAAGCATGAAATTTTTCACTTTCATCTTTTCTTTTATTCAAGTCTTCATATACGTAATTGCTAATATGCAAATGTTTTACATAACTATACATGTATAAACTATATTTGATTGTTTACCACCTCAGGGAGGTGGGAAGGAAAGAGAAATAGAATTTAGACCTCAAAACTTTAAATAAAAATATTAACTTAAAAAAAAGGATATACCTTTTTAAAAACTAAGGGTTGGCTAGCTATGGTCAAAGGACCACTTTTGGCCAACCTTTCTTTTGAATAGCTTGAAAGCTAATAATATGTTTTTTACATTTTATAATATGATAAAAACTTTAAAAACATTTCTTAGCTTATGTGTCATACAAATGCGAGTTGCAGACTGGGTTTGGCCTGTAGCCTGGCCTGCTGGCTGTAGTTTCTTATCCCCTGTCCTAAAAATTTAATCTGGCAAAGCAATTTATGCTAATTGATAGTTAACAGGGAAAACACTGATGGAGCATCATAAGCTACTTTCCTTAGGAAAGTACTTGAAAGATAGCCCTAAATCCCTCTGGATTAATCCCTAGGAACACAAATAGGAGATGTATTAGGTACCTTCTGGGGACCCAATCTGTGAGTCATGGGTTGGGAGAGTAGCTTCAGAGCCTGAGCTACATTTGTATAATGACCAGCAAGTTAATACACTCTTAAAATACCCGGACCACATCAATATTGGCATTCTTTTGATAAATGAAAATAAACCAATAAACAAAACAAAGTTGAATTTAAATGGAAAAAAATATTCTTAGATGTTCCTCAAAGAGGCAAATCAAGAAAACTTCAAAATTAGATCATCAGGATTATAGGAAGAGGGATGTCCAACTGTTACATAAAATCATGTTTCTCCTTGATTAGAGGGAGATCTAGTTGATATGGGGGTGTCTTGCACCAGTACAGGCTGTTAACACTTTTATGCTTTTTCATCTTGTTAAATTTTTATTTGTATTATCCCATAAATTCTCCATTAAGGATGCACTAAACATGCTAGAAGTTTTCTTCTAGGTCTTTAACATTCTCTGGGTACCAGGTCAACAGACTATCCATATACTCTTCCTGACTTTCCCTACCAAATCAAATGGAAACTTACATACATAGTATAACTGGATTGTACATTGTACATGAAATTTTGGATCTCTATTATGTGTAGCTTGCTTTTCTTTACATATACAATAAATTCAACATGTAACTTTCAAAGCTATCCCACTTGTCTGAAATTCTGTAATTGTGTATATACATACAAGGATATTTCAATAACCCACTTTTATTTCTTGGGTTAAATTTTTAGTTGTGTTCCATTTATATCAGATAAATAGAAGATCCATGCTGGATATAATACAAATTTGAGGACATGAAGACACTGATTTACAAGATATCTAAAGGAGAGGAAGATACCTATGATATGGATTACAAGCAAGAATGTAATTCAATAGAACATCCTCGTTCACAGCAAGGTGTCTCCCATTCATACATCAAAATTATTGAGGATTCAGGGGGCAGCTAGGTGGCATAGTGGATAAAGCCCCGGCCCTGCATTCAGGAGGCTTAGAAATTTGACACTTACTAGCTGTGTGACCCTAGGCAAGTCACCTAATCCCCACTGCCCCACAAATAACAAACCAAAACAAAAAAAGAAATAAAGAACAATTTAAAAAGCTGGAAATATTCAGTTATCAAGGCTAGGCCATGCTAATATAATAAAAATGACAATTACCAAAATAAATGTATATTTGGGGTAGCTAGGTGGCACAGTGGATAGAGCACTGACCCTGGATTCAGGAGGACCTGAGTTCAAATCCAGCCTCAGACACTTTACACATACTGTGTGACCCTAGGCAAGTCACTTAACCCCAACTGCCTCACCAAAAAGAAAATTATTGAGGATTCCATGAAAACTATAACAATAATAAGCCTATTTAATAACCAGCTGATTACAAGCAGGGAAATGTATTATCCCCCAAATATTTACTACAGGGATGGAAACCAATGTAAATTCCAAGTAAAGAAAGGATGCCCTGCAGATAGTAAGGTCTTCCAAATGCTCCCATTTGGAGATGATATTGATTGCACTGAGCTTCAAGACATTGCAGCACCTCCTGGAAAAGAGATGTAATCATTTAAAAGAATTTGACCTGTCCATCTACATAGGAAACTAAATGATGAATGCCATTGCCAAGTTTTCTTTATACAACTGGATATATAAAGACTTTTATAGAGCTTATCCAAAAGTATGTATTTATGTGACAGACAATGGAAATGGGGACTGAGCTGATACCAGATATGAAAACGAGAAGAGCAGGTAAAACTACTTTGGAGAAACTGCAAAGTACTATAGAACTTATCCAAAAGTCCCTATTTCTGCGATAGACAACAGAAATAGGCACTGAGCTGAGAGCAGACATGAAAAGAAAACAGAATCCTTTGGAAAAAGTACAAAGCAATTTTTCCAAATCCAAGCAAAGGCATATCTTTCAAATTTATTACTAGTGTTGCTTTATAGCTACGAAGCCTGAAACACCAAGATTGATTAAGAGGTAAAAATGAGCATTACATAAAGATCAATGGAAAATGCATGTGGGTGTGAAGCTGCTGTCATGTATAATCGATAAAGAACTCTAAAGGAGCATAGGGACAAATGATGCCATAAAAATGAAGAGACAGTGGGCTGGTAATGATGCAAGAGCAAGGGATGACTGGGGGTTGCCTCACAATGTGGGGAAAAAATGAGAAAAGCCTGATATGTTGGATGTATTTTCATGTGGTAAAAATTTAGGATGATATAGAGTCACAAGATGGATAGTCATGGATTGAGATCACCATCATTGAAAGGTAATCCCAAATTAAGAGATCACTGATACATTGGGGTATTGAATATAGAAATAACTATTTCTTTACAAGCTTAAGTATTTTTGTTTGTATTAAAAATCAACATGTAATACATGCATTTGGATATTGCTGATCTTTTAAATCACCAAATAATAATTAACTCACATTCTATCCTTCACCATTTTTAAAAGGAAACTTCATTTATGCACTTCTTTCTACAGAATTCACTTTGTAAACATTATTCATTTCTGAGCTGGAGTGTTTTACTTTTGAACATCTCAGTTCTTTACCATATTTTAAATACCATGTTAGGGTTTAGTTGTGAGGGAACCAGTCACTTTAAATTCCAAAGAAACTATGTGTAATTGCCCTGCTTCCTTGCTTTGGAGAGTAGGAGGAAGCACTCCAAGAAAGAAGGAACAAGTTGATTTTTTTTTCAATCAAATAGCTAATTTCTGGAAAATTCCGTGAAATTGTAAATGAGAAACAGTGAGAAACTCTAGTGAACTCTAATACTTCTGACAATGGCCAGCTGGGGTAGAATGGTGAAACCACAGAGATAAAAATTAAAATGTTATTTTAAATGAAAAAAAAACTATTCTAATACTTTATAACTGAAAAGATTGTGATTTCTGTAGTTTGCTTATTGACAATATATTTATTTATTTATTTCTGGGTTTTAATGAAAAACACATACAAAAAAATGCCCCAAATCTCAACCAGTCTTTACCATGCAAATTCTTTGTCTTTTAATAATTAAAACTGCTGTCATGAGCATAGTTATTTCCTGACATCTCTTATCTGCCTGTTTTTCTAAGGTCTCTCTCTCTCTCTCTCTCTCTCTCTCTCTCTCTCTCTCTCTCTCTCTCTCTCTCTCTCTCTCTCTCTCTCTCTCCTTGCATAAGCACATTAGGGGATCCTATATAGCCCAATTAAAATTGAAATATCAAGCTTGGCACTAGAAAGATGAAGATTCTACCTTCAATGTATGACAAGTACATTTTAAAATTGTATGTATGTATGTATGTATGGGAGAATTTTGACCACAAGGATATTTCAACTTAAATCAGTGATGGTAGGTAGATCAAATGTCCAGATCTTGAGACGTGTCACTTATCACCTCAGATCATTTTGCTTAAGGACACACTGTAATATACTTTTTAGGATTAGAAGATCTATTTTTGTAAATAAAATATGATAAATCTAGATCTATAATCTGCCATCTTTATGAAGCCATCCCCAATTCCTCCAAATGCAAGTGCTTTCCACCCCAAAATTTCGTTTATTCTATTGCCTAGACCTCTCTTTTGCCTCATATTACTCTTTATATCAGACTTATTTGTACACATGACTCAACAACCCTACAAAATTGCAAATTCCTTTAGGACAAAGACTACCCATTTTCATCTTTGCATCACCAGCACCTGACACAGTGCAGTGTTTTTGATGGATAATTTTTGCATTGAATTCAGGCCTTAGAAAAGCATTTGCTATTGAAAGAATTGTACCTGTTTGATATCAAAGCATTAGAAATAGTATAGTGTGGTGTAATGGCAAGAGGCATGAACTTGGATTCTGAAAATCTGACTTTGAATTATGGCTTTTCCCTAATTTTGTGACCACAAGGTCACAAAAACAATGCTGACTTTCACTGGGTGAGTGAAATACCTCATCTGTAAGTCCCCAAATCAATAAAATCACAAGTCCAGATCCTCTACATAAAATGGGGATATAGAATCCTGGACTTGGAGCCAAATCTCATTTTAGAGCTCAAATATTCTTGTCTTCTTTATCTAGTCTTGAATAAGCTTTTATTTATCACCTATTCCAAATTGTGTTTGCAAGAAAACTACTTTATGAACTCTAAAGCACTATACAAATTTGAGTTATTCCTATCATTACCTTAAAGTTTTGTTCTGAGGTCTCATTTTGTTGGAATGATGACCCTGGGTTTATGAAGTCTTTGTCAGTGCAATAGCAAACTCTGACAGGTTTTAAGTAGGGGAAACACATAGGCAAGGTGATAAGCCATATGCTTGTTGTATGACACTCAAACTAATTAAGTCCTGATAAGTTCATCAACAAGTTGGCCACAGAGTTTCCTTCCCTAAAAAATATTTGTATGGCCACAAGGAAACTTCATTTTTCATGAGTCTACTCAAATTGTTCTGGTGCTATATTTTGTGTATATGAAAAATGCATCCACAAAACCTCAACTCTTTAAAATAATCTTACCCTTATTATTTTCCTTCAATAATTATGGGGCCTCACTCTGGCATGGAGATAATCCTGCCTTCTTGAAGATCAACAGAGCACCAGGTCTAGCAAGTTCTATCGAGCTGAAAAGAGCTGGAGATGGATAAAGTAAGTCTAAGTCTTGATCCTGAAAAACAAATTAACTAAGTCTGAGAGGGCTTATCCTCAGAAGTTGAAGCACTTGAAGTTGAAGCTTATAGTCCCAAAGAGTAATTTGAGAAGAGTCATAAAGTGAAGGTCTGTGGTCTACATCAATGAGGAAAGCACCTACACTAATGAAATTACAGATCCTTAAAGTTTTATTATGATTTTAAATTCCTAGATTCCTTTTCCAGAATTATATGGAATTAAAATATCCATTCATGTTGTGGAGTTAGAAACAAATATGCTTTCCTATTTGTCTATATGCTTCCTCAAATCTCAAAACTGGAAAGTCCTCATTTTTAGATTCCCTACCTATACAATAAGACATTTGCATTATTTTGACCATAAGAAAAACAAAATGCTAACTTGTGATTAGGAAAATCATTGAGTGATCCCATAACAATATGAGGGTCTAAAGGATGAAAATGCCATCATTAGGGAGCTAGGAAGGAAGTTTGATGTTGAAAGAATGCTAGTGGGACATTTCCTTCATTTTCTACCTTTTTCTAAGAGCTCAAGGGGAAAAGTATTAAAATAAAATCTTCTCAGGAGCAGCTAAGTGGAACAGTAGATAAATCACTGGTCCTGGATTCAGGAAGCCCTGAGTTCAAATCCCCCCTCAAAGACTTGACAATTACTAGCTGTGTGACCCTGGGCAAGTCACTTAACCCTCATTGCTCCACAAAAAAGATAAAAACTTCTCTTTTCAAAAGATGATTTTTAATTTTGAACAAACAGCAGTTGTATGGACTGACATAGTCATATAAAGAAACCATTCAGGGAGAAACTTCTATTTTAAAGTTACAGGCCATGTTTCTGGATGTTTATGGATAATATCTCTCTGCTTTGATATTGTATTCTCTTGAGTCTTAGGCTAAGGAAGGTGTTATATTCTACTGGGGTGCAATGATATTTCCTTTTATATATAGTGGGCTTGGCCATTCTGCAGATTTTTTTGAATAGTCATCAGTGGTATGAGAAAAGGGAGCAACTAAGACTTTCCTTCCAAAGGCATTGTGGCAGAAAGAATGGACTATGTAGCCAACATATTCTAAAGTTTTCTTCAATTGACACACTTGATGAAATACTGGGGGAAGGGGCAGCTAGGTGGTGCAATGGATAAAGCATTGGGCCTGGATTCAGGTGTACCTGAGTTCAAATCCAGCCTCAGACACTTGACACTTACTAGCTGTGTGACCCTGGGCAAGTCACTTAACCCTCATTGTCCCACACACATAAAAAAAAAGACAGATATACTTCCTTAATTGAATATCTTCAAAAAATTCATTCACAGACTTCCTAGAGTTGTTATCTTTCCTTTGAATATAGCCTGATCCTATAATCCAGATCTAAGGAGAAAGGAAAATGCCATGGAAGTTGGTAATGACAAGGGGTGTCATGGTGATGACAAGTAGATCATAGAATTGCAACTCATTCCAATTTTTCCACTTATATGTGAATCATCATCTTTCCTTGATTTACCTAAAATGCCTAAAAAGAATTTCAGATGAATTTTGAGAGAATAGTTAATAAAGATGTTTATTATCATTTATATTTTTACAAGACATTCTTCAGACTATTAAGATGCTACTTTAAGTAAAAACCAGGAGGAAAAATAATTTTCTTATGATGTGTAAGTGCCAAAGTTTATACTTAAATTATTATTTTTTGTTATTTATTTTTGTTCTATTTCTGGCTTTCCAGAAAATTTTGTAATTAACAAGTAAGATGAAAATTTCAACTATTTTGCCTAAGATAAATCATTCCTTTATCAGGTTATTTTTCTGGTCTACCTTATGCATTCCATGTCCCAACTTAGCTTTGTGTTCTAGGTAATGTGACAACAATCCTAATTACTGTGTACTTAGACACAAAGACCAAATCTCAGGATTCCATATGTGGTTTAGTATACAGTTAGAAATAAATAGGATGGGACAGCTAGGTGTCACAGTGGATAGAGCACTGGCCCTGGAGTCAGGAGTACCTGAGTTCAAATCCGGCCTCAGACACTTAACACTTACTAGCTGTGTGACCCTGGGCAAGTCACTTAACCCCAATTGCCTCACTAAAAAAAAAAAAAAAAGAAAGAAATAGGATGAAAAATATCTCAAAGTTTGACTATCCTATATGTAAGCTAACAAAAGATTATTCTCCATCAATATTCTTAAGCATTTGATCAAATGTTTTGTTTTGTTTTCTCTTTCTCTAGAAGTCTGTACTATCTTTCCTGGCACATAGTACACACTTCATAAATGCTTGTTGACTGATTAGTTAATTGTCTACTCATACCAAGATGATGCCAAGAAACAACAAAACAAAACAAAACAAAACCCAACTATGTCATAGACTGAAGTCTTAAATTATTGAGGTGAGACATAAGAGTAAGTGATTTCACTCTAACTTTTCCATTCTGAATATTTGTTTTATGTGATTAAGAAAATAGTTCAACATAATTTCTTTACTTAACTAAACTATTTTATTCTTTAAATCCTATAGCTTCACAAAAAAAAAAGGAAGAGGGAAAGTTGGAAGGAGAGAAGGAGGGAGGGACAGAGACAGACACAGAGGGAGGGACAGAAATGGAGAGAGAGGAGAGAGAGAGAGAGAGAGAGAGAGAGAGAGAGAGAGAGAGAGAGAGAATAGGACTGTAAGCATTGAAGTGACCAAATAGAGTCCAAAAAGAAGAAAGTTCTCCCGCAAGAAAGAAAAATGAAAACAGATGCAGTGTCATCCTCCATTATGTTAGCTCGTGCATGGTTCTTGCTAAAGAACAGACATTCAATCTGCTTTGAATTATTTGTCACTTGGCTCCTTTATATTTCCATGCCCTATTTTGCATTTTGCTCACTACTCATTGTTACACAATCTACATTCTGAAAAAAATAATGTTAATATATACTCTTACTAGGGATGGAAGAACATATGTAGCCAAGTTTAGAACCCTCTCAAACCTTGATGTTTCAAACTTTGGAACCAAGTTTGAACATTTTAGGGTTCGAGTTCATTTGCTTTTGGCCCAGTTGAATATAAAACTCCAAAGAACAGGAATTTAAAAGGCTTATAAAAAGGATTCAAAGAGCTTCTTGCACATCAAATAGCACTTAAGACAGAACATTTTGATGAGTTTAGTGTAAATGAATCAGAAGCATATGGATTAAATTTACCTTAAAATACTCCTGGGTTTAAGAATTAAGAGAAAATGTGCTTGGCAAAACACATTTGGGGTTTTGCCTAACCCAGAACATTGGAAAAGTGGTTCAAGATGTTTGACGAACCCAAAACACGGCTGGGTTCACCCATCCCTAATCCTTTGCAGTAATAGCAATGGACAGGCAGAGACATATTGCATTTGAGGTGCATAACTCAACTTCAGGTTTTTATCATTATCATCCTAAGGGAATAGATTATTGAGAGTTCCTGGCTTTAATACTTTGAGGACCCATGATTTCATCATTGTTGGTACTCATTCTACAGATGCAGATTCTGACCCCTTCCCTATCTCAGTAGAGATCTTCATGAGTTGCTGTGGCTGAAAAAAAAAATCAACACCTAAAGATGAAGTAGACAGAATTTCTCTAACCTGGTACTCAAAAGACATTTAAGCAATCTGTTACTACCCCAGCTTGTGGTGACCTGCCAGAGTTTATATTTCCCTGACACAAGCTTGAGGAACCCAATGGTCTCCCTCCATAATCTACTGGTGTATGAGAGTGCTTCTTTAGTATGGGATAGTTTCTTTCCTCTATAACACTTGTGATATAGGTTTTTATTTCATGCTTCTATGAAGCAGAAGTTGAATTCTATGCTTTCCTAGAAAGTCTGAGGTGCTGTTACTAGGGCAAAATCCATATAATCACAAAGAGGAATTTCTTGCCTACCAGAATATTTTAAGGGATTAATTATAGTAACAGCAATAAGAACTTTTTAAAAACTTGAGAGTCTCTTAAGCTTTCTTCAAATGCTGTCTCACTCAATCATCATAACCTGGAAGGTAGGAGTTTTAGTATTTCCCATTTTTTTTCCTGAGGAGGAACCTGAGACAGACAAGTTCACTTATTTGATCATGGCCAAACATCTACTGAAAATCTAGAAAGGATTTTAATCTAGGCATTTCTGACTCCAAGTTTGTTCTCACATATTTTGAATGATTATTCATTTGAATAAATAAGTTATCTGATTTTTTCCTAATAATTTCCCATTCCACAATTAAAAAAAACATAATAAAGAGAATTTAGGGTTTCAAAAAAGGAAAACAAAAACTAGTTCTCCTATGCTGGATTTTGCACATTTTTATCATCCTATTCTAAAATGACTTTCATTCTTACATCACAGTTCAGTATTATATAAGAGTAAATTAATAAAGAACTTTTGAACTACTCAAACTAATAACATTCAGGGGAATTTTGTCTGTTTCTCGCTTTTTACCTGAGCATACCTCAAATATTCCTGTATTGTAATAGACAATGAATATAAAAAATGAAATAAGAATAAAAAATCATCGAGTCAATAACCCTTGGATTCAAACCCTACCTTAGATACCAGTTTTGTGACTCTTAGTAATTTACTGTCTCTGAGGCTCAGTTTCCTCATCGGTAAACTGGGCTGGAACTCAATGATTTCTAGCTTCGATTCAAGATTTGAATCAATGATCCCAAGAATTATATGAATTAATAGAAAGGGAAATAAGCAGAACCAGGAAAACAATATTTACAATGTAAATGGAAAGAATAACAACACGATATTAAAATGGAATGTTATTTTATTACAATGAAAAATGAAAAATAAAAACACACTCTTGTCCCTTTTCAGAGATAGGGTACTATGGGTGATGAGCATTGAATATATATTCAAATTTGTTAACATTTTGATTGGTTTCATTTTACTATTCTTTTTCTTTTCATTCTTTGTTATAATGAATGGCTTTCTCAGTAGGGGAGAAAAGAGGAATATATTTGGAGATAAAGTGAAATAAAAATAAAATATATTAATTTTAAAATTTGAAATACTTTTAAAAGAAATAAATGATTATATACACATATGTATGCATGTGTATATATAGCATATGTGTGTATATGTGTATACACATTGTGGGGACCAATTTTTAATTGAGGAGTATTAGCTAAGCGGCTCGCCGCAATATTGGAACAAGGAAGGAGACCAGCAGCCTCCCTCAAAACAGAACAGGATTTATTTTAACAAGAATTAACTTAAAAAAAAAAACACAAACAGGATCAGTAGGATCAAGGGATAGGAAATAAAATGGGGAAAGGGAAATTATGCAACCTGAAAAAATATGGCCGCCCAGGAATCAGCTGAGAACACATAGCAGAATTCCTGTCACCTTCCAACCTCCAGCTAGAATGCCCAATTCTCCTCCCCCAATCCCAGAAAAAACCCACACAGCCTCAACCAATGGGATGGCCGCTCTGACAGTCACATGAGTGCCCTCACTAGGCTTCCAATCATTATAATTTTCCCAGGCCCATGTAGGCATCAGTGAGTGGTGATGACATGAGGTGCCAGCACCATGGCAACATCTACAACCAGGGGATGGAGCACCCTGCAGTTTGCGGAGCCCCGGGCCAGTGTGCGCTGAGGCATATAAACCTCAAATAACAATTAATTCTTTACAATATACACCTATATGTATTATGTCTGTATATATAAATATATATACTAATTACATATACCTATATAAATTAAATTTTTAAAAAGGCTCTTCCAAAGACTGCACATAGACACATACTCCATAGCTAACCGATTACTTGTGAAGAAGGAAAGTGAAAAGTTGAGCATGACTTTGTTTACAAACTTCTTCCTTTCTTCTCACAAGCAGACAAGTAAGCAAGGTTTGACACAGATCATTGCTTCGTACTGAAATAAACAAAATTCAATGATTTGATGACTCAAGGAATTTAAAATTACAGAGTGGGATGTCCATATTACAAACCAGATGAAATTCAACCTCAGCATCCAGGAATTCTAGTGACTTCCATGTAGGTTGTATGTTAAAGGATTCTACTTAAAATGTCATGAAAAAATGGTGGGTGTGACAGGTGCTCTTTGAATACAAGTGGTTTCAGGCTTCATTATACCTCAAATGAACAAATAGCTCACTAGTGTTTCAATGTGTTTAGCCTAGGGAGACTTAGAAATAGAGACTAAGAAATAATTCAATTGTTATCCTCAAGTATTTGAAGAATTATAAAACAGAGGATAATGACCAGCTGTTCTCCATTTCTGCAAAGCAAAAAAAAAAAATGGATGAGTAAACCTGTGGAACCTTCCTTTTCTGGAGTTATTAAAGAAAAAGCTAGACATTTTTGGCTTGGAGTAAATAGCCAAAGACCTAGTTCCTTTCCGGAGGAGAAGAAACGTGGGATACTGATAAATAATGGATGAATTCTAGGCGATTTGACTAGGAGAAACCATAGAGTTTATTGATAAGGGCAAAAGTAGCACAATAACACCCACTTAACTAGAAGAAAATCAGTCTCCTAGAAAACTTCTACCTTTTGGAACATTGTTCCAAACTAGAAGGGGAGGGGGAATCTCTGAAGACCTGAAATAGGTCCTATATTTTCTTAACACTGCATAGACTTAATCAAGATTAGATCAGAATGCTAGGATGAGAAAAGACTATTAATGGTTTTCTTTTTAAAGAAGTCATCATTGCTGATAGGAAAAGAAGAAAAACTCACAATTTAATATAGGTCTATATTATCATGCAGTGCAGTAATGAAAATTCATAATGACTGTGGTCAGTAACCAAGGAAATATCAAATTTGACTTTATATTCTCTTTTTAAACTTTTTACATTCTCTTTTAGGAAATAAGGATATTTAAAATACATTTGTGCCAAATTTTGAATTTATTTAAAAATTTAACTAGTGCATAACTGAATATTAGGCCTGATTAAAGAGAAATAGAAATGTTTTACATAATCATACATATATAAGCCATATCTGATTGTTTGTTGCCTCAGGGAGGGGGAAGGGGATGGAGGGAAAGAGAGATAAACATTGGAACCCAGAACTATAAATAAAAATGTTTATTATTTAAAAAAAAAGAGAAATAGAAAACCTATTGAGACAGTTTCTGGGTAGGACCTTGACCCATACAAACTTTCATATTCTCTAATACTAGGAGCCTGAGGATAGGGGATGAGGAGGTGGAAGGGGGAGTAAGTCTATATAACACTGAAAAGGGGAAAAAAACAAAAAAATGAAGAGGATTCCCAAAGAAGAGAATAAAAGAGAAAAGTATAAAGACCAAAATGAGATCAGGATTGATTACCCTAAATAAATAGATTGTAACGATTGGAATAACGCCACCTGCTGGATACTTACTGTAGAAGAGTTCTGCCCATGAAGGGAAGGTCTTTGAGGGCAAGACCAGGAGTCAGGAAGTGACGCGGGCTAGTGGGAGGAGGAAGGAAGAGACTGGCGCTCAGTCTCGCGCTCTTTCCTGAGGACGCTGGCGGAGAAGGGAGCTAGAAATGTGCTCTCCCTTTAATAGATAGGAATCTAGGCCTTTCTCTCTCTCTTTACCAAATTCTTATTCTCCTTAATAAATGCTTAAAAGTCTAACTCTTGCTAAAGCTTGTAATTGATTGGCGACCACTCATTAGATATTTTAGGCAGTTTAGCTAGAATTTTAACCCTTAACAAGATCATGAAGACAAATGGAAGTATGAATAAAACCTCAAAAAGAAAACATAGCATTTTGAATAATTATACTATGAAGGAAAGTGAAAAAAAAAAAGTTAAAGAGCATTCCTATGGATTCCCCAGAGATAGAGGGACAATAGAAAAATACCAAAGTGAAATATAAAAAGAGAAAAAAAAATACTCCTTTTTAAAAGTTAGGAATCAAGAGGCAAAGTAGAACTATCAACACAGAATTATAAAGCATGAACAACAGAATAAAGAAAATTGAATATGTGATGAAGAATTGCTCTAAATAAGAAGAAAATGCATGAGAGAATGACAGATTTGGAACACAAGGACACTGAAGAAGAAGAAGGAAATTTGGCAGAAAAGAAGCAAAAGGAGAAAAAAAATTAAAAGAACACATGAGTTCTTTACAAGCCAAAGTGACTGACCTTGAAAACTCTATGCAAAATAATAATGTGTGGATTACGATCCCAAGAGTACTTCACAGGCTCTCAAACTTAACTTAATCAACCCATGTATCCAATCAGTTGTCAAGTGTTTTCATTTTTAACTCCATAATGTCTCTTGTATACATTCTTTCTCTATACTCCCACAATCACCACCCTAGAGGAAGTTGTTCAAGGCTACATCACTCTCTTAACTGGACAAGTGCAATAGCATCTTAATTGATTTAATCCAAGCCTCAAGTCTTTCCCAAAGTGAATTTTTTTCCTAAAGCATAGGTTTGAGTATGGCACCCCTTACTCACTAAACCTCAAGGATTCCTTATGGCATTTTTATTTCTTCTCTTTCTTATCAGAATAGCTGACTTCCACATTCTCTATAGTACTTACCAATTTTCCCTTCTTGCTATTTCTCATACATGAAACTCGACATCCCATTGTCCCCCATCCCTAGAATGCTCTCTCCCACCTCTGCATATTTCAATCTCTGGTTTTCTTAAAGACAATTTGAGTAACCATGCATGAGACGTATGCTTCCCACATTTGAGCTGATAGTACCTTTCCCCTACCACAAGTGACTTTGTACTTGGTTTGTATCTATTTTGTCTATACCTATATATGGGAATATTGTATCTCCCATTAGAAAAATGGTTCTTGAGGGCATAGGCTGTTTCACTTTTGTCCTTTTTCATGCCTGCCCCAAGATCAAAGACTAGAATCTAGTAAGAAATTAATATTTTTTATTGGTTGACAAATATAGTTGTAATATCTAAAGGAAGGATAAAGCAAAGAAGGAAAACTAAATAAGTATTAGTGTGAAATACTTTAAATAAATCTTAGCAACAAAATACAGTAGCAACATACAAGCCAGAAATACACTAACCAGGGGCAGCTAGGTGGTGCAGTGGATAAAACACCAGCCCTGGATTCAGGCCTACCTGAGTTCAAATCCAGCCTCAGACACTTGACACTTACTAGCTGTGTGACCCTGGGCAAGTCACTTAACCTCCATTGCCCCACCAAAAAAAAAAAAGAAATACACTAACCAAATTGAATTTACACTAATAATGATTTAAAATTAGAAAAAAAATAACATTATTAATTATATTAAAAATAAAGTGAGGGGGCAGCTAGTTGGGGCAGTAGATAAAGCACCAGCCCAGAATTCAGGAGGACATGACTTCAAATCTGGCCTCAGACACTTGACACTTACTAGCTGTGTGACCCTAGATAAGTCACTTAACCTTCATTGCCCTGACCAAAAAAAAAAAAGAGTGAAAAACCTCCCAAAGTTCTTATTTATATTTATAGGCACAGAATTTGACTTTGACAAAATATGAAACTTATTTATTTAAAAAAAACTTTAAAATAACAGGCATATAAGGTGATTTTACTATCATAAAATTATGTAACTAAAATCAAAGCCTAATTTTATTTTCATCAAGGAAACAGAAGAAAACAAGGAAGCCTCCTCATTCCTTATATAGTTCCAGAAATACCAATACTAGTATTAAGCAATATTAATTCTAACATTAGAATAAAAAATAATATATATGATAAAAAGAGGAATAAATCAAAGATAAACATAGGTGAAGAGAGAAAGTTATCTATTTGCTGACAATCAGATGGATAACTTTTAAAAATGCCATAGAATCAATAAAGAAATTAATTAAAACAATAGCTTCAGTAAAGTAGCAGGATACAAAATAAATTTAAAATTGATAGGATCTTTACAAAGCAATAAAAAATAGAAGATGAAATAATAAAAAAGAAAATTTTATTCTAAATAACTACAAAGTATGTACAATATCTGGAATTTGGGCTATAAAGGCCTGGAATTATACAAACGCAATCACAGGACTATCTTTTTTAAATGACACAACAAGAGGACTAATCATTACTAATTTGGAGGATTTGTCCATGGATTAAAGTATTGATTTGCACAGATATAATACTTTAGTAAATTATGGGTAATTTAAAGAACTAGACAAAATACCTCAAAATTCTTTCAAATGAGAAAACGTTTTAGATTTTAAACAAAAAAATTATTTAAATTAGGAATGAAGGTGGAAGAGTACTACCAAACCTCAAGCTATACTATAAAACAACAAACATCAAAATTCTTTTGTACCTATTTAAATCAAGAGGGATCATAAGGTCATAAATTTAAAGCTAGAAGAGACTTTTAAAATTATCTCATCTAACCCCATCATACAATAGGTAAGGTAGCTGAGACCCAGAGAAGTTAAATAACTTAATCAAAATCAGGTAGGTTGTAAATGACAAAGCCAGGATTTAAACCTACATCCTCTGATTTAAAATCTTATGTTCTTTTTACTATACAAGCTTCATAAGCAAATGGGATAAGGAAGAAGAAAAAACAATTAAACTCAATAAATCTGTGTTCAATAAAACCAAGATATTCAAATACATGGGAAACCAACTCTCTTCTTGATAAGATCTTCTGGAAAAAATAGAAATATTTTCTAAAAATTAGATTTAGACCAACATCTTACATCATATACTATAGTAAACTCAAAATAAGCTGTCTGAATACTGTTTCCCACCATTAAAAAAAAAAAAAAAAGAGGACACCCAGATAATATATCTTTGACAGCTAGGGTGAGAGGTGGAGTTCTTAAGCAAACAAAAGACAAATGTTATCACAACAAAGAGAAAAATCTATTTGGTTCACATGAAATTTAAAAAAACATGTTTTTACACAAACAAGATCAATGTTACTAGAGTAAGAAGGGAAACTGTCAATTGGGGAAAATCTTTGCATCATTTATCTCTGATACAAACGTGATGATAAAATAAATCAGAAACTACAAAGTCACTTACATAAAAGACACCAACAAAACTAACTGACAAATATAAAAGAACATAGAGTTAGTAGATCAAATTTATGTTATTTTATTTAATTTGCCTTAATAATGCTATGTCATTTATATTTTTAAATATAATATTTTTCCACAATTACAGGTAAAAACAATTTTAAGTTTTTTAACGTTGATTCCCAATTTCTTTCCCTCTATCTGTTTCCCTCATATTCCTTAAGAAAGTAAGGAATTTTGTGTTGCATATGTATAGTCCCACAAAACATATTTCTATATTAATTGTTGTGAAAAAATACACCAACCAAAAAAAAAGATAAGAAAGTTGCAAGAAGTATACTTCAATCTGCATTCAGATTCTTCATTTCTTTTTCTGGTAGCAAATAACATCTTTCACCATAAGTCTTTTGGAATCACTGTATTGCTCAGAAAAACTAAGTGATTCACAGATGATCTTAATACAATATTGCTGCTACTGTGTTCAATGTTCTCCTGGTTCTGCTCATTTCACTTTGCATCAGCATATGTAGGTTTTTCTGAAAGCACTTTGCTTATTTCTTTTTCTTTCTTTCTTTTTTTTTTTTGCGGGGCAATGGGGGCTAAGTGACTTGCCCAGGGTCACACAGCTAGTAAGTGTTAAGTGTCTGAGGCTGGATTTGAACTCAGGTACTCCTGAATCCCGGGCCAGCGCTTTAACTACTGCGCCATCTAGTTGCCCCCCACTTTGCTTATTTCTTATAGCATAATAGTATTCCCTCACAATCATATACTACAACTTGTTCAGCCATTCCCCAATTGAGGGGAATCTCCTAAATTTCCAATTCTTTGCCAATAAAAAAGGAGCTACTATAAATAATTTTGTACTAGAGGTTCTTTTCCTTTTTTATCTCTTTGGGATACAGACAAAATAGTTGTATTGCTGAGTCAAAGGTCAGGTATGATTTTATAGCTTTTTGGGCATAGTTCCAAATTTGTCTCCGGAATGGTTGAATCACCATTAGTTCATTAGTATCTCAATTTTATTACATCCCATCCAACATTTGTCAGTTTCTTTTTCTGTCATATTAGCAAAATTTATAGGCATGGGGTGAGCCTCAGAGTTATTGGAATTTGAATTTAAATGAATTATGATTTAGTACATGTTTCATATGACTATAGATACCTTGATTATTTACTGTGTATTTCTCTCCATCCTATTTTCCCCCTATTTATTCTACTGTATCTCTACTTTCACCCTGTCCTTCCCCAAAAGTGTTTGATTTCTGATTGCCACCTCTGCCAATCTCTTGTCCCTTCTAAAAGTTCCCCCTTCTCTTATCCATTTCCCCTCCTATTTTCCTGTAAAGATAAATTTCTAAACTCAACTTTGAGCCAATTCTGAGTGTAAATTTCAAGCATCCCCCCATCTTCTCATATTTACCCCTCCACTGTAAAAAGCACTTCAGCCTTTGTTATGAGATAATTTTCCCCATTCTACCTGTCCCTTCCCCTTTCTTTCAGTGCTCTTTATTATCTTTAATTTTTTAGATATCATTCCATCACAGTGAACTCATATTCATCCCCTCTATCTATGTATACTCCCTTTAACTGCCCTAATAGAGATAAAGTTCTTGAGAGTTACAAATATCATCTTACTGTATAGGAATGTAAACATACAATCATGTTGAATTTCCTCATGATTTATTTTTGTTTGTTTGTTTGTTTTTGGTGAAGCATTTGAGGTTAAGTGACTTGCCCTGGGTCACACAGCTAGTAAATGTTAAGTGTCTGAGGACGTATTTGAACTCAGGTTCTCCTGAATCCAGGGTCACTGCTCTATCCACTGTGCTACCTAGCTCCCCTGATTTCTTTTTTATTTATCTTTTTATGCTTCTCTTGAGTCTCATATGTGAGACTCAAACTTTCTATTAAGCTCTGTTCTTTTCATCAGGAATGCTTTAAAGTCCTCTATTTCATTAAATATCCATTTTTATTTATTTATTTTTTTACCATTGAGAATTATACTGTCTTGGTGGGAAGGTAATTGATGTTTGTGATCCTAACTACTTTACCCTCCAAAATGTCATATCCCAAGCTCTCCAATTTTATGTAGAAACTACTAAATCTTGTGTTGTCCTGACTGTAGCTCCATGATATGTGAATTATTTTTTGTCCTAGCTGATTGTAATATTTTCTTCTTTTTTTCTTTTTAATTTTTCTCCATTTACATGTAAAGATAGTTTTCAATAATCGTTTTTATAAGGTTTCAAGTTCTAAATTTTTCTCCTTCATTCCCTTCCCTCCCCCTAAGGGGGAACAGAAAACAATCTGATATAGGTAATATATGTAAACTCACATTAAACATATTTCCACATTAACCATGTTGTGAAAAAAGAATCAGAAAAAAAGGGAAAAATCTCAAGAAAGGAAAAATAATGTAGAAGTAGTATGGCTCAATCTTCATTCAGATCCCACAGTTCTTTTTTTCTAGATATGGAGAACATTTTTCATCATGAGTCCCTTGGAATTGTCTTGGATCATTGTGTTGCTGAGAAGAATTAAGTCTATTATAGTTGATCATCATACAATGTTGCTCTTACTTTATACAATGTTCTACTGGTTCTGCTCACTTCACTCAGCCTCAGTCCACTTAAGACTTTACAGGTTTTTCTGAAATCCACCTGGTCATCATTTCTTAAAGCAAAATTACATTACATTATATTACATTACATTCATATACCAGAACTTGCTCAGCCATTCCCCAATTGATGGGCATCCCTTCAGTTTATATTTTTTGCAAACCATGAAGAGAGCTGCTATAAATATTTTTGTATATGAGTCCTTTCCCCTTTTTTTATGACTTCTTTGGAATACAGACCCAGTATTACTGGGTCAAAAGGTATGCACAGTCCCATAACACTTTGGGCATAGTACCAAATTGCTCTCCAGAATGGCTGGATCAGTTTGTAACTCCACCAACAATGCCTTAGTGTCCCAATTTCCCACAGCATCTCCAACATTTATTATTTTCATATTAGCCAATCTGATAGGTGTGAGGTGGTACCTCAGAATTGTTTTAATTTGCATTTCTCTACACAATAGTGATTTAGAGAATTTTTTTTTATATGGAAATAGATAGTTTTGATTTCCTCATCTGAAAACTGCTTGTTCATATCCTTTGGCCATTTCTCAATTGAGGAATGATTTGCATTCTTAAAAATTTGATTTAATTCTCTATATATTTGAGAAATGAGGCCTTTATCAGAAACGCTGGCTATAAAAATTGTTTCCCAGCTTTCTGCTTCCCTTCTAATTTTGGCTAAATTGTTTCTCTTTGTACAAAAACTTTTTAAGTTAATGTACTCATAGTCATCCATTTTGCTTTTCATAATATTTTCTGTCTCTTGTTTGGTCATAAAATCTTCCACTCTCCACAGATCTCCTTCCTCTCCTAATTTGCCTGTTATCAATCTTTATGTCTAAATCATGTACCTATTTTGACCTTATTTTGGTATACAGTGAAAGATATTTGTCTATGCCTAGTTTCTGCCATACTATATTCCAGATTTCCCCCCAGTTTTTGTCAAATAGTGAGTTCTTATCCCAAAAGCTGGAATCTTTTGGTTTACTAAATAGTAATTTACTACGGTGTCTCCTGTGCCTAAGCTTAGCCAGTACCAAATAGTTTTGATGAATGCCACTCTATAGTATAGCTTTAGAATTTGTATAACTAACCCACCTTACTGTACATTTTTTTAAAAGTAGTTGCGCTTTGATATTCTTGACCATTTGTTTTTCCAGATGAATTTTGTTATTATTATTTCTAGCTCTATAAAACAATTTTTAGGTAGTCTAATTGTTATGGCACTGAATGAGTAAATTAATTTAGGTACAATTGTCAATTTTATTATATTAGCAAGGATTATCCATATGTAATTGATAGTTTTCCAGTTATTTACATCTGATTTTATTTGTGTGAAAAATGCTTTCTAATTGTGTTCATAAAGTTCCTGGGTTCACATTGGCAGGTAGACTCCCAAATATTTTATATTGTCTACAGTTATTTTAAATGGGATCTCTCTTTCTATCTCTTGCTTCTGAGCTTTGTTGGTAATGTATAGAAATGCTGATGAATTATAAGTATTTACTTTATATCCTGCAATGTTGCTAAAGTTGTTAATTGTTTCAAGTAGTTTTTTAGTTGATTCTCTAACTATGCCATTGTATCATCTGCAAAGAATGATCGTTTTGTTTCCTCTTGCCTATTCTAAGTCCTTCAATCACTTTTTCTTCTCTTATTGCTAAAGTTAACATTTCTAGTTGAATATTAAATAATGGAGGTAATAATAGACATCCCTGTTTCACCCCTGATCTTACTGGGAATGCCTCTAACTTATTACCATTAAATAAAATGTTTGCTGGGGACAGCTAGATGGTGCAGTGGATAGAGCACTGGCCCTGGAGACAGGAGTACCTGAGTTCAAATCCAGCATCAGACACTTAACACTTACTAGCTGTGTGACCCTGGGCAAGTCACTTAACCCCAATTGCCTCACCAAAAAACAAAAATGTTTGCTGGTGGTTTTAGGCACATACTGCTTATGATTTTAGAGAAAGCTCCATTTATTCCTACCCTCTCTAGTATTTTTAATAGGAATGAGTGCTGTATCTTGACAGAAGCTTTTTCTGCATCTATCAAGATAATCATATGATTTTTGTTAGTTTTGTTATTGGTGTAGCCAATTATGTTGATAGTTTTCTTAATGTCGAAAAAGCCCTGCATTCCTGATATAGATCCCACCTGGTTAAAATGTATTATCCTGGTAATAATTTACTGTAATCTCCTTGCTAATGTTTTATTTAAAGTTTTTGCATCAATATTCATTAGGGAAATTTGTCTATAATTTTCTTTATCTTTTGACACTGACTGGTTGAGGTATCAACACCATATTTGTGTCCTAAAACAAATTTGGTAGAATTCTTTCTTTACCTATTTTTCCAAATAATTTATATGGAAGTGGAATTAATTGTATTTATATGTTTGGTAGAATTCAATTATAAATCCATATGAGCCTGGAGAACATTTCTTATGGAGTTCAATTTCTTTTCCAAAATGGGGCTATTCAGGTCTTTCATTTCCTCTTCAGTTAAAGTGGGCAATTTAGATTGCTCTAAGTATTCATCCATTTTCTTTTAATTGTCAAATTTATTGGCATACAGTTGATCAAAACAATTCCTAATTATTGTTTTGATTTTAATTTCATTGGTGGTGAATGCACACCTTTCATTTTTTATTCTCTATTTGGTTCCCATCTTTCTTTTTTCTAAATCAAATTAACCAAAATGTTTATCTATTTTATTGTGTTTTTCAATTAAATCACTTTCTTTTTTATTTATTAATTCTAATAGTTTTCTTATTTTTAATTTTATTAATCTTTCCTTTGGTTTTCAGAATTTCTAATTTAGTATTTATTTTGGGATTTTTAATTTGGTCATTTTCTAGCTTTTTTAGTCACATGGCCAACTCATTGATTTCCTCTTTCCTAATTTTATTCACGTAAGCATTTAAAAATATAAAATTTCCCCTAAGAACTGCTTTTGTTGCATCCCATAAGTTGTGGTATATTTGTCTCATTGCTGTCATTCTCTTGAATAAAATTATTGATTGTTTTGATGATTTGTTATTTGACTCAATCATTCTTTTTTTTTTTGCGGGGCAATGGGGCTTAAGTGACTTGCCCAGGGTCACACAGCTAGTATGTGTCAAGTGTCTGAGGCTGGATTTGAACTCAGGTACTCCTGAATCCAGGGCTGGTGCTCTATCCACTGTGCCACCTAGCTGCCCCTTATTCATTCTTTAGGATGAGATTATTTTGTTTCCAATTAAATTTTAGTCTATCTTTCTATGGCTCTTTATTACATGTAATTTTTATTGAATCATGATCTAAAGAATAATGCATTTAATATTTCTGTCTTTCTACATTTGACTGTGATAGGTATTTGTGCCCTAACATATGTTCAATTTTTGTGTCTGTGCCACGCACTGCTGAGAAAATGTATATTCCTTTTCTATCCCCATTCAATCCCCATTTTCTCCAGAGGTCTATCAAACCTAACTTTTCTAAAATTCTATTCACCTTTTAAAATTATTATTTACTTTGTGGTTATATTTATTTATTTCTGAGAGGGGGAGCTTATGAACCCCCACTAGTCTAAAACTGTATAATAACATTATAGTATAATTTTCTTGTGTAACATTAATTTCTTCCATTTCTCTTCCCTTTTTTTCTTCTACCTCTCTGATTTTTCAAATCCTTTCTGAGATCTTCCAAGAAGGCTTTTTGGTCTTGAGACCAATTCTTCTTCTCTCTTGAGGATTCACATGTAGGCATTTTGACAGTATTGTCTTCATCTGAGTTTGGCTGTTGGTCTTGCTGTCTCCACAGAAGCTCTCAATGATAAGTGTCCTTTTCTGTTTTATACTCATATTGTAGCCTAATTTTTTTTTAGTGAGGCAGTTGGGGTTAAGTGACTTGCCCAGGGTCACACAGCTAGTAAGTGTTATGTGCCTGAGGCTGGATTTGAACTCAGGTACTCCTGACTCCAGGGCCAGTGCTCTATCCACGGTGCCACCTAGCTGCCCCTAATTTTTTACTTTTAAAGTTGAGTTCAGCTCCTGGGGCAGAGGGGCCACTTTTGGTCTGCTCACTGGCTTTCTGCTCTGAGGCTTCTGTGGCTTGCACATTCGTCACCACCCCAGGCTTGCTCCCTGAGCTGGAATGCCTTGGGGTAGTTGTGCTTGTCTTGTGGGTTGTTCTCTAGCTGGCAATTTGCCCTTTCAGCTGGGGACAGTAGGTCTCACAACTGGCCTGCTACACCAACAGCCTGCTGATCCAGGACCATGGGGTCTCAGCTGCTGATCTGCACTCAGGCCAAGAGCCTCCTGTTGACTTGGCCAGACCCCTTCCATGCTGACCTGAGTCTGGCTTTTCTCCCCTATTGCCCAAGTGAGGCTGGCCTTTATTGAAGTCTTAAAAATATATCAAGGTGGAAGCTTGTGTGTCTCTCTGTCTTTTTGGAGGTTCTGTAGCCCCAGAATTCATTTAGAGGCTTGCTTTAATGTTGTTTCAGAAGGAAATTTGTGAGAGCTCTGGCAACTTCCTGGCTTCTCTCTTACATCTTGCCTTTGCCCCCCAATATTTTCTTCTTTACCTAGGATATCTGGATTGTGGTTAGAATATTCCTAGGAGGGGCAGCTAGGTGGTGCAGTGGATAAAGCACTGGCCTTGGATTCAGGAGAACCTGAGTTCAAATCCAGCCTCAGACACTTAACACTTACTAGCTGTGTGACCTTGGGCAAGTCACTTAACCCCAATTGCCTCACAAAAACAACACCAAACCCAAAAACCAAAACAACAAAAAAAAATAATATTCCTAGGAGATTTTGGGGGGGATCTCCTTCAAGAGGTGACTGGTAATTTTTTTTTTCAATTTCTATTTTACCCTCTGGTTCTACAATACCAGGGCAGTTTTTCTTGATAATTTATTGAAAGATGATGTCTAGGATCTTTTTTTATCATGACTTTCAAGCAATCTATAAACTCTTAATTATCTCTCCTGGATCTATTTTCTATCTCAGTTGTTTTTTGAGTGACATTTTTCACATTTTCTTCTATTTTTTTCTTTTTTCCTTTTGTTTGTTTCTTGATATCTCATGGAATCATTAGCTTTCCTTTTCCCAATTCTAATTTTTTTTTTTTGTAGGCAATGGGGGTTAGTTGACTTGCCCAGCTAGTAAGTGTCAAGTGTCTGAGGCCCGGATTTGAACTCAGATACTCCTGAATTCAGGGCTGGTGCTTTAACCACTGTGCCATCTAGCTGCCCCCCCCCAATTCTAATTTTTAAGGAACTACTTTCATTATTGAATTTTTGTACCTCCTTTTCCATTTGGCCAATTCTAGTTTAAGGGAGATATTTTCTTTGGTGATTTGTTATATATGCTTTTTGCATCTGACCAATTCTGCTTTTTTGAGAAGTCCCTCTCTTTGGTGGATTTTTGCATCTCTTTGACCTTTTGGCCTATTATGTTTTTGTTTTTGTTTATGTTTTTTTAGTGAGGC
Organism: Dromiciops gliroides; assembly: GCF_019393635.1. Lineage (NCBI taxonomy): Eukaryota > Metazoa > Chordata > Mammalia > Microbiotheria > Microbiotheriidae > Dromiciops > Dromiciops gliroides. The sequence continues at coordinate 408,711,480 of NC_057861.1, forward strand.
AATTAGGGTTAAGTGACTTGCCCAAGGTCACACAGCTAGTAAATGTTAAGTGTCTGAGGTCATATTTGAACTCAGGTCCTCCTGAATCCAAGGCTAGCACTCTATCCACTGCACCACCTAGCTGCCCCTTTGGCCTATTGTTTTTGTTTGTTTGTTTTTGTTTTTGTTTTTTAGTGAGGCAATTGGGGTTAAGTGACTTGCCCAGGGTCACACAGCTAGTAAGTGTTAAGTGTCTGAGGCTGGATTTGAACTCAGGTACTCCTGACTCCAGGGCCGGTGCTCTATCCATTGCACCACCTAGCTGCCCCCGGACTATTATTTTTTAAATGTTTTATTATCTTCCATATTTTTATGCCTCCTTTCTTAAGCTGTTGACTCTTTTTCATGATATTTTTGGTAACTCTCTCAGTTTTCTTCCTAATTTTCATCTACCTCTCATACTTGATTTTCAAAATCTTTTATTGAGTTTTTCTAGAAATTATTTTTGCACCTGAGGCTGATTCATATTTTTCTTTGAGGATGTAGTGGTTTAGACTTTGTTATCTTCTATTAAGTTTGTGTTTTTAATCTTCTCTGTCATTGTAGTAAATTTCTATGGTCAGGGTCTCTTTTTGTTGTTTGCTCATTTGTCTAGATTTTTCCTTAATGAGTGAACACTGTTCAAAGCTTCAGCTTTTTTGTGCAGCTACTTTCAGAACAAGTTCTGAAGGTCTTCAAAAGTGGTGTGATTTAAGGAGAGACGGGTTTACTGGTCTCTTGGCCTGTTCTATGGTTTGTGAGTAACCACACTCTCTTTTCTACCCTGAATCTGAAACCACAGTTGCCACTCACCTTTGCCTACAAGCTCTGGTGTGCTAATACTCTGCATTGCCCTGGGCCTGCACAACAGGATAGTGACCTGCATCCTCATACGGGCAATGACAGAGTCCTGTACCCAGTGCTAACTAAGGGACTCCTACAATCTCCTTCTGAGAAATTTTACAATCCCCTTAGTATCTGAAAGCTCCAGAAGCCTTTCCTACAAATTCAGCCAGCTTCAAGGCATACTGCTGTCTTTCAGGGTGCTACCAGTACTAGACTGCAGTCCTTTCTCACACAGGTGTGAAAGAATTTTACTTTGGGCTTTTTAAGTTGTATTCATCTAGAAAATTGCTTCACACAATTCTTTTTTGCATTCTGCTGCTCCAAAATTTGTTTCAAGGTGTTATTTTAAAGTTTTTTAGAAAGTAATTTGGGAAAGCTCAGGAGATTCTATGCCTTTTATCCACCATTTTGGCTCTTCCTTCTATCCTCTTTTAATTAATGTTTTAGAGTTTATTTCCTGGTTGAAAAAAATTTACTTTTGCAGATGAACAAATGTTTCTACATTTTTGCCCCAGATTGGCAACTTCTTTCTATATTAGAGCATTGAGAAGTTATCAAAGGCCCTTGTGCATTCAATGGCACACAGCTAGTAGGTGTCAGAGGTAGGACTAGAGATCAGGCCATTTTTGAATTCTAGGTTTGCCCCATGTATCCTTGATGCCATACATTACCTCTCTATTTAATGTTACTGGCTTATAAACAAAGTGCTTAGTGTTTGTTAAATTAGAATATGAGGCTCTAATTTTCATCATAAACAGATTTTGAAATGACTAGATGGCCCAGTTACAGATCCCCAAGCAACTGATGCCTGCTAGCACAGTTTGATATGAAACTAAGGGTATGATAACATTTTAAACAAGGTTTAGCAACATCTAAATAAAATAATTGAATCCCCTAAAAGAGAAACTAAAATGTAGAGACTGTCATAACAGTTTAGGATTCTTTCCTTCAAAATATGGCTAAAATAAAAATTCTTATTGATGATTGAATGGATTAAACTGTATGCTATTTTAAAAAATCACTAACTTAGAACACTTTTATTCTTCAAAAGTACCAGCAGAATGAGTTGTTACTATGTAAATGACCTAAATCATTTATTCACTTAGTCATTCTCTCACTAACTCATTCATTTATATATTCATTCTCTCATTCATTCATTAACTGGTTCAATGAAAATGTTCTTCATTAAACTAAATAAATAAAAAAGAAATATGGTCAAAAGCCTAAGTCAATGAATTAGTGTTTGAAAGAAGGAAAGGAAGAGAAGGGAAGGGAAAGGATAGAATGAGAGGTGAGAAGAGATAAGGAATAGGGGAGGGGAATGGAGGAAGGAAAGGAAGAAAAAACATTTATTAACAACATGACTAATAAATGGGCTATTATGTACTTGGTACATAAATTATGGTGATACAAATACAAGGAGTGAAATAGTTTCTGTTCTCAAGGAGCTTATATTATCATGGTAGAGACAATACATATGGAGTGTTGAGACCAGGGGAAGGGATTTTTGTTTGGCACAATAAATAATATGCCAATACTCCAAAATACTAAATCAAGATGCTGAGGATGTAATACCATTTTAATATGCTTGTGATCAAAAGGGTCTAAAATAAAATTTGTTATTGAAGCTGAAAGGAATTACATTGTGTGTTATTTAAAAAAAAAAAAACCCTTGGAATAGTTTATTCCTCAAAAGTGCCAGAAAAATGAGGCATTGTTGTGTCATGGCCAAAACCCTCCATTCATTTAGGCATTTACTCTTTAACTCATTCATTTACTTATTGATACACTCATTCATTCAATGACTTAATGGAAATATGTTTTTATTAAACTAAACAAACAAAATAAATAAAAGATAGTTCTTGGAGTAATATTTAAAAACTTATTGAGTGAATTATTTTACAAAGGAAGGAAAGTAAGAAGCAAAAATGGAAGGAAGAAAAGAAGGAAGGAAGGAAATAGTACTTATTAACAACATTACTAATAAATGGACATAGTGTTAAGTTATGATACAAATATAAAAAGTGAAATAATCTTTATCCTCAGGGAACTTATATTTTAATGTCAGAGAAAACATATATGGGATGTTGTGGCCAGGAAAGACAATTTTTGTCTAAGACTTCATGAAAATGGTGAATTGCTTTCTAGGGCAATCAATTAGCATGCTCTCTCCAGAGGCAATTGCACTTTTGACTTGATATCTATGCCTAGAGCAAGAGCTGAAAAGTGGACTCTGTGGTTTCTTGTCTACTATGTTGGACAGATGGCAAAATAGCAAGGTAGATGACTAAATGGTTTATGAGTCATGATCAGTTCTGGGGTGTGACAGATGTAGTGACATAGGTAAATTTTTACTCATATATACATAAAACAGAACAATTATAAAGCATGAGCAAGTATATTTCAAATGTACATCAAATATACATCAAATTTGACTTAAGTACTACAAATCAAACATTGACCTATAATATTTATACAAGATACTCTCATGCTTGAGGTGATAACATGTTTAAATAATGCATGACTCTTGAAGGTTGTAGTTTAATAGGGACAAAAGAAATCAATGCAGATAGTTATAATTCTCAATGTTACATGATCAACTCATTAGATAATTTCAAGATATAGAGCTATGTAAGAGATAAAAGAACAGACATATACCAATAAGGATAATTACTTCATTGCTACATTTAGGTGTTAAAAGGGTTACTGAAGGTTAAGGGCAAACTACAAGGAGAGAAGGTATTCATGTTATGGGAAACAATAAGATGGAGCTAAGTGAACAGAGGGGTATAAACTTTGGCTGTTCCATAAAGTATTTGAATAGTATTAATGTAAAGCAGGAAAGATAAGAGTAGGCCTAGATAGTGGATAAACTTGAATACTAGATAATGAAGTTTGAAATTTACTCTGGAGGAAATAGAGCCACCACCTATTTTGGAAAAGAATATGTGATTATATCTATGTGAAATTGTATATGAAATGCCTTATGTGAACAGGAATGTGAAAAATAAGATGCAGGAGGAAAAAAGGGAGATAGACCTGTAAAGGTGTTATTAAAGCAGGCTAAGTATACTGAAATGAAGTCCTTGACCAGAATGGTAGAATAGGAAATATAGAAGAAGAGGCAGATGTGGGATATGTAAGAAAGAATTGGAAAAGTAAACTGGAAAAAGCCTTTGTATAAAATATCTCTGATAAGCGTTTTACATCCAAGATATATCTACACCTAAGAGAAGTATTTTAGGCCAAAATCTTTTCTCCAATAGAGATACGTTCAAAGGATATAAACCAACAGTTCCCAAAAGAAAAATTGTAATCCACTAATATTCATATGGAAGAATATTCCAACTCACTAATAATAAATGAAATACAAATCAAAATAACCTTCAGCAAATAGTGAAATATGATCATAAGTGGATATAGTCAATGTTGGAGTTATTGTGGAAAGGCACATAAATGCACATAAATTGGTGAAATGGTGAATTGATAATACCATTCTGGGAACTAATTTGGAATTATACAAATAAAATAATGGCATTTTAAGTGTATATTTAAAGACATATATGGTATCAGAGGAGGGAGTAGGTTTGTGAGAAAAATGAGTTCATTTTAGAGCATGTGGAATTTGACCTGCTAGTGGGCTATTAAGCTGAAGATGTTCTAAAGAAAGAGATGTTGGTGTTGAGTTACAAAACTGAAGTAAAGACTAGAAACACAGATTTCAAAGTCAGAAAGAAAAGTGATGGTGGAGTTGGGTTGATAATTAATTAACAAGGAAGAGCTTACATGGAAAGGAAAAAAGGGGAAAAAATGTAGGCCCTTGGTGCACAACCACATTAAAAGGTCAAGAAAAAATGATGAATAGTTGTTAAAGGAAAGTGAAAATAAGAAGTTCATAGGTTCAAAACTGAAAGATATCTCAGAGGTGATCTAATTCATTCCCATCATTTTGCAGATGAAAAAAGTGATCCACAGAGAAGTGAAATTCTTACCTGAGACCAAAAAAAAATGTAGTAAGTAGAGAGCCAGGATTCAAAATCAGGGCCTCTGGCTCCAATACCATTATTTTTTCCCCTGCATCACACTGCTTTAATTTCAGAGGCAAGCATACAACTAAAATATCTCTGAATCCAAAGGTGAAAATCATGTCCAGTAGGAAGGGATGGTAAACAAAAATAAAGAAAGATGAGTATTAGAAGGTAATGTTGGATTTAGCAATAGAACATTCATTATTTACACTTCTGAGTGAAGTTTCTTGAGTAGTAAAAGGCAGAAGCCTAACATATAAGGGGTTGAGAAGATAATGATTAAAAGAGTATAGATTTAGTGATGGAAGGGGGACATTAGAGTGTCATCCAACCTGAAACCTGCATTTTATAGATGAGTAAACCATAGCATAGAGAGGATAAATGATTTGCCCAAGGTCTAACCAGCAAAGTAATAGAGCTAAGATTCAAACTTAAGTTCTTTGGGTGCAGCTAGGTGGTACAGTGGATAAAAGCACCCACCCAAGATTCAAGAGGACCTGCGTTCAAATCTGACCTCAAACACTTGACACTTACTAGCTGTGTGACCCTGGGCAAGTCACTTAACCCTCATTAGCCTGCAAAAAACAAAACAAACAAAAAAACTAATTTAGACAAACTTAGGTTCTTCGATTCCCAGTCCATCACCTTTCTACTATACCATAGTGTCCCTTCTTGTGAGTAGTAGATAGGGATGAAATGAAGATATCAGATATAGAAAACTTTTTCCCCAAAATGTTTAAAATTAAAGTAGAATAGAGAGAAGTGGGTTGGTAATTGGATGGTCCAGGAAGACAACAAGATTTTTTTTTTTAGATGTGGGGATACCTAAACATATTAGGATAAGAGGAGCAAATGCCAAGAAAGGATATGTAAGAGACAAAGAAATTAATGCCAGGGAATGTGATAAAGAAGGAATGGAGTCAACATTACAAATATGCCATCTAGGGGCAGCTAGGTGGCATAGTGGGTAAAGCACTGGCCGTAGATTCAGGAGAACTTGAGTTCAAATTTGTCCTCAGACACTTCACAAGTACTAGTTGTGTGACCTTGGGCAAGTCACTTAACCCTCATTGCCCCACCCAAAAACAAAAACAAAAATTAAAAAAAACACAAATATGCCATCTAATAAAAGAAATCACGAGGGACATTAAAAGATTAAACTGTTTGGAGTCATACATGAGAAAATAATACTTCCAACTCATAAGAACTTTTTCAGCAAGGAATACACAGAGAACACAGGTCTGAAATGAAAGAAGGGATGGTATTTGTAAAGCATTTATTTTTTGTATATCCTTGTTATTTATGGAGCAAACAAGGTGGGTTGTCTGGTGTCTGGGGCCAGATTTGAACTCTGGGCCTCCTGGGCCCAAGGCTGGTGCTTTGTCCACTGTGCCATCTCACTACTAACCCATTATGACATCTTTAAAATAAGGGAGAGGCATAGGAGGAATAGACCGGGTGAGGGTGTAGGGAGGAGGGGAGAGGTAGAATTGGGAGAAGTAGCTCATAGGAAGGAAACAAGAAAAAAGTCTATGGAGGGGAGGGGAAGAAGGAGAGTGAGTGAACTTCACTATCATCAGAATTGGTTCAAAGAGGGAATAACATACATACTCAAGCAGGTATAGTAATATATTTTTGCCCTGAGGAGAAGGAGATGGGGGGGGGGGAGAAGAGGGGACTGAGGGAAGGAAAGTTTGGTGGAGGGAACTATAAAAAGCAAAATGCTTTAGAGGAAGGTGAAGATGTTCTGCATAACACCACATGCATGACATACATTGAATTGCTTGATTTCATAGGGAATGTTGAGGAGGGAGGAAGGAAGAAAAATTTAGAAAACAGAATTAGCTCAAAGACCATAACCTCATCAGAGCAGGCTCAAGGAGGGAATAACACACACATCCAATAGGGATGAGTAATCTATTTAACCCTTCAGGAAAGTAGGAAGGGAAGAGAATAAGGACAGAAGTGTGAATGAAGGGAGGGTAGAGTGGGGTAGGGTGCAGTAAGTAGCAAAACACTTATGAGGAGGATTAGGGCAAAATAAGGTAGACAATCGAATAAATATCATTGGAAGGGAATGGGATGGAGAGAAATAGTTATGTTGATTGACTACAAGGTCAAAATTTATGGTACCTACTCTACTGGGCTATTGTGAAGAAAATTCTCTGTCAAATTCAAGGTACTATATAGAAATTATGATGAACAGGATGTTATCAGAAAAACCTGGAAAGACCCACATAAACTGAAGCATAGAGAAATCTATTGTATACAAAATAACAGCATTAGATCTGCTAGGAAGCACGTGGTTATTTTCAGCAAGGCAATGATCCAATATAAGTCTGAAGAACCTAGGAAAATTGCAGTACATCTACAGAGAAAGAACTGATTGGTATCTGAAAATAGAAGGAAACACTTTTTTTTGGATAGTTCCTTAATCTGAAGTTTTGTTTTTATCTGTTTCCACTCACAACCTAGATAAGGTAGAATTGTTTGCCATGACTACTCATGTATAATTTATGTTGAATTGTTTGAGTCCTTGGGGTGAGGGTGGGAGGGGAAGGCAGAAGAGAAGTCAGAAGACAAAGTTTAAAAAAATTGATGTCAAAATTTGCCTTTATATGTAATTTGGAAAATAAAAGTCTAAAATTAAAAATAAATAAAAAGAATGGATGAACAAAGATAGGGACCAATGCAACAGGATCTAAATGGCTAAGGTAACCCTGAAAGAACTAAACAAATAGAAGATTTACAAAGAAACCCCCAATTTTCTAAGGTTTTGTTATCCAAATTGAATGGACCTTTGACAAATAAGCTTGGGTATGATAGTGGAGTAGCTACATTGGAGAAATTAGAGGTTCAGGGAAATCTCTGTGACAAGCAGCATACAAACTACTCACTGATTGAAAAAATTGCACCAGTATAAACCCCCACACACAAGATATGCTAATGAAACAAAGGGAGCTGGGACAGGGCATCAGGCATTAGTGAGGATGAAATGTTCTGGTGAGATCCTCCCTCCTCAGACACTGAAACTCTTTTGGATACTGCACTTAGGCTTGCTCTTGAACCAGTATGTGTTACAAAGGAATCCCTCTACTGAGTGATGACACAGCTTCAAAGACATCATTCTACAGCTGTTTTATAATAGCCCAGTCCCAGTGGAAGTGGCTTTTGGGGGTGGGGGCAGGGTAAAAAGCCAGTGATTTGGAAATTGCACTGGGAATACATGAAATTGGAGTTTAATTTGCAGTAAACTGTGTGAACTTGGGTTTTCTAATTGAGAATTAGAGACAAAACTTAATCTTGACTGTTTGGGATTTTTGCTAAAGATTGATTTTGTACATAAATAAAACTCATTACAAAACATAAAGAAGTTTTTAGTATTCACAACTTCTAAATATTTTATGGACTCTCACGCAGAGTTCACCTGAGCCAAGGGTGACATTTATTTGCTGAAAAAGCTGCATGCATTGGTGAGCTGGCTTAATTGACTGTGTCAGGCACAATTGAAAACATGCTTCTATAAATTGCTTTAGGGCATTCTCACATGGAGGTGATGTAAGCCCTCCTTTCTTTGTCTAAGGATGAATGAATTCCCTTCCTCTAAGTGAGGAGGAAGTGAAAAAAGTAAGGAAGGAGTGTTGAGGTTATAGCATTGAAATGAGGCAGAAAGGTGACAGGAGATGGGAATTGGAGAAAATATGAAGAATCAAAATAGACAATTAAAGGAGGAAGTAATGGAAACAAACAAGTAAATGTTGAGTAAGTTAAGACATAGGGTGGGGGCAGTGCGAGGGTACTCTCCTCTCCTCTTTGTCTTTCTATATGTTCCCACTTGTTTAGAGGTTGTTTTAGAGGACAGGTATAAACTATAGTAAATCACCTCACATTTCTATTTATAGAGAGAACTTAGTTTGAATTTTCATTGTTCCCTAAATAAGATATGAAATAATATAGTGGAATGAGTACCAGGCTAGAAATCAGAATGCCTGGTTCCAGTCTCATTTCTGTCTCTACATAACTGTATCTGTTTTTGGACACAGCATTTAACTCCTCCAGAGCCTCGATGTATTCATCAGTTATAAGAAAATATTTAGGGACAGCTAGGTGGCACAGTGGATAGAGCACCAGTCCTGGAGTCAGGAGGACCTGAGTTCAAATCTGACCTCAGACACTTGACACTGTGTGACCCTGCACAAGTGACTTAACCCCAATTGCCTCACAAAAGGGGGGGGGGGGAGAAAATATTTGACTCTAAAATTCTGATTCTGCATAATTGGTGACTTCTTTGACTAAATCCAACCACATTTAAAAGATAGGTTGCATAACCTGTACTTCAAGTACCTAGAATGAAGGGCTAGAAAAGACTTTAGAAGTTATTTCATTGGTTCCCAATTTCAAGCTAATCTTAACTTGGTTATAACAGTTCTATGTTATAGTTGAAAACATTTTTATTTTTGGAAAGGCTGAAGGAGAGAACTGAATTCAACTACCTAGTGATTTGTTCTTTGGTACCTTACAGAGTAGGCTACTACTCCAGGAGGTTGACAGACTCTAGTTCTGATATCTAATCTACACATTTTCAACCAGAATACAAACTAAATTCAGAGCAATATATTAGTAATTAAGAGAACACTGGGCTAATTCCACTGCTGTTTCTTTCTAAAGTAGAGTGTCATGACTTACGTTTTGTGGGTAGGAAAGGGTTGGTAAGAGGATAGAAGAAAATTAAGAGAGCCATTGAGATAGGGAGCCTTTTTCTGAGAAGGAAAAACATAGGATCTAATCTCTGGTCTTTCAATTGAGACTTCTGGGAAAATTGTCCAGAGTTACCAATCCCTTCTACTCATTTTACAGAAGTAACAACTGAAATATAAAAATATGAAGGGAATTTTGGAAAGGAAGATAGTAGAAGAAGGAAGGGAGGAAGCTGGAAGGAAGCTGGAAGGAGAGAGGAGAGACAGAGAGAGAGAGAGAGAGAGAGAGAGAGAGAGAGAGAAGCAGAGAGTATTAGCAAAGTCTAAATTATAGGATTGTTTCTGCTGAATTTGTTGGTAAAATCTCTGAAAGAATAAAACCAGTTTTGGAAATACCAAGAATAGTAAGGAAACTATGATAATTCAGAGACATCCCTCCAGGGTCACCTGGGTCCTGTAGGTATCTTATAGCAAAACTCATATAGTCCCACCAATAAGCTCCTACTAACTTATCTCTGCCAAAGCCCTAGGGTTATGCCATCTTTAGCCCTGCAATAGCCTTTAGGGTTCAGAAACATTAGATTAAATAACATGGGTTCAATCTCTTTTGTGGACACTAAAATTGGCTTTAATTGCAGGAAAAATTCTTAAATATTAATTTAATTTAAAATTTAATTTTACTTAAATAAAATTAAAGTCTCAAAGTACATTATTTAAAGAATGGATAGTGAACAACTAAAAAAGGAAGAAATGATCACAATGAACTCAAATGGTTTCATCAATAAAAGGTCAAACCAGACCAACCTCATTTCCGTTCTAAATAAGTTTACTAGATTGGCAGATTGGGAGAAATAGTCTAGATACAGATTATGTGGATTTCAATAAAGTATTTGAGTAAAGTCCTTGTTCACAGTGTTATGAAGAAGATGTCAAGGGAAAGAGCAGAGAAAGGTACCTTCCTTTTATCCCTATTCTATGTCTTACATTTTACCCTACCTGTATTTTATTTTTATCTCTTACTTCCTCTTCTGAAATGTCTCTTCTCTTCTGATTCTTTTTTTAAAATAAAGTATTTTTTTATTTATTTTTCCCATTACATGTAAAGATAGTTCTCAACTTTTCTTTATACAAGCTTTCCAATTGCAGATTTTTCTCCCTCTCTCCCTCCTCCCATAGACAGCAGGTAATCTGATATAGGTTATATATATATATATATATATATATATATATATATATATATATATATATACACACTCACACACACATCTATACATATACATACATATATATATACACATACAAATACATACATACATATACATACACATGTATACATATCTACATGTATATGCATATATACATATATAATAACATTAAACATATTTCTGCATTAGTTATGTTATAAGAGAAAAATAAGAACAATGAGGAAAAACCTCAAAATAGAAAAACAAAAGCACCAAAAACAAAAGAAATAGTATGTTTCATTCAGCATCGATACTCCACAGTTCTTTTTTTTTTTTCCTGGATTTGGAGATCCTCCTCTATCATGAGTTCCCTAGAACCCTTCTGTACCATTGCAATGGTGAGAAGAATATAGTCCATCACAGAAGATCAACACACAATGTTGATGATACTATGTACAATATTCTTCTGGTTCTGCTTATCTCACTCATCATCAGCCCACGCAAGACCCTCCAGGTTTCTCTGAACTCCTCCTGCTCATCGTTTCTTACAGCACAATAGTATTCCATTACATTCATATACCACAAATTATCCAGCCATTCCCCAAATGATGGGCATCCCCTCAACTTCCAATTCCTTGCCACCACATAAAGAGCAGCTATAAATATTTTTTTGCATGTGGGTCCTTTTCCCTTTTCCATGATCTCTTTGGGAAAAAGACCCAAAAGTGGTATTGCTGGGTCAAAGGGTATGCACAGCTTTATCGCCCTTTGGGCATAATTCCAAATTACTCTCCAGAATGGTTGGATCAGTTCACAGCTCCCCCAACAATGCATTAGTGTTCCAATTTTTCCACAGCTTCTCCAACATTTATTATTTTCCTTTTTTGTCATTTTAGCCAATCTGATAGGTGTCAGGTAGTACCTCAGAGTTGCTTTAATTTGCTTCTCTCTAATCATTAGTGATTTAGAATATTTTTTATATGGGAATAAATAGCTTTGATTTCTTAATCAGAAAACTGCTTGTTCATATCCTTTGACCATTTCTCAATTGGGGAATAACTCGGATTCTTATAAATTTGATTTAGTTCTCTATATATTTTAGAAATGAGGCCTTTATCAGAAGTACTGGCCATAAAAATTGTTTCCCAGCTTTCTGCCTCTCTTCTAATTTTGGATGCATTGCTTCTGTATATACAAACCCTTTTTAATTTAATGTAATCAAAATCATCCATTTTGCATTTTCTAATATTCTCTATCTCTTGTTTGGTCATAAGCTGTTTTCCTTTCCAAAGATCTGAAAGGTAGACTATTCCTTTCTCTCCTAATTTACCTATGGTATCACCTCTTATGTCTAAATCATGTATCCATTTTGACCTTATTTTAGTATAAGGTGTAAGATGTTGGTCTATGCCTAATTTCTGCCATATTATCTTCCAGTTTTCCCAGCAGTTTTTGTCAAATACTGAGTTCCGATCCCAGAAGCTGGAGTCTTTGGGTTTATCAAATACTATATTACTAGTGTCATTTACTACTGTATTTCCTGTGCCTAGCCTATTCCATTGATCCTCTACTCTATTTTTTAGCCAGTACCAGATAGTTTTGATGACTGCCATTTTATAGTAAAGCCCTAGTTTTGGTACCACTAACGTACCTTCCTGTGTACTTTTTTCATTATTTCCCTTGATATTCTTGATTTTTTATTTTTCCAGATGAATTTTGTTATTATTTTTTCTAGCTCTACAAAATAATTTTAGGTAGTCTGATTGGTATGGCACTGAATAAGTAAATTAATTTAGGTAGAATTCTCATTTTTACTACATTAGCTCTGCCTATCCATGAGCAATTGCCATCTTTCCAATTATTTATATCTGATTTGATTTGTGTGAAGAGTGTTTGGTAGTTGTGTTCATAGAATTCCTGGGTTTGTCTTGGTGAATAGACTACCAAGTATTTTATATTATCTACCGTTACTTTAAATTGAATTTCTCTTTCTATCTCTTGCTGCTGGACTTTGTTGGTCATGTATAGAAATGCTGATGATTTATGTGGATTTATTTTATATTCTGCTACATTGCTAAAGTTGTTAATTGTTTCAAGTAATTTTTGAGTTTATTCTCTAGATTCTTTAAGTATACCATCATATCATCTGCAAAGAGTGATAGTTTTGTTTCCTCCTTGCCTATTCTAATTCCTTTAATTCCTTTCTCTTCTCTGATTGCTAAAGCTAACATTTCTAGTACAATATTAAATAATAGGGGTGATAATGGACATCCCTGTTTCACCCCTGATCTTATTGGGAAGGCCTCTAATTTATCTCCATTGCATATAATGTTTGCTGATTGTGTTAGGTAGATACTGTTTATTATTTTAAGGAAAGCTCCACCTATTCCTAAGCTCTCTAGTGTTTTTTATTAGGAATGGGTGCTGTATTTTGTTAAAAGCTTTCTCTGCATCTATTGAGATAATGAAATGATTTTGGTTAGTTTTCTTATTGATGTGGTTGATTATGTTAATAGTTTTCCTAATATTGAACCAGCCCTGCATTCCTGGTATAATTCCCACCTGGTCATAGTGTATTATCCTGATGATCACTTGCTGTAATGTCCTTGCTAATATCTTATTTAAGATTTTAGCATCGATATTCATTAGGGAAATTGGTCTATAATTTTCTTTCTCTGTTTTTGCTCTGCCTGGTTTTGGTATCGCCACCATATTTGTATCATAAAATGAATTTGGTAGAATTCCTTCTTCACCTATTTTTCCAAATAATTTGTATAATATTGGAATTAATTGTTCTTTAAATGTTTGGTAAAATTTACCTGTAAACCCATCTGGCCCTGCGGATTTTTTCTTAAGGACTTCATTAATGGCTTGTTCAATTTGTTTTCCTAATATGGGTTTATTTAAGGATTTTATATCCTCTTCAGTTAACCTGGGCAGTTTGTATTTTTGTAAATATTCATCCATTTCATTTTGATTGTCAAATTTAATGGCATACAGTTGGACAAAATAATTCCTAATTATTGATTTAATTTCCACTTCATGGGTGGTAACATCACCCTTTTCATTTTTGATACTGGTAATTTGGGTTTTTTCTTTCTTTTTTTAAATCAAATTAACCAATATTTTATCTATTTTATTGGGGTTTTTTTTTCATAAAACCAGCTCTTAGTTTTATTGATTAATTCTATAGTTTTCTTGCTTTCAATCTTATTAATTTCTCCTTTCATTTTCAGGATCTCTAGTTTAGTATCTAATTGGGGATTTCTAATTTGTTCTTTTTCTAGCATTTTAAGTTGTATGCCCAATTCATTAATCTCCTCTTTCTCTTTTTTATTCATGTAAGCATTTAGAGCTATAAATTTTCCCCTAAGTACTGCTTTGGATGCATTCCATAGATTTTGGTATGTTGTCTCATTATTGTCATTCTCTTGGGTATAGTTATTGATTGTTTCTATGATTTGTTGTTTGACCCATTCATTCTTTAGAATGAAATTAGTTTCCAATTGATTTTCATTCTACTTTTCCATGGCTCTTTCTTACATGTAATTTTTATTGCATCATGATCTGAGAGGGATGTATTTACTATTTCTGCCTTTCTACATTTGACTATGATGTTTTTGTGCCCTAATACATGGTCAATTTCTGAAAATTTGCCATGTACTGCCGAGACAAAGGTATATTCCTTTCTATCGCCATTCAATTTTCTCCAGACATCTATCATGCCTAAATTTTCTAGTAATCTATTCACCTCTTTCACTTCTTTCTTATTTATTTTTTGGCTAGATTTATCTAATAATGAGAGGGGGAGATTCTGATCCCCCACTAGTATAGTATTACTGTCTAATTCCTCTTGTAACTCATTTAACTTCTCCTCTAATAATTTGGATGCTATACTACTTGGCACATACATATTTAATATTGATATTACTTCATTATCTATATTACCTTTTAGCAAGATGTAGTTTCCTTCCTTATCTCTTTTAATGAGATCTATTTTTGCCTGTGCTTTGTCTGTGATAAGGATTGCTACCCCTGCTTTTTGGACTTTAGCTGAAGCATAATATATTCTGCTTCAGCCTTTTACCTTTACTCTGTGGGTATCTCTATGCTTCAAATGTGTTTATTGTAAACAGCATGTTGTAGGATTCTGGTTTTTAATCCACTCTACAATTCTTTTCTGTTTTAAAGCAGAGTTCATCCCATTCACATTCACAGTTATTATTACTGTCTATTCCCCTCCATTCTATTTACCCCCTTTGTGCTTTTTCCCCCTTCTTTCACCCTATTTCTCCTCACCAATGTTTTGCTTCTTACCCCTGCCTCCCCCAATCTGCCCTCCCTTTTTATCACCCCTTCCCTTTTCTTTGCCCTTTTCTCCCTTGCTTTTGTCCTCCCTTCTATCAGTCCACCCCTTTCCCTTCCCCTTTTATTTCGCTAAAGGATGAGCTAAGTTTCGTTATCCCAATGAACATATATGTTATTCCCGCTTTGAATCAAATCTAACGAGTAGGGTTGAAACAATGTTCACCCCTCCTTTCTTTCCCTCTATTGTAATAGGGTTTTTTTCACCTCTTCATATGATGTAATTCACCCCATTCCACCTCCCCTTTCCTCTCCTCCCCATAGACCCCCTTTTTAACCCCTTAATTTTCTTTGTATCATCACATCAAAGACAATTTATATTTGTACCCTCTGTGTAAAGTCCTTCTCTCTGCCCAAATACATTTACAATTCTTAAGAGTTATGAGTATTATCTTCCCGTGTAGGTATGTAAACAGTTTAACCTAATTGAGTAACTTTTTTCCCCTCTGTGTTCCTTTTTAAACTTCTCTTGAGTCTTATACGTTAAGATCAAATTTTCTATTCAGTTCTGGTCTTTTCATCTAGAAACATTGAAAGTCCCCAAATTCATTGAATGTCAATCTTTTCCCCTGAAAGAGAATGTTCAGTTTTGCTGGGCAATAGATTCTTGCCTACAATCCAAGCTCCTTTGCCTTCCAGAATAACACATTCCAAGCCTTGTGGTCTTTTAATGTTGAAGCTGTGAGGTCCTGAGCAATCCTGACTGTGGCCACAATATTTAAATTGCTTCTTTATGGCTGCTTGGAGTATTTTCTCCTTCACCTGATAATTCTGGAATTTGGCTACAATATTCCTTGGAGTTTTCCTTTTTGGGTCTCTTTCAGGAGGTGATCGGTGGATTCTTTCAATGATGATTTTATCCTCTGATTCTATAATATCAGGACAGTTCTCCTAAATAATTTCCTGGAATATGGTGTCTAGATTCTTTTTCTGATCATGGCTTTCAGGCAGTCCAATGATTCTCAAATTGTCTCATCTAGATCTGTTTTCTAGATCAGTTGTCTTTCCAAGAGGTATTTCACATTTTCTTCTATTTTTTTAATCTTTTGATTCTGCTTGACTGATTCCTGGTGTCTCATGGATTCCTTATCTTCCAACTGTCCAATTTTAATTTTTAAGGCCTTGTTTTCTTCAATGAGATTATGCACCTTTTTTTTCCATTTGGCCAGATGAATTTTTTAAGGCATTGTTTTCTTCAATGAAATTATGCACCTTTTTCCATTTGACCAAATGAATTTTTTAAGGAATTGGTTTCTTCAGTGAAAGTATGCACCCTTTTTTTCCATTTGGCCAGTTGAATTTTTTAAGGAATTGGTTTCTGCAGTCAATCATTGTGCTTCCTTTTCCAAGCTGCTGATTCTTTTTTCATAATTTTCTTGTGCCCCTTTCATTTCTCTCAGTTGATTTTTTAAATCCTTTTTATGCTCTTCCAGGAATGCTTTTTGTTCTTGAGACCAATTCACCTTCCCTCGTGAGGCTTCACATGTAGGCAATTTGAGGGAATTGTCTTCATCTGAGTTTGTGTTTGCCTCTTCCTTGTTGATACAGAAGCTCTCAATGGAGAGAGCTCTTTTTTGCTTCTTACTCATTATTACAGCTTATTTTTTTTAAATTGAGGTCTGCTCTGGGGGCACCAGGGTCCCTGTTTTGAGCTTCTTGTGCTGGGGTATAGGTGCTTTGTCACCAGCTTTTTACACACTGACGCCTTTATGGTGTGTGTAGTTCCCCTACCCTGCACTTCCTGTCTGAGCGCACTAGGATCAATAGGCCTAGTCACACCTATCCTGTTCGTGGCCCTCCAGCTGGCAACTTGCCCTCTTGGCTGTTGCAGTTGGGTTTCCCCACTGTCCTGCTCTGCCACCAGATTTTTGAGCCAGGATCCAAGGGGCCTCAGTTGTTTGGCTATGGCCCACAGCTTCCTGCTGACTTGCCCCAACCCCCTCGGTGCTGGGCTGCTGCCCTGCCCTGCACCTCCCTTTTACCTGAGTCAGACCAACCTTTTCTGAAGTCTTCTAAATTATCTCTGGTTGGAAGACTGTGTGTCTCTCTGTCTCTTGGCATGTTCTGTAGTTTCAGAATTTGTCCAGAGGCTTGATTTAATGTTCTTTTTGAGGGAACAGAAGGAGAGCTCAGGCAGCGTGCTGATTCCTCTCCACCATCTTGGCTCTGCCCCCCTTCTCTTCTGATTTTTAATGCTTCCTCAAATTCCTGTCTGTTATCATCTTTCTGCCAAATTTCAATGGGGTCGGTATAACCTCAGCATTCCTTCCTCCCTTTATCTACTCTTTCCACATATATAAAGCTACAAGACAATACAGTTAGGTGAATTGTGAATTATTTGCACAATTTTCACATAAAAGAAGACAATAATAGCTTACTATAAACTTGGAAGGAGGTATCTCTAGTGGATTATGCCAGGAACCTATTCTTAACTTTGTGTTCTTTCAACATTTTTATCACTGATTTGGATAAAAACATAAATGACAGGCTCATCATATTTTCAGTTGACCCAAAACTGGAAGGGGAAGGACAGCTAACAATTTGGATGACAGAGGCAAGCCAAAAAATCTTGACAAGATAGAATAAGCCAAAATGAATGTAGCACTTGGGCTTTGCTTGGGTTTATCCTGCATAACCAGCAGGGATGTGCACACTGGAGAGAATAGTCCTATGCATGAATTGTGTTGAGCCATAAGACTTTTCAAGGTGAATAGGGAAAGAAGGTTGTGATTGACTGGAAGTCACTCTTTCACCTTCCCTCAATCATTTTCTTTTTTAAGGGTCTTTAATGCAGGGCAAGAACTCTCTTTCCCTGTGGAGAAGCCTAAAATATCTTATTCTAGCACTACATGATCACAGGTAGACTGCCAACTAGTGAAGGAGTAAAGACTTGTGCCCAGTACTTGGTGCCACCCTGCTACACAAGCCACAATAGGAGAGACTACCAAGGGGATCCAAGTTATCAGCACTGCATCAATAATGTGGCTTTTCTTATCCTATACTATTTCACTTGGTTACATCATCTGTTCCCATGATTCAACTATTATCCCTATGCTAATGATTCTGAGATCTACTTATTCAGCCCAAACCTCAGTCCTGACCTTTAATCTCACATCTTTAACTGTCCGTTGTACTCAAACTGCATATTCCATAGATATTTTAAATTCAATATGTCCCAATTTGAAATCAGCAACTTTCCTCTCAAATATGCCCCTTTCTAAATTTCTTATTCTTGTCAAATGCAATGCTACCATTCTAGTTACCCAGGAATATGTATATGTATATGTGTATGTGTATGTATATGTATATGTATAAGTATATGTATACTAAGGTATATAAAATACCCCACTCATCTCCTTCCCTTTTCCTTTCTTGGTTTCTTCTGTCTGCTCTTGATGTTACTTTATATTCAAAGATTATAAGTACTGAGGGGAACAAAGGAATGGCCTGACTGGAATTATGAAAGTCTTATTCAATGGAGATCTTAAAAACAAAACAAACCACTAGTTAGTCACTTGTCAAAGATGGTATAGAGTGGATTTCAATCATACTGAAGCTTGAGCTAGATGGAACCTAAGGTTTCTTCTAGTTTTGACATCCTGTGGTTCTGTGAAAGTTTTAGCTATCACAGAGATGTGAACTGATTCCTACTTCAGAATACTGTGACATAGGGGTAGCTAGGTGGCACAGTGGGCAAAGCACCGACCTTGGATTCAGGTGGCCCTGAATACAAATCCAGCCTCAGACACTTGACACTTACTAGCTGTGTGACATTGGGTAAGTCACTTAGCCCTCATTGCCCTGCAAAAAAAAACAAAAACTAAAACAAAAAACTAAAACCAAAATCAAACCCAGAATACTGTGACATGGAGATTGGTTTTATGTACATACAAATTAATCAAGAAGCTCTTGCTGTTAGCTCATGTCTTAAAGTTGAGCACTACCTCCACAGCCATGCCTTTAAACTTAAGATTACAATGCCCTTGTAAATGTCTTATCTCAGAATACACTTTTTTTTACACATTTACATGTGTTAATATAAATGTGGTACTATCAATTTTTGCTCTCTTCTCATATCTATATATCTAAAAGTGTAAAAGAATGGCATCAAATGCTGATGCCTGAGTAATCTGCTTTGGCAGGACATTTCTACTATTCTATTCCATGTAAATTGTGATTAGGGAACAAATTTGGCAACATGGTACAGCTTGGATTCTTCCATGGCTCAAGTTTAGTAGGAAGAAGTGTTAAACGTTGGATTTGGGGACTGGCCTGAAGAAATACATCTAGGATCTAAGATGAGGCAGAAAATAGGTATAGGTAATATATGAAAAATATCAGTTCCCTGGGTACCAAATACTAAGTCTGGTAGAAGGTTTAGTGAAGGAGGTCTTAACTTGGGATCTATGAACTTGTTTATAAAATATGTATTTTGATAAGTATATTGCAACATGATTGATTTCCTCCATAAGAATATATATATGGGGGGCAGCTAGGTGGCGCAATGGATGAGGCACTAGCCTTGGATTCAGGAGGACCTGAGTTCAAACCCAGCCTCAGACACTTACTAGCTGTGTGACCCTGGGCAAGTCACTGAAACCCCATTGCCCTGCAAAAAAAAAAAAAAAAGAATATATATATATGTATATATATGCATATATATGTATGTATATATATACACATATATATACATACATATATTATATATATATATATATATATATATATATATATATATATATATATAGTTTGTTGTTTTGTTTCGTTTTGTTTTTGCAGGGCAATGAGGATTAAGTGACTTACCCAGGGTCACACAGCTAGTTAAGCATCAAATGTCTGAAGCTAGATTTGAACTCAGGTCCTCCTGAATCCAAGGCCGGTGCTTTATCCACTGCACCACCTAGCTGCCACCATATTTTTTATATTAAGAAAATTTATTCTGAGAAGGATTCACCAAACTTCTAAGTGGGTACAAGACATAAAGAAGTTAAAAAACATTGTTTTAGGGTTTAAAAAGTAAATGAACAAGTTAGAGAAATTTAAGTGTGCATGGAGAATCAAAAACCTCAGGTCACAGTAAAGGTTAACAAAGGCTGAATAACTAGCATATCTAAGGAAAGAGTTCAAGTTCAAATAAAAATTTTCTCAAATTTTGTCCAATTTGGATTGCTGAGAAGTACTAGGGTTTTGAAGCAGGTGTGTGAAGGGTTAGGTCCATCTGTATTTTCCTCCTTGATGAACCACAGCTATGGGGAGAACTTCCATTCCTTTCTGATGCCTCCTAAATCAAAGGCAGCTGCATTAGGATGGTGAAGAATGAATTGAAAATGTTGATGTTTCAAGAACAATTCAGACTAATTGAATTGTATTATTAACTATTCATTACCCTGTACTACCCTGTGGTGTTGTGGGATAGTTAATAGATGATGTGAGGAAGTCAAGCTATGCATAAGCCTTTGTCAAGAATTATCTGTCTATAAAGTATGCCTTTTATAAGGAAGTCACATTGTTATTTCAGAAGGCAGTGGTCCTGTTCTTTTGGCCACATTACAGCCTGCACATCTGGGAATTAATTACATGAAAGCATTGGGTAGAAAGCATTTCTGGTGGCCTGGAATTAATTCTGATATTGAAAGGATTGTAAAGGACTGGACTCTGTGCCAGACTCCTTGGCATAGTTTGCCAAGGGAACTTACTTTTCCATAGTAATGAAGGGTCCAAGAAGCATTTATTTTGATTTTGAAATACCATTCCTAGGAAAGACCTTCATTGAAGTAAAATCCTTCTCCAAATGCTTACAAATGCTCTTAATTCCATCCCAAACCTCTGATTTAGCCATCCCTGCAATGTGTTCCTTATTTGGCACACAGAGTTTGCCAGATACTCTTTTTTCTGCTAGTAGATCTATTTACCTAAGTTGATTTATAAGATATTTGTAATTTTTTGTAATTTCAAGCAAAAGGAAATATCGAGGGGCAGTTAGGTGGTACAGTGGATAAAACACTGGCCCTGGATTCAGAAGGACCTGAGTTCAAATCCAGCCTCAGACACTCGACACTTACTAGCTGTGTGACCCTGGGCAAGTCACTTAACCCTCATTGCCCCGCAAAAATTAAAATTAAAAAAAAAAGAAATTAAAAAAGGAAATATGGAAAGGATGTTGTAAACTATGATGGATGTTTTGATCCTAATAGTGGGAAGAGAAAGACAAATATGATTTGGCAGATTTGTGATCTTTCAATACTTACTTTATGTCGAACAACAAGAATCAGACCTAATGAATTAATATTGATGAAATATCTAAAAAATTGCTTTTATATATCTCTATTCAGAAAAAGAAAAGGAGATACAGAATGAATAAAGACAATGTTCTAATTGCTTATTTGTTTTTGCCTACTCTTTAGTCATTTTATAAGGGTACAAATTACTTCCTAAAACATTTAAGAAAGGCACAACAGGAAAAAAGTATTCTATAGGAATTGCATTGTTGACTATTTTCTCCTGTATACTCTATCCTCTACTGGGTTTTGTGAAATAATTCTCTTTATTTTCTGATTTCCCCTATGATTCCTGTTTAGTCTCCTTGACCAATGTATCATCCATATAATATACTATTATTGTGGTTATACCCCAAGTCCCTGTCTTGGGATCTCTCTTGTCAACTCCTTGACCTTGGTTTCTTCATTAGCTCCAATAGCTTCAATTATGTTCAGAAGCAGATGATTCCTACATCTATATTTCCAGCCCAATTTTCCCTCTTGAGCTTTAGAATCACATCACCAATTTTCTATTGGACATTTCAAATGTCATATTCCATAGCCATCTTAAACCGAACTCATTTAAAACATCCCAATTTCTCCTATCTCTCAAACTCCTCTTCCAAATTTCTCTATTTTGCAATATTTTACAAATGACAAAATTTGAGGGTTTAATTTAACACTCTCTTTTCAATCATTCAAGTTTATGCCTTTGATTTTATTCTCTTCCACCCCACTCATCTAACTACAGGGTACATGAAGCGTTTTCAATATTCAATAACTCCTTTATTTTTGTTTTTAATTTATACTGTCATAGCATCATATATAATATGTGTATGTACACATGTAAGCAATGAATTTACATTATATGATAAAAATCAAATCTCATAAATGACAAAAATAATTTTCAAAAAATTATTAAAACATTGTGACTTTTGGCCCACACTGTGGTTACCAGTCTCGATTCCAGCTCCACATCTCCTCTTTTCATCTCCTCTTTTCATCTCCTCTTTACTCCCATGTCTATCCCCACCAGCACTTCAAGCTTCATTATATTTCATTTAGACTCTTTCAATAGCCATCCTGTTGGTCTTCCTGTCCCAAACCATCCTCCAGTGCTGCCAGTGATTTGCCTTATGCACAGGTCTGATCATGTCACTTCCCTAGGATGCAGTGGATGACCTAGGAGTCTTTGATATCTTCCCAAACTCTATGTACTGTATAGCACCTGCTTAAGCAGCCTTCATGGATATTGGAGTAAATTGTGTTCATCTGCCCATTCTACAGGGTTAAAGTCTCATGTTTAGGGTAGATGCCCCCTAACTTACCAATGAGTTTGTAACCTGTTGGTTACCCTCAAACTGGTTTACTCTGTAGAGATGGTTTACCAGAGTGTGGTTGCTGCACATGCTATATGTGGCTCACCTTGGAGCACCGGGTGAGAGTTGAGTGGCTATCAAAGACAGATGAGCAGCCCTGAAAAGGGCTTAGCACGACCTTATACCAGAAATCTTAGTCCTCCTTGAACACCCATACATCTTTATATAGAGATTATATATACATAGATCAATGATTCTTAAACTTTTTTGTTTCAAAGACCCTTTTGGCAGTCTGTTGAAATCTTTGAACCCCTAACTCAGAATAATATTTTAAAGACATAAAATAAAATACACAGGATTATAAAGGAAATATAATTATATTATAATCTAATTATCAAAATGTTTTTTAGGGGGAAGCTAGGTGGCAAAGTGGATAGAGCACCAGCCCTGGATTCAGGAGGATTTGAGTTCAAATCCGGCCTCAGACACTTGACACTTACTAGCTGTGTGACCCTGGGCAAGTCACTTAACCCTCATTGCCCCACAAAAAAAAACCCCAAAAAAACAAAAAACAAAAAAAGATGTTTTTTTAAAGGCCACAGACACCAGGATAAGAATTTCTTCCTTCATCATATCTGTTGTCCCAGCTCTTCCCAAGGTGGCTAAAATTGTCTTTTCTTCTCAGTGTTGAGCTTCTACTAATCAGAACATACATACATACATACAACACATGAAGGCATTAGCAATAAAGAAAATTGGGAAAGGAACCTTGTGGAAAGTGGAATTTTACCTGGTACTTGAAAGGGACCAAGCAAGCTAGAGGTAAAAATTAGAAGGGAGAGAATTTCAGGAATGGGGAATAGTCAACAAAAATAAATATTCAGGGGATATTGTGTCTAGTGAAAGGAACAGCTAAGAGGAAAATGACACAGAATCACAGGGTATATGGATAGGTATCAGGTATAACAAGAATGGAAATGCTATAAAATTTAGGATTTTATATTTTATTCTGGAGATAATGGGCGCTACTAGACTTCATTTTGTAGGGTGAGACATGGTCAAATCTATACTTTAGGAAAATCAAATTGGCAGGTGAGTAGAGAGTGGACAGAAATGGGGAAATATTTGAGGCATGGAAGCCAAACAGAAAGGAATTTCAAGAGTCCAGGGGTGAGATGATGATGATGACAATGTTAGCACTGTCAGAAGAGAGAAGGAAATATATGTTATAAAGGTAGAATCAACATGACATCTCATTTGATAGAGGAAATGACAGAGATAGGAGTCAAGGAAGACATATAATTATATATTATATATACATATACATACATACACATAGATACATACACACTTGTGTGTATATCTATACATGTATATATACTCATATATATACTTGTATTTATACACTCATATATATGTATACTCATATATACACTCAGATATAACATATGCACCCTTGTACTTGTACTAATGTGTGCACATATATACTTGTATTCATACATATATATGGAGATAGATAGATAGATAAAACTTTTAATCTCCTAAGTATTACTCAATTACTTATCTTGGAAATAAGACCTTGAGCTCTGAAATCCAGTTATCTGTATCCCTTCTAATTTTTACTACATTCGATTTGCTTGTACAAAATAAGTTTTTAAATTCCAGATCATTTTATGTGATTCTCTCAGTAGCTTACTCATGAATTCCTGCCCTATCATATAAAAGACATTTCTTTTCTTCCTCCTCTAATTTATTATATGACCTTTTATTTAAAGGTCGTATACACATTTGGATCTTACAGGGTATATGGTGTGAAGTAGTAGTCTAAACCTAATTTCTGCCAGATTGAGGTGCAGTTTAGTCAAAAATTTTTCTCAAATGTAAATCATTCCCCCAGGTCTTTGGGTTTATCAAACATTATGCTATTGTGTCTTTTGCTTTTGCATGTTGTTTATCTAATGTGTTCCACTAATTAATCTCTCCTATTTAACTAGTATCTTTTTTTTAAAAAAAGGTTTTATTAGCATCTTTTGCTTCTAACATCATCATATTTATCCCCAGTATACTTATCCCTCTCCCTCTTAAAAAGCCATCCCATTTGCCTAATAGTATCTTAAAGGAGGAAATATCAGCACAACTCTTTAACAAATTGAACAGGTCCAAAAATATGTGCAATGTATAATACCTGTAAACATCCCACCTCCACAAAGGGGAGGGTGATTTTTCTTATATCTTCATTCAAGTCATACTTGATCATTATAATTTTGTTATATTAACTTTGTTTTGTGGGTGTGTAGTTTTTTTTTCCATTTACATTGTTATAGTTATTGTGTATTTTATTTTCTTGGCTCTGCAAACTTCATTCTGTATAAGTTAATACAAAAGTTTCCATACTTCTTTGTATTCATCATATCTCTCATTACTTACAGAACAGTACTATTCCATTCAATTCATGTTCAATAACATGTTTAACCATTCACTAATTGATTGGAATCTAATTTGTTTCCAATTCTTTGCCAATGGAACAACTGGTACAACAAATTACTAAAGAGAACAATGCTTTAAAAATTAGAATTGGTCAAGTGGAAGAACTTAAACATCGTAGTTCTAGAAATTATTGAAAAAAAATTGTCCAGATGGCAAAATAGATACTGGAAAAAATAAACCAATGACCTCCTGAACAAGATCCCAAAATAAAAACTCCCAGGAATATTATAACCAAATTCCAAACTCAATAAGGAAATATTGAAAACAACCAGAAAGAAAAATAATAATACCATGGAATAAAACATTATTTGAATCCTGAAGTCAGGATCACACAAACTATAATGGCTACCATCATTAAGAAACAGAGGGCTTTGTATATGATATTCCACAAGGCAAAAGAGCTAGGATTATAACTAAGAATAACTGACTAAAAAAAAGATGAATATAATCCTACAATGATTATTTAATAATTTAGAGGACTTCCAGGCATTCCTGATGAAAACAACACAGGTAAACAGAAGATTTTACACTTAAGCACAATATTCAAGAGAGCCATAAAAATGTAAATATAAGAGAGAATTCACTATGAACTTAATAAGGTTCAACTGTTTATATTCCCAAGTGGAAAGATGATACATATGGTACCCAAAAACTTTATCATTAGTTAGGGCAGTTAGAAGTCCTCAACTTATACAGAGGGCATAGTTCTGAATCTATTATGTTGGAGATGCTATCAAAAAGAAGCCTGAGAAATAGAATTGTACTGGGAGAAGGGAGAAGGAAGAAGAATGGAGATAATTATCTCATATAAAAGAGGTGCTCAAGATTGAGTTTTTAAATGGAGTGAAAATGGGGGACGGCATAAAATACTTATATCTCACTCTTACTTATCTGAATTGGTTAAAAGAGGGAAATATGTGTCTCTGTATATAGATGTTGTTCTTATTTATCCTTCCTTTTCAAAAAGGACCAATTACATAACAGGGTGATGTCTTGGCTTGAATGTAAATTAAATTTAAGTGAGGCAAAGTTCCACAAAATCATTAGCTTCACTCTCATTTCTAGTCATCAAAGTCCAGTGGCAAGACAAAAGTCAGGATAACTGGCAATGACCTAGGATGCAGTGAAAGTCCTTGGCATCTTTGATGTCTGACCAAGCTCTAAGAACTCCCTAGCACCTACTTCAGATGCCTTCATGGCTGTTGGAAGAGACTATTCTCAGCCACATTCATGGCCTTTGCATCAAATTGCTCTCATCCACCCATTCTGCCAGGGAAAATCTGCACATACTTAGGGTAAACATCACTCTAATTCACAGATTGGTTTGAGGCCTGTTGGTTATTCTCACCCTGGTTCAGCCAATCTGCCAAGACCATTTTGTCAGCATTTAGCCACTGCTCATGCTGCAGTTTCCCAGAGCCACAGGTGAGAGTTGGAGAACAGGTAGACAATAAAGGTGGATGAGCATCCCTGAAATGGGCTTGGCGAGCCTTCCCACTTGAGGTGTTAGTTATCCCTGAACACATATATGCCCCACATACACACACACATACACAATATAAGTTAAAATTAGTAAAATAAATAATCTAATATTAAAAATAAGTGAGTCAGAGAACAAAAAAGAGAAATAATGAGTAATTTCATTTAGCATCATGATAACAATGGGATAACAGGCCAAAATTTGTGGGATGCAGTCAAAGCAGAACTTAGGGGAAAATGTATATCTCTAAATGCTTACACCAACAAAAGAGAGAAGAGCAAATCAGTGGATTGGTCATATAATAAAAAAAAAAAAACCTAGAGAAAAAAAAATTTAATCTCCAGTTAAACACGAAATACAAATCTTGAAAATCTTGAGTAATAAAATTGAAAATAAAAATAAAATAAATTGATAAAACCAAGTGCTGGTTTTGTGAAAAATAAATATCATTAATTTTATTTTTAAAAAAAGAAAGAAGAAAACCAATTTACCAGGATCAAAAACAAAAAGGGTATTGGGGTCAGGCTCCCCAGATTTCCTCCACAGACAGAAAATCATCATGAAATGAATGTATAGCAGCACAAATAAAGGCATAAAGCAGTTGTCCTTCTAAGATAACTTGAGAGGATCTCAGAAAAGTCAGGACCTACAGAGGCTGAAGTTTGACCTAGGTGAAGTGTAGATCCTTTCTGGCTAATTCCACTGAATCAAACAAACAGTAAACCCTGAGGACAGCAACTTTGGGAAGCAGACTAGGCCTGAAGAAATTTCACCTTAGCTTTCACCTCACTCACATCCTCAAGAACTTTTACATCAGGAACTTTTTCCTCACAAAAAAAAAAAATCTGAGTTGGGGGAAATTGAAGGACCCCCTCTAATTTCCCAAAGCCAGGGCTAGTAGTGCTGACCAGAAGTTATCCCAGTCTATGCTGTTGGCAGGAAGGAGAATGTTTTTAGGACAGCATGTCTGTGGGGGCCCAACCATGGCTTTGGGGAGGAGAAGAGTCACTGAGGTTAAGCATTTGGGCATAATTTTTAAAATAGGCTTATCAGGATTTAGGCACTGAAAATCTCAGTTAGAGAATCTAGGCCTGATTGGAGGGTTCCATGGACTGCCCATCAATCTTTTGCATTTCACTTCCAACATGTCCCAGTTTACCTATCCCAGGACCTCCATGGGTCCATTCTATGGATTTGATGGTTGGATGATGGAGTCTAGACATGACATTTTTCCTAGTGTTTAGTCTAATGTCTAATGAAGAATTTGCAAGGGATATAGGGTA
This sequence comes from Dromiciops gliroides, assembly GCF_019393635.1. Taxonomy (NCBI): domain Eukaryota; kingdom Metazoa; phylum Chordata; class Mammalia; order Microbiotheria; family Microbiotheriidae; genus Dromiciops; species Dromiciops gliroides. The sequence goes on from NC_057861.1 coordinate 408,739,444, forward strand.
CTAGCACTTGCCCATCTTTCCACCAGGGAGTTTTTTTTAAAATATGTTTTTCTAATATAAAAAAAGAGAAATAAAATTTTATAATTTAAATGTAGCTGTGAGAACAAAAACTCACAACAATCATTGCAAAAATCATTTATAGGGACAACATCCATCTCAGCTTTGGAAGAGCAGAAGTCTACAGTGGTAAGTCACCTCGGTTATATCACTCTGCACATTCACCAAACACTGATAAGGTTCTCAATTAAACATCAGTAAGTACAGCACTGCTATTATAAATTGATAAAGAATTTTTTTGTTCATTGAAATAGAGTAATAGAGTCACAAACGTCAGTATCCTGTGTTTCAGAAGGAATTACCACTGGCTAGTCAGATTCCATAGAACATATCATAAGATGATAAAATGACACCACAGCCAAGCCAATATAACAAAAATGACAAATCTACATAAGTTTATTTATTTAGTGCTATACCAAACTGTCAAAAAATATTTTATAGATATAGAAAAAATAACAATAAAATTCATCTGGAAAACAAATGCTCAAAATATGGAAGAAGGTGTTCTAGCATTACCAGCTCTCAAACTGTAATTATAAAATGGTAATCATAAAAACAATCTAGTACTGGCTAAGAAATAGAAAATATAGATAGTAAATATCTATAGTGTGAGAACTGGAATGATAGCCCTCCTGGGAGAGACATTGTGGGCTCTGGACATGAAAAGACAGCATGTGACTTTAGCATCCAGAAGTGACCTTTTCTGGTGTTTCTCAGCATCAGGAAGTGACATGTACCAACCCGTGGGCCCTTTCAATCAAAGTTACCAGTCAATTAGCTTGGAGCTGTGTGTGAATATGACCAGGCTTCCTGTTTCACAGGGGGCTTCTGGGAGAAGGGGGAGGATCTCGAGCTTTTCGTTGAAAGACACGGGCTTGGTGGCAGAGAGAGGCAGGATAGAGAGGGCATTCAAATCTCATACTTTATCCATGTGTTTCTCTTTACTAACTCCTAATATGCTTTAATAAATACTTAAAAGTCTAAATTCTTGCTAAAGCTTCTAACTGAAGGCAACCACTCATTAGATTTTAGACATCATAGCTAGAATTTTAGGCCCTTACAATAATAATGTAATATATGATGAATCCAAAGGTCTAAGCTCTTGAAACAAAAACTCATCATTTGACAAAAACTTATGGGAAGACTGGAAAATAGTATGGCAGAAAATAGGTATAGACCAACATCTCACACCGTATACTAAAATGAGGTCCAAATAGGTACATGATTTACGCAAAAAGAATGACACCATAAGCAAATCAAGTGAGCATGGAGTTGTTTATCTGTCAGTTTTATGGGAAGAGGGAGAATTTAGGACCAATGAAGATAAAGAGAGTAAAACAAAATGTAAAGCAGATCATTTTGATTATATAAAATTTAAAAGGTTTTGCAAAAAGAAAACTAATGTAACCAAGATTACAAGGGAAGTAGAAAACTGGGAAATAATTTTTGAAACTAATATCTCTGGTGGGGGGTGGGGCAGCTAAGTGGTGCACTGGATAAAGCACAGGCCCTGGATTCAGGAGGACCTGAGTTCAAATCTGGCCTCAGACAATTGACATTTACTGGCTGTTTGACCCTTGTCAAGTCACTTAACCCCATTGCCCCACAAAACAAAACAAAAAATGTAAAACAAAACAAAACAAAAAGAAACTAATATCTCTGACAAAGGCCTAATTTCTCAATTTTATAGAGAATTGAGTAAAATTTATAAAAATACAAATCATTCCCCAATTGAAAAATGGGGAAAGGTTATGCACAGGCAGTTTTCAGACAAAGGAATCAAAGCTATTTATAATCATATGAAAAAAATGCTCTAGATCACCATTGATCAGAGAAATTCAAATTAAAACAACTCTGAGGTATCACTTCACACCTACCAGAGTGGCAAATATAACAAAAATAGAAAATGTTGGATATTGGATGGGATGTGGGAAAGCTGGGATGCTAATTCACTGTTGGAAGAGTAGTGAAAAAAAATTCAACCATTCTGGAGAGCAATTTGGAACTATCCCTGAAGGGCTATCAAACTGTAAATACTTTTGGCTCCATCAATACCATTGCTAGGTTTATAACCCAAAGACATCCCCCAAAAAAGAAAAATACCTTTTTGTGCAAAAATATTTATAGCAGCTCTTTCGGTGGTGGCTAAGAATTGAAAAACCAAAGGAATGCACATCAAATGGGGAATGGCTAAACAAGGTGTGGTATATGATAGTGATGGACTATTATTGTGCTATAAGAAATGTCAAGTAGGATGATTTCAGAAAGGCCTAGAAAGACTTATATGAAATACTGTATAGTGAAGTGAGCAGAACCATGAAAATATTATTCACAGAGGCAGCAATATTGGTTGATGAAGAATTGTGAATGACTTAATGATTCTCAATAATACAATGATCTAAGACAATCCCTTATTGATGAAACTATCCACCTCCAAGGAAATAATTGATACTGACAGAACAGAGAATGAAGCATGCTATTTTTCACTTGCTTTCATTTAAATTTTCTTGTACAAAATCACTAATATGGTAATCTTTTACATAATTATACATGTGTAACCCATATATGATTACTTACTACCTCAGGGAGGGGGGAGGGGAGAGAGGGAAGGAGGGATAGACATTGGAAATCAAAACCATAAGTAAAAATGTGTATTATTTTTAAAAAATAGTAAAGTTTCCTTCCCTGTTGTCATGGAGTTTTTATTGTACTAAGAGGAAAAGACAAGTAAATAACTTTAATACACAAGTCTTCCTGAGAAGTATGTTAGAGAATTGTGAGTTCAGAAGGGAAAAAAAAATTGGAGAGGATAGATGGGAGGGTAAAGGAATGATTCATGAATGAGCTTTAAAGGACTGGTGGGAATAACAAGGTGAAGAGAGGAAGGAAAATTTTAGAATTAGGGACCACAATAAGGAAAGGCTTAGAGGCAGACAAATTCATTCATTATTAGGGGAATAGAGAATAACTATCTGAAAGAAAAGAGTGTGTAGATGGAGAGTAATATGTGATTACTAGAGAAAGATAGTTTGGTATCAAATTATTGAGAGCCTTGAGTGTCAGGTAAAGAAGTTTAAACTTTATTTGATAGTCAGTACAGAGTCACTATTTTTTGAGAAGACTAGTAGACAGTTGTATGAATAATAATTATTGTTTTTCTAATAGTATGGGAAATAAATTGAAGGGATAAGAAAGATGAGTCAGGAAGATGTTTTGCAATACTCCTAGTGAATAAGAAAGGGGTCTTGAATTTTATTAGGGTGGTAACAATGAAAATGGAAAGTGAGAATAGGTACAAAAAATATTATGCATATGAAAGGTGAGGAATAGAAAAACATTAAAGATAACTACAAGGTTATGTACATGGAATATGGTGATTACTGGTACCAAAGGCAGAAAATTGAGTTATAAGGAGAAGATGGTTTTTTGTCCAGCTGTAGTTATATTGAATTTGCCAAACCAATAACAAGAGGCATCTGATAGGCAATTAGAGACAGGGATCTATAATTCAGTAGACAGATAGTGATTTGAGATATAAAATTTTGAATCATCTTCACAAAAGTGGTAATGAAAGTCAAAGAATAAATGAAATTTCCAATTGATTGAGTGAAAAAAAGTAAGATTTGACTGATAAAAGACACTTGAAGAATATTCATTTTAAAAGTTTGAGAAGGAACAGTAAGGAGGAAAAGGGATGTTTAGAAAGGTTAATAGGAAACCATAAGAGTGAGGTTTCTCTGAAGGCAAAATGAAAGAAAATATACAGTAGTAAGTTGATTTTTATGTGATAATATTTAAAAAAACTGAAGGGGTGACAAAAAAGATTATACTTGGAGAAGAGGAAAGGGAAAGAAGAATGAGGTCAATCATGCCACATGAAGAGGCACAAAATAGCCACTACAATAGAGGGAAAGAAGGGAAGGGTGAGCATTGTTTCAACCTTACTCTCATCTGATTTGGCTCTAAGAGAGAATAACACATATTCAGTTGGATATAGAATTTTATCTTACCCCATAGGAAAATAAGAGAGGAAAGGGGAAAGAAAAAATTTCAGGTACTTATAGAAAGGAGGATATAACTAGGTGGCAAATGGGGAAAGGATAAAAGGGAGGTGGGGCTGATAGAATGGTGGGGTAGATCTATGAAGGTGGAGGTCAGAAGCAAAATACTGGAGAGGTGGAGCCAAGATAGAGGAGAGAAGCCAGGAAGTTGCCAGATTGCTCCCAAGTTTCCATCAGAAACAATATTGAATCAAGCCTCTAAATGGATTCTGAAATGACAGAACCTACAAAGGACAGAGAGACAATTGTGAGACCCACCAGCTCCAACTGAGAGGGAAAACTGCCAGCTAGAGAACCACCCACTGGATAGGCACAATTATGCCAAACCCTCCCAAGCTCAGGGAGCAAGCCAAGGGCAGTGAGGAATCTGAAAGACACAGAGGCCTCAAAGTAGAAAGCCAATGACCAGGCCCCTATGCCCTAGCACAAGAATCTTGCAAAAGTGGCACCTGTGACCCAGAAGCAGATCTCAACTTCAAAAGTCAAAAGTAGCCTAAAACATGAGATCAGGGTCCCTGAGCTAATTCTGGATTTGGGCTTGGGGCCTCCTGGGTCCAGAGCTGGTGCTTTGTCCATGGTGCCACCTAACTAACCCATTATGACATCATTAAAATAGGGTTGAGGTATAGGAGGAATAAACTGGAGGAGGGAGGAGGGGAGAGATAGTCTGGGGAGAGGTAGTTCACATGAAGGAAACAAGAAAAAAGCTTATGGAGCAGAGTAGAAGAGGGGGAAGGAGTTGGGGAGTGAGTGAACCTTAATATTGTCAGAATTGGCTCAAAGAAGGACTAACATACATACTCAAGTAATATATTTTTGTCCTGAGGGAGGGGATGGAGAAAAGGGGCGGGGGAAGAAGGGAAGGAGGAAAGAGCAGATTGGGGGAGAGAGCAGTAAAAAGCAAAACACTTTCAAGGAAGATGAAGATGTTCTGTATTACTGCACCAGTATGACATATTGAATTGCTTGATCTCATAGAGAGGGTTGAGGAGGGAGGGAGGAAGAAAAATTTAGAACACAGAATTAGCTCAGGGACCCTGATCTTATTGGAGTGGGCTCATGGAGGGAATAGATTTCATACCCAATTGGGAGGAGTAATCTATTTAATCCTGCAGGAAAGTAGGAGGGGAAAAGGATAAGGAAAGAAGGGTGAAAAAAAGGGGGTGCAGAGCAAGGGAGAGGATAGTCAGAAGTAAAACACTTTTGAGGAGGAATAGGTAAAAAGAAGATAGAGTAAATGTCATGGGAAGGGAGTGGGATGGAGGGAAATAGTTATGATGATTGATTATAATGGCAAAATGTATTGTAATGATTGGAATGACGCCACCTGCTGGAGATTTACTGTAGAAGAGTTCCGCCCATGAAGTGAAGGTCTTTGAGGGCAAGATCAGGAGTCTTTTCTTTGGCATCAGGAAGTGACGTTGGCTAGTGGGAGGAAGAAGGAAGAGACTGGCGCTCTGTCTTGCTCTTTCCTTTGGAATCTGGTAGAGAGTGGAGCTAGAAATGTGCTCTCCCTTTAATAGATAGATGTATGTAGGCCTTTCTCTCTCTCTTTACCAAATTATTATTCTCCTTAATAAATGTTTAAAAGTCTAACTCTTGCTAAAGCTTATAATTTATTGGAGACCACTCATTAGATATTTTAGACAGACTAGCTAGAATTTTAGCCCTTAACAGTATGGTACCTACTTTGCTGGACTTTTATGAAGAAAATTCTCTGTCAAGCTGAAGGTACTATATACAGGTTATAATTAACAGGATACTATCAGAAAAACCTGGAAAGACCTACATAAACTGAAGCAGAGTGAAATGTACTGTATACAAAATAACAGCAATAGTGTAAGATGATCTGGGAAACATGTAGTTATTTTCAGCCAGGCAATGATCCAATATAACCCTGAAGGACTTATGAAGATTGAAGCCCATCTGCAGAGAAAGAACTGATAGTATCTGAAAACAGATGGAAACACATTTTCTTTCCATTTTTTTCTCCTCTTTGACAATTCCTCAGTCTGAAGTTTTGGGGGTTTTTGACTTTTTTCTCTCACAACTCAGCTAATGTGGGAATGTTTTCCATGACTACTCATGTATAAATTATTTTGAAATACTTGAATTCTAGTGGGGTGGGGGTGGGAATGGAGGAGGAAGAAAAGTTGGAACACAAAGTTTTAAAAAAATTGATGTTAAAATCTGTTTTTACATGTATTTTGGAAAATAAAATTCTATTCAATATTTTTAAAAAATAAAAGCTTTGAGTGAATAAGTTGTTTTGACTATTATAAATACCCAAATTAACTATAAAGGACATATGAAGAAAGACACTATCTGCATCCATAAAATAAACTAATAAAAGTATGTATAGAATAATTATATATATATGTGTATGTGTGTGTTTATGTGTGTGTGTACAGACACACACACAAATACATATAGATATTTTTGTCTAATAGTAGCAATCTTTAGGGCATAGTGGGAGAGAGAAGGAAAAAGGAAAAAAGAGAAATTTACATTACTTTATTATATATTTTAAAGGAATAGCAAGTTGTATGTAATAGATTTGTAGCATAATGTATAATCATTTTTTTAAATTATAGTATTATGGAAATGCTTATTGTACCAAAAATTAAAAACCAAATAAAGTTTTTTTTTAATTGGGTCTGAGAGTTAGATGGAAAAATGAGATGGTAAAAGATTTTTGGGTGTCAGAGAGTGCCATATTGAAATAGCTGACTGTTGGTTTGAGACTGTTAAGGGAGAGAAGTAAAGTTAGAACAGCAATGATAGACTGAGAGAATAGCCAAGGATCAAAGGAATGCAAAGGTGATGATATAATAATAACTATAGCTAACATTTAAGATTTATGTAATATTTATGTGTTGGGTGCTTTACAGTTATGTTGTTATTTTATCCTCACAACATACCTGGGAGGTAGATGCTATTATTATTTCCATTTCACAGATGTGATAACTGAGAAAAAGAGAGGTTAAATGACTTGCTAGTAAGTGTCTGAGGTCATATCTGAATTTATGTCTCCCTGTTTCCAGGTCGAACACCTTAACCTAGCTGACTGATAACAACAGAGTGTATATTCAGGAGGAGTGAGGCATGAAATGGTTAAAATAGCACAGATCTGTAAAATGTAGCATGAAGGTCCTACCAGATTGAAGACTGTGAAATTTGTATGTCTGAAATTATGGCATTGGTGAACTCCAATAATTCCCCAAAGCCTTAGTTTTATTTGAAGTAGGATAGCAAGCTACTTTGGAATAACTTTGGGCCCCATATACTGATAGGATTATAACAGTTCAAAGCCCTTCATTTTGTTTTGCTTTCATATGGAATAAAAGTCTCAAAATATAAATCCTAGAAAATAGGCTGACTAATATTAAATTTCATAAATTATCTCCTACAGCAACCATTTTCAAAATAAGTTCTATTCAGGCTCCAAGTCAGAGATTCTATTTAAGTGATGATTTGTGTGCACTTGAGAGTAGATTGATTTTGTCTGTAGCTGTCCAGAACTAATAGGAGTTCTTAAAGGTCAAGTGTCCCAATTTTGTATTAGCATTCCAGAACCTTCTAATAAATGCTTGCAGATTGGCTGATTAATCATGAGAAAATGTATGATATACACCACAGATTTTAATAATAGATACAATCTATCTTCCTATTAGGCCTTATATAAGTATAAAGCTATTCTTAGAATCCTGGTGGGGAAAAAAATTGTTGAGAACTACAAATTTATTTCAACCCCTTTATATACTAGACAAGGTAACTAAGGCACACACAGAGGTTCCATATCTTGCCCAGGGTCACACAGCTGTGTGGAATAATCGGGAGATATCTGTGACAGAGGGCATAGTTCATATATATCATTTCTCAGTGCCTGAGTAACATATTTAAATGGGAAGTCCAATGGAATCTCTAAAACTTGCCCCCACAAACTTTTATAAGATAATCATCTTCAAGAAAATAAATAACATTTGGGATTTCAGAAACACGGCAGACAGAGTCCCTAAATTTCCTACCAAAAATTCCCTTTGGCCTTTTTCCTGTTTCCTATTATACATTACATTCATATAGTATGTATACATTTTAATAACATTTAACAAATGGTCATTAGCAAATGCGTAAGTGGATTGGAAAAGGGATTATTTGTAGCATCTTTTCAAACACAATCAAATATCATAAGAGTGAGGGCAAATCTAAGGAGCTTTGGAAATAGCATAAGAAAAATAAATAACCATGCACACATATAAACATAAAGGGCTTCTGACAAAATCTATCTGTGTACTTTGATTCTGAGCTCAGCAGACAAACAAACCTGGGCCTCTAATCTCCGCACTACTCCCACCAGGAAAATATGTTTATTTTTTTTCTTTAGCAATATTAAACAATGGAAGATTAATTGTTTTTTAATCTATAAAAAATACATTATTCATTAAACACTTTTGAATATAACATAATGCTATTTTATTTGCATTTTTATTTCTACATAAGTATAAAATTCATAACATTTTTAATGCAGTGGAAAGAACATTTGATTTGTAGTCAGAGGGCATGACTTAAACTTTGAGATCTCTTATTTATTATGTGACCCTGGCAAGTCAATTAACCTTGGGCCTCAGTTTCCTCATTTTTAAAATTAGAGAGTTGAACTACATGACCTCAGGTCCCTTCCAGCTCTAAATCTGTGGTGCTAAAATGTGGATAATCTCTCTTAAAATCATTTTATACTAGAAGCATATTTTTTAAAAATAAGATTCTGTTTTATTTCTATTACATTTTAAACTTGCATTTTACTTTAGAAGTAGATTGTTTGAAATATCCACTCTTCCAAATGGAATTGTATATATTACAAATAATTTGTTAGTTATTGTCCTAAGTAGAAGGTACCGCCTAGCATGTAGATAATATCCACAAATCTACATTTATCTAAGAGACAAAGGGTTATAAGAATAGCTATTGTTTAGGTGGTTTTTGTTTGTTTGTTTTGCTTTTAAATGAGTGTGCTGCTGTATATGTGTGTATATGTATATTGCACATATAGACCCATATATATCTATACATATGGGAAAAGTAATTTACCTGTTAATAGTTTAGAAAATACATACTATATACATGCCTACATACATTTCCAAAAATATTAACAGTTAAGTTTACACTCTATAGGAACCAGTTCAGAGAAATCTGAGATACATAGGAAGTCTCCTGACCTTCTGAGTGAGAGCACATATCCTATCACCTCAGAACTTTTTTTTTTTTTTAGTGAGGCAATTGGGGTTAAGTGACTTGCCTAGGGTCACACAGCTAGTAAGTGTTAAGTGTCTAAGGCCGGATTTGAACTCAGGTACTCCTGAATCCAGGGCCGGTGCTCTATACACTGCACCACCTAGCTGCCCAACCTCAGAACATTTTTAAGCAGTTTTAAATTTGTTTTCAATCAGAAGTATAGTTTATATAACATACACTGTATAACACCAATTTAGTTTTTGTTGTTGTTTAGTAATTGTCAGTTATGCCTGAGTCTTTATGATTCTATTTGAGGCTTTCTTGGCAAAAATACTAGAATAATTTGCCATTTCCTTCTCCAACTCATTTATAGATGAGTCAACTGAAGCAAAAAGGCTTAAGTGACTTGTTCAAGGCCACATATCTTGTAAGTGTCTGAGGCCAAGTTTGAACTCAGAAAGAGGAGTCTTTCTGACTCCAGGTCCAATATTCTATTCACTAAGCTGATGGCCACATAGCTGCCCCAAGTTAGTAAAATTACTTCTTTCTGAATTTGATGAAATATAACATGGAGAAAGTATTGTTGAAACATGATAAATATTAAATAGCCATTAAATGCCAAATTTTAACATTTAAGTATGAACAAGATCAATATTAGGTATTTAGTTATACTTACAATACTAATGATACTTTTTATCCTGAATTATTTTTTTATATCTTTCACCAGAAACTAAATTATTCTTCTTGCATTTCCCTTGCTTGAAAATGTTTATTTCCTTTTTCAAAATATATTTAGTAATACTTTTAACATATTTTTTTCAAGTTTTGAGTTCCACAGTCTTTGCCTTCCTCCCTCCCCTATCCCCTTCTTGAGAAGGCAAGCAGTGTCATATAGATTATACATGTACATTCATGAAAAACATAGTTCAGTATTAGCCATGGCAAAACAAAACACAGACCAAAAATAAATGCATAAAAGACAAAAGGTTTTAAAATGGTATATTTTAATCCTCATTCAGATTCTATCACTTCTTTCACTGGAGCTGGATAGCATTTGTCAGCATAAGTCCTTCAGAATACTTTTGGATCTTTGTATTGCTGAGAGTAGCTAAGTCATTCACAGCTGATCATATATATGTGCATCTCTCTCTCTTTCTCTCTCTCTCTCGTACTGTTTGTGTAGTTGTGAACAAATTCAACACACACACGCACAGTCCTTTTACTTTAAAAAAAAATCTCTTTGGAATATGAGCCTAGTAATGGAATTGGTGGGTCAAGGGTATGTACAATTTAATGGCCATTTGGACATAGCTCCAAATTTCCCGCCATAATTGTTGAATTAGTTCACAACTATAACCAACAGTACATTAGTGTCATATTTTTCAACATCCCCTCCTACATTTATCATTTTCCTTTCCTGCCATATAACCTAATCTGATAAGTGTGATGGGGTACATCAGTGCTGTTTTAATTTGTATTTCTCCATTCAGTAGTGATTTAGATCATTATTTTCATATGACTATATATAGTTTTGATTTCTTCTGAAAACATCCTGTTCATATCCTTTGAACACTATTTAATAGGGGGGAATGGCTCATATTCTTATAAATTTGACTTAGTTCTCTTTATCCTTGAGAAATGAGGTCCTTAACATAGAAACTTGCTGCAAAATTTCCCCGAAGCCAATTTTCTGATTACCTTTTAATCTTGCCTGTATTGTTTTAGTTTGTGCAAGATATTTCTAATTTAATTTAATTAAAATTATCTACTTTACATCATGTAATGTTCTATGTTTGGATGGGTATATTGTAAAATGGATAAAGTGCTGGGCCTGGAGTTAGGAAGACTTATCCTTTTTAATTCAAATCTGTCCTCACCAAATGAATAAAAAAAAGAGAGCAATGTGAAATATATTCTTGGAAAAACTGCTTACCTGGAAATAGATCCATGAGAGATAATTTGAAAATTATTGGTCTACCTGAAAACCATGATCAAGGAAAGAGCTTAGATATAATCTTCCAAGAAATTGTCAGGGAAAAATGCCCATATATTCTAGAAGCAGAATATAGAATAGAAATTGAAAGAATCCACTGATCATCTCCTGAAAGAAATCCCAAAAAGAAAATTCCCAGGAATATTATAGCCAAATTCCAGAGATGCCAAGTCAAGAAGAAAATATTGCAAGCTGCCAAAAAGAAAGAATTCAGACACTGTGCAGCCCCAGTCAGGATAGCAAAAGATCTAGCAGGGTCTACATTAAAGGACTGGAGGGCATGGAATATTATATTCAAGAGGGCAAAAGATTTGGGATTACAACCAAGAATCATGTGTCCAGCAAAACTGAGTGTAATATTTCAGAGGAAAAAAATGGAAGTGCAACAAAAAAAAGGACTTTCAGGTATTTGTGATGAAAAGACCTGAACTGAATGGAAAATTTTACTGTCAAATACAACACCCTAGAGAACCATAAAAAATTGGAGTTGGGGGACATACCTGGGGTCATGTAGTGGGTGACTGTCTTGTGTCTGAGGCCAGGTTTTGGCTGGTGTCCCCCTGAGTCTGAGAGGGATTCTTTATCCACTGTGTGACCTAGCTGCCCCATGATGACTTTTTTAGGATTAAATTGAGGGGTGAGGGGAATGCACTGGGAGAGGGGTAAGGGCCACTGGACCCATATGACTCTAGAGGAAAGAGTGAGACTGGTGAATTTGCATAGCCCTGCTCACTTAAATCCATTTCACTGCAAGTCACAATATCACTTCCTGATGTCATGATCCTCTTCAAGAGCAAAGAGACAAACCACAACAACATTTAATACTGTGTATTGTGTACCTAATCTATTCCAATAATCCAACACTCTGTTTCCTAGCTAGTACCATATTGTTTCAATGACTACAATTTTGTAATACAGGCTGTTATCTCATACTGCTAGTCCACTTTCTTTCACATTTTTTTATTGAATCCCTTAATAGTCTTGAACTTTTCTTCTTCCAGATGAATTTTATTATTTGTTCTAGTTCTATATTATACTTTTTGATATTTTGATGGTATGGCACTGAATAAATAAGTGTATTTAGGTATAATTGTCACTTTTATTATATTGATTTGACCTACCCATGAGCAATTTTTTTTCTACAATTATTTAGATCTTTGTAAAAACTGTTTTATAATTGTGACCATGTAGTTCCTGGGTTTGTCTTGGCAGGTAGATTCCTATGTATTTTAAATTGTCTGCAGTAATTTTAAATGGGATTTCCTTTTCAATTTCTTGCTGCTAAACTTTGTTGTTAATATATAGAAATGCTGATGATTTGTGTGGATTTGTTTTATATCATGTAGGTTTGTTGAAGTTAAATATTTCAACTATTTTTGGTTGATCCTGTAGGATTCTCTAAGTATACCATCATATCTATCCTCTACAAAGAATAATAGCTTTATTGCCTCATTGCCTATTCTAATTCTTTCCATTTATTTTCTACTGCTATAGCTAGCATTTCTAGAACAATATTGAATAATAGTCTTATAATGGGCAGCCTTGCTTCACTGCTGATCTTATTGTGAAGACTTCTGGTTTATCCTGACTATGGATAATACTTGTGGATAGTTCTTAGTGTGAGAAAATAATGGGTTTTAGGACACCCAGAGGCCCCTGCTCCAGAGGATAGCATTGAGATTGCCTGGATTGATTAACTCACTTAAAGTTGACTTGATTGAAACCACACCTACCTGAAAGTCTGGCCCACGGAAGGTGTGTTTGCTGAACTCTGACCTCAGGCACGTTCTGCTCATGAATTGCCCTCAAGCCCAGTGAACCAATGGATTTGGGTGATGCTAGCCAATTAGCTTGAAGCAGTGTGTAAGGACCTCCTCTAATTGGGACCTGCAGGAAGCTTTTGGTCACACAGGGAGAGAGACTTCCTTTTTTGGCCTAAGACTCATAGACGAAGGTGCCTTTTTCTCTTTTCTTCCTTAGATCGTAGCAAGGCTTTCCTAACTTTCAGGGCAATGTGCTCTATCTTTACTAATACCTAATATGCTTTAATAAATGCTTAATGCCTCAAAACTGGCGCTAAAGCTTCTAATTTATAGGTAGCAATATATTAGAAACCCCAGCTAATTTTCCCCAAACTTGGGACAGAAATAAGAGGACCACATATAATTTTGCTCACCACATTAGGTAGTTGCCACTATTTTAAAGAAAAGCTTCACTTATTTCTATGTTTCTAATGTTTTTATAGGAATAAGTATTATATTTTGTCAAAAAAACCTGCATCTATCAAGATAATTATATTTTTAGTTTTTTATTAATATGGTCAATTATTTCAATAGTGTTCTTTTTTTTTTGTGGGGCAATGGGGGTTAAGTGACTTGCCCAGGGTCACACAGCTAGTAAGTGTCAAGTGTCTGAGGCTGGATTTGAACTTAGGTACTCCTGAATCTAGGGCCAGTGCTTTATCCACTATGCCACCTAGCTGCCCCCTCAATAGTGTTCTTAATATTTAATCAGCCCTAAAAAACTCCTTCCTGTTTGGAGTTGTGAACTGATCCAACCATTTTGGAGAGCAATTTGTAACCACGCCCAAAAGGCTATAAAATTGTGCACAGCCTTTGACCTAGCAATGTCACTATTAGGCTTATATCCCAAAGAGATCGTAAAAAGAAGGAAAAAGACCCACATGAATGAATATATTTCTGACTGCTCTTTTTGTGGTGGCAAAGAATTGGAAATTGAGGGGATACCCATCAGTTGGAGATTGACTAAACAAGTTGTGGTATATGAATTTAATGGAATACTATTGAGCTGTAAGAAATAATGAGTTGACACATTTTAGAAAAACCTGGAAAAGTTTACATTAACTGATTCTGAGTGAAATGAGCAGAACCCAAAGAACATTATATGCAATATCAACAACATTGTGTGCTGTTCAACTGTGATAGGTTTAGCTCTTCTCAGCACTAAAATGATCCAAGACAATTCCAAAAGACTCATGATGGAAAATGCTTTCCAGGAAAGTAACTATGGATTCTGAATGCAGATTGAAGTTTACCCTTTTCAGTTTTGTTGTTGTTTTATTGTTGATGTTGTTTCTTTCTTGTGATATAAGGGTAGGTGAGGTCAATTGTTTCCTGGACTTTGCGCTGATCTGTAAGTGATCATACTCACTATTCTCCAACCTGGAACTGTGACCAACATCCCTGCTCCTTTGACTCAACAAGTGTTTTCACTCCTTACATACTTGGAATTGTGACTCAGCTTCCTGTTTTCATGTCCTTGCAATCAGTGATCCTTTCTGCCTTGGACTTGAGGCTAGGAACTCTCCTCCCCTCTGAGTGACCACAAGCTGTCTTCGTAACATTTGCTCCCCTCCAGCTGTAAGTCTAGTATGCTAGTGTTCTTTTTCACCTTGGGATCACAACCCACAACTTTGTATGGGCAATGCAACAAGGTCCTGTAGCCATTGCCTGAAAAGAATCCCCTGTTGCCTCCTTATGACCAGTTGTCAAACCCCTTGTCCATCAGTGGGCAGTCAAAGCTTCCTCCATCAATGCAGACATGCTCAATGCTGACTGTTGACTTGCTGGGGTGAGCCCTGTGCTGTACTATGCTCCATGACCAACCATTACCCCTCTGAGATGGATCTTTCCTGCCAAAAACCTAAGTTTCTGGAAATTGTATCTTGCCAACCTTTTGTTGTTTCTACCACTCTAGAATTCAATTTAACACACTATTTTAAAAGTTGTTTAACGGGGAATTTAGGAGAGTTGAGGTGATTCCCTGACTTTACTCTGCCCATGCATTTCTTTCTATTCTATAATAAAGGACTAGACAGTGCACTTACAGGTTAAGCCAGTGAAAAAATGTTCCATTAAGACCTTGCTGACTTTTAGAAGAGGAAGTTCTTCCATTGAGACATTATATTTTCAGTCTTATTTTATTTATTAGCTATTTTTACAAAAAATATTTTAGTTGATCTTTTGCTTCATTTGGGACAGCTGCTTATTATTCTTGAGGCAGTTTTAGAGGTAAATGGGTTTGCCTGGATTCTTTCACGTCATCATTTTTACTGGAACCCCACCCTCCAAGTTTGCTATATCCTCCTGATAAATGAAGTATTGGGAATTTCTGATATTAGCCAGAGACCCTCACCTTTCTGCTATTCTACATGATTTAGTTCCAAGGGAAAGGCCAGAAGGAGGGATCATTGTAATGTTTCTAAATTAGAGTCAGGGAAGAATGTCCTAGTAGGAAACCTGGTGACATTCTAAGTATATACTCAATCCCTCTGTGAAATAGACTGATTCATTTAGTCCCTAAATAACAGCATTTTCCTTAAATTCCCATCTGAGAGAACACAAATTTGGAAAGGAGGATTACATAGTACAACAAGATTTCATGAATTGTAAAGTTCTTTTTGAGTGTCAAGTATTTATATTATTTGTTACATTCTTAAAAGTACTGTGATGTTCTGGTAATAAAAATAGTTACCAAAAGTAAACAGGTATTTTCTAAAAAACTCATCTTATGTTTATATATAATATATTTCAAACTTTTCCAGAAGTAACAGTTTCTCAGAACAGAGTTACAGGGTTTCAAATTAATACTGGAGACAATGTCTATGATTGGACCCATAAAATGATGTGGAAAGTTGAAGAATTATCTGGTTGTTTGGATCTTTTTTTTTTTAATTCTTGGACAAAAATATAGGAGTTTGAGCTAAGACTTTTTGATTATTTATATCACCCAATTGCTCAATTTTTCTGGATAGGAAATTACTTAAGAGGGTCAAGATAGCTGTCTTCAAGTATTTTAAGTGCCTTCAGGCTAAAGAAGAATTGGCTTTGTTCTGTTTAGATTCATGGGTCAGAACTAAGAGCAATGGGTGAAAGGGGGGGGTATAAGGTAGGGAATTGCAAAGACATAAACTAAAGATTTGTTGTTGTTCAGTTTTTTCAGTTGTGTCCAACTTTTTCTGACCCTATTTGGGTTTTCTTGGCAAAGATACTAATGTGTTTTGCGATTTCCTTCTCCAGGTTATTTTATAGATAAGGAACTGAGGCAAACGGGTTGAGGGGCTTGACCAGATAGACATCTAGTAATTGTCTGAGGTGAGATTTAACTCAGGAAGATGTGTCCTTATAACTCCAGTCATAGCATTCTATCCACAATACCCACCTAGCTGCCCTAGACTTAAGATACATGTAAAGAAAATCTTTGTAACAATTAAAGCATTCCAAAAAGGAAATAGATTGTCTAATAATGTAATAAGCCCTCCCCCCACATTGTTAGGATTCTTGGGGGAGCTAAGTGATGCCATACATAGAGTACTAGCCCTGGAGTCAAGAGGACATGAGTTCAAATCTCACTTCAGACACTTCCAAGCTGTGTGACCACGGGCAAGTCACTTAACCCCAATTATTTTAAACATTTGGGGTCTGGTCCATCACCAGTTGTCCTGAAATATATCTTGCCACTGCACCCAGATGGCTTTAGAAGAGAGAGTGAGGTTGGTAGCTTTACACAGCCCTCCTTCCCTTAAATCTAATTCAGTGCAAGTCATGACATTACCCCAATGTTATGATTCTCTTTGAAAGGAAGGACAAGCAGCAACAACAGTTAGGATTCTTAAGGCAAATACTAAATTGACCTGTTATCTGAAGTACTTTTTTGTTTGTTTGTTTTTTGTTTTGTTTTTGTTGTTTTTGCAGGGCAATAAGGGTTAAGTGACTTGCCCAGAGTCACATAGCTAGTAAGTGTAAAGTGTCTGACGCTAGATTTGAATTCAGGTCCTCCTGAATCCAGGGCCTGTGCCTTATCCACTGCACCACCTAGCTGCCCCCATTATTTGAAGTATTAAAGAAAGAGTAACTGCTTAGGTATGGTTCAGATTAGATGATTTATAAGCTCCTTTCTAACTTTGAGATTCTGATTGGCCTATATAAGTACAGCCTTAGGCATATTCTTTCCTTTTAAAGGAATAAGAAGAAAAAATGGGGCCAAATCTTTTTAGCTAATTCCTCCTAAATTAAGCAGTCTATGAGTCATTGAACTGAGTTAGGCTTTACTTGGTTTTTGTTTTATTTCCATTAGTGAAGACTAATACTTCAATGTACTAATCAAATTAAAGATCTAAAGCTTATGGTTGTTTTCTTCAACAAACTCCAATACTATTAGCACATCAAGACACACTATCAACCTTTATTTAAATAGAATATTTTCTCTGTCTTCTTACTTTTGAGTAAGTGGAAGAAATGAGGCTTAGACACTTTAAGTACCTTGATGTAAATCAAATCACCTACTGAGCAACTGAGCCAATGTTTAAATCCTATATTTCTCATTCCTTATGCAGAGTTCTTTCCAGATTATATTACAAATTGGTTTCATGTAAGGAGATGATGCTTTCAATTGTGATAGCCTCAAATCATATTAAATTAAACTAGAATGTCCTGACAGCTGGAAGGAACACAGAAACCAGCTCTCCAGCCTCCATTTTAGCATTAGGAGTCCCAAAGGATCCCTACCTCTAGGTAGTTGTTGGATAGAGTAGCAACAACAACCACAACAAAAACAACAACAACAACAATAAAAATAACTAAGATTTTTATAGTGCTTACTATATGCCAGACACTGTGCTAACCACTTTATTAACATTATCTCAACAACCCTGGGAGGTAGGCACTATTATTATTCCCATTTTATAGATGGGGTAACTGAGAGAAAGAGGTTAAGTGACTTGCTCAGGGTCATACAGAAAATAAGTAGCTGAGGCAAATATGAAGTCAGAGTAGTCCAGATAAGTTCCAGAAGCTTCAAGCCTCACTAGAAAACCCTAGCTCTTATTGAAGGGATAAGGTGAATATCCCAGAGATGTTAGTGGTGTGAGGAGAGTAGAGGACAGCGATTATTTTTCTATAACTTGGTCACATGAATAATAATAAGATAATATCAATAGCAAATATTTATACAATGCTTAAAGGTTTTCAAAGTGCTAATTATATAATTGCAGTATATATTACCTCATCTGATCTGATCACAAGGCCAAAGCTTGTCAATTCTATGAAGACCTATATCTCCTAGAACTAACACCAAAAAAAAAAAAAAAAAGTCACATTCATCATAGGAAATTAGAATAACAAAGTATGAAATAAAAAGATAATTGGAGTAAGAGGCTACTTTGGCCTTGGAGTACAAAATGAAGCAAAGCAGAGATTAGTGTAGTTTTGTTCAGATACTCACTGGTCATAGCAAACACTCTTTTTCAACAAATCAAAAGGTGACCCTACATATGGACATCATCAGAAGGTCAATACTGAAATCAGATTAATTATATACCTTATAGCCAAAAGGGAAGAAGTTCTATGTAGTCAGTTTTAAAAAGACCTAAAACTCACTGGGGCTAAGGCCATGAGTTTCTTATAGCAAAATTTAGATTTAAATGAAAGAAAGTAGAAGAAACCATCAGACCACATAGGTGTGACCTAACAAACATCCTTTATAACTATAAAGTGGAGGTGATGAATAGATTTTAGGAATTAGATCTGGTAGATATAATATTTGAAGAACTATGGATAGAGGTTTACAATATTGTAAAGAAGGCAGCAACAAAAGTATTCCAAAGAGAAGGAAGAAACAAAAATGGCTGTCTGCTGAGGCTTTACAAATAGCTGGGTAAAGAAGGAAAGCAAAAGGGCAAGGAGAAAGGGAAAAAGTAGCAAGAAGAGAGAAGATGGTTTTCTTAAATGAGCAATATAAAGAATTAGAACAGGAAAGGAAATCCTCAAGAAAATTGGAATATCAGGGCGATAGAAGACAAAAATGGTAGGGAGTAACAGATGGAGACAAGTTTAGGAAGAGGTGGCAAGAATCCAGAAAAGAACCATACAAGAGCTTAACCTAGGTGTTGTGTGTACTGATCTAATGACAGAAATCCTAGAAAATGAAGTGAAGTGGGCTTTAAGAAACATTACTAACAATAAGATTAGTGGATGTGATAGAATTCCAGCTGAGCTATTTAAAATCCTAAAAGATGATGCATTTGAAGTATTATACTTCATGTCGCCAGGGAATTTGCAAAACTCAACAGTGGCCACTGAATTAGAAAAGATGAATTTATGTCACAATACTAAAGAAGAGCATTATCAAGGAATGTTCAAATTTCTGAACAATTGTATTCATTTCATAGAAACATATAGTAAGGGTATTCTTAATATTTTTCTAGCTAGGCTTCATTAATATATGAACCAAGAATTACCAGAAGAGCAGACTGGTTTTCAGAGAGGCAGAGGAACTAGAGACCAAATTATCAACATTTGCTGGATTATGGCGGAATCAAGGGAGTTACAAAAACAAAACAAAACAAAACAAAAACAAACATCTACTTCTATTTCATTGACTACACTAACACCTTTGACTATGTGGATCTCAACAACATGTGGCAAGTCCTCAAGGAGAAGGGAATACCAGATTATTTTATTTGTCTCCTGAGGAAACTATCTGCAGGGCAAAAAGTAACACTTCAAACAAAACATGGAATAACTGAGTGTTTTATCATTGTAAAAGGAATATAAGAATACCATAAATTGTCGCCTTATATTTGGAGTATATCAAATGAAAAGCCAGGCTGGATGAAATAAATGATGGAATTAACGTTTCTGGGAGAAATACCAACAATCTCATTTATATAGATAAAACCACTCTGATGGTAGAAAGTAAAAAGGAATTTAAAAGCCTCTTGATTAGAGTGTAAGAGGAGTATGTAAAAGTTGGCTGGAAGATTACCATAAAAAATAAACAGATAAATAGATCAAAGTAGTCCATACCTAAAGAATTTAATTCAAACTATTCACTGAAAGATTAAAGACTAAAGCTGAAGCTTAAATATACTGGCCACATAATGAAAAGATGTGGCTCATTGGGAAAGACCGTGATGTTGGGAAAGATTGAAGACCAAAGGAGAAAGGGATAACAGAGAATGAGATGGATAGATCATGTCATGGAAACAATGAACACGGACTTGGAGAGACATCAAGAGACAGAGGAGGATAGAGGAGCCTGCTGTTCTATGTGTGGGGTCATGAAGTCAGACATGACTGAACAACTGGGAGGAAGAGATGAAGGGAACTCTTTGAGGGGTAGGTAAAGTGGGAGGTATGAGGTGGGGAGAAAATAACAGGGATAGGATAAAAAAGGAGAGGCTGAGTAAAAATAAAATGGAAGGAAATTCACAAATAGTAATTATGATTTTAGCAGCTCTCTTTGTGGTGAAAAAGAACTTGGCATTGTAGGGATCCCCATCAATTGTGAAATGGCTAAAGAAGTTGTAGTGCATGAAAAAACGTGATGTAATTGAGGTCATTTATTTAGAATTTTATTTTCCCCCCAATTACATGTAAAAACAATTTTAACATCCATTTTTAAAACTTTGTCTTGCAAGTTCTTTCTCCCTCCCTCCAGCTCCCCCTTAAGAACATAAGCAATACAATATAAGTTATATATGTGTAGTCATGCAAAACATTTCCACATTAGTCAGGTTGTAAAATAAAACAGACAGAAAAAAACTTAAGAAAAAAACTAAAAAAATATGCTTTAATCTGTATTGAGACATCATCAGTTCTTTCTCTGGAGATAGATTGCCTTTTTTATAAGTCCTTCAGAGTTGTCTTGGATCATTGCATTGCTGAGAATAGCCAAATCATTCACACATGATCATCTTACAATATTGATATTACTTTGTATACAGTACATTTCATTTTGCATCAGTTCATATAAAGTCTTTCCAAGTTTTTCTGAGAGCATCCTACTCATCATTTCACAGTTACTATTGCTAACCAAATTTCCCTCCATCCTACTGCCTCCCCATATCATTTACTCTATTCTCCATCTCCTTCTATCCTTTCCTTCCTCAAAGGTGTTTTGCTTCTGACTGCCCCCTCCCCTAATCTGCCCTCCCTTCTATCACCCCACCCTCCCTTATCCCCTTCCTCTCCTACTTTCTTGCATGCTAAGATAGATTACTATACGGAATTGAGTGTGTGTTATTCCCTCTTTGAGCCAATTCTGATGAAAGTAATGTTCATTTACACCCCAGCACCTCCCCCATCTTCCCCTCCACTCTATAAGCTTTTTCTAGCTTCTTATGTGAGATACTTTAGCCCATTCCACCTCTCCCTTGCCCTTCCTCCACCCCTTAATTTTATTTTTTAAAGATATTATCCCTTCATATTCAACTCACACCTGTGCCCTGTGTCTAAAATATACTCCATCTACCAGTACTAATAATGAGAAATTTCTTATGAGTTACAAGTATCATCTTCCCATGTAATAATGTAAACAGTTTAATCTTTGAGTATCCTTATGGTTTCTTTTTTCCTGTTTAGCTTTTTATGTTTCTCTAGAAGCTTGTATTTGAGAGTCAAAGTTTCTATGCAGCTCAGGTCTTTTCATCAAGAATGCCTGAAAGTCCTCACTTTTAATGAATTCCCATTTTTTTTTACCCTGAAGGATTGCTAGGTAGGTGATTCTTGGTTGTAACCCCAGGTCCTTTGACCTCTAGAACATCATATTCCAAGTCCTAGGATCCTTTAAAGTAGAAGCTACTAGATCTTGTGTTTTCCTGAATGTGGCTCCACAGTACTTGAATTATTTATGTCTGGATGTTTGCAATATTTTCTCCTTGATTTTGAGGTTCTGGAATTTAGCAATAATGTTTCTGTGAGTTTTCATTTTAGGATCTCTTTCAGGAGGTGATCAGTGGATTCTTTCAATTTCTATTTTACCTTCTGCTTCTAGAATATCAGGGCAATTTTCCCTGACAATCCCTTGGAAGATAATTTCTAAGCTCCTTTTTTGATATGGGTCTTCAGGTAGTCCAGGAATTTTCAAATAAACTCTCCTGGATCTATTTTCCAAGTCAGTTGCTTTTCCAATGAGATATTTCACATTGCCTTCAATTTTTTTTTCATTCTTTTGGTTTTGCTTTATTGTTTCTTGATTTTTCATAAAGTCATTAACTTCTATTTGCTCGATCAAAATTTTAAGGAATTATTTTCTTCAGAGAGATTTTGCACATCCTTTTCTATTTGGCCAATTTGTTTTTTTAATGCATTCTTTTCCTCATTGGCTTTTTGTGCCTCTTTTCCCATTTGATGTAGTCTATTTTTTTTTTTAGTGAGGCAATTGGGGTTAATTGACTTGCCCAGGGTCACACAGCTAGTAAGTGTTAAGTGTCTGAGGCCGGATTTGAACTCAGGTACTCCTGACTCCAGGGCTGGTGCTCTATCCACTGTGCCACCTACCTGCCCCCATAGTCTATTTTTTAAGGTATTATCTTCTTCAGTATTTTTTTGTGCGTCTCCTTTACCAAGCTGTTGAATTTTTTTCATGATTTTCTTGCATCACTCTCATTTTTCTTTCCATTTTTTCCCCTCTACCTCTCTTACTTTACTTTCAAAGTCCATTTTGAGTGCTTCTATGGCCTGAGACCAATTCATATTTTTCTTGGAAGCTTTGGATGTAGGAGCTTTGACTTTGTTATCTTCTGGTGGTGTATTTTGATCTTCCTTGTCACCATAAAAACTTTCTAGGGTCAGCATTTTTTTCTATTTGCTCATTTCCCTGCCTATTATTTGAGTTCTCACTCTTTTTTAAAGTGGGGCACTGCTTCCATGGGTGGAGGGCAAACTGTTCCAAGATTCCGGGGATTTGTGCAGCTATTTTCAGAGATATTTCTAGGAATTTGTAAGTTTTTAGTTCTTCCAAGGTGTTATGATTTAAGGAGAGGTATGTTTACTATGCTCTTGGTCTTTGCTCTGGTCTGCAAGCAGCCACAGGCCTGCTTTTCTGCCCTGGAACTATGAACATAATCCCACTCCCTTTTGACTGCAAGCTCTGATATGCTTGTGCTCTTTCCCTGCCTGGGATGGCTACCCAAGATTGTGACCTGGATCTGACTATAGGCAAAACAACAGAGTCCTGACTCAGTTCTAACAAAGAGATACTGGTAATCTCTTTATAGCTAATTGTTTGATCCCCTTCCCATCTGTGGGCTGAGTTCCAGAAGCAGTTGCTTCCACTGATTATTCAGCAGCTCCCACATCTTGCTGCTGGTTTGCTGTAGCTGTGTCTGTGTTGGTGTTGTATCTATACTGGTGTGACCTGTGTTGGGCTGTGTTCCACTCTCACACCTTTACACCAGACCTTTTCTGCCCACCTTCTGAATTGTCTTTGTCTGGAAAATTATTTCAACCTGACATTTTGTGGGTTCTGCTGCTCTAGGAATTGTCTTATAGCACTATTTGAAGGTATTTGGATGGGTTTTGGGGACAGATTAGGCAAGTCACTGCTTTTCTTCTGCTTTCTTGGATCCCTCACCACTTTAAGTAGTGGGCTTTAGATCAGTTGATATTTAGGTCCCCTTTATGTGTAAATCTATAAAACTATTGATAGTAATTGTTGTCAGCACCAATATCCTGTCACATATTATGTAACCTATGAGACAGACAGTGAGAAGAGAGAGAGAGCAAGAGAGCAAAAGGACATGTTTCTCTTCCACAATGAGGAAAAAAAATTGCACTAGATTGGATGGTACATTCCATCACCACAAATAAGGACTGAGGACCCTTATCATTTTCATTACTGCTGCTAAAATAATGGTCATTCTCCCTAGTCATGGTCTCATTCTGGAATTTCACAACATTTTACTTTTCATCAAAACTCCCAGTGATCTTATGTCCCTAATTTCTCCTAATAAAATTTTTTGGAGTAGTCTATGATTTCTTTAGTGTCCCAAGCTTCCACTGAGAATATTCCTCTATCAACACCTGGTTAGAACCTTCTCCATAACTACCTGTGAGAAAACTACTAAAGGTATGAAGCATAATATGATTTACCCATTCCACACTGTCAACATCTGTTAGTTAAGGGATGGGAACCCAGGCCATGCTGCCTCTGAGGTCCTCTTGATAATGTCACATGGCTATGCCATATTACCTCTCTAAAACAGTAGTTCATATTTATATGGTACTTTAAGGCTTTAATAGCACTTTGCATATACTATCCTTTTTGATCCTGATAAGGAATCTGTGAGGTAGAGGCCATTATTACCTCCATTTAAGAGATGAGGGAACTAAGACACAAAGAGGTTAATGATTTGCTGAGGGTCACACTGTCACTAAGGGTCAAAGTCGGGAATTGAGGTCAGTTACCTAAATGTGGGCTGGTCATGCAAATAGAACCAAAAAGAATGGATTCACCAAAGGCTATCTATACTCTGCTCTTTCTTCCCATATATCCCCAAATATTATAAGCCATTGATAAAGCAAGCAAGTACTTGCTGAGTGTACCTTGGAAGGGTTATTGCAAAAGAGTCATACTTGAAGTGAAGGTGCAATTGGGTAACCTCTGAGTAGTTTACCAACTCTGAAATTCTGCTATTCTATGTGTCTTGTACTGAACTACTAGAGGAGATGAGGAATATTTTTAAAAAACAAAAATCATGATTCCCAATCCCAATGAGCTTATAGTTAGACAGAGAAGATATAGTTAAGGAGACACGATATATGCACATGGAACAATTACCATGCTAGATAACAGTATATCTAAGATAATTATATGTTTACATGGTAAAGAACTAAGTTAATAGGGCTCCACCAATCAATTAACAAACATTTCTTCAGTGACATTCTTAAAGATAGACATTGAGCTACGCGCTAGAGATACAAATATGAAGGGAAACAATCTCTTCTGCCAAAAAGCCTATGTATTCTTGTGGAAAACTTTGAAATAATAATAATAACAAGGAACTAATATTTACATAATGTTTACTTCATGTTAAGTGCTTTAAAATTACTATCTCATCCTAACAACAACCCTGGGAGGTAGGTGCTATATTATTATCCCCATTTTACAGATTATGAAACTGAGGCAAACAGCTTTTAAGTGACTTTCCCAGGGACATATAGCTAGTAAGTGTCAGGCCAAATTTGAATTCAGGTCTTTCTGACTCCAGCCCTAGTGCTCTATTTGCTGTGCTACTTAGTTGCTCTTATATGCATAAGTATATACAGATTAAGTATAAAGAGAATAAATACAAATATATGGTGACTAAATATAAGGTAATTTGGAGGGGAGGCACTAGCAGTTGGGGGATCAAGCTGTATCACAAAGGAAGGAGAGAATCTATGAGATAGAAGAGGATATACGATGCATTTCATTCATGGTAGAGAGCTTGTAAAAAAGGCATGTAGATTGGATATAGATGGATTGTTGTATATAATAAACTGAGAGAAGGCTAGTTTGGCTATATTGCTGAATTTAGACATTGAAGTAATTTCAAATGAAGTTGGAATGATTATCTGGAAGCATATTATAAAGTTACTTAAAAGCTCTAGAAAGGATAGCTCTTAAAAGTAGAGTCAATAGGAAGCCAATGGAGTTAGTTGAGAAGGGAAATGACATGGTCAGATCTTTTATTAAAGAAAACTACTTTGGTAGCAATATGTAAGATAAATTGAAGTGGTGTGAGAAATGGTTCAGAGAGACCTATTAGAAAGCTGACACAAGGGGCAGCTAGGTGGCACAGTGGATAGAGCACCAGCCCTGGAGTCAGGAGTACCCGAGTTCAAATGCTGCCTCAGACACTTAACACTTAACTAGCTGTGTGACCCTGGGCAAGTCACTTAACCCCAATTGCCTCACTTTAAAAAAAAAAAGGAAAGCTGACACAAACGTGTATGAGGGGTGATGAAGATCTGAACTAAGATGAATAGTTTTGCACTGTGCGAATGAAGAGAAAAGGTTGGGAAAAAAAAGAAAAGAGTTGTTACGAAGGCAGAATGGGAAGATTTTGCAACCAAAAGCAAGGTTAGTCAATAAACCCAGTTAGGTAAAGGATTATGATGAGCACTGAGAATACAAAGACAAAATTTAAGCAATCCCTGCCCCCAAGGAGCTTATATTCTGGTAGGACTGGGCACAACATACACATAAACAATAGTTTTCAAAAGCTTTGATATTTATCCATGAAAGCTTTTGGTAAATACAACTTATTATATTTATGGATGTTCCAGATATAACATAAGACTATGTAATATAGAACAGAGATAAAGGAGATTGGTTAGATAATGTCCTGAGTGTGATATGGAATAACATTGCAATTGGTAAATTCCAGTGCTTTACATGTAACAGGGGTTACCATGGTAGTATAATCTTCTATGTAGCAATAAATAGGGGAAAGTGTGTGTGGGGGGGGGGGGACCAAGAATACACTAGTTAAGTTCTCTGCAAGTTATAATGTTAGTGAGTTACCAAAGGCACAAAGTCTTAAATGACTTGCCCACATCACACAGGTTTTGATCCACTACGAGCAATAATATAGGGGAAATTTATGCTAAATGGGGAACAAAGGGGTACACCTTTAAGGTAATCCAAAAAGAACATTCCTCTGTCTCTCAAAATTCTAGAAGTATGTGATTCCCAAAGGGATTCTATTCTCTGCATGATTATGACCTTAGGCAGGGTAAAGCATACTATGGACTGTAGTCCTAAGGTCATCAACTTCTTAGAAAAGGAATGATTGTTTAGCCACTTCTTGGCCAAGGGCCCATTTCCATATCCAGTGCTAGATGACTCTACCACATCATCCAGATTGTGTAGGCTCCCATCGTCTATACACAAATAATAATACACATACGGAAAATAGTTAACTTGCTCATTTCCTTTATCTAATGATGGAATAGACAAGACCAAGAAAGGACTGACATGAGAATGAGAATCATGAAAAGTTGGCCAGTGCAGTTATTTGGAAATATTGCAGCTAATGCTAGGATCTACAACTATTATGAAGACAGAAAAGAGCTTCCTCACTTCCCCTTAGAAACAAAGTGAGGAAGCAGTCAATGAAGTGGCTTCCAGGCCTCAAATAATTTCCATGAGGGGTACAATCAATGAATCAGATCTTTTCAGTACTGAAGTGGCTCATAATCCTCAACTATAATATCAACCACACCATCCTCTACAGCAGCAGTAATCAATCCAGTTGCATCTTAGAGTCTCTAGAAATGAAAGAACTACAACAAATACACTAGTATGCTGGTGAATGTCTAATAGGCAGGTAGATGAAACAGTGGCTAGAGTGCCAGGTCTGGAGTCAGTAATAATCATCATCCTGAGTTTAAAAAACTGACATAAAACACTATCTATATAACCATGGACATGTCACTTAACTCTGACTCAGTTTCCTTATCTGTAAAATGAGCTGGTGAAGGAACCGGCAAACCACAATGTCATTTTTGCCAAAAAATACACCAAATGGAGTCATGAAGAGTCAGATACAACTGAAACAAATGACTCAACAACAAATGTTTATTAACCAGCTCATCATCATCATCTAGAATGATCTAATCATCATCATTATCTACACACAAGGAAAGGAGGAAACAAGCATTTATTAATCTTATACTATGTGATGCACTGTGCAAGTTCTTTATAATAATTCCCTGATTTTTTTCCTCACAACAGCCTTTTGAGGTAAGTGATATTATGATCTTTACTTTTCAGATGATGAAACTGAAACACAGATTAAGTGATTTACCCTGATTCACACAGCTACTAAGTGCTGAAGCTAAATTATACTCAGGTCTTTAATAGATTTAAGGGATTAGATCTAGTTGATAGAGTGCCTGAAGAACTGTGGAAAGAGGTTTGTAATATCGTATGTGAGGCAGCAACAGAAAACGGCTCAAAGAAAAAGAAGAGCAAGAAAGCAACATAGTTGTCTGATGAGGCTTTACATGTAGTTGAGGAAAGAAGGAAAATGAAGGGAAAAGTGAAATGGAAAAATATACCCAAATGAATGCAGGATTCCAGCGAATAGCAAGGAGAAATTACATTTTACTAATTTAGCAATGCCAAGAAATAAAAGAAAACAATAGATTGAGAATGCTTAAAGAAGTTAATTCAGGCTATTCATTGGAAGGTCAAATACTGAAGCTGAAGTTTGAATACTTTGGCCAATTAATGAGAAGATGGAACTCATTGGAAAAGTCCCTGATTTTAGATATCGAAGGCAAAAAGAAAAGGAGACAGTTTTGGATGACATGGATATATTGTGTCATGGAAGCAATAAATGAGAGCATGGAAAGACTTTGGGAGATAATGGAGGAGAGTAGGACCTGGCGTTCTGTGGTCCATG
Source organism: Dromiciops gliroides (assembly GCF_019393635.1). Lineage (NCBI taxonomy): Eukaryota > Metazoa > Chordata > Mammalia > Microbiotheria > Microbiotheriidae > Dromiciops > Dromiciops gliroides. The sequence continues at coordinate 408,767,981 of NC_057861.1, forward strand.
GGTTCATGAAGAGTGGGACATGACTGGAGAGCAACAACTTCCCGACTCAAGGCTCCTATTTCCTATACCATCTTTGAGTATAATCTACATTATTAACATTTTCTCCATCACTTTATTAAAATTAGACAATCAATGAAACAATAAGTCAAGCTCTGGTTTATAGCATTTGCTGATTTCTGAGATGTAAATGCTCACAATGAAAATGTAATAATATACTTTCATAAACTAGTTCGAGCTGGCTCCAACACACCAAGAAGACAAAAGTATCTCTCCATGTATTTTCCTTCCTTATCTCTTTTAATGAGATCTATTTTTGCCTGCACTTTGTCTGAGATAAGGATTGCTACCCCTGCCTTTTTTAATTTAGCTTAGGCATAATATATTCTGCTCCAGCCTTTTACCTTTACTCTGTGTGTATCTCTCTGTTTCAAATGAGTTTCTTGTAAACAGCATATTGTAGGGTTCTGGTTTTTAATCCACTCTGCAATTCGCTTCCGTTTTATAGCAGAGTTCATCCCATTCACATTCACAGTTATTATTACTGACTGTCTATTCCCCTCCATTCTATTTACCCCCTTTGTACTTTTCCCCCCTTCTTTCACCCTATTCCTCCTCACCGACGTTTTACTTCTTACCCCTGCCTCCCCCGATCTGCCCTCCCTTTTTATCACCCCCCCTTTTCTTTACCCTTTTCTCCCTTGCTTTTCTCCTCCCTTCTATCAGTCCCCCCCTTTCCCTTCCCCTTTTGTTTCCCTAAAGAATGAGTTGTTTCTTTATCCCAATGAACGTATATGTTATTCCCTCTTTGAGTCAAATCTAATGAGAATAGGGTTGAAACCATGTTCCCCCCTCCTTTCTTTCCCTCTATTGTAATAGGTTTTTTTCCACCTCTTCATATGATATAATTCATCCCATTCCACCTCCCCTTTCCTCTCCTCCCCATAGACTCCCTTTTTATCCCCTTAATTCTTTTGTATCATCACATCAAAGACAATTTATATTTATACCCTCTATATAAAGTCCTTCTCTCTGCCCAAATACATTTACAGTTCTTAAGAGTTATGAATATTATCTTCCTGTGTAGAGATATAAACAGTTTAACCTAATAGGGTAACTTTTTTTTTCCCCTCTGTTTACCTTTTTAAACTTCTCTTGAGTCTTGTATGTTGAGATCAAATTTTCTATTCAGTTCTGGTCTTTTCACCAGGAAAGATTGAAAGTCCCCAATGTCATTAAATGTCCATCTTTTCCCCTGAAAGAAAATGCACATTTTTGCTGGGCAATAGATTCTCGGCTGCAATCCAAGCTCCTTTGCTTTCTGGAATATCATATTCCAAGCCTTGCGGTCCTTTAATGTTGAAGCTGCCAGGTCCTGAGCAATCCTGACTGTGGCTCCATGATATTTAAATTGCTTCTTTCTGGCTGCTTGGAGTATTTTCTCCTTCACCTGATAATTCTGGAATTTGGCTACAATATTCCTTGGAGTTTTCCTTTTGGGGTCTCTTTCAGGAGGTGATCGATGGATTCTTTCAATGATGATTTTATCCTCTGATTCTATGATATCAGGGCAGTTCTCCTTAATAATTTCCTGGAATATGGTGTCTAGATTCTTTTTCTGGTCATGGCTTTCAGGCAGTCCAATGATTCTCAAATTGTCTCTCCTCGATCTGTTTTCCAGATCAGTTGTCTTTCCAATGAGGTATTTCACATTTTCTTCTATTTTTTCATTTTTTTTATTCTGCTTGACTGATTCTTGGTGTCTCATGGATTCCTTATCTTCCAACTGTCCCACTTTAATTTTTAAGGCATTGTTTTCTTCAGTGAGATTATGCAGCTTTTTTTCCATTTGGCCAAATGAATTTTTTAAGGCTTTGTTTTCTTCAGCTTCCTTTTCCAAGCTGCTGATTCTTTTTTCATAGTTTTTTTGTTTTGCTTTCATTTCTCTCCCCATTTTTTCTTCTACCTCTTGCAATTGATTTTTTAAATCCTTTTTGAGCTCTTCCAGGAAGGCTTTTTGTTCTTGTGACCAATTCACCTTCCCTTGTGAGGCTTCAGATGTAGACAATTTGAGGCTATTGTCCTCATCTGAGTTTGTGTTGGCTTCTTCCCTATTGATACAGAAGCTTTCAATGGAGAGGGCTCTTTTTTGCTTCTTACTCATTATTGCAGCTTATTTATTTATTCTTTAAGTTGAGGTCTGCTCTGGGGGCACCAGGGTCCCTGTTTTGGGCTTCTTGTGCAGGGGTATAGGTGCTGTGTGACCGGGCTTTTACTCTGAGGCCTTTATGTTGTGTGGAGATCCCCCGCCCTGCACTTCCTGTCTGATTGTGCTCGGCCAGCCAGGCGCCAGACCCCGGCGTCTGATCCCGCTGTTCGTGGCCCTCTCGGGCCGGTGCAGGTAGGTTTTTCCACTGTCCTTCTTGGCCACCAGATTTTTGAACCAGGTTCCGGGAGCCTCAGTTGTTTGGCTGTGGCCCGCAGCTCCAGCTGACTTGCCCCGACCCCCTCGGCGCTGGGTTGCTGCCCTGCACTGGGCCTCCCTTTTGCCCGAGTCAGACCGACCTTTTCCTGAAGTCTTCTAAATTATCTCTGGTTGGAGGACTGTGTCTCTCTGTCTCTTTGCAGGTTCTGTAGTTTCAGAATCCGTCCAGAGGCTTGATTTAATGTTCGTTTTGAGGGAACAGAAGGAGAGCTCAGGCAGCTTGCTGCTTCCTCTCCGCCATCTTGGCTCCGCCCCCTCTCCATGTATTTTCTAAATGGTAGATGTGTTCACACACTCCTCCATCCCTTTCTTCTGCCAGTCTATCTTCTATAAATGTCATGCAATAATTTTATGTATCTTCACAGCACTCCTTCCATCCCAGGTGTCCCTATTCCAAAACATATATAATTAGTCAATTTTGGAATTGCTATACATTGAAAGGCCAGTTTACATAGATTAAAAATAAACAGGTTAAATATCCATGCTTTTTATTTAAGTTTATATCAACTTATTGTTCCTTTTTGCTATTATTGTTGAACTTTCCCAATTCAACATATTTCATATTTCTTTTCAACATTAAATTTCATGAGCTAAAAGTCTATTTTACAACACCTCTCAAAGATGTATGTCTAATTACTTGTACATATGTATAGATTCTCTAATTCCCATGCTCAGTGAGTTGAACTTGTAAACATTCTACAATGTAGTTGAATTTTCCAATTTCTCTATCACTGGCACTTTAATAACTTTTACGAGGTATTTGTTATTTCTCATTTTCCAACTCAAAGAATTTCCTTTGTTTTGTTTGTAAAGGGCAATGTTTAAAGCAGTTTTCTTAGCTATCATATAGTC